>NC_073727.1:67114924-68314924 GCF_023634155.1 Falco peregrinus
CCATGTTACCCCTGCAATGAGTTAATAATTGCTTTAGATTTCATTATCACTGTTAAAAAATCTAATTAAAAACATCTTCCTGGAAAACAAACAAAAGTAATTACACAGGGAATTGGCAATTAATTGATTTATAAGTGTAATTCTCACTTTACCATATGCTTGGGTTCCTGTATTGAGTATATATTATGTCCAGCATTATGCAGTGGTATCAATAATTAATTCTGTACATTATCCCTGCATGCCGTTCTTCTTAATTGCATTTCTTAGAGATCATCCTAAATGACCAAGACAGGAACAGCCATACAAATACTAGGCTGACTCTCTGCCCCTAGCAAAGACTGGTTGACTGCTGGGGGAACAGGGAAGATACAGAGGGTGAAGGGCATTTAGCACATCAGAATGGCAAATAGAAAGGCAAATAAAACCGTGCAGTCAAGGCCATCAGAGCAAGAAAGAGGAAGATAATCTGTATATGACCTTGTGTATACACAATGTGATATATATATTTATTTCTTTTTGTAGGTAAGTCAAGCAACATTTCAGGAAAACTGATCTCCCTTTTTAGCATCACATGTAAATTTTATTCTTAATCATGCATGTATGATACACCCACATCATGTACCACCATAGAAGGCTTTTAATATTATAGAACTTGATTCTTTCATAGAGTGAGACTTCTGAAATAAACACAACAAAGTAGCAAAGTTTAAAAAAGAAAAAGAAGCTGCAAGAGGTGAACAGATGAAAAAAGCAAACATGTTTTGGAGGATAGCTGTATTTTTTTTTCCTAATCTCTATCAAACAATAATCCAAAACATGAGGCCTAAACATATGTGTGTGTGTGTGTGTATATATATATATATATGTGACTATTCTACTTCATATATCCACAACATTAGTTGTTCTATTGGTATCACAGTTACACTAAAGAAAATTAGGAGAACAAGAGAAACTCAAGGCCATGATATGAAGGGAAAATGAAAGAAATTCTGAGAAAATTTGAAGGAACTTCTAGACATACAAAATAAATTTTACAGACATTCAAAGACATTGCAGACCTTTTAACACCAGAGGAAAGAACCTACAATGGTCTGGTGACATTAATACCAAATGAAATAATATCACATGGGAGAGAACTGGCAAGCAATTCTCAATTTTTTTTGAGATCTGTAATAGGCAGAATTCAGCTTTTTGTGACAGATGGGAACAAGTCAAATATGTTTGTGTCCTCACTTTTGGAACTAATAAATAAGAAAAATCTATACAAATGGAGAGTGATAAACAGAAAAGTAACTTGAGTTTTTCAGTCACGGCCGCTTGTATGATTTGTCATCCCACCCTCCCCCTCTCTAAAAAACACTTGTGGTGTAGAAATTGCTGTGCTGGGTCAGGATGGTGATCCCTGTGATGCAGAACTTTTACTGTTAATTCATGACTTAATGTTCTTGTAATGTGAAAATTCATCCGTATGCAATCCAGAGATACAGAACAAAAAGATTAAACATGGCAATGGTCAGTCCTGCTAAGTAGGAAAATTACTGTATATAAAATATAAAGAATATATTTGGTTGTAAATATAAGCCTATAATTTTGTCACGTCGTCTTTATTAAAATGGATCACTGCAGTCAGAAAACAGGTACATCTAACTAGATCTGATTCAATACACTAGTGGACTAGTGTGATGCAGAGTACACAAAAGCATCATGTTCTCTACATTAGTAGTCAGCTGATCAGTTGTAGTTGATGCAGTTAATGCCCACTGTCCACTTCTGTTTCCTGCCAACGTTAGTATTTCTTCTGAGAAGTCCTTTTGCCAAAGGGTATGAGCCAATTCTTCTAGTCTCAGAAGACTATTTTCCCATCTCTGTGCCTGTGGACATAATCCTTCTTGAATTTTCTTTGACTTAATCCTTCTTGAGCTTACTGTGCCCAGTGTCTCAAGCAATGCCTTCATAAATCACATGAGATATCTCTGTTGCTATTGCCTGGAAATATTTTGCATGTCATTACATCCTCATGTTACCTTTTTCTTTTTCTTGCCCATTTGCTGATGGCTTTTAGATATGTGATCATCTGTTACATTTCGATCAAGTTTTGGAACATAGCAAAAAAATTTCTATTATCTCTAAATAATCTCTAACCTTGCCTTTTCTATTTAGTCCATCACATCATCAAGTTCTTTATGTACAATATATCAATTCTGTGCTGATCAATCTTCCCATCTTCGATCATTTCTGTTTTTTTTTAAAGTAAAATCAGTAACCAAAAAGTACCAAAAAGAGAAAAATGATGGCAGAAACTGTATTCACAAATAACTTAGAACTCTGTCTTGTCACTACTATATATAGAAGTTTTACTTCTTTCATAATGAGAGGGATGATATGGAGCGGGGCATGTGCAATCTATTACTCATTTAACACTTTTTGTGGAGAAAACCAGATCTAAATCTAGAGTAAGAGTTTACATTGCAGATGCTTTTTTCAATGGAGGTAATGATCTCTAAAAAGAATATTTAACCATGCTGGCAAGCAACTTGATTTTCTTAACTACCTCTCATGCACTGTTAGGAATAATTTGTGGATTCTCTGGGGTTCCCTGACTGTACATTGAAAATCACTCCTCTCACAAATGCTTCCAAAGAGCACAATCAGCCAAACTGTCTGTGGAAGGGATCAAGACAGAAGAATAAAAAGCTGCAGAACGAGTACACAGGGTCAGTAAAAAGCAAAAACATTTAGATGATCCGAAACCGCAAATGTAATGGAGAAAGTAACAAAAAAGATAGGAACACTTGTACTGTGATATCACAACTATTCCAAGAAGAAAAAGGCTGCATGATATGGTGGAACTGGAGGATGCAGGCATGCCCTATGGAGGTTGCTCAGAAGCTATTTTGGTTTTCTGAGATTCACGTATTAGCACTTATGCTTATTCCTGTTTTTGCATTAGGCTCTAGGCTTTGCCCTGTCTGAAAGCTTTGCTCATTTTGCTCCATAATTTAAGCTGTCAGTGAGAGAAGCTTTAATCTTAAATTAGCTTCAGACATGTCCTGCTTTTATGATTTGAAAATAAGAAATTCTTAACACTGAAAAGTCAAATAATGCCTCACTGAAAAAAACCAAAATTCTGTCTCTTACTGCACACCAAACATTAGGGCTGCACACACTTCAGCACGTCTGAGGAGCATCCAACTATACTGTTGGAATTAGTGACCAAGTTTCTCCAGCCCTGAAACACCCTGTGTTGCATGACCTATATTTGTGGGCACCTGTGATTTTGCTCAAGTGCCCAATTTTCATTTGACACTTAAAGAGCGAGCATCCTGCTAAAGTACAGAGCCTTCGGCGAGGTTATCTTCTTTGTCAGATCTTATAGCCTCACATGAGGATGTCCCTTGCTCCTGGCTCCTCTGGTGATGCTTGTCCTGCTGTGCCTCACCAGTAGCTCTGGGGCTGCAGGCACTGGCAGTGGTCACAGGGGCAGTGATATCTGCAGCAGCCTCAGGGACATGAGCAGCTGCAGCAGAGAGGTCGCTGGGGTGACCGCGGCACTAACTGCTTCAAATTATACTTCAGAGAACACTCTTCATTTAGGTCCTTTCTGTGGTTATTTGTTATGAAAATGTGGCACCAATTTATATGCAGTGATTACTTATAATAGGAACAGTACCGGTAGCTGCATGTTTTTTCCATTTTTGTGGTGATCATGAGCTGGCTGTGGTTATTTTTAAATGGTTTTGTTACTTGAATTAATATAAGTCAACATGTTACATTAAATAGGATCTGAGCAGTGTACTGTTACTAAATAACACAGTTACAAAAAATGAGCTATTCATTGACCCTCCTAACATATGGAATTGCTTCTATTCCATTCTTCACTGATCATCGCTTTTATAAACGGAGAACAGAAGTGTGCAAGTTATTACTAGATTTACACATTAAGGAGATGTAACAAAATGAAAACAGGTTTTGAGATTTTCACACATTTAGTTCTTTCCCTGTTATGGATCATGTTGTCCTTGCCTGAGACATCGTTCCTAAAGAGGTTTATTCTCCAGGAGCATGGAACTTTATATTTGATTTTTTCTTGTAATATTAATAGAAAAGACTAGTGTGTGCATGCGTGCGTATAATCTTAAATTGTGAAGTCTGCTGCCTCACAAAATCCCTGGCCATGCCCCAGAGCCCTCATGCTCTGCCCAGATGGCTGCCCAAGATGTGTGAGACACATTCATATTTAATCATATCAATGTTAACACCTCCACCAACAGATATGTTTAATCCTAGGTAGAAGCAAGGTCTCCACTCTGATATGAGTAATATCTAACCCTCATTGCTAAAACTGTCATTTCAGCTTTTCTGACTACATATGACACGATACCTGTTCACCTCATATGTCTACGCACACAGACACATTTTTAGAATTAATCTCCTCTGATTAAAAATGCTGATACCCTAAAACTTCATGTTCCCTAAGAAAAGATAGATCAGAAGAGCCTTTCTGTGGTATGCCTCTTGGACCAAGAACGAACTTTATCTTTTAGCTCATATTTTACTTACACTTACAGTAAATGGCAAAAAGAAAAGTTCACAGTAAAATTCAGGTTTGCTGCTCCACCAAAGAAACTAGCATGTCAACAGTAATAGCACCAAATTTAACTAATTAAAGTGTGTTCAAGAGAAACTTAGTTCGGTCAGGTGTCAATTTTTCTTATTTTCACCTCCTTTAGTCATATGCTACTTTCTCAAGAAAAAAAAAAGTTTTTAATCTTTTGAAGTTTACTTCCAGTTATTCCACTCTTTCTCATTTACACCATCTATGGTTATCAGAAAACATGTGAGGACAATTTCTGAAAATAACTTAAGCTCAGTTTCCATCCAAAGAGGCAGGTCTGGAATACACTGTCTGGAAGAGTAATTAATTCCAGGAGAGAGAAAGGAGTGACCTTTTTAAGCAATTTCATTTACTGTAGGACAGCCAATGCAAAATACTTAAAACTAAGAGCAAAATTGTTTTACGTCTAAAACCAGATATTGCATGATCAGCTGAACTGCAAAGTTTGTGTAGTCGCAACTTACATAACTGTGTGTGATCATAAACCATTTTGAACAGACTGGGATAAAAAGGGAACCTTTTCCAAAGTAGGTGAGGAAAGAAGCAAGAAGCAATAGCAATATTCCTGGCAAAGGTTGCTCCTCTAATTGGACATGCTGATTCAGGTTAGGCTGCTAGCATTGCACATGACATGATCTTATCTGTAGATAGGAATCATGCAAACCATCCCATGGTGCATCTTGTCTACACATGTTCAGAAGCTGTCTGAACAAAGGTGCTAAGCACCCTGGAAAGTTACTGTTCTTAACACACTTCAGTCTGAAAAACCTGGCTAAACCTTGACTTTTTAAACTGCAATTTGAATTCACCCACTATTTCCTAAGGAATCTGATACATGTAGTTAAATGCTGATTACAAACAAATCCATAAATGAAAAGTAAAATATATATGCTACCTGTTGTTATTAATACTCATCTATTAAATGATCTGTTTAAACCTTCTAGGTGCGCTCCCTCAAAATCTCACTGAAGAGAAGAGAAACTATGACTTTAATGAACAGGACTTCTAAATATGAGTGTGACAAGGTCCTGAGCTGGCTTTGAAGAGGATCTGCCTAGGTGTTCTCCTCACAGTAAACTCTCCAAAGAAGACCAAAAAGATTTTAAACACACAAAAAGACAGGTTTTGAACAAAAATAGTTGTCTTTTTTAAACAGGGGAGGCTCAGAGCAGCTAGAAGAGAAAGAAAAGAGACTGTACAGATGCTCCTTGTAAGCATGTCCTTTACTTCCAAACTAACCAATGGCTTTCTGAGCCACTGGCTCATCCCTTGCTTAGGGCCTTTGAACCCAGGAGGCTTTCTGAACCCTCTCTGAGATGTGACTTCTAGACTACTCTTAACCACTAACTTGCTCCAGGCCCCAGCATTCACATGATGGAGCAAGCCGCCTGCTTCTGTGCCACTGGGTTTCACCTTCCTTGATATTTTATAATAACACAAATCTATAACGATCAAGTAAAATAAACACTGTGACTTAAAAATAGAAAATGGAATTAGGAATCACTCAAGCGCCTCCTACTGTTCTGTTTTTCAAATCTAAGACCTAAAACCTTTGTGTTTTGGAAAGAAAGAGTAGGGAAAACATTTAGATGAAAGATGAAAAAAGTCTGAAATGAAGAATTAATGACTGTGTCCTTTTAATTCTGGTGCCTCTGTGAAAGTTGCAAACTAAAATTGAACAAGTTGTTCATGATGACCTTAGAAGTGATACTGAGATTTACTTTTTTATTTTAAGGGCTACTGTCTTGTACTAAGATGCCAGTCAACTGTTGGTTTGCTAATAGATTCCAGTTAAAGAGGACAGTGTCTTTTCTTGCCTGTTTCTTCACAAAATTCTGGATTAGACTTTAGCTAACTGAATTTCAATGCAATTATATTTCAACATAATTGAAAAAAATACTGTGCAAATTATAATATGCCATTTTACTACTGGTTCAATACATATATGTCAGGTAAGAGACATTTGGTGCATATTTACAATAAAAATATTTTCTTTTTTTCAGTGGGGAGAGAAGACGTGTTAAAGTTTCGAATTGAAATATATTTTTATTACAAAACATTTCAAATGAATAGAGCATTTTAATTGCAGTGGATTTTTTAAATATTTGCTTTTTTGATAATATAGAAAAAGTAAGTTTTAAAAAACACACCTTCCTCCCTCATCCTCATTACTTCCAGACAGCTTTTTTCAGCTGTTACTGTTAGAAAAAAGACACAGCAAGAATAGAATGAGAACTGACAATGAGAAAAAAATCTAAAATCTGCTATTTTTCTAGAATTCTTCCAGCTAACAGTTTCAGATGATATGATAAGTATAAATAATAGAACCTTGAGTCATGTAACCCAGTCATATTTTGAAGATATCATCACTCCAGTCAGAACTGGATGGGAATAATTTTGCTTTCCACAGGCTAAACAAAAACAAAGATGACCAAACGAACCAAATGTCCATGTTGTGGATGAGTGTAGGACAGAATGATTAGTGGAGGACCATGGAGGATGTACAGCAAGGATGGTTGAGAATATAATTACTGTCTGTGCAACTGAAGAGAATTGTACATTACATTGATTTGCATGCAAAAGGTACCAGTATTGCTACGTGATTAGTAGTGGCTGGGGTTTTTTTCTCCATTTGTTTCTTAAGCAGGCTCTGGTTTGCTTACTTTTATCTATGCCTTGCATCTGGAAAGGTTGTTTTGCTCTGGGACAGGTCATTCTAATATCCAAAGGCCAATAAAAAGAGCACATATATGGTGGACGTGAAATTTTGGTCATGATACAATAGCCTGAGTTACAAATCAAGACCCCTGATTTCACTGCTACTGTAGCTCAGGGATGGCTACCTGGAGCAAAGGACACGTTTAGTTGTCTTATTTGTCTGACAGGAATGTCTTACTGTCTAAAATTACTTAATCCTAACCAGAGATCCTGTAACAAACAACAAGGGAACATCAAAGGTGACTAAAGTAGGCAGATCAAACAGGAGTTAGGCAATCCAGGGAGCAATTAGTGGACATCAAAACTGCCCTGAGGGAGAGAACAGGACTAAGCTAGCCCACCCTTGTTGAACAGTCCTGTTGATTTTCATCAGCCAGGAAAACATGGATGAGTTGGGGGAGGTCTGTTAATAGCCCAAATCTCAGCCAGCCTAGCTGAACACACACACCCCCTCCTGCTTCTTAGTGTACTTTGGTATTTGACTCGAAAGTTTAAGGAACTGTATCTTTCTGGGTTTTTATTTTTAAACAGAAAAATCTATGTGAAAAAACCCAATTTTTTTCTTCTGAATGTTCTGTTTAAAATAATCTAATTCTGTACTTTAACAGTATCACATTAATTATGTTTTTTCAAAGATATTTGTTTAACTATTACTCTAATCAAACTATGGTAAATTGATTTTGCTCCAGCACTGTTGCATTTCACTGGAAGCTAAAGCCATGATGACCAGAGCAAACCATTCCTGTCCCAGATTGTGTCATATTGGTAAAGTTGCTAATGACTCACCTTTTAGGCTTCTGAGGCATCTTGCCCAAGCTAGTCACCTAGGCCCACATTACTGTTAACAGCAAGATGGGCATTTATGAAAGGCAAGATAGCTGATGACAGAACCACAGAGATGTTGGCTGGAGGGGTTGCCTGAAGGCCTCTTGACCCGCCTTCTGCTCAGGCAAGGACTGTTGCCAGCACTTTCTCATATCAGCCAGGACTTTGATCAAATCTTGAGAATCTCTCAGAAAGAAGATTCCCAGCATTTCTGTGTAGCCTATGCCAGTGCCACATTACCATCCTTGTAAAAAATATTTTTGCTCTATCCAGCTTAAAGTTTTCAAGTCACAATTTACAACCATTGCACCTTGTTATGTGTATCATCTGCCACTGCAAAGAGTTGTTTTGCTTTATCAGTTTTTGTAGTTTCTCTTCAAAGTGTCATATGTTGCTGTTGGATCACAGCCTTGCCCCCACTTCACCAAATGAAATAAGCCCAGATCCCTCAGCCTATGCTCATAGGTCATATACTCAAGGCCCTCGGGCATCTCGGTGGTCCTCCTTCCAGTTTCTCATCATCCCCTTTGATCTGCAGAGCCCAGAATACTATGTGTCCTTCCAGGTGGGACCTCACATGCACCAGCTGAGCAGGAAAGCAGCTTCCTTTGATCTTTTGGCTATGTTTCTCCTGATGATGCTTATTCTTTTAAAATTAAGAACAGAAAACATTTACACCGCTCTGGAGAGTTCAGCAGGGTTTGTCCAACATTGCCTTTAGGACACTTTCCCAGGATTTGGTATCCCCATGGCCAGGAGCAGCAGAGGCTCCCCGGGACAGGCAGGGCAGGGCCTGGCTGCCAGAGCCTGTCCCATTCCCCCATCAGGACCAGGACAGTTGGGGGCACCGGGCAGCCCCAGCCCTGGGCATTAGACACCTCCCTGGGGACTGGGATAAGCCAAGACTCGGCCAGGATTTTGACCTGTGGGTTGGGATCAGGAGCAGGCCCACTGCAGGAACTGGGATCAGACACAGTCCTGGGATGGCTGGGCAGGGCCATGGGGATGGGGCTGAGGTGAGGCCAGGCTGGAAATGGCAGTAAGCTTAAAAGTGGGTCTCCTTGCCCTCGCAGGGGGGCCTGGCTTTCCCCACAGCAGCTCCCACTCCTCAGGAACCAGGCTCTGCTCCTCCCAGGATGGCCCCGCACCCCATCAGCCAGGCCTCTGGGCTCAGGGCGCCCAGGATCTTGACAGTACACATCTGGGAAATGGGCACGATCCTACTGCATCTGCCTGTCTTCAGAAAAGGTACTGTTTTTTATTTATGCCTATAAAACATGTGGCTGGGTGGCTCTGATCCTGGCTGAGGCTTCCAGACACAGCTGTAGTACCAATAATAGCCTGTAATCTCTTCTGGGTGACGTATTTCCTCAGTGTAGACAAGGGATTAAACTAATAACACCCGATTTCCCATTATGCTGATATTAAGGTATATTACTCTGTGGGAAACCAGGAGCTCATTGGTTTGAGCACATTTTCCTTTGGGAAAGTCTCTTCAGGGGAGGGTTTTTTTATTTTTCTTTATCATTACAGGCCAATGTTTCCACTAGGTATGTTGGCTGGCTGTTTAATAAGGGCCTATGTTTCCCTATGTTTTAAGCACCTTGCCAAAACGGGGCTCAATATTATTTTTATTAGGTCCACATTGCACAGTTAGTAAAAATAGAAAGCTTATCTGTTTTTCTAAATATCAGGTAATGGGCTAGTAACGTCCATTTCCTATAGCTACACCTAACAAACTCCCTCTTTGAAAGGGAGGACACGTTAAACACATTATCTGAAAGAACAGAAATGCCTGGAAAATATAAGTTCTACTGCCTGATTTAAGATATGCTAACCATCTTTCCTTGGACACATACACTAGCACCTGTAGCCTGACTGAAGTGAAGATTCAAAGATAGTTTGGAAAACAAGCTTTTCTGTTTTTGCCCATTTATATAGAACGTGCCCCAAGAATTTCTTATAAAGATGCCCCATCCCTGGAAGTTGTTCAAGGCCAGGCTGGATGGGGCTTTGAGCAACCTGGTCTAGTGGAAGGTGTCCCTGCCCGTGACAGGATGATTGGAACTGGATGATCTTTAAGGTCTCTTCCAACCCAAACCATTCTATGACTCTGTAAAGAAATTAACAACACATGTTCAGATGACCTGCAAAATATGAGGCAAATGAAGATACCCTAGCACGTTCCAGTGCTAGGCACACTCTTGTTTGAACTTGGAAGGATTATTTTCATAATGTAACCAGTGAAGGAATAATTTTACCTCGAAATTCATATTATATTCAGGAAAGAAGGATGGCAGCTTTTAAAGATACCAACAATATCACTTCTCCAACTGAGAGGAAGAAGGATATGTGAGTCTGGCTTCTGTGGACGCAACATCCTCAGTCTTTGCTGGGCTAGCAGGTAACATAGACTCTTGAATACCCACAGTCAGAGCAGTTATATTGCCTCTGATCTGACTATGAAGAAGCATGAGATATTTCAAGAAGTATGTATCTGAGTATAGCATAAGCTTTCCTGGATAGTTGAGAAAAGCTTATGAACAAGCATTTATGAATTTAAATAACTGTTTTAGCTGGTACCCTGAGTTTAGCACACTTGCAGACATGCCATTTAGCTACCCCATGACATTCACTTTGCATGTTTAATAGAAATAAAATGCAAGATAATATGCTTTCAAAACCAGTCTGACTTTTGCTTCTGCCTTTAAAAATTTAAAGATCAGATGTGCTTAGGCTTCAGAGTCCAGTGGTAGTGTATTTTAATAAAAAAAACTTAAATACAAGTTTCTACGGTGCTTTTTCATCAGTTATTTTGATAATCTGTTTCTTTTAACTGTTACTGTTATTGTTAGCCAAAATGAGCCTAAATAATAAACCAGGTCATGATTCTGTGTCTGCCAAAGTCAGTGCAAAGCATTTCCATTGTCAGGTATCTGAAGACATATTGAAATGTCTTAAATGCCTGAATTTATATCTAGAGATAGAATGTTAACATGGAAGTATAAACTAAACTGAAGAGGATTTGAGCTTATGTTTCTTTTGTCTGAATTTTTAGCAAAAAAAAGATAAATGTATTAACTATTTAACCTTTTAAAAAGTGTGGGGTTTTTTTTAGTACTTCAGCAAAGCAAAAGCTGTAAAACTAAATTACTGGTATGGAATAAAACCAGCAAGTGGCAGTATTTGACAAAAATCTGAGAGGTAAGTAGGACACTTAAAAGCAAATGGAGATTTACACTATACCTAACTATAAAGCACTTCTCCTAGCATTCAGAAAGCAAGTTATCTAATTTCCAGCATAAATATCGTATTTTTTTGTTAGGTCCACTCCTCAACTAGACAAACTGGAAACAGAACACAATTTTTCCATGAATATTTATATGCAGGGTCAACAGTAATGACTACACTTTTAATAAAATTTCTTCTATGAAAACTGGCTAAGAATAGAAAGATGTATCAAAACCATTTGGAAGTCTTATTTTTCAGAAACCTTCCCTGTCACCAATTTAGAATAGCATGCAATGAATATTAAAATCATAGAGTCATATAATCATATAGGTTGGAAAAGACCTTTAAGATCATTGAGTCCAACCATAAACCTAACACCTCATACTCTACCAGACTCCACAGGGCATGAAAAAAGTCTAACTGAAATGATTTATGAGGCATTAATAATGTATTAACCAAGAGCCTGGAGGTTACATGTAACAAGGTAAATGGCAAGAATGCTATATAGCATATTAAGGCTAAATTGCCTAATTAGAGTGAAAATGTCTAAGCACTTTTGATGTCACTGTCAGAGTTACATATGTATAACACAGATACTTTTAATTGTATAGTACAATAGTCTAGCAAGTCTCCAAATAATAAAAACCTTTCAGAACAATTATAATTTCCTATAGAAAACATAATCAATTTTGACTATGTACTTTATTTTTTAAAATAATCATCATAAAGCACCAAAATATGACAAAATAAATCGTAATTATATTTTCCTAAATGCTATGATATCCCAGTTTAGTGATATTTCTGTATTATCATTTATAATTATCTAGCCTCAGATGTTCTGCTGCTTTTAATATGGGTGCTGCAGGATGACAGATTAACAACCGCCAAGATGCTCTAATGTCAGTGGCATTCCTGGAACAAAAACTTGTGCCAACACTTGCACTTTGTAGGTCAAAAGTGCCTGAGGTTTTTGTGGACCAGGAAAGAAATTTAATTTTTAGATTAAGACATGCATATATCCCAACACTGGTTACAAATGCAGAGGGGGTAATACACATAGCAGCTGTCTGCTGAATTGACACTGAGGTGATGAACATTTTAACCTGCTGCTTCTGTAAACTTTCTTCTACTTCAGATTGGTATCGTCAATGGTAAAACAGCTGATGTGCATGTATACGAATTTCTGATACATTTACTGTTGAAATAGCACTCGAAGCTTTGCAAAAGTATTTAGAAATTTACTCAGTTTAGAAGTGTATCTAAATAGTAAGTCTTGTGGGAGTCTCTACCTACCCTAGAAACTCAGTAATCATACTAACGATGGCACATCAGTAAGCCTGCCCTATCTCCAGACAAAGGTTGAGCCTGCAGGCTCCCAGTTAGCCAGCTTCCAGCTCAATGGGAAGTTGAAGGATGTTTTGAAGGATGTTTCAAAGGATTCAGGATTCCTTAGAACAAGAAAAACACTTCCACCCTTCCATTAGCTAACTCTTTTTAAGATATAAGCTAAGCACTCATCTTGCTTTAGAGAAGCAAGAGATAGTGACTCAGGAAAAACAGTCAAATTGTACTTCTGCAGGAATAAAAAGTTACAGGTAATGATCCATCTCTGCATATTTTGATTGTGGTCCTATCAGTGATTTCCAGCACTTGTAGCACAGTTCCAGGCTCTGATTTCCTACCTGAGGTGTTGGACTTGTGCTAAAAAAAAGTAAAAATTAAAAAGTCTTTCCCTGACTTCTGCTAAAACCAAGATTTCACAGTGACATTCGGAATAAGAGTTACTATAGTTAAGTTTTAGGCAAGAATGGTCTTTATGTTGTTCCTTGAAGAAAAAGGCATACAGCCAACCCTGCAGAAGTGCCAAGGTTTATTTCTGGGGCAGAACTGGGGGTGCCGACACACATCATTTGTAAGAGAATATGTTGTTGTTACACTTAACAGGTGAGTTGTGATCACTGTTGTCATCACAGAAATGACACTCCAGTGTTTTCACCTGGAATAGTCAAGGCATGTAGAGGGCTGGAGAAAAGGTAATTACCTGCTTTGGACTTGACATCACATAAGAACAGCACCATATTTGGGACAACATGAGACATCTCAACACGTCTGGTTCTCAGACAAAAGTTGTTCTGAGAAAGCATTGAGATCATGGGAGCTAAGACTGCAACCGTTGTTCTTGTGAGTACAGTTGCATTCTGGTGGTCCTCTTACACCTCCTTACCAGTATGCACCTACCCAAACTCATCAGCTGAAGGTAATGCAGGGCAAATCCCACAGATGTTCCTGGGTCAAAGTTGCAGCACTGCGAGGGGGGCAGTCCAAGGGTTGTGAATGTGAGTCTTTCAGAGCAGGGCAGAAACGGGAGGTGGTTTACTGAACTTGCTTCTTCCCGTAAGGGTTTCTCCTTCCCTTGTCTTCCCCCCCCCCCCCCCCCCCCCTTCTCTGTGCTTTCTGCTCTCCCTTCCGCTCCTTCCCCTTCCTTCCCCCCCCCCCCCCCCCCCCCTTTCTTTTCCCTTCTCCACTGCTCTTGCTTCCCTTCGTTTTGCCTGCATCCTCTCCTCTCCGGAGGTGTACGCAGCCGTCCGCCTCAGGGGGTGCTTTCAGTCCCCCGTTCAAGGGATGGAGGCGAGAGTTGGGGGGGGGAGCGGCGGCCCAGGGGCGGTGGGACCCCTGGCCCCGATGCGCGGCGCTGCCCCGCGGTACGTGCGCAGGGCGGCGCGGAGCCCCCGCTGCGGGGCGGCCCCCAGCCCGCCGCCGGCCGGGGCGGTCCCACCGCCGTCCCCTCCTCCAGCCTGCGCGGGGGGACGGGAGCGCCCCGCCGCCGAGCAGAGCGGCAGCCGCGGCCGGGGAGCGGAGCGGGCGCGACGCGGAACTCCCGGAGCCCCTCTCCTCCTGCTCCTCCTCCTCCTCCTCCTCCTGCCCGCGCCCCGCAGCATGGCCCGGCGCGGAGCGGCGGCTGCCCCCGGCCTCTGCCTCCTGCTCCTGCTGCTGCTCCGCAGCGGGGGGCTCGCCGCCGCGCAGCCGCCGCCGCAGCAGCGCGGGAGCGTGTGGTGCCCCAGCCGCTGCCTGTGCTTCCGCAGCACGGTGCGCTGCATGCATCTGATGCTGGAGAGCGTCCCCGCCGTGTCCCCCCAGACCACCATCCTGTGAGTAGCCGGGCGGGGGCTGCCGCGCCGGCGGCGGCTCGGCGGGGCGGAGGGAGGGCAGAGGAGGAGGAGGGTACCTGGGTGGGAGGCACTTTGGGTGGCGGTGGAGGCTCAGCCCTTTGTCTGCGGCCGGGGGACGGGGGCTGGACCCGCGGCGGTGGCTCTGCTCGAGCGGCCCCGGGCGCCCCCCACTCCACTGCTCGCGGGGCTCCTCCGGGAGGCGGCGTGGCCTGGGGCTGCCCGCAGCTCGGCGGGCCGGGGCTGGGCTCGGCAGCCCCCGGTCCCGCTGCCCGCTCGGCCCGGCGGGTGGCGGCGCCCCGGCGCGCCCTGGCCCGGCTTCTCCAGCGCGGGGGGCGGGGGGGGGTCTGGCCGGTGCCCCCGGTTTTGCGGTTGGAGGTGGATTTTCTGGTTAACCTACGGGCATTGTGTCTACGGCTTAATCGTCCCTCGAAGGGTTTTGCCGCTTCCTTAGTATCCTGCTTAAAAGCATACTCAGTTGGCGGGAGGAGCGGCGGGGGTGTATGTAGCACTTTCTGTTCAGTTCTGAGACACGGTGGGGGATGTACGAGCAAAGCGGGACCCAAACCCTGGGTTTACTGAAAATTGACCGGGTTCAAGTTCCTGCAGAGACTTGTGAGCGCTATTTCATGTCTTGGTTTTTAATTCAGGCACCCCTGTGCCAGCTGAAACGCCCTGCTGTTCCTCTATAGTGTCTTGCCACTGTTCTGAGTGGGATTGTATCGGTAATAAAACCTAGTATTGGCAGCGATAGACATTTATTTAATTCGCATTAATTTTGCTGAAACGGTTACCTTTCCAGCCGTATTTACCTGTCATAAATGCAAAAGTTGGGAAAGAACATCACACGCCGTGTTGCTCCGAGGCTTACCGTGAGGCACGGCTGTGTGCTGCTGACCCGCTTGTCCGTCCTGGGGCGGGGGCAGCCCTTGGCACCCGCCCTGCCCTCCCCTTGCAGCACGCAGCCCTGGAAGCTGAGCAGAGCCGGGCCCTGGGAATTTTCTGCGGGGCCTCCTGTAATAAATTGACTTGTGACTCTGTCAGATATTTTCAAAAGGGATCTATAAAGCCTTGGCGTGTTTCAGCTTCCAAGTATTATTTAACGTGAAGAGTACAGTCATTTAGCGTTAACTGAGTCCCTCCTTGGCAAGAAGCGCAGCCTTTTGGCAGAGTGGGGCTAGCCCTGCAGTACTTGTAAACCTTTTAGGGAACAGCGCAGGAAGTGGGTGGTTAATGTTTCTTACATTTGAAACAAAGTACATTTACAGAACACCTTTTGCCTTGAGATTACAGGAAACTCTGTAAAGCCAGTTTTGTGAATCACCTTAAATGTGAAAAACAAAACAAAACAAAGCAAAAAACATCTTTAGAGTATGGAATCAAGCCTTAATGGCTTGGTTTCATGTTAAAGGTAGAAGGGCCTGCAACAGCAGAAAGTATTAGATTAAACCTAGCCAGGGTGGAGCTCCCCTTACAGTGGGTATTTATAATCTTGCAGTGAGTCAGAGGGGAATGTATGAACAATGCAAGCATTATATTTGTCTAACCCCACTAATACATCAAATTGTCTAGTATCCCAAATCTGAATTATCATTCTGGTATAATGCAAGCCTGAATGCAGCAGAGGTAATGCAAAAGAAGTTAAAAGCATTTTTTCAGCTTGATAAAGAACAGTAATTCTTAAAATAAGCCTGTGGATGACCAGCATTCTTTAAAACGTAATGGTGGCCTTACTTGTCATCTGGTAATGTGTATTCTCCTTTTCCACCAACCAGCTAGGGGACTATTATAACATATATAAGTAACACTATGCCTGTAAATGCACAATTATTCCTCCTGCTACAGTTCTGCTGAATGTCTGTGAATGGGGAGGAGATGGGCTGAAAGGAATTATAAATCTCTGGGACAAAGAACAATGGTACAATTTATTTAGTAATTGGTAGTTTGAAGGTACCAATTATAAATTAATAGCTTACCTATTGTATATGAATTGCCTACCTTTAGCTATAGGATATACTTTCAGAATAATTATTACATGTCTGAGGTACTCATTGAATTACTAGTTTTTTACTTTCCTGTGATGTAGAACTGCAGTCCTACACAGCAGTGTTATGCTTCATGCAGGTAGCCCATCGCCCACAGAAAAATTTCTATGCTCCAGGATAGTTTCTTTTTTTAAGCATGAAAAAAAGCAGTTTTTTCATCTTTGGTTAAACTCTGACAGTTTGTCTTTAATACGGAGCCTGCATTTTAAAAGTATTTTCTTCGGTGTGGTGTTGATAACTAGATATTTAGAAATAATGAGTTAATTTCAAGTGAATGCCTTTACCTTTAAAACATGGGTTTACAAAATCCTGCAAAATGTGTTGCTGATGGGTTAAGCCCATTTTTGTTGGCATTGGTAAATTCCACATTCTTGTCTTTCATTTCTTCCTTAGAACAGAGATTGACTGTGTAAAGTAATTTTGTAAAAAAAAAAAAAAAAATTAAAAAAAATTATAAAAAATAACCATAAGTTTTCTCATTTATAAGCGCATAGTTATGTTGTATTTTGCTGAGCACTGGTTCTGAAAATTGTCCCATTTTGGAAGCTGAGTTGACTTTGCTCTACTTCACATATAATTTGTTACATGGATTAAAACAGCATGGGGCCCAGACCAACAGTGCAGCCAAATGCTTTCCCCCACATATCAAAAATGTCTACTTCTAATCTCAGGCTTTCTTTTTGAAAACTGTTCATAACATTGCTAGTTGCTGACCTTGCCAGTGCTATGGCAAGGCTGTACATTTTCTCACTCCCTCCTGCTTCTCCCACTTTCTGGCACTTCCCCCTTCCCTGCTGCCGGCTGGGATCCACAGCTTAGATTTCTTCTGCAGGGTGCATTCTGCCAGCTTTGAAAGTGCTGGTGGAGCCTTGCATGAGCACGTGTGTTTCACCCAAGATGAGATTATTGCCCAGGCTCTTTGTGTAGGACTAGGGCCAGCATCACAGTTCTGTGCTGACTTCCCTTAAGAATGGTGATCCGCTTCCAAAGTGGTTTGCAAAACCACTTCATGCCTTAAGTATGGTTGTGGAAGTTTCCTGTGATCTCTGACTAAATATAGAGTGCTCCTGTATTCATGGAAATTGCTGGAACATATTTACATTAAACCATTTAAACAGTTGAGGAATGTAAAATTCTGGATGTAGTACTGCTGCTGTCCTCTGTTCCCTGAATTGTATCCCATTTTACATTTATTTGGGGGATGTCTGTGTTTTACAGCCATTTCTGCTTCATGGTGTTTGTAATTCTGACAGGGGTCCTTTGAGTATCAATGCAATATGTTAATTTCTGTATCTTGCCTAAACATGGCCAAAATCCAGACCTGTCTACAGGACTAGTTACACATATTCAGACCAATACTAAAATTTTTTCAGTTTTTCTTGGCAGCACCTGGATGTTCTCTGATTTTTATTTTTGCTAGCTGTACAAGCGTAATTGCAGTCACTGCAGTTGGGTCTCACAGACTGAGTAAGAATAGAAACTTGTGTTATAAGCAGAAGAGGTAAAAATTGACAAATAACTGTCACAAAAGAAAGTGGACTTGATTTGCCCTAAGAATGGCATGCAAATTATTGAGGAGAAAAATTTACTTTGAAAGCAAATATTTTACAAATTACTCATATGAGTAGTTATTACTTTGGCTCTCCTGCATGTCTGTTATGAATAAACCACCTTTTCAATACACTGGTATAAGTGATCAGACCTTAATAGGACTTTATAAATTGCAATCATTCCAGGTGAGCAGCTTTTGAAGTAGTCATTGAAATTAAATTGAAGGCAACAGTCTTGGTGTTACTGCTTTTGTTTACATGATTCCAACATATCCTAAGAATTGGACAGTTTACAGTGCATACCTTTTTACTTATTTATCTATTTTAACTTCTGGTTTGTAGTTACATGTCAAGAATCAACCCAAGGGGAAAGCATTGGTTGTTTAATCCTATGGTGAGTTTCTAGACAGCTGTATAAGAAGTACTTAGATTTTTTTCATAGCTCTGTGAGAATTTTTGTGGAATCTAATGTACACTTATAATGCCAGTGGAAAACATTACTGATGCTTTTCAAAAGCATCTATCTTCATACAGTTGTGGCTTTTTAAAAAAAAACAAACAACAAACAAACCAAAAAAACTCACCAAAACTGAATCACACATCTGTTTGGAGTATACATGAATTACCAAAGAGGTAGGGGTAATGGAAACATAATGACATTTTGCATTTCAGTGTTGATTTGCAGTAACATTATGCCTCTTTTCCCTAAATGCCTCTATTAAGAAATGTGTGATATGTATGAATACTGTCAGTGCAGGATTCTCAGGGCGTGTCTGGGCTGTCATAGCAGAAGGATACATTCTATTTGCAGAACTGCTGTTTGCAAATGATACACTATCAGTTTCCAAACTGACATCCCGTTCTCATCTGAAAAATGCAGCGTCCTTGCTTCCAATCAGATCTTTGAAATCCTTTCAGAAAAATTCCTGTAGTTTAAGTAATTGAGACAGCAAATAAATACAGCTCAACACTGTGAAATGCAAAAGACTGTAATCTCAAATCTGGGCTGTGAGTAAACTCAATCACTGCTGAGCATAATTGACATATAGGAGGTAGATGAGAGATGTGACGCTGATATAAGACTCAGAGATTTGTATATATTTAGGTTCAAAAAAGAACAGATCCTGAATGTTTACTTGAAGTATTTGAGAGTAACTAAATACTGACACAGATCTTGACAGCCTGGTGGCTGGGCAGCAGGCTGCATTAGATGCCAATGATGGTTTGCTTGAATTACACAAAATATGGGGAAAGCATTAGATTATTTAAATAAAAATCATCTTAGGTCTTCCTTCATGGAAATTTTATGACCAAGTGCCAAGTTCAACTTGAGATTAAAACACCTACCCTTAGGTCTCTGTACAGAGGAGAACACAGCCATGTTTGGTGACTGAGCTTCCCTTCTAGTGAGTAGTGACTTAGCCAATACAGTCCATGGTGCCTGGAGCACGATGCGGCTCATCCAAAAGGAAACGCCTTCATTTGCTAATTATAGTATCTAGCGCCATTTGAATTCCCTTCAGAAAATAGTTTTTAGCCTCATGCTGCCTCACCAAACAGGTCTTGTTGGGCCTGTGTTGTACCTGCTTAGTCCCAGCCATTGTCTTGGATAGCCTAGAAGATCGAAACCAAAAGGCAGCTCTGTTCGGACAGCTGAATGAAACTTACTGTTGGGCAGTTTGTTCATTTATTCATGTCTTCTCCAGCATGAGTGTGTTGAGTAGTCTTCTGCAGTTCAGTTTTCTGAGTATGTTAAGGAGACATTTGCAGAGTTTTGCACAATGTGCTTGTCATTAGCAGGGGCGGAAGGGCACATTGATTGGTGTTTACTTGGAGGCATTAGGGAAAGCTGTTGAGGGATGCAGCAGAAGGCCCAACCGAGTCTTCGTTTCAAGACACTAGATCCACTAGTGGAAATGTATTTTTGTCACCTCAGCAGCAAGTCAACCCTCATCAAATTCTTTGTTGAAGCAAAATCATACCCATTGTTTCCTGCAAGTGTCTTACTGTATATTTACTGTATATTTAACACACTGTCTTCAGAGGAATATGTTGTCTTATGTTACAGTTAAAAAATATAATTTCTGGGTTTCATCTTTTTTTTTACTAACATGTATTTTTGAGCGCTAAATGCTTATCATTTGAGTGTGAAAATGCTAGATTGGTATTTATTTACAGAATGATATCTGTAATGGGTAAAACCAAAGATTCATTGGACCTAAAATCTGTTCTTTGAGAGTGACTGAAAGTACAGTTAACAAACAATTAGACACCATAGAGCAGTATATAATGGTTCATCCCTATAATATAATTTGTAATAATTGAAATTGCAGCTTAGGGATTTTCTGAGCTAAACATTATTTCCATGTTGTAAGTAAATCTTGATGGCTTTCTCCTCCACAAATTGTTTAACCTCTTTTTTTTCAACTAATTTAGCTGTTACTTTAAACTCATAACTTTTGCTGACCAGGAGCACTACACAAACTACGTGGTGTAAATTGCTCCTTCCCCACTCTGTTGGGTTTTGAGGTGATGGAATTCTAACTTTCCCCAGTGTTTGCAGGGACAGATCTGGTATGTGGGCTAACTGGGAATTTATAAAGCAGCATTAGAATGGTCTATTTTTATTTTTTGTTCCTTTCCTAATAATTCCCAACATATTTTCTTCTCTTGAACTGTTGTTTTCATGCAGTTGTCAAGGGTGGCTTAAGATCACGTCCATAAGTAGTAGTTATCAGTTCTAGGCCCACCACTTTATTTGTAAAGTTTGGTTTTCTCCATATGCATAATTTTGTATTCACATGCATTAGGTCTGCATTTTGATAGCTATTCATGGTCTGTTGATAGTTCCTTCTGTTGTTCTTCCTAGTCGGACTTCTTAAAAACAGATGAATGTCATAAGCAAAACTTTGTTCCCTGTGTTGTTCATCCCGTTTCCACTAACGAATAAAATGAACAATGCAGAACACAGTACAGCTCTCTGAAACTGTACTGGTGACCTTCCCTTGCTGTAAAAGTTCACCATTTACTACCAACATCTCTTTATGTGCTCATCAGGACTGTGTAGGATGTCTAGCTGTTTCAAAAGATTGTCTTCTAATTGCCAAAGCTTTGGGAGTTTGGACTGTGGTCAGCACAAGATTTTTACATTTGTTCTACTGAAACTTTTTAGAAAGCCATGAAGATTATGTAGATCAGTGGATCGCTTGGTATTGTTGTCCAGCTGCTTAGTTGAAAATCAGTTTTAAACATTTTTCTTTCTTCCTTCCTGATTCTGCTAACAGATAGCTTCAGTGCCTCTTGTGTTTCTCAGTTTTCCCAAACACCACCAAAATAAGAAGTGATGACTTATATCAACTGTTATGATTACTTTGGGGAATTTAGGGGCATGAGGAACATTGAATAAGAAATTTTTGAGTTGCAGAGACAAACATAGGATTACTCACTGGAAAGAGTAAAAAATGGATGCTTGGACATGAGTAAATACACTCTTCCTCTCCTCATTCACAAAGAAGGCTGAAGGAAGAATAACAGGGAGATGCCTATCCCTTGCATCATCAGGATGGTCTGGATCTGAGACACAAGGAGTGGAGTAAGTGTCTCATCTAACATTGTGGTAAACACATGACTAAGAGAAAAATATGACTAATAAATATTCCAACCTCCTTTTTTCTGAGTATTTCTTACTGACTTGGTCATTTAGATATTAAATATGTTAGGCTGCCCATCTGTGCTTATGGATTGGCTTGTTAGGAAATTAAGATTAAATTAAAAAGTTGAAAGTCTAGCAGAAAAGAAAAATAGAAAGTATGGCCAGTAAAGAAGAGGGCAGAGCTCGGGCTAATGATCGGTGGCGGCTATGGAAAGAAAACAACATAATACAATAGAAGAAGTTGCTATTGTGACAGAAAATAGCAGACAACTATTCAGAAAATAAAAGAAGAGGATAAATAGTATGTGATGTGTAAAATTGCATAATATTTTATTTTTTGTATTAAAAATGTCCTTTTACAAGAATATTTTACTATGCATAATGGGTAAAATGAAAATGTTTTCAGGCTCCAATTCTGTTTTGAACAATTGAAAAACTAACTTTTCACCCATCTTGCTTCATCTCCCAAAATGGTATTTTTTTCATTTATTTCTTTTTTTGATTCAGATTTCTGAGACTTTCAAAGCTTATTGTAGTTTGTTCACGGTATTTTTCCTCACTTCTTATATTATTTTATGATCAAATATTTTGTGTGCTCTAGATCTCACTTCACAAATATGAATTTATGCTTAGCTTTGATTATATGAGTGATCCCCAGGCTTCTGATTCTTTATGGGCTTGAACATTTACTGAATCCGTTTCCAGCCCAAAGTGTTTACAGCCTTATAGGCTAAGACTTCACTTACAAAAAAAAGGTCCTTTTATAAAGGTGATATTTAAAATCTATATCACACAAGCTAAATATTTACAGTTGCTTGTCTTTCTGTAGAAGTTTATGTATAAAAATAAGTTAATATTTTAAATACTTGTGTGTATGTCTGTGTTTATATACATACATATACACATGCTATACATATTGTGTGTGTGTGTATATATATACAGTAAAATGGAAACAACTGAGCCAAATTGTCTTTATCGTATGTTCCATTTGGATTTGATGAAAAAACAAAACAAAAATAGCTTTACAGGCTTTATTATTGCATACATGGGCAGAGTTTCAAGACAATCCAAAGAGATGGTGCAATGAGAGCTGGCTGAACTGGAATGGAATGACTCAAATATTTCTTTTTCCTTCCTTTGCTTACCAGGCTGCCAAATTTGATTTCTTTTTGGTATGGAATTATTACTGTTGCTAATGAAAGTCAAGTGAGGTCTTTTAAAAAAAAATAATGGATAAATGTTTAATTTATTGCAAATAGTAAAGATTCTCAAATTTCTTGAGAAAGACATGAGGGAGAGACTGATGTGGGCTCTCAGCTTCATGTCTTTTTGTTTAATCTGTATTTACAAAGATTAGCAAAGATTAGGATATTGAAGAGTTTGTGCGGTGTCTGGCATGGCTTCTTGAACCTGGTGAAAGTATGTAGAATAAAAAATGCGAATTTGGTGCAACACAATGTTGTCTCTTGGTTTTGTTTTTTCGTTGTTTTTTTTTCCCCTGAGCTGATTTTGAAGTTTTACTAACAAAACAATGAGCATATGTATTTAACTGCAAAATTAGTTTTAATGACTGCGACATTGCTCCCTTTTTTTTGGTGATCTGTTGTTGTTCGGACTTTCAAACCTTTTATTCTCTTTCCAATTGCCACTCCCCGGATCTTTCAGAAACATTTTCTTTCAGCATTCTTTCCTCTTAAATCACTTATTACAACAGTCTGCTCGTTGCCTGGCTGGTCTAAAAAAGGAAAAGAATATTATTTTGTACACAGTTACCTTAACTAATGACTGGTTTTGGTAATCAGGATGATGACTGCTAAGTGATAAGTTATTTGCATTGTGTTAGCCAGACTAACAGATTTAATTGCCTTTTATTAGCCATATGGCTGCTGGTTTCCTTCATAGGAGGAAAAAGTATAGAATAAGCAAGTCCATGCTTCCTTTGACTTATCTCCAGGCATTGTGAGCATCATAGCTGAGGCAGCATGAAATTAAGTGCAGACTTCTCAAAACAATTAAATTCAGAGTCTTATAGCATCAGTTCAAGGTCCACTGTGCCACCACAGAAGGCAAATATTTTGTTTTTACATTGTTTTGGTTGGCCCTTCTATATAAAATCTCACTTTGGTATCTCATGGTGGCTTCTATTTAATGACTGATTATCATGATAAGCAGATAAATTTTATGATAATCAGAATGAAATCTGTCATCAATATTCAAATCTTTAAAGTTTGTCTGAATCAAAGTCTCACAATGCTTTAATGGTGAATGAGGAAACATTTTTTTGTGTCCAGTTTTTCAAAAGTATTTTGGAAAATATGTGGGGCAGTGTTTGGCCTTGTGCACAGATAACTCTAGTGAGCAATTCAGAACTCAAAATAAATACAAATAAATGCTGCATTACGTTGTCTGCTAAGATAATGAAAAAAGCTAGACCAGCAGTGTGATGGTGTGGTGTATGTATATTAAAAATACACAGCGATTGATTTCCTGCTGGGATGCTGCCTATCAAATCAGGATGCCTTTTAAGGGATATTTTGCCACTCTTTGGGTTAATAACTGATTTAGGTTCAAGAAAAAAGTTTTGATGGCATTTTGATAAACTCTGAGAAATTTGAGCGGTGGGAGTATTTTTTTAAAGACAAACTGAATCATAAAGTTCAGATAGTTCAGTTAGGTAACATTCTCAATCTCCAATAAAAAAGGTCCAGGCATTTGGTTTAAAGTGCCAGAAAAAGGACAGGCTTCCATCGGGTGAGAACAACTGCAAAGCTGCAACTGCCAGTGAGAACAATTTGTTTATGTGAGTAGGTGGTTTGCTCTGGCCAGATTCAAGTCACGAACTTTCTGATTTAATTTTACTGGCCTGGGCAAAGTTTAAGTAAGTGTAGCTGATTCTACCTACTACACAGGTACTATTAAAGTAAATCAATTAAAGTGTTTGCTAGTCAGAATTTTATGTATAGATAACGCGTATTTTCTGTGTGGATTGAAGCTGTTAGGATTGTAAATAATTACTACCAGACAATTATCAAAAGTCTATAATTAACTTTCTTAGTATAGAAAACATCTACACTCTATGTAAAGCAATTTGTAAAACTCAGGATATTCCTTTTCCTGAGTGCTCTGTTAATAAGCTAAATCACTTGAAACTTCTAAAATTTTGATACATGCAAAACATCTTTCTTGATTCAATAAATGACAGTTTTGAAGTCTGAGCCAGAAAATCCTCTAATCCTCCAATTATGAGTGTTTTCTGAGATGTTTTATAAAAACTGTATCAAATTCATTTTCTTTCTGTACTAGATGTTTTCTTTTTGACGTCTGCTTTTTTTCCTTAAACATTTTGGATACATCTTGCAAGTGACGAATTGCATGAAAGAAGTGGAAATAGAAAAATTTTGTCTAAAATGTAAAAATAGTCTGAGACAGTATTCATTGGATGTTTCCAGTTGAAAAGGTTGGAAAAGTAATTAAGTGACAGAAAGCAAGGTTTATAATAAAAAACCCCAACATTAACCAGCATTCAGTGCCAATCTTTATACTGGTCATATCTGTATAAAAGATCTATCCATTAATAGATGTAAGACAGAACTATCCTTTGAAGAAATTTGTGGGTATGCCAAATACTTTAGATAGTACAGGGGAAGTTTTCAATTTTTAATGAACTTGCAATGCGAACAACACCTAGAGAACAGATAGAGTAGGCAAATTACTTGCATACAGCCCACACACTCAAGTACTCTGGTATATTATGTATAGGTCAGTTTTGTAACTCCATGCGATGTGTTTATAATCCCGTATTCATCAAAGAAATATATAAGAGCTAATTGTGGTTTGGCACTAATAATTCAGCAATATCAAATTGAATTCAAATTAGTTTTGTCTTTTCAATACTGGTAAAATCTTGAATTCCCACAGTATATACAAACCCAGTAATTTCTGTGCAACCCAGATTCTTCAGGTAACAGTTTTCTATTACCCTTCATTCACTTTTTTTCTGTGGGTATCCATGAGGAATTGTTTTTTAATAGCATTAGAACAGAGCAAGTACCTGTTTTGCCTGTCAGATACTGTTTATGGCAGAACTTGTATCCTGGTTGGGGTTTGATTGTTGTTAGGGTTTTTTTATTGTTATATTTCCATAGCTACCTTCCCAAACTCTTCTCCTGAAAATCAGAAGAAATATATATATCATCACTAGTCTATAATACAAAAGATATCTTAGTCTGTTATCTGAAGGAGAATTTGTAGGATTCTTAAATATTAAAATATTTTCTTATTTAGTTATTGGATTTTGTAGGTTGACTTTGCTTTGAAAATATCATTATTCCTCTGAAGGGATATTTAATTTTCCAGGAGTTAATCTTCTGGACAGTATACATAAAAAACCTGCTTTAAAAAGAAGCTGATGATTGGGGTAGAATTAATTTATTTTTTAACTTTGAACTTTGGAGATAATTGGTCATGATGGCAGATCCCATAAAATAAATTCTTTGTAAGATCTGGACCCACATACTAGAGATTTCAAGTAGCAGCAGGATTTGAAAAACTTCTTGAATACCTTTGTGGATTTAAAATTTGATGGTTTGGTGGTTGGTTTTTTGTTGTTGTTGTTTTTTGTTTGTTTGTTTTTCATCTTGGTTGGTGTCTCTTTGATTCCTAAAATCTGTTGCTTTTCACTGCATTGTGACAAAGCTTCAGTGGGTGGGAAATAAGGCTGAGCTTAATGGACATTTTATCTTCAGCAGTGTGGTTTAGACATGGGAAGGATTTGGCCCTCCAGAGACCAGATCAAGTGTATAATCTCTCAGGAGAGATTTCAGCCATGACACTACTGTACTAGCACAACTTCTGATGCTTGAGGAAACTTTACCAGTAGAAATTTATGTGCTTAAGAGGTTGAGTGCTGTGTGGCTTGCACTCTTCAGCCTCTTAAATTCTACTTAAGGTGCCTTAAGTATTTGTGGAAAACCCAGCCCTAAGTTGGCATTTGTATGCCTCTGGACCAGAGGGTTTATTTGTGCTTCTGACCAGTCTTACAGCATCAGTAATTTAGCTGTGGGTCCAGAGGATTCTTTCTCAGGTGAAGTTAAAATTTGGTGTATAATATTTGTGGAAGGGATTTTTTCACTGGCTTTTAAGCCACATGTATGACAGTGTTCTTAGTCAAGCACAGTATTAGTAGTTTATACATTTCCTAGACATGTAAATATGTATTTTTGGGTAGTAGAAACATTGGAAGAATCTGTTGTTCAAAGCTGTAAAAATTAGTAGCTATATCTTCTTATTAAAACCAAGATTGTTTTTAAATTTTTGGCTGTACATAGTACTCAAACTTATTTTTTTGTGATGACTATGCTGTCTATTAAGAGGAAATAGTAAATCTAATGTATTTAAGTAGCTGCTCTATTTAGTATATTAATGCTAGTCTGTACCTATTTGTTTTGTTTCAATTTTCTGTTTTAATTTACATAACAGCAATTGTACCCCTTTGCAGTTAAAAAAAAAATAATAAAAAAATAAAACAACCCAGAAACACCCTGTGGGTGGTACTTGGGTTTCTTTTGGCTGCTGGGTGCCAGCAGTAGTTGCTCATTCCTGCCCTTGGTCTTCTCAGTCAATTCTGAGAGTTAGCTGAAAAATAAGGGGAAAACATTTGTTTTCACTCTGAATCATTTCCCTGATTTTGTGGGCTGCAATGTCTGTGGCCACTCATGTTAGCCCCCAGGGAAAGGGTGGCCTGGTGGGGGCAGGAGGGGAGGCATTGCTTCCTGAGGGAAGCTGTTAACTGCCCATGGGGCCTCACCGAAATAGGCCTGCCCTCAGGGAAAACCGTAAAAATAGCCTAGAGTTTGAGATGGGATTTGAAGGGGCAGGTTTGGCATGCACAGAGTCTTCCTGCTGAGATCTTATTGCAGAAAAGGTCCCGTTCCATTTTCCCTCCTTGCCTTGGAAGCAAGAGCTGCTGCCCACCAGCTCTGCACCCTTCCGGGCCTGCCACTGCCACCTGGCAGCCAAAGCATGTGCCTTTGGAAACGTTTACAATTTTAACTTTCACAAATTAATTTTTAATAGATCTCCCATCTATTGAGTTGTCATGCTACTTCATTTATTATATGGATATTTTAAACCATCTGATTTTCGTAAAAGGCAGGTTTTTATTTAACCTTTCAGAGTTGTTTCTAGTATTTTCTTTTCATTCTACTTTGGCAATACTAATAAAATGTTTTAACTTTTCCCCTTCTTTTGCATACATGGGTGGTTGAAAGCGTTTTTCTTTCCATTTGAACGCTAGGAAGGACCCCTTGAGAATCCACGTTAGCTATGATGTGTTACTGGGAGGCATGTGGGGTTGCTTTCCACATGGCCCAAATGGTATTTATATGGCCTGAGTGATAGCTAGCTTGTAACTGATAGGGGGTAATGAAAACAAGGATGTAAGTTGGAACATGTTCAAAGTGGAAAAAATCAGATTGAATTATAACTTTAAAATTGGCATTAAACTGTGAAGACTGAAGGAGCACAGAATTGTCTTATACTCAGAAATTAATTTTTTGGCCTTAGTAACAACATGTAAGTGTGTAAAAATGCTTCCTGTCAAACTGTTTCATGCTTTTTTCTGATACTTTTAGTACTTCGTTAATATGAAGAAATAGTTACGTAGATATAAAAAAGTGTTTTTTAATTAATTAGACATCATAATGAACATCAGCCTCTGGCTTTGTGGTTGGTGCCATTTTGAGGGGGTTTGGCTTCTATGACAATGGGACATTCTTTGATTACAGCCTGTTAGGGAGGGATGGGGTTCATCTGTCTAGAGGAGGCAAGGGCATCTTTGGCAGCAGGCTGGCCAGCTTGGTGAGGTGGGCTTTTAGCTGAAGGACTTGAGGGGAAGGGGGTCCAACGTGGCAATGCTCACGCCATCACATCCAACTGGGGAATAAGCCAGGCCAACCAGAGCAGTGATATATGTTCCTTAGCTGCCTCCCACGATGTGTACCGGAAGGCCAGGCACCTCAAGGGTGTGTGTGGCTGTGGTGGATCCTCAAGCACCCCTCCTGGGAAATCTGCATGCTCAATTGCCTGTCTGAAATGCCTGTCTGCCAACGAATGCAGCATGGGGAATAAACAGGGAGAATTAGAGTGGTCACAGGGACATGATCTCATTGCAGTTATAGACACATGGTGGGATAGCTCATGACTGGAATGCTGTTGTGGATGGCTATGTGCTTTTTAGGAAAGGCAGGCCAGCAAGGAGAGATGGTGGAGTTGCTCTTTATGTGAGGGAGCAACTGGAATGTATGGAGCTCTACCTAGGAGTGGATGCAGAATGAGACAAGAGCTTATGAGTAAAGATTAAGGGACAGGCCAATGTGGGTGACACCATTGTGGATATTTACTACAGGCCACCTGATGAGGAAAAGGAAGTTGATGAGGCCTTCTACAGACAATTGGAGATAGGCTTACAATCATAAGCCCTGGTTATCATGGGGGAGTTCAAGTACCTTGATACCAGCTGGAAAGGCAGCACAGTTGGGCATATACAGTCCAGGAGGTTCCTGCAGAGTAGTGATAACATTTTAACACAGGTGGGGGAGGAGCCAACAAGCAAAGGAGGCTGCTGGACCTTGTACTCACAAACAAAGAAGGAGAAGGACTGGTTGGGGATGTGACGCTTTGGGGCAGCCTTGACTGCAGTGGTCATGAGATGGTGGAGTTCAGGATGCTGTGTGGAGGAAGCAGGGCAGCAAGTAGGATTGCAACCCTGGACTTCTTTGGTGTCTTCAAGGACCTGCTTGGAGGAATCCTATGGGTTAGGGCTCTAGAAGTTAAGGGGATGTAAGCGAGCTGGCTAATATTCAAGCAACACTTCCTCTAAGCTCTATATCAGTATATCCTTATGAGTAAGAAATCAAGCAAAGGGGGCGGGAGGCCTGCATAGATGATCAAGGAGCTTCTGACAAAACTCAGAAGGAGGAAGTTCATGGGATGTGGGAAAAGGGACAGGCCACTTGGGAGCAATATAGGAACACTGTCCGAGCATGCAGGGATGTGAGGAGGAAGGGTAAGGTCCATTTGGAATTAAATCTGGTGAGAGATTTCAAGGACATCAAGAAGGGCTTCTTTCAAGTACCTCAGTAGCAAAAAGAAGATAAGGGAAAATGCACCTGCTGCTGAGTTAGATGAGTGCCCTGGTGACAAAGGACAGAGAGAAGGCAGAGTTACTGAATGTCTTCTTTGCTTCAGTCTTTACTGTCAAGGCTGGCCCTCAGTATCCCAGACCCTGGAGGCAAGAGAGGAAGTCTGGAGAAAGGAAGACTTTCCCTTGCTTCAGGAGGATTGGGTTAGAGGTCATTTAAGCAAACCTGACACCCACAAATCCATGGGCCCTGATGGGCCGCACCCCTGAGTGCTGAGGGAGCTGGCAGATGTTATTGGTGAGCGACTGTGTATCATCTTTGAAAGGTCACGGTGGACAGGAGAGGTGCCTGAGGGCTGGAGGAAAGGCAATGTCACTGCAGTCTTCAATAAGGTCAGGAAGGAGGACCCAGGAAACTACAGGCCAGTCAGCCTCACCTCCATCCCTGGAAAGGTGATGGAACAGCTCATCCTGGAGATGATGTCCGAGTGTGTGGTGGAAAAGAAGGTTATTGGGAGTAGTCAATATATCATGCCTGAACAATCTAATAGCCTTCTCTGATGGAATGACTGGCTGGGTAGATGACGGGAGAGCAGTGGATGTTATCTACCTTGACCTCAGCAAGGTTGTTGACACTTGTCTCCCATAACGTCTTCACAGGTAAGCTCAGGCAGTGTGGGTGAGATGGGTGGACAGTGAGGTGGACTGAGAACCGGCTGAGTGGCAGAGCTCAGGGGGTTGTGATCGGTGATGCAGAGTCTGGCTGGAGGCCTGTGGCTCACAGTGTTCCCTAAGGGTCAGTACTGGGTCCAGTCCTGTTCAGCTTGTTCACCAGTGCCCTGGATGAAGGGACAGAGTGTCCCCTCAGCACGTTTGCTGGTGACACAGCACTGGGAGGAGTGGCTGAGACCCCAGCAGGCTGTGCTGCCATTCAGCGAGACCTGGGCAGGCTGGGGAGCTGGGCGGAGAGGGACCTCATGGAGTTCAGCAAAGCCAAGTGTAGGGTCCTGCCCCTGGGCAGGAATAACCCCCTGCACCAGTACAGGCTGGGGCTGGCCTGCTGGGAGGCAGCTCTGCGGGGAAGGGCCTGGGAGCTCTGGTGGGCAGCAAGGTGCCCATGGGCCAGCAGTGTGCCCTGGTGGCCAAGGCCAGTGGGACCCTGGGGTGCATCAGGAGGATCATGGCCAGCAGGTGGAGGGAGGTGATCCTGCCCCTCTGCTCTGCCCTGGTGAGGCCGCATCTGGGGTGCTGTGTCCAGTGCTGGGCTCCCCAGTTCTAGAGAGACTGGGAACTGCTGAAGGGGGCTCAGCGGAGGGCTACAAATATGATGAGGGGACTGGAGCATCTCCCTTGTGAGGGAAGGCTGAGAGAGCTGGGCCTGTTTAGCCTGGAGGAGAGGGGATCTTACCAATGCCTACAAATACTTTAAGGGCAGGTGTCGAGAGGATGGGGCCGGGCTCTTTTCGGTGGTGCCCAGTGACAGGACACGGGGCAATGGGTGCAAACTGCAACACAAAGTTCCATCTGGATATGAGGAAAAATGTCTTTCCTTTTAGGATGTAAGAGCACTGGCACAGGCTGCCCAGAGAGGTTGTGGAATCTCAAGAAAACTGCCTGGACATGATTCTGTACAACCTGGTCTAGGAGAACCTGCTTTACAAGGGAGTTGGACTAGATGATCTCCAGAGGTCCCTTCTAACCCTGACCATTCTGTGTTTCTGTAACTGTTGATTTAATGCTTCCAATATTAGAACTACTAGGAAGAGGGTGCATGACATAAAGCAAAATAGATGTGATCTCTTGAGGCCACTGGGATTTAAAATAACTAACAAGCATGGGCAAGACTGCTAACACTTATTTAGAAATTTCAGACATATCTATAATTTGCAGCAATCCAGTTTTCCAAGTTTTTTTTCATTCTGGCCAATCCAGATTTAATATAGGTAGAGAAAGAAGAAAAATAAATGTGTAGGGAAAGAAGTTGTAGGCATATTATTTAGTTCAGTTCTAGTTTTGGAATGTGAAATAAAAATGATTATTTGTTGATTAATTCCAGTTATGGAAGACTATAAAATAGTATAAAGCATAATATTTATCAATTTTTTATATAATCTTTTGATGTGTTCTGTAAGGTAACTCATTCCCTAATGAGTAGGAAGCAGGAGTTGGAAATGAGTAATGGCTCTGAATTGCTTTATTTGGTTTTTTGTGTATAATTTTGATATCTGTTAGTATGCACATAGCAAGAAGAAAAAGGCAGGAGTAATATCTGTTCCCAGAGATTCCCTTCCCTGAAAGTCATTCAGTTGGGTACCTTAAGGTTGAATGTCTTCTAGCAGCTGCTTCCATTGCTTTTCATAGGCAGAAAGCAGCTTCTCTTCTCCAAGAGACAGGAACACACAGATGCCTGTTCGAACACTGTCTGCACTGATGAGGAATGAGGAGATAAGTATCAGAGGAGTCCTAACACAACCCTGTCACTCCCAGTTCTTCTGAGTTTTCTTTGCCAGGAGCAGGAGGAGCTGGAGGCAGAGCAAGAAAATAGCTGATTTATCTGCTCTGGCAGCCTGTTAACCTCAGGAAACAGAAAATATGATTCCAAGAGCTGCAGCTTTTTCAGTGAGGTGACCTGGGATTTTCCATGAAGTGGAAGGAAGAGCTGTGGCTTTGTCTGAAACCAGGAAGCTGGTCTGTAGCCAAGTGATAGAGTACCCAAATTTTTGTTTTTACTCTTTATGCAAGCTAATAATGCTTTTCATATTAATAGTAAAATGTCCTTGGAATTCTATAAGAACAGGTATCCAGATAAATTCTGACGACACCTCTGAGTTTGTCTGAATCTAATAGAGCAATCACTGTATTGGAAATAACTGGAAAGTACATAACAGTTGGAAATATACTCTGATAAAATCCACCTAGTAGAGAGGGAAGACAGGCTATAGATTTACAATGAATAAAGGCTTCTGAGTCAATTTTAGATGTTATTTTCAGATGCAGCAATTCCTTCAATTTTCCACATCCTTTGGCTTGATGTTGATCTTTGTACTGCAAGACTTTTTGAATTGAAGGAGACAAAATGGGCATTCTTTAGTAAGGTCATCAGCATTGTAGATGCTGAATGCTATTTATTGGTCTAATAAATATAATGCAAGCTCACATGCACTGCATCAGTGAGGCTGCCTGCCCTGAGGAATGTAAAGCCCCACCCGCCCGAAGTGCACTGACAGGGAAATCACACTTCCATACTAGGATTTGCCTGCACAGTTTGTTACCTCTTTCCCAGCCCTCATTCATATCTGTGTTTTCAGCTGTAGGATCTTTTGTTGCCGAGAGCTCATTGCCCTCAGCTCACTGCTGATACCTTCTTCTGTATCAATGTGTATTTTCTTTTATGAGTATGCATGTTCATTTGCTTGCGTTGCACCTGCATCCATTTTCCTGGATGGATGGATAAAGAAAGACTTATCTGCCATAGAACAAAATCAGGAAAAATTACAAAGAATTGTGAATATATTGTCCTTCCCACCCATATTTGGAGTTTTAGGATTTATTTTTAAACCTTTAAGAACTGTTGCTGCAAAGAAAAAAATGTGTATGAACTTCAGTGCTTAACTCCTCTGGATCCGTTTTAAGAAAAAATGGTCAGTGCCACTCCTCAGCTACAGCTGTTTACTTCTAGTGATTAAAAACTGAAGATAAACATGCTCAAGCTGGAAGTAGGATGAGATTATCCAATTTTTAACAGTGAGTATTTTTAACTACTAGAATGACTAGCAAGTCATTAGGTTTTTCTTGATCCATGGTGTTTTTGAACAGTTTTGTATTTTTGTCAAAGGAGTGGCTCAGCTCTGACAGCACTAATTGCCTTAAGACAGGAACTTTTGTACTGTTGTGTGACTTGTCCTGTGTGGGAGGTCAGGGGATGATCAAGTTTCCTTCTGGCTTTCAGTCCTTTCCTCTAAGAATATCAGTATTTCATGGATATAGAGTTTAGACTTAAACATTCCTGTGAGACAGAAAAGTGCAGAAACATTATTGGTGTTGCAGAATGGGGTGGCAGGGAGATTAATTTATAACTATAGAATAAAGCAGTATTTCTGTGGAGTTTTTCCACAGTAATTCACACAACTGTTAACTACAAAACCAAATGAAATTGTTACTGCATTTGTTTCAGTGGTTCATGGTATGCCATAAACTAGTCAGCTTCCATTTTTGGTGTCTTCTTTAGCCTACTATAGAGGAGAAACTTATATTTTGATTGAAAAATACAGTTGAAAAAATAAATATTGAGAAGAAAACTGAGAAGAGATTGTGTCTCCAACATCTCACTACTCCTCTAAAAATATTTTGATTTATCAGTAGCTTTTTACAAGACAGACTGTGCCAACCATTAGTTCACTCTTTCCTTGACCCAAGACCTTAAACATCATGTATTTGTCTGAACACAGCACTTAGGCACAGCTATCATGCCCTATTTTATTGGGCATGGTATAAATGCAGGACAAGAAAGCAGCCCTTTCCCAAGTGTATTTCTGCCAAAAATAATCAGTAATGATTATCGGTACATGGCTGTACTGTCAACAACCTTTTCATTGTTCAGGTTTAGAAAAAAATCTCTCTTGGAGAAACAGACAGATTTTTGCGTTTTCTTCTTGTTTCTTCAGACTGCAGAAATAGCGTTATGCCTCTTAGAACCATACCCATACTGTTAAAAGGAGGGGTTTTTGTTTGTGTGTTTTGGTTTGGTAAGATATAATTGTTTCTAATTCTCATTCTAAAGTAAAATTTTAAATTTCAAAATACATTATTTCTGCAATGGATGTATTTTGGAGGACTCTGAAGGTGGATGAGACAGAGCCATGATCATGCCATGGTAAAATTTCCATGTGTAATTCTTGACAATTAAACCTGCATGCCTAAAACTTTGAACCAGTAAATCCCTCTCGAGTCCTGTTAATGGTACTGCATAGCTGGTTGGAAAAATTGGCAACAAGGGCAGCAGGGGGATCTACAGACTTAGTAAGACAATACTGTATTGCTTTTCATTGAGTTCACATTTAAATGTTTTCCTTTCAACTCTAATGAGAAAATAATTGTTATTTAAAACAAATCCTTAGCTTTTGGAGAAGGATATATCATAAGCTCTCCATTCACCAAAGCTGTATCTGATAAATGTATTTTTAAAGACTTATAAAACTGCATTCTCTGCCAACAAATCTTAAATATTTGTGCAAATTGGGTATTATTTTAATTAGATAATTGATACATCAATCAGAATTCATTCTTTATGTTTTTTTAAGCATGGTTTTATGATGAAGGTGAGTATTGCCAAATATTCTGACTCCTGTTCTACAAATTTCAGTATTTTTAGTGATCCTACTGTTTTTGTCACTAAAATTATGGAAAACTAAATATTATTGACTATGACACCCACACACCATGTAAGAATTATGTTTTCGTTTCCCATCTAAAAATGCAGCTGATTTATTTTATATGCTGAGTGCTGCTGATAATAAAAATCTCTGTGTAAACTGAAGAAAATCACATATTCTATCAGTAATTAGACTGGGGAAGAATTAATCCAGAAAATGAATTGCCAAGAAAAAGGAGAATGATGTAATTTTGTTCGTAAAAGAATTGCTAGAGCTAAATCTTAAAACCAGTCAAAAAAAATAATCTTGGTTCCTCTGGTATTCTAGAAAATGTTACAGTGTTAGCAGTGAGGTTTACTACAAGTAGTGCTATAGCTGAAAGTGAGGTTTGGTTTTATTTTTTTAAAGTGGTGGCCTTCTCTTTGTTTGTTCAACAAAGTGACACATTTTTTTACAGGGCAGTAGTTAAAGCAGCATTAAAGTGCCATTGACATCATCCAGTTACTGCACTGACTTGATTATATAACCTCTTTTGTGCAATTTTCATGCTCTGCTCTGTTTGAATGTTTTTACTATGCTGATGGCTGTTTTTCATTTCCTGCTGGGATGACCTTGAATAAAAAAAAAAAAAAAAAAAAAAAAAAAAAAAAAAGAGTAAGACTAAAGTAGACATAAGCAATGTAGTCTTGCTGGCATTTGCAGATCTTTTGTTCTGTGTTGAGAAACATAGTAGTTTGGCATTTATGGTATAGGTTATTTCTGCTGGGTAGAAATTAATCTTCAACTGTTAGAAAAAAATATTTTTCTCTTATTTTGTTCTTTTCAATTTGCCAATGACAACGTGATCCAGTTAAGACATTTCCTACCTTATTAAAACGTCTGAAGAGAGCTAAACAAATGATAAATGCAATGGTCATTCTTTAACTTAATTTATTAATTTAACCTATTAAATCTAATAGATCTAAAAATCTAACGTTTATCTATTAAGTTATTCCCTCCTTCTTTCTACAGCAAAAGGAGATGAACTAGTTTGCATTTTTTTCCAGACTCAGTATATATAATGCAGCTGGAGAAACTGTCATTTTTCTGTTTTGTCAGTTGCTGCCAATCAACACTTCATAACTAGCCTTACAGATGAGTAAGATGAGTAAGAGTGCATTCTTTCACACACACATCTTCTTCAGACTTCTTATCTCTATCAGAAAGTTGTAACAATGAGAAATATATCCTTTTAAAGTAGTTTGCATTATTCCTGCTAGTTCTTGCCAAACCAAAGCAACTGCCTCCTTTTAATTTGTCAGATTAAGGTAATAAAGATTATATGACCATACAGATCAGAGTCACATACAGAGGAAGAGGTTTAGCTTTAAATAGTTTTCACTGGACCTTTTGAAAGTGTCTACCTTTGAGGCAGGGAGTTGGGCATGGGGTTTGTTCTTTCATGATCCACACTTAGCATTTGAGTACCTTTCAATTTTTAAGATACGTAAGACAGTAGTATCCTTTCAGATATTTCCATTTTGGTGCTGTGATGATTTTTCTTATGTGAGGAAATATCTCTGTATTAAAAAGTTCATTTATGTCCTAAATCAGTGCTGAAGTACTGGTTAGCCCTTGAAACAAGGTCATGAGATACTTATCTTCACTGCTAATAAAAATCAAGATTTGATTTAATTGGTAAATGCTTCAGTACTTTTCTTTTTTAGTGAAAATTAATAATAAAAGTCATTAATGTGTCAACGTCATGTTTCAAATGTCAGTGTATTTATTATACAACTATGTTGATTTCATTCATATTGCCTCTTTCTTGTCCAAAGCTAAAAGATAAGTAAATATTTTCAATTTAAAGTATGAAATTGGATACTTTCAATATGATAGGCTAATACAAATGCAGATCTTCTAAATTTGAGTTTAAATGCATTGTTCTAGTTCGCCAATGGTAGATCTGATGCTTTCGCTTTATTTTATTTTGATGGATACTGGTTTTTGAGAAAACTGGAAGCCCTACTTTTTTGGCATTCTTATTGTTTGTTGGTTTCATTTATTCTGATTTGCATGTAGGGTTTCTTAGCATCAACATATGAATGGGATTTATAATCTATTATATTGGAGAGCTGTACGCTTAAAAATAGTCTGCCAGAGCAAGTTTAGTAAATCGAAGTGTAACATGGTGTTTAGTTTGTTCTGTTGATGGCATCTAACATTATTAAGCAAAGTAACACAATATTTTCATTTTGGTCAAGAAAAAGTTATGACAAATGGAAATTATCAAGGGATCTTCTGAAGTTCAGAAATATAGGTGCTGTGGAACAGTAGTTCTACCCGAAAATTAGTAAGGAAGACATAATCTCATGTCACAGAATTATTTGGGGTTAGTACAAGCAATGAATACTTGATTAGACCACCTATTATCCTCCTTAACCTCAACAGTGAAACCAGTAACAAATAGATGTATTATTTAAACTTTATTCCTTAATCTGAGAGGGAAATAGGATTGATAGCCTATTTTTGCATTGATCTTTATCAAAATCAGGAGGGATATAAACAGAAAATGAAATTGCACATTGTGCCAAAGATTTTCCATTTGTATGTAGAGTTTTTCTCTCAAGCATTTTTAAATAATAGAGCAAAAGTGTCTAAAGCAAACTAAGTCATCTCCCTTACTTTAAGATTTTGCACATATTATTTGGGAGATATGTTGGTGATTCTAGCTGTTAAACTTGGAAACCATTTCCTCATGTTACATTTCGTAAATCTTATACCCTAGCAAAAGAGCTTTCAGATTTATTTTGCTTTCATTTCCATCTTGCAGCTAGGAAGATGTATAACCAGAATTCTGAATATTTTCAGCTGTCTTTGCTCTTACAAAATATTTTATTTAAAGTTAAATGTCCTGAAAGATTTTGCATTTGGATTTAAGTGTACTGGAACTAATTCATAGAGGACTGTGTATAGTAAACTTGCACAACCTTTAGAAATGGCAAGAATATTTGTTGCGGTACAAGATTTGAAATCTCTGTAATTGCAGCATTTCTGTCAGATGTGTGTGACATGTAGAGTATTTTGCTAATGCCCTGATGCTTTGCATATATACGTTATTTCACAAGATAAATGTTTTTAATTAAATCATCACATTATACAGTGTTTCAATATCCAGACATGGCTATGAATGAAGCAGTAGTTACCATGTTATTTTTTATTTTCCCCTTTTTAAAATTAAAGATCTTAATATTAAGTTTTTGTGTCATCATAGTTTCTTCTGACACAAATCACAATTGAAAAAATGGAAAGCCATTTCCTATATACCCAGCCTGTAGCAATGAAGGGATCTCAGGGAAATCCTCCAAGCCCTAATAGCTGGTAGGGTACCCAGTCTGCAGGCAGAGATGGGAAGGACATGGCTGGTGTGGAGCAAGCTGAGAAGCCCGGGTGTCCTCCTTCCTGCTGCTGCTCTAGCAATTCCTCATAAAGAATCTGCCCATAGGCCTTTTGTATTAGGTGCTGATCAGCTGGTGCTTATTACTTGGCATCAGATAGATTGTTATCAGTGAGGTGATGACTGGGGATGACTTTGTTTTGATGTTGAGTATCTACAACTTGATCTGCAGGCTGCTGCCCATTGTGGTGCAGGACAGGGGGTACATGCCATTGTCTTGGCAGCCCTATTTTAAATCAGTTCATGATTTTTCTTAGTTTGATGAAGCAACAGAATCTTTGAAAGTCAAACATATGCAAAAAGGAATCTGAATTAAGATTATTAAACACCAAGTTTAATCTTTTATAAAAGTAATGAAATGTAAAGCTTTAACTGTCCCGTGTGTTGTTTTGCAATAATTAGAAAAGCAAAAAAATAAAGGAAAAATGCACTTAATGTATTTTTTTACAAAAAAAATTACAGTTTTAATTTCAGTGCATGGTTTGCTCTGAGTAAAACCAGCCTCTTCTCTAAAAGGGATTCCTGTATTTCAAACAGTGATATGAAACAGCTTTTCTTGGAAGATGCTTGATGTATAAGGTCAGTACATTTGAAAGCTTTATTGCTTGCTGTGTCCTTTGTGATTTTCGTATTCCAAATATTTATTAATGCCTTTTAGTATTTATTACTTATTTTCTAAACTATTATTTTGTTAACTTGCAATGAATTTATATGCCCAAACGTTGCCTTGCCCCATCAGGATGTGTTAACAGAAAACTTTCGTTACTGTGCACTGTTAGTGCAAACTTTAAATAGGGCATTCTGGAGTGCCAGGGCCACAGGAGCATTGGATTGTATGGTTCAGTAGCAGCTGTGTAATGTTTTTTAATTATATGATTAGAAGTTTTCACCGTGATTAATTAGATGAAAGTATTCTTAAAAGTTAATTTTAAATCCTAAATTGGAAATAGTTTACTGTTGTTAGGAATAGGCAGTCTAAGCTGGGGAGACAAATGGAGACAGCTCAAATAAAGAATTTATTAGGAAGAATTTATTTTCAGACAAAGTGTCTGCAGCACAGGTCTTGATCACTTTGTCACAGAAAAGAAAACATACAGATACTGCATTTATTTATATGCAATACATCTAGGTTGTACAGGTTTTCATAAAACCTCATTCACATAACAACACATAAGAAGCCTGGTAAGCAACTGTGTGTGTGCACCCCATTTGCTGCATGCTTCCTGACCCACGGCTGTTGGGCTGTTCGTGGTGCTGTGGGACCCAGACCATTCCCAGGCACTGGAATGCAACTCTCAGAGGTGTCCAGTTGCTGAATTGTCAGCGTGCTCCCTGGCACATTCTTGGCCTACGCAGCCTTACCCTCCATGAATTAGCATAGAGCAGATGATGCGGGGCCAGGAAAACAATCCTGAGAGTATTCAGTTTACTAGGCACCGTTGACATGTTGTTTTGTTTGTGGCATTCAGGGAAGATGTAATACTTCAAAGGGAAGCATTCTAGGGAAGCTTCTAGGGAAGTCTATGTGGCTGAAGTGTGTTTTTACAATTTAAATCGTTAGTTGTGGAGGGTTGCAAGAAGGACAAAAATGGTAACTATTGGTATTTAGGATATTTTTGTGAGTTGACAGAAGGACAAGTTTTCAGGTTTTACACAGGAAGGAAAGTGCATTTTTGTTGTAATGACTTTTTTTTATGTGTGTATATACATGTGGCTATGTTTGAGGAGCAGAGCTAAGAGTTAATGCTGTTAGCAAAGTGTTTTAGGAGATAAGGCAGACTTTGAAGAAAGATGCTTAGGTACAGGACCACAAGCTAAGAGAATTCAGTAAAAGAAAGCAGCAGTAGCATACACTTCCCTAAAAGTATTGTTATGTTGTCTAAGTATAATTTTAAAGGAGTAAATATTTTCACTGTGAAACACACAGTGAAGGAGGCAATCCCAATTAGGAGTTGGGTATGCAGTTTTTGTTTGAAAAGCTAAATGTGTGACATTTAGGTTTGGATTATTATGCAAAAGTTATTATAGTACCTTAAAATCACGTCATCATCATAGGTGTTTGCATAATTTTTTTTAGTTGTTTCATTTGTTATTTAGAGATTAGGAAGGGGAAAAATGACAGTCAGCATCTGGCGTGGACTCCCTCAGTCTGCTGTTTTAACCCTTTGGTGCACTGGCTGGTCACTGAAGTCAGGCTTACTAAGCCCTGAAGCACAGCATACAGCCAGGGTGCAGTCAGTTTGTAGGAGCAAAAGGAGGGACAATGCAAAAGGTGGAAGAGAAATGAATGGGCAGGGAACAGGCTTTTGTGACTAAAAAGTCATGTGGCAGAATGGTTGGGCAGGAACTAGTCTGGAAAAAAAAAAAAACCCACAAAACTCATCATGCTGATTAACCACACATTATTTCAGCAACACAAAATGTCTTTGAAGAGCTGAACCATAATGGCCTGCTTGAGCTCCCCTTACTCATTTTTCGGTCTAACACAGTCCTCATTCCTGCCATTCACTCTCCAAGGGGATGCTTCCCTGTGCTCTGGTTGCTGTTATGCTTTTGCTCTAAGCTCTTCTCCTGTCTGCTGAAATGTGGTTGGTTCTCATAAGATGGACATGGGATCTGTACCATGGGAGGATGACATTTCAAGCCTGAAATAGTGCTCCTGTCTAGTGTGGAATATGTTTTTCTACAGTGGTATGGTAGTGGTAACTGAGTTTTTTTCAATTTTTTTTCATCACCTACTGAAACAGATTTCAATTGGCTTTGAAAGAACTGGTGGCTGGCTGATTCTCCCCTGTGCCATTGCTGTGGAGTTAATTATTTCCACATCTCAGGGGTTTATAACTTCACGCTTGTTTTTAATACTAAACATGTTCTAGAATAGTTGCAGTCACTCCAAATTTGCTAACATCTGCAAACTTTGTAAGCTTATTTTCCTCCTACCAGGTTGTCTCAAAATATTTAATACCTTATGGCAGACCTCTGCTGGGTTCTACTTGATAGAGTGTTTCAGTTCAATAACAAGTCTTTGCTTAGGCTCTTGTTTTCCCAACCAGTTGAACACCTGGTTTATAGATATTTCATGTAAACCATATTTCTCTGGTTTGTTTATGTGAATGGCCTGTATCAAAACCCTTAAACTAATGTATGCAATATATAGTTTATTTCCTTTGGCTGCTTGGCTTATGATCCTGTTATATAAGGAAATTAAGACAGTTTGAATTTCTTCTTGAAAATTTTATAGTGGCTATGACTTAACTTCTATCTTCTGTGTACAAGAAATACCTTGTGAAGTGTAATTATCTTAATTTAGAGAATGAAAGAGGTTATGTGTTCTTTATTTTGAACAGCATTTGTGATCTGCCTCACTTCGTTTTGGGGAATTTTGTGTGGGAAAATTAATGAAAAAGCTTTGAGTTGACACTTAGAAGTGTTACTTCCTTTGGAGAAAGAGCTCCCCTTGGAAGGAATGTGCCAAAATCATAATTCTACATTTTAGTAAGATTAACATTGTTTTTTCTCCAATTTTAATATAGCCGAAGTACTAGTTTTAAACAAAATATGTGATTAGTTTTTATAGAAATGGCTTGTTTTCATCTTGGCTTTCTAGGAAACATTTTACTTACAGATACCAAATGTACTGGGCTCTAGGGAAAATTTGGGTGCTGTGTTTTGTTACAGCTTTTTTAGTACCTATATGGAGAATGACAGTGAATGGGTAGGGTTTCAAATATGATGTGTTATTTAGTTTTAACAGCTTCATATGAGAAGGGCAATAGTGTCAAGAGTTGGGGTAAAATATCACTTTATGCAGTGATGGTAAAATAATATGAATTATTTTGATTGGCGTTGCTGATCCCTAGTTATCCTTGTGAGTTACTGCAGAATGGATTTGACACATCAGAAAGGTGCTCATTTTGATGCTGACTCAGAGGACTGGCTCCATTGCATTCATGAAAGTTACATACTTGTTTGCTTCACTGCAGGGAATAGGCTTGCTTTTCATATAGACAAATATATATAGTTTACATATAAAAAGACATTCCAGGTTTGGTCTATTCCTACTTTGCGTAAATATTTATTTTTAATTGTGGAACTTTAAAAAAAAAATCAATTTGAAAAGTCTCTTGTTGTTCAGGAGCTAACTATTTCTAGTTGTAATAGTATTTTGAGGAATTTGAAAAATACCCACTTTTCAATATTCCATTCATGAATATTGGATTTTTGCACTTTTGATTATTTTAATCAAAATTAAAATGCTGCTTTGAAACACAATAAAATTTCAGATAATTTAGAAAAAGGTCTCAATAATCATGCCCAATGATGGGATCATCTCTATATTCTCTCAGTGAAGGCTATGAGATGCAATGTTTTTTTAGAAAATCTCAGCACTTGAGATTCAGTGACTCATAGGCAGCACGTCTTTCTCGTCAGGGATGTGTGTGTTTTGTGTGAGTGATAAAAAAGTTTTGCTGTAATGAAGAAGATGCTTTTGTAATGAACAAATTCAAGCCGTGACAATTTCTGCTTCTTGCTCTGGAAATCCTCAGTTCAGCGGGCAGTTGAGTAAGGGGGCTGTCCTGCATGTCTACAGGCAGTTTAACTATGCATCTAAATAAGGGATAGCAGTTTGCATCCCTCATTTATTCCAGTCACTGATCAAATATTTTGGTGGCGTGTAATGCAAACAGAACCACATGTCTAATCCTTTCCTTACAATGAACCGTCCGTCTGTATCCTAAACCACTTATGTAGAAAAAGTCCTTCTGAGGCCATTATTCCAGGGCTGAATAAGCCCTGATGGGCTGATTGATGAGGAATGATGCTTAAGCATGCTCTGTGCAAAAGACTTAAGGCAACTCTACCCCCCAAGACTTACAGCCTCAGCCAGTGGAGTTACATGGGATTAGTATGCAGCTGGCTTTTTCTTGGCTTTTCTAGATTTCATTTGACTAAATAAATTCTAGAGACACTTCTTGATAACATACTACCTGTTAAAATACAGTGCATATTTGTGTTTTAATGAGGACAGGTTTTGGTATAAAGATTGACATTATGACAAGTTTATGCCCTACCTTTTGAAAGCAACCAATAACTGTGTGTTCTAGGAAAGACAATGCAATAACTGTGGTCTTTCAGATTTTACTCGCTTTCTGTTTGTTTCCCTTCTAGCTTGTCGGGGATTATACAGTCCTGGTGTCCTTGGTGCCTTGGTGTGCTGCTAGGGAGGGAACAGGGCAGGTGTGCTGTCCTCCTTCCTTTCTCCTGGTCTTGATCTTTCCTCACAGTCCCTGTCCCACCTGTATGATCGCCCAGGAAATCTGTTCAGATTGCTAATCAGGCAGAAAAGTGTTTTCTGGTGGGTTTTGTGTTGTGGGGTTGTTTTCGTTTTGGGTGGTTGTTGTTGTTTTATTTTATGTGTTTATTGCTGGTCCCGACGACTTGGTTTAATCAGTTTCTGAGCCGCTGGGAATACAACAGCCAGTGCAAACAAGCAGCAAGACTATGAGACTCGTACCCAGTGGAGGACAGGAGGTGGGCAGGGGTGAAAGAGCTGCTGCCGCCTCTCTGCAGGAGAGAGGTGTGAGACTGGCACAGCCCTGGCATTTCCCCACACCCCTGCATGGCTGCCATCTTGCTTTCTATCCCTGCTCACTCTACAGCACCTCGCCCGAGAAACTGGTTTCCTTCTGATTTAAGAAGTTCTCATTAAGGTATAGATTTAACAGGAAACTGAAGATGGTAAAAACATAGTAAAAACTAAGAGAAAGTAAAATTAAATAAGAAAATAGACAGCGTCATACAGCTGGATTTACAGATTTTAAAAGCAGGACAATAGAAGGCACTTAAACCTCCTTACCCAAAACAACAACAAAAAAAAAAAGTCTTAAAAGTTTTGAAAGCTATTTCTCTTTTCCTGAGTGTTTTTTTCTGATCCAAATTTTTCAATATCTGTTTACTTACTGTATTATTTACAAGTAGCTTTTAAAAAACATAGACGATTCAATTCAGTGAAACATCCCATTGCAAGTTGCTTCACTGTGGAAGAGAACATCCTTCATGACCACAGGTTTGACTTGGATAGAGCCTTCAGCACTGACTGCTGAGGCTGGGTTTGGTCAGTCCTCTGCTTAGACTTGTCAAACAGTGTTTGGATTTGTTTTGCCTTCTGCTGCTGTCAAAAGCTATGGTTTATGGATGGAGGCTGGTCACAGTGGTCACAAAAGACTTGTGCTTAGTTCAGTTTGCCATGTGAAAAAATACATAGGTTTTTTTTATAATGTGATTCTTCTTCCTTTATTCTACAGAGACCTAAGATTTAATAGGATTAAAGAAATCCAGCCTGGAGAGTTTAGACGGCTTAAAAACCTGAACACACTGTAAGTTATTTTTCAGCCCTAAGGCCCTTTCCCCTTTTGATTTAATGTGTTTAATTTGATAATGTGCCAAATTTGCTCACTTATCACAGGTAAGTAATCTCAAAAATTTCATCTGTACTATTTACACAGGTGAGGGAAGTGGATTTTAGGCTCAAAGTGTTTGAAAACAAAATCAGATATATGTATATTAAAAAAAGGGAAATTTATTTCCATCCTAATGTTTTATTAACATACTTTAATTTGAGGTATGAAAAATACAGATATTCACTGTATAATTTTTTCCAAATTGTGCTAAGTGACTTTAGTGGAATATTACATGATAAGTCATGGAGTTAAACCAAAGCTATTCAAAGGCTCAGAGTTGCAAATGTGGTGCAGTTACAAAATATTTGACAAACTCTAGTGTTTTGAAATTTCCTATTCTAATGTGCTCACTAGGACTGTGAGAAGTTGGAAGTTTTTGTTCCTAATGAGCTGCTTTTTATGGAGGTCTTTGCTAGTGATATCAGTGAGCTTTCAATCACTTACCTATTTATCCTGGAAACACATAACACGTGTATTGAGAAATATTGTACTGTGTGTTCACACCAGAATACAGTTGTGTTGCAGTATGGTGTAAAGGGCCCAGTACACCAGAATATTGCTAAGATCCATCTAGGAAAAGTCACTTTAATGTACCTGCTAATGACAAATATTTGTTACTATTGATTTTATCAATTTCAAACTGATGTGTAGATTTGAGACCAAAATTTTTTCCCTTCATCCTCATTTCAGATACCTACAAAACCCCCACATTTTTTCAGTTTGTAGATATTTTTTTACTTTTTAAATTTCTTTCTATTTTTTTCAGAGTCTTCTGCAAGGTAGTGACTTTGAGCATCTGTAAGCACATAACTTTTCTTCTGACAGTTACTGTTAGGGGAAAAAATATATATTTTTTTACGTTTTCCTTTTAATGCTACATTACACCTGCTGTTACACGTTTCCCCCCCTACTATTCCTGTATGTTAAAATAAATGGCTATTTATTTCTTTATATAGGCTTCTAAACAACAATCAAATCAAAAGAATACCTAGTGGGGCATTTGAAGACCTTGAAAATCTGAAATATCTGTAAGTTAAATGAATCTCACTTTTTGCATCAATGTCTAACTGAACTACTTCAGTGGGAAAGTGTCTTAGTCTGAGGTTGTGTTTTAATCTGATCCATTATATCAGGAGATAAACTGCTTTGAAAAATCTGTGAAATTCATTTATGGGGTGGGGACAACTGTGAATCTCTTATTCTATATGAAGGTGCACTGAGATTTGCTAATATTAGCCTGATATCTGTAGGCAGTAGTTTTTAAAGAACTTACTAGTTGCTGTTTATTACATGCATCTTAAAACATAATTTATAAAGGGATGTGTTGAAAGGTTTAGGAAGTCACCTCTTTAACGGTTCACTGAAACAATCATACAGGTACTTTTAAAGTTTATGTTTTGAAAAGTGGCTTAAAAAGCAGCTAGTCCAGGATTTGTGTCTGCAGAAGCTTGTAACTTATATAACTTTTCTCTTACAAATTTATACTACATTCAGTGAACAATTTAGGAATAGTTAAACAGCTTAAATCAAACATAAAATAGAAAAGTACCTATATGATTTGCCATAAGTTCTATGTCTTCAGGCACCCTCTATTTTTTAAGACTAACTCCTCCCAATTTTAGCAAACTTAACAAGTGATTAATTATCTGAATAAGCAAAAGGCATAAAAAATGTTATTTTTATCTGTATAAAAGACTGAAGCTGAATAGTAGGTTGTCATGGATTCACATTTGTAGTCTCTGGAGTCCACCTTATCTACTGTCATGTAGAAAAGTTTCACTCTGTTGTCTTGGAGTATTGATCGTTGCCTGAATGCTGTATAGCAAATAATGGTCACTTTGAGATTCCATTGTTTGCGCACAATTCAGAAGCTTAGCTTCATCTGGTTTTCAAGAATACAGCCTGAATAGCTGTAAGGAGGTGGGAGAAGGGAGGAAAATAAAAATCACGTAAATTTGTGCAGACATGTTCCCTGGTTTTCCAGGCTGTGTTTGATTACATTTCCTGGTCTCATTTTTATGTGTATTGTTTTTCAGTAATAAAATTGTTTAGATACAATAGGAGGAAAAAGAATATTGAACAGACTGTCCCCAAATAGTTATTAGTGTCCACGATGATTGTATTTGTACAATAGGGGTTTGTATGGTGGATCTGGTAGTGGAGTATGTAAGGTCTACTAATTCAGGATGGCTAAGCTTCTTTCCATGGTCAACAGCTGTGCAGAAATATTACTTTGTTCTTAGTTCTTTATTTCCATGTTTGCCTTTGCTTAGCTATCGTAAACCTGAGATAAAACCCAACTATGCACTCTGCTCAGCTCAATAAAAGAGTGAAAAGAGGTAACTGAACTATGATTTGTTTTCATATACATGTAATAATGTTTAGATCTGTATTGGTAAGAAAATTGGAATATAAAATTCAATGTGGTAGAAAACAGACAATTTTTTTCGCAGTAGGATCAAATGAAGTATAAATTAGGGGGGAGAGATTGTACAGAACTTAGAAATATTGTTCAGAATTTAATATTATAAAACCAAACAATCTGGAATATTTGAGGTTTCGTATGGCCTGATCCTATGGATATTTGCAAACCTAACTTGTATTGTTGTTTTTCATTAAATGAGATCATTGGTCCATGGTGTTACTTCTGTTCATATGAGAACTCAAGTACTGTCTGAAAATGTATAACTCGCTGAGTAATTTTAGAAAACCTGTCATTTCTCAGTGGCTTTGATTTAGCAAAACATAAGTGTATATAAAGTGTGTAACCATTAGTAAATATGTATGTATAACTTACAAAAATACTTGTAACTATATAGTTATATATCAAATATGTAAGTATAAAACATAATACATTATAGTTTTAAAAAAATAAAAACCAGTGTCTGAGAGATGTATGTTAAGGCCCATTCCTGTACCTCTGCTGATCCGTTTTTGTGTTTTTGGACAAAATATTTTTCCAGCAAGTATTAAACCCTAGAATTTTCAAATGCTTCTTTGTAGTATTTATTTGTAAAGTTGAGCATAGAGTTTTATGAGGCACACATGTTTTCAGAGTTGTCTGTCTGAAGAATAGATTTTGACAGAATGATAGCTTCTAAATTTCTGTGCATTGAAATTACTCATCATTGTAAAAGTTGATCTTTACATTATAACAAGAAAATTATGCACGTATGATTTTTGTAGCTTATTTTTTAGGAATCTTTGTAATCTTGTTCCATATGCAATTGAAATTTTGACAGTTCTGTAAACAGTTTTGTGTGCTCTTGCTATGTTGTTTCTGGTAATGATTTGTCTTTGAATTCATATACTAAAAGTTGGAAAGAAAGAAACGTAATTATTGTTCTGCTATGAAACCAAGAGGATACCTCCCCCCCACCCCCCAACCTTTCTCCTTTTCTGTCTGTCTGTCTTTGTTTCATATACCTTGGTGTTGGCAATATGGTCCCTTATTAAGGGTCAAAAAGGCATTAGTAGCTTGGACCCCATCCGTAATATATATATTTTTTTCTCTGCGTTTCAGTCATTCTGTATAATTTTTTAGATCATCTTCTGTTCCCCCTTCTACAAAGGATACTGTAAACACTCCTGTCTAAAATAAGCTTTAGAAGTTGATATGAGCAAGACAATTGGTAACATTTGTAATCTGTGCTCCTGATGCAAGATTTATATGTATATGTGTACATGACGTACATGGTACACTGAATATATTTAATTGACTTCCTGTGAGTTATTCAGTTTACTGACTACAGGTGGTAGTACAGAAAGAAAAGCTTCCCACCCTTATAATATAGATGCAGGCAGATTTGTGGACGCTTGGTAGGATAATCCTTCCTGATCCTGAAAGCCAACAGTTTAGTCTCCAAGAGAGAAGATAATTGGGAATTGAAGGTAGACATGTACTACTGTTTTAACATGTAGGATACTAGAGTATTTGGAATCAGCAATGGGAAAAATGAGGTTAAGTTAAAAAGAAAGTATTTTATATTTTTCCTTATCTCCTCCCTAAATTTAGATTAGCAATTTAAAAAAAACAAACAACATTCCAGGGAAGGTGCTTGGTATTTACAGAACAGTAAACTGAAAGCTAGTGTGAAGTAAGTGAAGGAAATAAAAATGGAGAAGGAGAAGAACTTTGGCAACCGCATTAATGCATGGTCACTTAGTTAGAAATAGAGAGGTGAGGAACCAGACATAACAACATTGCAATAAACTTGATAAATGGAAAATAAGACTGTATGAAGTATATCAGTTCTGGAAATACTAAAGGAGAACGTGTAAGGTTTGTTTTGCCTTTGGTGAATGAAGTAATAGTGGTAGATGATATGTTGCAGGCTTGCCAAAGTGCTGAGTTTCTGGCCTCACCCTTCCAGAAATGGGATTAGGTCATGTTTCTTCCTGTGCCTTTTGCCACTGTTGCTGTCATGGTCATGTTGCTTTGTCCTTTGAACACCTCCAGTGATTCTGAATCTTATTTCTTTGCAATTCATGTTGCTAATTCCACCATCTCCTTTATGTTTCTATATAGATCTTTTCCTATACTTATTTACTTCTCAGGTTTAACTCTACAATGCCTGATATTGCTATTACTTTTTACCTTTTTCCCCCCTCTAGTTCCAAATAAATATGCCTGGATCTTACTTTCCTTAAATCATATGACTTTTAATACAGTCCATAAAAAAAAAAAAAAAGGCAAAAAACCCCCACAAAAATTATCGTCATAAGGGGATCTGACAAATGTCTTAATCAGAACTACTTTTTTTCTAATTTCCTGATAACTGGTTAAGTATTTGTTTGTTCATTTCCCAAGTATATGACCAGTACCTCTGGCCTTTATCAGCCTTGCCTGCTTTTCGGAAAAATGCTATTTCTTTAAAGTCTTCTGAAAACAGTTAGTAGTAATTGGCAAAAGATAATTAAATGTCTTAATAGAATATATCCCTTTGTCATCTTAAGCCAATGTTTGTTCATTCTTTGTAAAATTTACTGGCTCAGTTCTGTAAGAAAGCTTTTAGGTAAATAAATTATGTTACTTTTTCCCTAATTATACCCTAAATCTGTTTTCTGCTAATGTAGCTGGGATAAATTTTGAGAATGTTTTTGTTAATCAGTGCGGTGTTTGTTTTACTTGTTAGGCACAGTAGCATTTTAGAAAGACATAAATATTTTTTGCAAGTGCTACTTATTTGTATTTTGTATTCTGTCATCTCTCTCTTCATTAGGTAAATATTTATATATCTTTCTTTCTGTTAATATCCTGAGGGAAACAGCTACACAATTAAATGTAAGTCTGGTTAGCACATCTGTCGTGGGAAACATGTTTTTGTAGATTTGGAGTTTCTCAGCAGTGGGCAGACATGATGGACTGAGGTCAGTTGAATGTCCTGCAGCTAAGGGTTTTCTGATCAGAATGGAAAAAGTTGTAGTTTAAAACTGAATCCCAAATAAAGTCTCTCTACAGTGGCTTGGTAAGAGCTCCAACAGGGGACACGAAAGACTGCTCCCTTCCCTGCGATATGGTGGTAAAAGTCTGCAAAACTACAGTCGCTATCCCACTCTTCCTCTCACTCACCTTTGTTTTCCATTCTGCCTTATTTTGTCTGCCAAAAGTAGATAAAAGTTACATGAGTGATTATGGTAAAATGTTTTGGTTTTTTCCAAACTGGATTAATTCAGATTTCTTGAATAGAATTCTTCAAATGCCCACAAGAGACGCTTAACTGAGGTTGGTTATTAAAACCATTTTAGCCCACTCTGGTTGGGTGGTCTGATCAGGAGTTTAGTATTTGGAGGAATAAGAGGAATTTCCACATTGCCAAGTGGAATGCATTAAGAATGGCAAATAACACTTCAGCTGTTCAGTCCTTGAAATTTTCTAAGGATTGGGAAGAAATGGTGCAGTTAAAATTCTCGCTGGAAATAAGGTAGGAATTTAACATCATACAGAAAAGAAAATCAAGGAGATACAAAATTGTAATGTTTATGATCCTCAAATGAATTGATATTTCTGAGTCAAAACAAGTATTTGAATATTCATGAAATATTTTTTCAAATAGAATAAAAACCAATTCCACATCCAAAATGTTTAATACATCTGTCCTCTCTCTTTTCAAATTATTGTAAAAGTTTTTACAGTAATTGCACGTGACTATTTTTTTTCCCCAGTTTAATTTGTTCATAATTTTGAGCATCTTAAACACCTCAAATTTTTGCTTCCTTGTTATTCTGTTATTGGAGGAACTCTGCTTTTTGTTCGGATGTGTATCTATGTTCATTAAGTACTCCTGAGTCTGTATATTTATGTGTTGGAACCTCGGCAAGCAATGCATTGGAAAACTATATTTAGACACAACGGAAATGTGCTACTCCATATTGAAAAAAGTAATAATAGAAAAGCCAAAACCACTACTAATAAAATGCCTGCTAATAAAGCCATTTGTGGTCCAAAGTCTCTTCACCCCTTTTTTTTTGTAGAAATCCATGCCTGATTAACTGAGTTTCAAATCATTTGTCAAATAATTGTGAGAAAGTTCTAAACCGCAAACCTGTTCCTAACCTAACACAGACAGTGACTGACACTGAACCCCATAAGTATTTTCATTTGCTGCCTCCATGGAGAAACTGCAGTCATTAGCTAAGCTGCGTGATTTTTCTCCAGCACCCTCTCGCTAAACCATTCTTGCTGTTAAAAGCACGATGAATGTGAGCACATACACTGATACATCCTGATTTATTTTAATTCTGTAGAAAAGGTATAAACACATGCGAACATACTGGTACTCTGCATATGTTTATTCTGTTTATATTATAGAGTATCAATGGGGACCTAATGTCCGTATTCTACAGAGCGCTAAAAGAAATATATAATGCTGTCTTATGGATGTGATACCAATATTCTAATGTGTATTTTTTTGTAAATATTCAAAAGGTGATGCAGGTGGAGTTACAGAAATTCTCACTGTTTGTTCTCCAAGTCCAGTGAAAAGACTTATTCCATCATAATTTGAGTATTTGTACCAGTATTTGGATGAGATTTTAAAGAAAATCAGAGGCCAATGGCATCCCCAGTGTGTTCTGGCAAAGGCATTTCTGATGCAATTCTGTCCTGTTGAGTTGAATTTATTTTGACTTTTGGCAAGCCCATCAAGAAACTGAGGGGCAAAGAAACAGTAAGTAATGTAACAGTGAGCACTGGGAAGCCCAAGACCATCCAGGTGACAGCCTCAGGGCCTACAAGGCTCCACGCTTTTGTCTTTCCTGACAAATATTTGGGACAAAATTTCAAGGACAAAGTATTTTTATGTGTATGTGTTTAGTTTTTGTTTTGTAATTTTTTTTTTCCTAATATGTACTTGAAAAACTATCTTCATGTGTCAACTTAATTCTTCTTTTCCACTTTCATGTAGCTCTTGTTCGTGTACTAATATTACTGATTGTTTCTTGTTTCAGCTATTTGTACAAGAATGAAATCCAGTCAATTGACAGGCAAGCATTTAAAGGACTTGCCTCTCTAGAACAACTGTAAGTGCCTTTTCTCTTCTGTGCTGTCATCTCCATGGTTCCCCTGCAGAGGAAAAGTGCACGCCTTGATCCATACTGCCTGCATGCTCTGCATGTCTGCACTCCCTGGGTTGTTAGGCAGAAAGCCCCATAATCATTTGCATGTCAAGAAACACAATTGATCTCTGTGTCAAATTCCTCATTTCTATGTTTGTCTTTTATTTGTGATTTGCATTTCTGGTGTCCCTGTACATTGTTACATAGCTTTGATGAAGAAGACACATTATTGTGGAAAATGTTGAAAACTAATGTGTATGGCTTAGATATTTTGATTTAATTTCTGTAGGTTTTATAACATTGCAATTCCTTTGACTGCAGCAGTTTGTTTTATGCAGCATAACTAAAGCACAATTAGTCTCTTGGAAGTTTAACCCAGTTTTATTATATTTTAAAATGAGATTTCAAAATTAAAACCTTACTATTGTTCATATGTGTTAATCATTGCCATATTAAGAAGTAAGAAAGTTAATAATTTGTAATGTAGGTGTTTCAGTAGTGTTTTCTGGAAAGATTGATTAAAATCATAGTCAGTTTCCTGTGTAATGACTGAAGAATAATTTCTGCTGAAAAAGAATGAAAAATGCAGTCCTTAACATAACAAAAACTGATTGTATTGATTCCGTTAAGTTTAACTATACTTTTTTTTTTCATAATCAGAAAGCATTGCTATACATTCATTGTGGTAATGTTTAGGAAAACAGAAAGAGCTATAAATGCATAGCTATTTCATAGTCTGACTGCCAAATAACAGTACTAGACCAATGAGTTTTGTAGCATATGAATTTTGGGAGCTGAACATCTTTCTTCTAGGACCAACATAAATTTTGAAACTCATGACGGTGTTATCAGTGTAAAACAAATTTTCTATACATACCAGTTTCCTTGTTACTATAAACCTGTAGTGGACATTAGTGGACACAGTGTGTATCTGAAATAAAATGACATTTCAGATGTGGACAAAATCATACAAGCTCATTTTACAGGGCAATAGATGCCTTTTGAAGGAAGAGCTTCTATATAAAACAAAAGTGGTAATTATAAAACATATAAAAATGTCATTTTTTTTCCTTAATGTCTTTCTCTTCCTCCTACTCTAGAAATGATTACTGCAGCATATTGACAGCAACTGGTAGGGCTTACTTGCATGCTAATAGCAATTCTTATTTTCTGTGTAGAATTCTAAATATTGAGGCCTATTTATTGAATTACTAATACTTCCAAAATAATAATCTTCCCCATGCCACAAGCCTGATATGCTGTAAGTGGCAATATTTATCCTTTTTATCCTTTTTTCTTTTGCTCTATTTCCTGTTGACTCATGACTAAAAATCATAAATCACTTTGGAATATTAACACCTTCTGAATGTACATTCCTGCTAGGTTGCAGTTAAGCCTCTCAGCCTGCAGTGATATCATGCTGTCAACTTAAGCTCAGACTTGAGACATCAACATTACTCTATATGAAATTAAGTTTTAAACAGGATTTGAGTCTCATCGCTAGCTGGGAAGTATGGAAATGGAGCCTGACATGGTCACTGCTCAGGGACTGCCCTTATGTCACAGCATCAGTTGTCACAAGCAGTGCACATGGCTGGTCTGGTGAGCTGCCGGGGGAGTTAATGCCCTGCTGGGTGCACATCAGAAAGCACACTTCTTCTAGACCCTTCTCCTGTGCAGATCTTAAAGGGAAGGCTTGCCAGCTGGGAAAATGGGAGCACAGGAAGCCAGTGGCAGGGCTGGAGGGTATTCACTGAGATTTGTAGTTTGAGAGATTTGTCATTTAAGCATCTTTAGCATAAAAATAGGTTCTGTCTCTACGGGTTCTGTTTTATCACATTATCCTTGGAGAAAGATTGTGTTCTCAAGGCTAAAGTTAGTCTTTGTGAACAAGTTCCCAAGTCCTCTAACTTCAGTTTGGAACAGTACCAACTACTTGGTCATTATTTCTGCATTTGAGGTTTCTATGGCCTAAAGTTATCAAACATTTTGCTACTTATGTGTTGACTCAGCCAATTCTCTGCTCAGTGCTCAGCAGAGTTCGCAGAAGTAGATGCTGTAGCCCACATCTCGGGGAAAGTTTTGATTCATAGTAATTCTACTCCAGTGAAGCTGAATGAAACTGATAATTACTTTTTTTTTTTTTTTAAAAAAAACCACAGGACAGCAAGCATTTTTCTGTTTTTTTTTTTTTGTTGTGTTGGTTTTTGTTTTGTTATTGTTCTTTGAGAGAAACTGTAAACATAGTTTGATTTAGAACTGTTACATGTATAAGGGAAGAATAAACTTGGTATTTACTGCAGCTGGCAGAATCCTTCTTAAACCTCTGTGGCAGAATTCTTATCTGCTGATGTAGTAGTAGATCTTTTTCTTCGTAAATTTCTGCCAAGGGAATAAGATCTTTGAATCAGATCTTGAAATTCACTTGTGCTAGAGTAAATTCTGAAAAAACTTTGCAGTCCTAGGCACTTGAACATATTGAGCCATACATATTTCATCACCTAACTCTTCACTCATGGCCGCTTAGTGAAAAGTAGCCACTTAGTACCAATTTAGACCCTGTTAAATCTGCAAGATGGGTTTGGATCTGGCAAATGTGACACAAAGCTGCAGGCAGCTTGTGATTTTTCAGAGCAGCAGCTGGAAGGCAGCCAGAGCACCTGAAAGGCAACGAAAGCTGCCTCTGTATGCTTGCGCTTAGACAACTGCTATATGCCTCTATACGTCTGTGCTTGGAGAAGTGAATCCCACCTGAAATGTCACAGATACCTGGCTTGTGAGGTCACAAGTCTGCTGTGTCTGGATCCCAAGATAGAGCTCTAACTGCAGTCCTATTTCCAGATATGTGTACATTACTTTTCTTCCAAACATCTACTATATTTTTTGAGAGCTTGGCTTAAAAGCTGTATGTATCAGGGACAAAAAGTGTTCTCTGTAGTCCTTAACTAGAGGGATCCCCAATACTAATAGAATAATTTAAATCTGTTTACCTGATCTAGTGGAAAACTAATTATGCATTTTCTTCTGACTTTCATATTAACATACTAATTTTGCTCTTTATAAGCTGTTAATAGAGTTATGCTGTAGTTTGTGTCCACATGTACGTATTTGGGGGAAATTAATAGATAAAAATGTTATTTTACATATAGTGATGCAGCTTGTTATATATTCATTTTATTTCCCTCAATTCAATTTTTAGTAGCTTTGAAATGTTGCTGTGAATTTTAAACAGTTTTTTTATTACAAAAAGTTCCTGGGTTTTGCATAACTGTATGTGAGCAGTTAAGCACATTTAACACAGTGGAGCCTGATTAAAGTCTCATTGCTGCTAAAAATACCTATGGGAAGGAATAATGAAAGAAAAGTAATTAATAAACAAAGAAACCCAAAAGGTATGAAAGGGGCCTTGAGAAGTACGTCTTTATTATTCTAACATAAGATCGGCTAGGGACAGCAAACCTATGTGACTGGAAACAGATATTTATCTAGCTTTATTTTAAAAGTCCTTAAAGAGAGGATTCCATAATATCCTTAAGTATCCTGTTCCAATATTTTATATCATTATTGTAATACCTTATTTAAATCTCTTTCCTTGTGATTTAAGCCTGTTAATTCTTATCATACCCCTGGGCAGAGAAAGCTCTTTGATAAATGCAGGAAAAATTCTTTCTAACAATCAAAATTACAAACATGCTATTTAAATATTCAGAACATAAGTTATACTCGACTAATGGATTGTAAGTACTTCCTCAAAGATGTGGAGGTACTATTAGAAATAAGCAATTGGCATATATGTTAAAAGTAATCCTCTACAAAAATACTATGCTACAGAACACACAATGCTAAATTTAGTGCTGTGAAAAATGCCCCGGGACTGAATTTTACTGTAAATATTCATATCCAAGATTAATAATAGCAAAGGGAAAAGTGTACCGTGCTTATTTGATCAAGTCTTTGTCTTCCTCTAGGTGCATTTCATTTGGACATTTTTTTTCCCCTTTAAGTATTTCCTTCCCTTCTGTTTCATCCTTGATAATGAATTCAGAATTAAAAAAGGAAGACACAGTATTTAAAAATCACTCTTGCATGCTTTTTTTTAAAATTTGCATTATGAAAGTCTTGTTAATACCCATTTCATTATATCACACTACTGTTCTTAAGAACGTTTTATACTCTGAACATAAGAGGTCTGTAAAGACATGTTAGTGTGAGATTATTTCCTGAAAATGATTACCTTTAAAGTGAATTTCCAGTCCAAGAAATTTTCATAGTAATTAAAATATTAAAAATCCTTTAAAAAAGAATGAATGTGCTACATGGATAAAAAGAATGTGATAAGTGATAAAATGTGATTAAACTGTAGGTTGTAAAACCAAGGATTTTTTCATTCTTTTTATTGTAGACTTACAGTGCAATCTGGTTTCTGCATCTATTTGTTTGGAATTACACTTGTTGCTGATTACTTTGCCTACATATTTAACACTTTGTTCTGTTGATAAATTGCTTGACAAGTTGCTCGGGACTTTTTTGAGGTCATAATTTAAAGACCTGCAAAACCCAACTAACCTGTCATATGAAGCAGTTAAGCGTATTTTCCAGTTGGACTTCATTATTTGATTTTTTGAACTACTTCAGACAGCGTGATTTCTGATGAGGTAAAGTTAACTGTTAAAATATGCTTCAGTGCCTGAATTATTGTAGTTGTACCTGTGATGATTTGAGGTTGTAAACAAGGCAAGGTTTATAACAGAAATATTGTTTTAATTATCTGATTACTTTGGTTGGCAAAACAGGATGAGTTTTCTGGCACATAAAGTATTGTTTACATCTGTAACTATAGTAGTCTTGAATACTGAACAGCAGTTATGAACTGTTGCTTTGAGTTTAATGATGTACATATACATCACTTAAACCATCTGAGAGAGGTGTCCTTTCTTTTCCTGTCTTTGCTAATCTCACCTCTGATCCGTGGACCTGAAGAAGGGGTTCTGTGCCTCTGTGTGCCTACTTTTTACCAGTGCTATTTCTTGCTCTAGTAAGAGGCATTATTTGTACCTACACATCTTACCTTGTCAGTGCCAAAGAGTTAGAAGAAATTAATTTATTGGGAAGGTAAGGAGGTGTGTTTGTAAGGTGCTCATGAATCATAAAAATGCAAGTACAATTAACAATGTTGAAAAGGAAAAGATCCCTGTTGCCTGCACGAGAAGTAGTGTATGTATTTTTTTTTTTTTCCAAAACCAAAGCTGCTTCAGAAGAAGTAAAAAAACCCTACAGTTGGGCCTGGTTTTTCCCTGTATCCTCTTTCACTGCCATGATCCCCATCTTGCCTTGCTTCCTCCCAAATGCTGCTGATGCTGGACAGGTGGATGAGCAGAGCCCTGGCTCCGGGTGAGCTGTGCCTGCCCACCTCATGGGTGGTCCACGGGGCAGATACCAGCCCTATCCTGCTGGTCCTTCCTCAGGGCTGGGCCTGATGGAGGTCTCTCTTCTCTCTACTAGTGATTCTGATGAACCTTGCAGGAAGTATCTGCCTTTGAGATGTCTGCCTTTTTAATTTAGCTGAAATTGGCTTGTATTTTCAAAAGGGAGATGAAGACTGGCAGGCGTAGCATGATCATGTGCTTCTTGTTTCCTCATGCATACAATCATAGTCTATGCTTGCTACAATATGTGGCCATGCATTGTACTGGCATAAAGCAGACTTGATACTCTGATGTGCCTGATCACATCTGTGCTGATTTATTGGCTTTTTCTGTGGTCCCTGTTCATTGCTCCCTGGCATCGCTTGCTGGCTCATGCTCGGGCTGTGCTGCTGCTGGCGGGGGATCTGGGAGACTGCCAGGCACGTGCCTGGCTTCCCCGCTGCACGCACCTTCCAGGGCTCGCTGCAATCACTCTGCCATAATCACCGCTTGCTCCCGCTTTCCTCACTCTGTGACGACCATTCGGCTCGGGTCAGGGATTGGAGCATGTGCGGTATTTCAGTCCTATTACTTTTCATGCTGAATGATTACTTTTTCAGGAGTTTGTGGGGTCCGAGATGGTCTCTTTGCTTTTAAATGATGCTCCTTTTCATTCTTCAGCCAATGGTGATTTCTATATATGCACATTCTTCGAATGTCCTTGAGTTTGCCAGAGGTCAAATAGGAAATTTTAGGAGGTCTGGATACATTTAGAAATTAGAAGGATCCAAAGTCTATAAATAATTTTCACATTTCCTTGTGCAAGTCTTACCAATTACTTCTTGTTTTGTCATCTGCAAGGCTATAGAGTACCTCCACAACATAGTCAAGACTAGAATGGTCCTGCCTTTGCAGTCCATTTTCACAGTAGTTACAGATTAACAATCTGGTTATTTATCTTGTTACATTAGACTTTTTCAGTTTTACAGGATTAACATCTCTGTAATATTTGTTGCTGTGTAATATTAAAAGCTTACATAAGCATCAACAGAGCATCAAACAGCACAGCTGTGGTGGTTAATTGTACACCAGCTGCTGGAAAGCCCTTTCTCTAAAAGCAGTTCAATCAAACTTGGTTTTATATTATGAATTTGTTTGGGTTTTGAACTTTTTGAGACCATTCATCATGGCTTTAAATGCCAGTATTCATGGACTAGAACAGGTTACTTCTCAGCATAGTTTTAAATGTTCACACAGTGTGATAGCAATGAGAACAGTTCCCTGCTAAAAATGTTGTCCATTTAGAAACTACAAAAGTTTTCTAAGCAACTGGCAACATTTTCCTGTAAAAAAAAAATCATAATTTTCTTTTTTCCATATATATTTATTCAAGTGTGCATACTAATGAAAACTAGACTTGGCAAGAGAGTGTTCCAAGTAGTATCTCCAAAGTAATGGTTTTCAAACTTTTTTTTTTGCGCATATGTACAGTCACAGAGATGATATATAGTGGTCTGCAAACCCCTCTTTTTTTCTTTTTTTTTTTTTTTTGTCATGTCTTACATTTCTCAGATTCAAGTACAGGATTCAGATAATAACAGAAGAAATTTAAGCCACTACATCATCGTCACCCTTTAGATGTGTAAACAGTGTGTAAACAATAATTGCTTTATAATATTGCAGCTTCATTAAGAAAAACGTTTCAGTATTTTCTTTTTTTGTTTAACATATTTTCAGGTATCTGCACTTTAATCAAATAGAAACATTGGAACCTGAATCCTTTACCCATCTTCCAAAACTTGAAAGGCTGTAAGTTTGTTTTTCTTGGGGTAAGATTCAGAAGTCAGCTTGCTTGTTTGAATTAAATGTTTGAAACTGTAAAATAATATTTTTATCATGCCCATAAATTTTTTTATCTAAATCTTTTATTGTAACTACTACATAGTCTTTGCCAAGAACACGTTGGTCAGGCTGACCATAGAGGCATGCAGAAGTGAGCATTGCCTGTGGTGTATTTTTCTATTGCAAACTATTTCCCAGAAAGCTGTGATCAATGTTTGACATAAAATAAATGTTATGAATGAAGAAGTAGATTTAGATTATGACTTTTTTTTTTTTTTTTTTTTTTTTAGTTTCTCATTTGAATACTTATGAACTGCCTTGCTTTTTGGTCACTTCTTTTTATGGCTTCTTTCGCTCCATATGGACGCTAAATACACCTTGGAGGCCACTTAAAAATAGCAGCCAAAGAATTGCTGAAAATGGTTACATTTATTATTATTTTGTAAAATTATTTTCTTTTAAATGGTTTCTAGAAGAATGTAAATTAATGACTATTTCAAAATCTGAATTACATGAGTATTTCTGTGCTTTTTAACAGATTTTTGCATAACAACAGAATAGCTCATTTGATTCCTGGAACATTTAGTCACTTAGAATCTATGAAGAGACTGTAAGTAAATTGAATTATTATTGAACTAAAGAAAGTTTAAATAATCTAATTAGACTGTGTCTCATCTTGCAATGTTTATCTTCCTTGCAAATGCCTTTCATTGTGTAATTGTTTTAAATATTAAATAATTTTTCCTAGAGATGTGTTCCAGTTGTTTATGTACATAGGTTGAGACCATTGCTTCATATCTTACTGTCTTTAGTAACTAAATCCTTTTGTTTGTTTCCTGTCTTGGAGTTATTTGTAATCATATGGTCTTTTTTTGTAGACTAAATAATACATACAGATCCTGCTTTGTGGGTTTTTTTTAGTGTTTTCATTTTATTTTATTTGTTATTTTATTTTTGGGATATTTTCCCCCCTCTTGTCTATGTCTTACTGGGTGATCCTTCTATGATGTCTTTCAATATTTGATTATTTCAGTATTTTCTTTTTATTTGTCCTTATCTGATAAACCATCAAGCACCTTTTTATAATCATGTTTTTAAGAATATAACTTTAAAAGCGACTCCAGGAGCCAGTTCTTCTTGAAATGCCATTAACTTGGAAAATTAGAGGCTTCTAAGTCCCCCACTTAAAAACTTAAACTCAATATGAGTACCATAATAAGGTGACTTTCAGATGGTTTTCTGTCCCTCACTTTGTATCTTCACTGATCTAGGATAAACATTCTCTAAATTACCCAAGACTGCCATTTTGAGAAAGGCAGTGATGCTTTCATACCCTCCTTTCTGGGTGGGCTGATGAGGGTGTGCTGTGCAGTGAGCCATAGCGCTAGGTCTACTGGGAAAAGAGATCACAAGGGACATAAGGGAAGGTGGTCCTGCTGGTTTAAGACATACCATACCTTTAACTATGGGCAGAAGGCAGGATAAAGTAAATTTTGATGATGCACGCGCCTTCCAGTGGTAGCTGCTTCACTCATACCTCCCTTAAATTTTTGTGGAGTTCAAGCGAATGGAAAGGGATGCTTCTTCACGTAATTCATAGGTAAAGGGGAATTTAAATAGTGGCTGTTAGTGGAAGAGAACACCGAGCTAGACTGACCTGGTGTCCTCTGACCTGGAACAGCTTATCCCTAAAGGTCACATCATGACTTTCTTGTTCCAGATTTAAATTCTGCCGGTAACATCTGATATATCAGGAGACATTTGTACAGAAACTTTAAAAATAGTTTTGCTTGTTCTTGCCTGGTTTTCATAAGACAACAGGGAAGAAATAATACCTGGGCATTTGTAGAAGAAGTTAAAAGAATACTAAAGGACAAAATGATCAAAAAGTTTACTACCCCTAAAGATACACCACTCTGAGGTTGCTTTGCCATACAGTTTTATTTTCAATCTATGTATACTGATATATTTAATGGTACAGATTTCTGTACTTAATGGGGTTTTTTTCCCTACAGGGCCTTCCACCAGAAAGTGCAGTCCTCCATGTAGTAACAGGGCCCTTCACTACTGGAAAGAAAGTAACAGAATTTATGGGTTCTCGTTATCTGCAATAGGCAGGTTTTTTACAAAGTTACTGACCCGCTGAACTCAATGGGAGCTTAATGTTTAAATAAAACTGTGGGTCTTTGTCTCAGTTGCCTGATCTGCAAAATGGGAACTTGTAAAAATGTCAAGTTAGCTGTGAAGTTGCTACAGTAATAAATATTAAACAGGAAAAAAAAAAAAAAAAAAGATGTGGGAGAATGGTGTAAGTTCTTTATTTAAAAAAAGTTTGTATAACATCTAAATAAAACCTGATTTATTCAATGAATACTGGCGTTAAAAAAGGAATGTTATTTAGATGCTTGCTAGCTATATTGAACACAGTCCTGCCCATGCAATAAAAATGTTATGCATTGTCATAAAGACTACCAGAGTGCATATAAGCAAGAAATAATCACCTGTGTTCTGTACTGTCCATTGTCTGTATTCACAGGTAGAGGTATTGCTGGTACTGCAGAACCATTTTGATCCTGGCAAAACAGTCAAAGCTTGCTAACAGGTGTTGTGGCTGCTTGTTTTGTGCAGGCGCTTGGATTCAAACGCCCTTCACTGTGACTGTGAGATTCTGTGGCTGGCAGAGCTGTTGAAGACATATGCAGAGTCAGGTAATGCTCAAGCAGCAGCTACCTGTGAGTATCCACGAAGGATCCAAGGAAGATCAGTGGCCACGATAACACCAGAAGAACTTAACTGTGGTGGGTTTGCCACTTCCTGATGGCTTTTTTGGTTTGTTAGATGTGCCTGAACTGTATTTTTGTTTGTTTGTTAGGATTTGTTGTTCTGTTCTCTTCAATACCACTGACCACCTCTGGTCAATATCTGTTATTTCCAGAAATCTCCTTGTGTTCCTTCTCCATTTTTGTCTCCTGGCAGAACTGATTGATTTTACCCCTCAGCCTATCTTTAATGAAACAAATACAGCCATGTTTGAAATTTCTCCTTGAGGAACTCAATGTGATTATCCAGAAAAAAAAGTTTATTTTTCTTTTTATATTTCAGTTTTGGTCATAAAAGGATTTTAAGCTAGGGTCACTGGTGTTATGTTAATATTGTTTGGTATCCTTTATTCCCTTCTATACAAGGGAAAGATAAGAAGGAAGCTGTACAGAATTACCTCAGACTTCACAGATCTTCGTGTTAAAACTCTTGTTGATATTACTGGAATCAAGGTCGGGCCACTGGATTATTTTTTTTTTTTTTACTCGGCTATACTTACGAGGAGTGCCCTGTACAGGTGCTGAAATCCTCTGTCACTGAACGATTACTGGATAAGCACGTCTATTATAATCCTCTTGTTTGTCTGTATTCCTTCAGCCTAGGGGTGTGAAGGCTTAGCCCTGCACCTCTCTGCTCCAAAATCAAAATGCAGATTTCTCATCAAGCTATGGGCATTTGCTTGCCTAGCCACATGATGAGGCCAAGATATAAAATAAGGAAATTGTCCTTTTGGTTGTGTTGGATATAGTTCTGATTAGTAGAATTATGACCATGGACCATGTGTCTATGAGGTTCTTGAAAAAGATAGCAAAAAGGGGATTTGGTGCAGGAATAATTCACATGGTATCCTACCAGCTCTCAGCACATCTGAGGAGCCTGAATATGGAAACTGCAGGAAGCAAACTGGACAAATTATTCTGTAGGAGGCAGGTTAGGACTGATGCTTATCTAGAGGAAGTTACTTTGAATGGCACTTGTGCTTGCTGCTTTAAAGTTTTTCCTTCATAAGCAAATTGAGCCTCTGTTCAAATAAATAAAAGAGCTACTTTAGAACCTGATACAAATTTGGATAATCCATTTCCAGTCTGCTAAAAGGTATTGCGGAACAATGGAGGCAGTCAGAAAGCCCACAGCCACGTCTGCATAGGGAAAACTGCATTTAATCCTGATTAAGTGTATAAGTACTTTAAGTTAAAACATTTGTGAGAAGTGTTTTTCTACAAGGTGTATGGAAAATCTTTTATTTACCATTCTTTAGTAGTTTTAAAACAAGTAAGAGTTCCTTATACATTTTATTGTTGATACAGAGAGGCCAAGAATTACATCAGAGCCTCAGGATGTGGATGTTACCTCAGGGAATACAGTGTACTTCACTTGCAGAGCTGAAGGCAATCCTAAACCAGAAATTATCTGGCTTCGAAACAAGTAAGTTTAAAAAAGGAAGAGAGAAACTTGGTGTAAGCATGTTTGTCTGGGTGTGTGTACATTTCTGGATGCATGTCCACATGTATTACATGCTAATATGTAGAATAGTTACAGCAGAAACATTAATTATAGAAGTAGTATATGAAGTAATAATGTCCCAGATCATTTTTCATTAGTTATTTTAAACACTTAAAAGCTGATGCCTTTAGAAAATATTAAATTGTAACTATAACACTATTGGAAAGATTTTCAACTATAGTTATACCTACAGAGATGCTCGCAGCTGTAAAACTAAATCATTTATGTGTGAGTACCAAGCAATCCAATATGGATGTGTTGGACGTGCAGTTTGTGGGTTAGGTAGTGTTTGTTTACTTTTTGAGGTAGAGCAAAAACTACATTTTTAAAGGACTGACTGGGTAAGAGTTAGATTTCTTAGAAAGTCTTCTTGAGCCTCAGCTCCTCAGAGGCAGCTTTCTTTTGAGGTGTGGCTCCTTCCAGGAGAGGAGGGATATATCAATTTCCAGGCTCCTTATACTGGTACATGGAGGGCAGGCAAATGCTTATATCATAGGATTGCAGATGAAATCAGGTTGGAGGAGGTCTCAGGAGATCTCCAGTGCAGCTTTCTGCTCAAAGCAGGATCATACCAGGTTGCTTTATCCAGTTGGGTCTTAAAAGCCTTGAAGGATAGAGGTAGCACAGGCGCTCTAGTCAGCCTGCTCCATTGCTTCTCCTCACTGCTTAGGGTATGTGGAGGGAAGGGCCTACAAAGGATGTGTGTCTTTCAGCAGCCCAAGGGGCAGCCTGCTGCAGAGTGACTGCTTAAGCTGTGCCCAGAGCCTGGCTCCCTCCAGCAGTGCTGGGCACAGCACAGCTAAGCCAGCCATGTAGCAGTACATCACCCCCCTTAAGGCGATGTGAATTTATGACAGACACATGAATTGTGAGTTTACCACTAGCTTAATGAGGCTTTGACTTAATAATGCTTTTATACAAATGGAGAACCTGACCTGGAAAATAAATTCTCTACATTTTCTATCAGCAAGTGAGACATTTTAGTTTGTTAGTTGCTGATAAAATGGCACAGCATGGAGTCCTGGTTATTTCCACTGATATCAGTGAGAACCCCACATGCAGAAAGAGTACAGCGTTTTATGAAGTATGTAAAGAACAGAGCCTTGAACTTGGATGGTATAATTATTTCATTAAAATTTTCTTTGGCTCGTGTCCTTTTTGTAATAAACAAAGAAAACATGTATTCAGAATACACATATGAAAGAGTTTTAAGAAGAAATTTGAGCTTGGGGTGTAAGATTATTGACTCTGGCATGTTTCCTGGCTGCATGAATGAGAGCAAAGCTCTTTGCAAGGTAGTTGAATATGGCAAGATTTTAGTCAAAAGCCATTGACCTGTTGAGCAGTATGTTGAATAGATCAGCAGGCTGGGTTTTGTACCTAGGGGGTGAGATCTCATCCCTCCTCTGTGCTTTCTTCATCATGTAGTGTGGGATGCAGTGAGAAAGAGTTCCTTTAATAAAAACCTGTAACTGTTCTTAGTTAATGTCACAGACCATGCACCCATGACATAGCCTGAAGAACTGATCCTACCTTATCTTTCATGCCAGAACAAATTATAATCAGGTTCATTAGTGCTCTTTGAGCAATCCAGACAAAGATTGGCACAAAGGTTCATTTTTATAGCAAATACTTTCTACTAGGAGAGAGGTTATCTTAAGTGTTGAACTGACATGATACACCTCCAGTGGAAACATTTTGAATTGATTTGCCAGTTAGAACAGCCTTAAAGGAAAATGAGACCAGGTATGTGTATTTTGTTCACTTATTTTCCCCATAAGCTTTTACTCATAGAAGTATTTTGTCTTTTCATTTTGAAGATGTAATACTTGCATAAGCAAAATTGGTTCATTTTTGGTTTTTCCTCTTCTTTTCTTTAGAACTTTTAGTTTTCTCTTATTATACTTAACACAGGAAAAACCACACACCACGACCCCAAGTTATTTTGGGTAATATAATTTTGGAACTTATTATTTGGCAGTTTTCTGTGCTTGTGATTTAAAGGTTTAACTCCAGCAGATTTTTTTTCTTCACAGTAACGAGCTCAGTATGAAAGAAGATTCCCGTCTAAACTTGCTAGATGATGGCACGTTAATGATTCAGAATACTCAAGAAACAGACCAAGGCATTTACCAGTGCATGGCAAAAAATGTGGCTGGCGAAGTGAAAACTCAGGAAGTTACTCTTAGATACTTTGAGTCACCAGGTAAAGAACATAAAGTCTGAATTTTGCATTCAGATAGAGAATTTTTTTAATATACAATTGCTAAAAAGATACTTTGGATGTTTTATGTTCTTGACATGTAGATACCTTGTGTTTGGGCACCTTAAGAACTAGAACATGAAGGTATAATATCCTTAGAACGAAAATATACATCAGCCACTTAATATGGTTATTGTAGTATGCAATTGTAGTCTTGTAGGCGGCTTGTAGAAGGGTTAGGAGAAGAGGCTCTTGCATTATGACATTGCTCAGTGCAATAATGTTCTCTCTGGATACCTGAAAATCACAAGCTTCCAAACAGGCCACTCATGAAAGCTTTGGCACACCCTGTGCAGCTGTCCTTGCGCAGGAGCTTTTTAACCTGAATCTCTGTCTGGCCAGGGCTTTGTCTTTGCAAGCACTAAATTCCTGTCCAGGACTGTAGTGTTTCTAAATTCCAAACTTTGCTGTGAGAAAATTTTGACACTCAGCATCAGGCAAACTTCAAATGTCACTGCAAAGCACACATGTAGTTGGGAAAACTTACTAAAATGTAGCTTAATCAGTTTTTTTCTTTTTTGTGCACTTATGGCAATTTTTAGCCAGTTTGTTTTCTGGGTCTCAGCGTGTATGCCTTTAAAGAGACCTTTATAAGCAGCACCAAATGAGAAGGAAGTGTTTAAAAATTGTTTTAATGGGAGTTAAGAAAAAAACATCAGCGCAATTATGAGCTTTTATTTTTTATCTGTTGATATTTATAAATGTCTGCAGCTAGATTAGGCCTAAAGCAAGGCAGATTTTGCACCAAGATTTTAAGTATGTTGGAACAGAGACATTAACTCCCTATATTCCCCAAACTGTTGCAATATTCAGCTAAATTAGTGCTTTGTGAGCTAAAAGTCATATTTAGGCATCGTTCTTTTCTCACAGCCCGGCCAAGTTTTGTGATTCATCCACAAAATACGGAAGTGCTAGTTGGAGAGAGTGTTACCTTGGAGTGCAGTGCAACTGGGCACCCCCAGCCACGCATTACGTGGACCAAAGGGGACAGAACCCCTTTACCGAGTGACCCTCGCATCACAATAACTCCATCAGGAGGACTTTACATACAAAATGTGAAGCAAGAAGACAGTGGCGAGTATACCTGTTTTGCAACTAACAGCATAGATAATATCCATGCAACTGCATACATCATAGTCCAAGGTGAGTGATGTTAAACTAGGAATGACATGCTGTAAAACATATTAGGAAGAGTCTATTACTTTAAATTGTGTGGTTTCATCTTTTCTGAATTGTTAGAGCTGAACTAAAGCCATAAGAGATTTTTCTTTCAATAATACTATTCTAGTGTAGCCCTTAGGACTCTTGCTGTACATTTCACTCAGAGTAAGATAATATATACTAATTCTTTGAAAGTTAATTTTAATTGAGTATTCTTAGAATTTAATCATTGGTGTTTTCATAGAATCATAGATTTGGTTTGGGTTGAAAGGAACCTTAACAATCAATTAGTTCCAACCCCCCTGCCATGGGCAGGGACATTTTCCACTAGACCAGGTTGCTCAAAGCCCCATCCAGCCTGGCCTTGAACACTTCCAGGGATGGGAATAAGAAATGTTTATTTCTTATTACGTTTTTTTTGCCCGTAGGAATAAACATGTTGTGTCAAATTTGTGGGAATTAGATTTCTTCTGTAGCAGGCATCAGTTCTAGAGATTAGAAATTGAAGTAACAGAAATGGAGTTTCACACACAGATCTGTGCTGCCTTTCTTTTGTAGACACTTCAGTGAATATGGGAACATTTCCTCCTGCGTTTCATGGACACTATCACTCTGCCACCTGAGGCATTAGCACACCTTTTCTGCAAAACAGAAGTCAGAGTACTCTAACTTACTGTGATCACAATAATTTTGATATTGTATGTCAATAGTATGAATATGAAGTATTCGACAACAATGTATCAGAAGCCTCCTATATATGGAGAATATTTTTTGCAAACATTTTTGTGCTGGAACTTTTATTTCTAAAACATTTTGAGTAACCTTTAAATTGAAGTTTGTTTCTGTTCTCATATTAAGATCTCTTAAACCGTTGACAGGCAAACAGTTCAGGTTGCAAATGCTTTGTTAATGAGTTCAATTTTTAAAAGCTATACAAAGCAACTTGTCAATATGGTTTGTTCATTTATTATTCACCAATGGATGACTGTTTTGAGAGCTGAACAAACTATTTCTCTCACTGATAATGCCATGATGTTACTGCAGAAATTGGCCCACACTCCACTGCTTTCCTTTTGCGTAAAGAAGAAAACAAGCAGCTCAGGATAGTTTTGCTACATTGCATTTTCTTCACAATTTAGATGATAATTTTTTGAGAGAACGAGAAGGAGGAATTTTTAATCCAGGGAATACTGTATTTGATTCTACAAGTTTTACCATATGCCCTTATTTTGGATCTATGGCAGTAGAACCCAGAGGCCTTCACCGACGCCAGGGTCAGGTTGTGAGGGAGATATGCCTGTTGCGCAAGTGGCTGCCCTAACTCTCTGCCCTATAGTGGTCATGATATAAGAGTCACATTAACATCTCTTTTGCCACCAATATGAGCTATTCATGTCACACAGGAAATGGTAATTCATTTCAGACAGTTGTGCATCTTTCAGTTGGGTTTTTTTAACCAGTTAATTTTCTCTTCTGCAGCTCTACCTCAGTTTACTGTCACTCCTCAAGACAAAACAGTGATTGAGGGACAAACCGTTGATTTCCCTTGTGAAGCACAAGGCTATCCCCAGCCTGTTATTGCCTGGACTAAAGGAGGTAAGTGTTCTGGTTTTACTTTTAACCTACTAGAATACTTTAGCTGTCATTTTGGAATCACTCATGCATTGAAAGAAATTGCGTGTATTTGTGTAGATGCTTCAGTCTTCAAAGGAAACAGGGCTCATCTCTTTCTGCTTTAGCTAGAAAAGGCAAGGTGCCCCACAGAATCTAGTTGCCCAAGCATTTTTTCATTATTCATTAAAAATAATGTTGCTCAAATATGTCTCCAAATTAGATTTCTAATAATAAATGTTTAAGAAAATATGAGGCAAATCACATGTGTCCATACCTATCACTGATGGTTTACTGCAGCAGAAATGGAGATGACTGTCATTAACTGGATCTGAAATTAGGTGGGATGTGCTCTCTTCAGAACAGTCCAACCTGTAACTGGCATCAGTATAACTGCATTTCTGTCACTTAATGCACATTGACAGGATTGTTGGGGTGCACTCTGCTGACTTTTATCAGATTGTGGCTGTAAAGGAATTAAGAGCCAAGTCCTGCAGGAAGAAATTCTGTAGTGGATGTTTTATCAATGAGTAAATATTCCAGTTGAATCGAATTAAATAACTCTAATAGGAAAAACAGCTCAGGAAATTCTAAATTATGGTGGCTAAAGCAGATTGTTAAACTCTTGATCGTTTTGGTGCTGATAATGTCCCCATTTCTCAGTCTACCAAGATTGTCCCAATCAGATTAAATGTCCATAAAGGAAGAATAGGATACAGACATTGATGTGCCTTTTACTTAATTTTTATTATATTCAACCTTTTTCAGGGCTGTATGTATTTTTCTATGTATTCTGTAGACAGCCCAGGCACATAAGATGAATTATGTCTTACATGGCAGTAAGATGAAGTGAACAGTAATACCTATTGGTGTTCTTATGATGCTTTCTCATTTGGATGCTTAATTATGATTCTTAAATGAAAATACTTATTTCTACTACAAATGGAGAAGTGATCAGGATTATGATTGGGTGCATATGTATGTTTTGTTTGCTTTTCGTGTTTGTCTTCTGAGAAGTAAAGGTTTAAAACTTTTATTAAAATACTTCAATTTTTCCCAACATTTTATCAAATTTAAAATCTTCTGGATTTCCCGTTTTCTGACACAGAAGAACTTCATTCTGCACTGCTGTAAATAGCAAATGCTGTTGCTCTGTTTCAGGAGGCCAGTTGTCTGTTGACAGAAGACACTTAGTTCTATCCTCTGGAACTCTAAGGATTTCTAGGGTTGCTCTGCATGACCAGGGACAGTACGAATGCCAAGCAGTCAACATTATTGGATCGCAACGAATTGTCGTATACCTTACTGTACAGCCTAGAGGTATGTTCTCAATGTATGGCTACTGGCGGGGGGAGGGGGGAGAAGAAGATTTAAGCTTACACTAAAACACACAGTACTGTGTTCAATGTTTCCTCCCCCTAAAATGTAACGTCAATTATCTTTGATAGCACAAAATATTAATATGAAGTAGTTTACCTGTGTTCAGAGTCAAAAAAACCTTTGAAACAGAGCTTGAATAGTGCTTGGGTTTTTCTTCAGGACTTTCCCTGCATTTTACAATGATTCTAAATGGTGGTTTTGAATTATAAGTTGGTTTATTAGTTTTTATAAATTGAGCATGTGGGACGGTGTGCCCTGATAGACTTTGTTCAAAGTCATGTGGAGACTACGTAAGCTTACAACTACGCATGGCCTTTTTTGATAAAAGCTTGTTAGAATGAGGCTATGCCTTTTGTTGTTTAAAAATCCTGCTGTTCAGCATATTGCTAACATTTCACATTTCTGATCATTGTTTTTGAGTATATAGATTCCAGGTGTTTTTTAATAAATAACATGTATGAATACTTATTAGTATTTGTACAGAGTATTTTTCTGTGAAAGAGGTTTACTTCTCTTTGAAAGAATGGAGGTTTGCTTTGAAGATGACAGTATTCTTATGCTTGGAAAAATACCCTGTTCTGTGAAAAGACCAGTTCTTTAAAAGTCTCTGTGTTGTTAACTAAATAGTGTTATTAACATAATATTTTGATGTCCAGAAAGAGGATGCTTTATTTTACAACAGGTGAATGACCTTCATGATGAAAAGTCATTCCCTATACTTAAAATAAGCTGGCACAGAAAAAAAAAAACCTACTCCATTTTTCTTACGCTTTTCTTCAAGTAAATTCTAAGCAAGCTACTTCTAGACCTAATTAGAATATTATGATTTATAATTTAGTTAAGTGCTTTAGTGTTTAATTAAATTCAAGGAGATTAAATGTTTAATTACAAAGCATTTCTTGTGGCATTTATTACACTGCTCTGTAAAAGCACAGCCTCCTCCCACTCTCCGCAAAATACTGGTATGTTACAGCAGAAATACAATCCTTAATGTCTTCGTGATCTTGTATGTGCTTCTCATGATGGTTGTGTTGGATATCAATCTGGATTTGAAAGAAATTAAGATTAAAAAATGCTTTAATTTCTTCACACTGGACTTAGGTAACTGTACCCTGTGTCCTTAAAATTGAAGGTGATGTTTTCATGTTTTAAGGATAAGGGCTCCTTGGTGTCAATGGGATAAGAGCTCTGTGAAGGCAGCACCTCTGCAAGTCAGGCTGAGGGCATCACAGTTGAATGATTTATGGAAGTTTTGCTTTTATCATCTAATTGTTGCTAATTAAAAAACTAAAACTTAAAAAATTGTCAGAAATTGATGAGATATTAATTCTGGTGATTTTGTTCACATTTAGGTATTTACAGAAATTCTTTTTAATTTATTGAACTGAAGAGTTTTTGGTACCTACTAGCCTGTTTTGTTGGAAGTTAAAAGTACTTAAAATTATCACCCTGAAGCAGACTTCAAGAATAAGGGCTTTTATCTCTAATACAAACTTGTAAGCAACTAAAAACTTGCAGACAGAATAGGATTGTAGATTAAGAAATGTTGGGTAACTTAAAAAATTAAGCAGTGTTGACCTTTCTTTAGACAGTCTTTTGCACAAGTGGTATTTCATATCTTGTCAATGTATCATTTGTTTTTTTTTAGTGACTCCTGTATTTGCCAGTGTTCCCAGTGACATGACAGTGGAGGTGGGCACAAATGTGCAGATCCCATGCAGTGCTCAAGGAGAGCCAGAGCCAGTAATTACATGGAATAAGGTACTAGTTATATGTGCAGTTGTTGCGGAAAGGCAACATCCTTTCCATCTCTTCAGAACTAGCTATTTAAAGTGCACATTGTTAAATTATTGCTTGCTGTGGTGTCTGAAATCATTACCTGAAGGTCAATCAGATGTATATGGGTATGAAACCTTAATTTTATATATATATATAAAATTATATGGTTATACAAATTATTATATGGACCAGCTAAAACTCATAAGGTATGCCTTTAAAAGGCCTATGTATTTTAGTAACAGTTCTGTGTGAATCTGGTTTTAATTTTCACACTTTCAATGATACTATAGATATAAAACAATGAAAAATACTGTGTTGCTGAGCCCTTTGGCACTGTTGACACTTCAACCAGGACATGTTTTGGTAACTCTTTGGTAGCCTCTCTCACTTTGATTTCCATTGGTGCAATAGTTATGTCAAACTATTAGTCAGATTTATTAGCAGAGTTCCCAGTTAATTAATGAGTCGCTAATATTGATCTTCAATTTTCCTTATGATCATCTTCAGTTGGCGAGCATTAGAAAATGTACTTTAACGTACCTTGAACAGCTTCTAAATGCATAGTGCATGAAGAATTGATACATAAAAGCTCTTTGAGATTTTTTTTGGTTGGTTAACTTTGAGTAAAACCAAATATACATGTTCTCAAGAGGTGCTGTCTTATTTTAGGGTCTTAAATTTTTTTGATGAGGACCTATGACTATTAAAATACTTTGATTTATAATGAGTATTTTGAAAACTAAATAGACTGTACAATTTAGAAGCACATGCAAGTCTTCCTGTCAACATAAGTGTGTGAGTTTTTAATGTAAGTTTATCTAAATCAATTTGACTAGTACTTGGCCTAAAACATACAAATAAAAAATAAAATGTAAAAATAGAAGAGAAAAAAGATGGCAAAAATTCAGCTTTGAAAACAAAGGGTGTTTAGAATAACGAAACGTTGTGCTTTGCTGCAGGATGGAGTACAGGTAACTGAGAGTGGAAAGTTTCATGTTAGTCCAGAGGGATTTCTTACCATTCGCGATGTTGGAACAGCTGATGAAGGCCGATATGAATGTGTTGCCCGGAATACCATAGGATACTCCTCTGTTAGTATGGTGCTTAGTGTTAATGGTAAGGTGTATGAATCAGAGGTATGAATTAGATTATAGTTTTATTCCAATTGCTTAATTTGTAAGTAAACAAAGAAGTTAATCAAATGTGAAATTTTTTCTTTTATTCATATTCTATTCTCCCATAATCATATTTTTTCTTTTTTTTTTAATATTAATTCAGGCAATTATCTGCATAGACGTGAGTAAGATGGGAATATGTCAGCTGAAATGTCTCTAGGAGTTAAGCTTCAAAACAAACAATGATTTGGGCTCCAGTTAGTCATACTACTTGCCTCTTGAGACATTATTTGGACCTATTAGAATTTGCTAGTTCAATACACACGCTAATCTTTAGGGATAAATTGACAAAAAGTCTTGTGGTGTCTTTAGAGGAGCATTTACAGCACTTGGTCGAAAATTAAGCTGCAGCTGTTGTGAAAGAATTCAGGAAAGTCATAATGATCTTAAGAAGCTAAAGGAGAAAATAGAAAGAAAAGGAGTATATTTGAGATTATTCTAATTATTTAAAAGTAATTATGGCAAATAGTAATCAATTATTAATACTTAATAATTGGTAATAAAGCAGCCAAAGAGGATAAGGAAATAACTATATTATACAGACTGACCCTAATGCTTTTCAGACTTATTGAATAAAAATGTTGATTTTTCAGACTAATTTTGATGGAAAATTTGAAGGAAGACGGGGGGAGTGGGGGGTGTTCAGTAGAAAATATGACACAGTATTTTTGTATCATTGGAAAATGAGTACTGAGCAGTGATTTCTTTAACATATTGGATATTACTTCCCAGTGTTATGTCATCTGTTTGCTATTTTGTTTACTAAATTTATAAATATGTATCAGTGATTTTTCTAAAGTATTGATTACCATGATATCAATCACAGGATGGCTGGAGTTGGAAGGCACCTCTGGAGATCATCTAGTCCAACCTCCTGCTAAAGCAGGTTGTCCTAGACCAGGTTGCACAGAATCGTATCTAGGCAGGTTTTGAATGTCTCCAGAGAAGGAGACTCCACAGCCTCTCTGGGCAGCCTGTGCCAGGGCTCTGGCACCCTCAAAGGAAAGAAGTTCTTTCTCATATTCAGGTGGAACTCCCTGTGTTGCAGTTTGTGCCCATTTCCCCTTGTCTTGTCACTGGGCACCACTGAAAAGAGCCCAGCCCCATCCTCTTGGCACCTGCCCTTAAAGTATCTGTAGGCATTGGAAAGATTCCCCCTGAGTTTTGTCTTCCCCAGGCTAAACAGGCCCAGCTCTCTCAGCCTTCCCTCACAAGGGAGATGCTCCAGTCCTCTCATCATCCTCGTAGCCCTCCGCTTGGCCCTCTTCAGCAGTTCCCAGTCTCTCTAGAACTGGGGAGCCCAGCACTGGACACAGCACCCCAGATGCGGCCTCACAAGGGCAGAGCAGAGGGGCAGGATCACCTCCCTCCACCTGCTGGCCATGATCCTCCTGATGCACCCCAGGGTCCCACTGGCCTTCTTGGCCACCAGGGCACACTGCTGGCCCATGGGCACCTTGCTGCCCACCAGAGCTCCCAGGCCCTTCCCCGCAGAGCTGCCTCCCAGCAGGCCAGCCCCAGCCTGTACTGGTGCGGGGGGTTATTCCTGCCCAGGGGCAGGACCCTCCACTTGCCTTTGCTGAACTCCATGAGGTCCCTCTGCGCCCAGCTCCCCAGCCTGCCCAGGTCTCGCTGAATGGCAGCGCAGCCTGCTGGGGTCTCAGCCACTCTTCCCAGTGCTGTGTCACCAGCAAACGTGCTGAGGGGACACTCTGTCCCTTCATCCAGGGCACTGATGAATCAGCTGGACAGGACTGGACCCCTGGGGTATCAATAAAACTGTGATGTTCCCTGGCCTAAGTTGCTTTTAGTGGAGTATCAGTGTAACCCCTTCTCTATCAAAAATAGTATTTCTTCAGTCTATAAGGATGATTTCTGAGAGGAAAAATAGTGTCTGTGTGTGGTTTTGGGTTTTTTGTTTGTTTTTTTTTGTTGTTGTTGGGGGTTTTTTATTTGTTTGTTTGTATTTTATTTTAATAAAAAATATTAGCCAGATCTCAAATCAGTAAGAGCTCTGTGAAGTGAAACCATGAATTGAACTACAACTCCAGTGGAAACCAGTTGCATTCACTTAGTGCAGATGTCAACTGCTCATTCTCATCTGCTGGAATTAGCAAACTGCAAAACTTGGTGCTAGCTGATCTGCAGTATTTAATTGTAATGTGTTTGGTTTTTTTTTTTTTTCCCATAAATTGTGGCATCATTAAACCTAAAATTAGTGAAATTATCCTTGATTATTCTTCATTCATCTACATGATGTTTCTCCTTAAAACTAGTGCGATGTCAGATACATTTTATCTATGGTTGCTATAAAAATGAAGCTGTCAGAAAAGCAAGGAGGACAAGCGGACAGATTATAAGTACTGGATACTTGCTATCTGGATAGTATTAATGATGGTATAGCTAGAAATGCCTAAAAACTTGCATGTCTGCTTTTCTGTTAATGTTTTATGAATGCATAAAAATCTTCTTAACATTGAGACAGAAGAAAGGTAAGTGTATAGAAGGCAGGTTTTGCTGGTCATGTTTGATATTATTTTAAAGATGTTTTCTTTTGCCATTTTCTTCTGTCCTTTTCTGTTGTTTTGTGAAAGTCTCTGGCTCAAATGTAAAGTGGGATGTGTGTGGATTAAGTTGTTGCTTAACAATATTGCCATTTTTTTCTGCCGCTCCCCAGCCCTGGAAAAAAGGTGTTGTGTGAAAGGCTTGCAGGGACTTTAACTTTTCATATTTATCAGCCTAAAAAGAGAACTGCTGGCAGCAAATAGTCTATACAAAAATGAAGTACAGTATGATTAATATCTGACCAAGTTTTATGATTCAGGCCATGTGTATCAGGATAGCTCTGCAGAACACTTACCTAAAGTGAACACCGATATTGCATCTATTGTAGACAGCACTAGGGAAGGTAAGCAGCCACTGGATTTTTAGTCTGCAATGTTGCAGTATTAAGATGGTTCATGGCACACAGGCACTCCCTGAAACAACTGAGATGAGGGTAGCAAACCTGTAAATGTTTCTCTTTAATTAGCTTATCTGAATGTTTTTGTATGGTTATGAAAGTGAAGCTGTCAAGCAAGGACAGTAGGTAATTAGGACAGATCAAGTACTATTGCCATTAGGCACTGTGGGAAAGGGTCAGCTTGTTTTGGATGCTGGAAATATGCTGTCAGCGGCCCAAGGCAGGTGGCCACAGGGAAGAGAAAGGGGCTTCAGCCACAGCTATGGAGTGCCAAGGACTGTTTTGTTTGATTGTGTAGATGGTTAAGTTTGATTACCCAGGTCTAGACCCTGAAACTCATATAGACACAGCTTAAGCTGCCAGTTATGAAGGAATAATGAAATATTGCTTAGGAAAGAAAAAAAAGTCATGAAAAGCTTGCAAACAACGGGTTTTATGTCAGCTGATTTTGTACATCTGCTGATTTTATTCCAGTGTATTTGCTTTGGACTTTTTCCCTGCTTTACCCTTCTTCCTGCGTGACTTCTCCAATCTAAACACACTCTGGAAATTGTTAGCTGTTGCCCCTGGATCTGGTAGTTCTTGGTTTAGACCGAAAGGAAGGTTATTAGCCCTAGATACTTTGTACAAACATCCAGCTGCAACTGAGTACCGTATAAAAAGGCAGATGAATGGAACTATGCTTTACTGAGTTTCCAGTATTATGCAGAGTCGTTAAAGAGCTTTTAAGCATGTGATTTTTAATGTACTAATAAAATGCTGAATAATTTTAAAGTAGAAAACAAAGCAGTGATCAAAATATATAAAATATTTATAGCCCTTTAAAATTAATGTGTGTTGCTTACTAGGCTGAGCTCAGGAGAGGAACATTGTTAGTTTACTGTAGTCATTTGGGAATATATAAGTTTCTGTGGGTTTTTTCTTCTTTTTGGTATTTTTGGTGTGGTTTTTTTCTTTTTTTCTTTTCCCCTGAAGCCTTCTGGAACTTATGTGGTGCATGTGTTCTAAAAGGCAAACTAAGTCTGTCACTATTTTCCACTTGTAGCACATTCCTGTAAACCGTTAAAATTCTTGCATTTAATTCTGTACTAATTGAAATCAGAGGGAATACTTGCATTGATTTCAGTGGCTATGGGTCAGGTTCTTGATAACAACACCTAAAAGATGATATTACACCACACCGGAAAAAAAACCCTGAATAATAATTGGTTTTTTTCTTTGGTCTTTTTTACTTGAAATTGTAGGACTAATTAATGGACACTTAAGTGCTGTATGCATTTGTCCTTTTTTTTTGTTTTAGATTTATAAGCAAGCTGACTTTTAAACTTATGTTAACTTCTGTTTTAAATGAATTTTACTCTACTGTGTATGCTTTGATACAGTTCCAGAATGGTTAAGATGTCTATATTTGGACGAACTAATGCTTAAAGAACAGGAGTTTACTTTGCACAACTAAAATGATGTCGTGTCTAGACTCTGTTTTATTGTAGTATCTTTTTGTGTGTGGCCATTTTTGCAATAACATGTGAATTCCTCTTTCTATAGTGCCTAATGTCAGCCGAAATGGAGATCCTTTTGTACAGACATCGATTGTGGAAGCAATTGCAACTGTTGACAGAGCAATAAATTCAACACGTACACATCTGTTTGACAGGTATCCACTACTTTTTTTTTTTTTTTTTTATATAGTGAGAAGTCAAAATTAATTTTGTATATACTAAAAATAATGGAAATTTTTTTTAATCAGGAAGCTATTTTATTATTTAAATGACATTGTTAACATCTGGTTAGTTCTGGGAATACTAACAGTTTAACATGTAAGGATTCCTATTGTTTAAACACTCCTGTTGAGATGTCTATTCACTGCAACAGTTTTTCTACTGAGATAATGTGTATTAAAAGGCTACTAAATGTTTAATTGCTACTAAATGTTTAATATTTTATTATTAAACTTTTTTGTTTGTTTGCCTTCCATTTTGAGATGAGTAACCAAGGTACGTACTAATCTCCTTGCTGAACACTTACATGATTTATGTAGTATTGTTATTTTGTAATTCCTGTGTACACTCACTATTTTTTTCAAATTATCTGTCAGTCGTCCTCGTTCTCCAAATGATTTGCTAGCCTTATTTCGATATCCAAGGGATCCATACACTGTTGAACAAGCAAGAGCCGGGGAAATATTTGAAAGGACATTACAGCTTATTCAAGATCATGTACAAGATGGTCTAATGGTTGACCTGAATGGAACAAGTCAGTAATCTTTCCTTGTTTTTCTGTGTTGAAGTGTATTTGCCTTCTTAAGTCATTATACATCAAGAGACATTTATTTTCCAAGTCTGGGTCTCAACTGCAGAATCATTACATTGAAATCAGTGGAGTATATGACTTTGCAAAACTTTACCAAATATATGTGTTTGCCCAATTCAGTCCTTGGTTTGCACATTGCTACATTGCAGTGTAACTCTGAGCTGTCCAAGTAGAGTGGTTTTATTTTTCCTCATGTTGACATATTAGGGGAAAAAATCGTGTTCAGATTCTTCTGCTGGTCAAATTTAGTATAATGGAAATGCATAATACATCCTGCTTGTTAATTCATTAGGACCATTGTTTCATAGCAGAACGGACTGTTGTGTATTAAAAACGATCAGTATTTTATTCGTGTTTCTTTAAGTAAAGCTATTTAGTGTTGGCGTGCCTTGGCAAAAAGAAATGATGATATAACAAGAAGCATTTGTGTACTTTATGAACCAAAGCTTCTTCACATACCACAATATTATTCAAAGAATTATTTGCTACTCATTCTTGAAGTGTTTGTCAAACTAAGCTAATTGTTTACTTTAACACTGATCTGATGTAATGAGAAATACAGTTTTTGCTGCTTTTTATAAATAGCAGAAAAATCTGAGGTTTAATATTTCTACCTTTAGTTATTGAAGTCCAAGTACAAATTCGTGAGGTCCAGCTGGAGCATATGCCGCTAATGTGTATAGATATGTATGTGGATAGGCTTGAGACATAGGACTGAAGCATTTGGAAATAATGATAGTTTTAGGAGAGCTCTTGAGACTTGAGACGTAGCCAAAAGCTACTCTGAAAATCTAGAGGAAATATTTGTACTTATTATGTTCTTTTTGATGTTTATAATTGAGTATTTATTATAACTTCCAGAAACTTTAACTTTGACTGTGAACTAGGTAAGTGTTTGTTCTGCAAGCTTTGTGGAGTACAGCAGTATTTTTTAGTGAAAGGAGCTTGCTACTCAGTATTAGAGCTGAGTAAATAATTTGTGATTACTAGTTTACCACAGAAACTTCTTCAAAATTCTTTGAAGGCTTGTGTTTTGTAAGAGGAACCTCATTTATTTTGATTTTCTGATTAGATGCATATGCAAGCGCATTAAATATAATACTAGGAATATATGAAATCTGATGTGTGAGAATTACTCGGCTGCATTTCTCTAGGATTTGTAATGTGGAATTCAATCCCCTAAAGTTTACAAAAAATTGGCATTAAAGCATACAAATTAAAGAACACAAAATCAGGCAACTTCCCGTGATGCTGGAATTTCTGTTCACAACAATAGCTTGCTTCTCAGCCCTACAAAATCCACAGTAACCTGGCTTTTAGAGAAACTTGAATAGTAAAAGAAATCTGCTTTCATTTAAATAGCCTAATGCTCATATTTTAATACTCATATTTGTCCTTATTTGGTTTTTTTGCAAAATGCAGAGCCCAATGAAAGGTGTTATTTAGCACTTTTGCATTGGGAACACTTGAGAAACTTGACAATTTCCCATTCAGAGACTTATTAAAATGTAAAATCTTGGAATATCCCAAGGAAGGACTATGAAGACAAATTCTCCTTTGTAGTACCATACTGTATAATAAGGGGAATGGCCACAAATTGCTGCTTGGGAGGTTCAGACTGGATGTTGGGTAACAGTTTCTCACTAGGAGGCCAGTGCAGCACTACAGCTTACCCAGAAAGGCTGAAGAGTCTCAGTCTTTGGAGGTTTTCAAGCCTGCTAGACAGGGGATACACCTGAACCTGATCCAGTGCTGGAGGCAGCTTTGCTTTAAGCAGGAGCTTGGTCTGGGTAAGAGGTCCTTTCTAATCAATATTTCTATGACTCTGAAACATCTTGCAGCTTGAAAAAAATAATACAGTTAATATTACTGTGAACTGAGCTAGCCAGCTTCTAAGTACTGGAAATGCTCAGCACCTCACATTTTTATAAAGCAGAGACAGAGTTGGTGCCTACAATGGGAGAGGTAATTAAGGGTCTGAGACTGACATTTATGGCAGCCTCCAGTCTCCTCAGAATACCATCAGATTTAATCCATAGATAAGAAATTGCATCCCACGTGAACTTCTAAACAGAGAAGCTGAACATTTATTTTAAATTAGTAATGAAAGTCATTCCACCCAAAACATTCATAGTCGAGCTTTGCTCACAACTTGATTGCAGAAATGTGGATGGCAACCAGGATAACCACAAGAGACAAATGTTTATGTAAAGACTGCATGAAGAATAATCATAAGGAAAGAACACAGTGATGAATGAAGATAAATTAAGGAGGAGTGTTGTTATAAAGAAGATAAGTTTTTTGAGTGTAGTCTTAGAATTAAACTGCCCTAAACTAGCCCACGTATTAAAAGAGTGTTTTTTGCTGCATTACCCAGTGGCACTGGTTTAGCTCTGTGGTTTTTCTTTTTCCTATCTGGAGTATTTTGTAAAATAATTTATATATGTCCACAGAAACAGGTTAGTTTTGCCTAATGCAAGTAGCAGATCTCTAATATCTTTGCTTTGACTTGTAAACCATGCGGGGTACATGTAGCCTGAGGCTGAGAAAACATAGATCCTTTAGCACAGGTCCTGTCCCAGCTGAGCAGCTATGAGCAATCCAGTCCCTTTAAAGGCAAAGATAAAGAGGGGTTTTAGGTGGTTTGTTTGGAATTGCTCTGCGTTGTAGAAATTGGCAAAGCACCAACGTGTCTAGCCCACATTTATGTGTTGAATGTAGATGAAGGTTAGTGTCTTTGAAGGCACGCTGGAACTGAGTTCAGGAAATGTTCCTTTTAGTCCTGACTGTATGCAGTTAGCCTGCACTGACTTCTTGCAAAACTGCATTCAGTTCATATTCCTGAGTGATTATCATCATGGTGGGAACCCTGCGAGCCTGTGGGAACACGGTACCACTGTACACTCACTCATTTCGTTTTTTTCTTCTGCCTTTATTCTGCTTTTTTGGTTTTATTCATAACTGCAAGCTTTCCAGATCAGGAATCATGGTGGTGTATGATGGTTCCTAGTTAGCTAACAGTATATCTGCACTGCCAAGTACTCAACCTCTTGGTTGACTCTTGGGCTGCCTCCTGGATCATGGAACCTTGCTCATCCATGTTGTATATCCATTAATCACCCAAGGTGTGCTTTCTATCAGCAGGGCGAAATTAATCTCCCAGTTGTCCTCACTTACTGTGCTTTGGTTTAGGTTGTGTATGTTCTTGAACATTGTGAGTTCTTTTCCAACCCAAGGCCACATGCAGTCCAGGACAAAAAAGTAAAGCTCTTCTAAAGGAAACCCGTTCCTATTGCATAATGGATAAAGTAGGAATGTCTTTCTCAGCATCAAAAATTTCACTCTACATTCTTCTGTTGGTCTACACAAGTTGATAATGTAGATACAGCCTGAACTAATGACTTTTCCCCTGCAATGAAGCCCAAATGTGTCTTAAGAAAAAATAATTTTCAGAATGACTCCTAGTAGGCAGAATGGACAAGGCACAGCCTGACCTGTGATTTGCAGTCACTCAGCACTGTACTAGGAGGCCTTACGGTCTTCAATCCTTCCACATGTTGTCATACCACAGCAGAGATCATGCAACACATAGCCTTTAGTTTGAAGTTATAAAAGCATAATTCTAATGAATTACAGTATATATTTTGTGTATACTATTTTTCTATGAACTGAGAAAAAAATGCAGGAAGTATGTTGTAGTCCCAGAGGTGAATGGAGTGGATTGCATAGGAAACCTGTGCCAAGTGTTACACAAACCACCAGTTTTCTTTAGACACTAGTCCTGGGTAATGTGAGTTACTCCACACCACTTGTCCTAGAGATCACTCCTCTGTTTAGCTATATTGCTTGTGGTTATTTTCCTTTGTGGTTTTTGTTCTTTTTCTTTTTTTTTTTTTTCTTGAAATTCTGCAACTTGTGCTGTAACAAAGCAAAACAAAATAGTAATGTTCAGTAAATTATCAAGTCTCAAAAGATAAAGTCTTGAAATCCATGTAAATGCTACTGACAGTTCTTAAAATACTTTTCCTAACATGGGGACAATTTCCCATTTGTCTCAATATGAGGCTGTTATTTCTGAAAATATCTCTGCTTTCTTAAGTGACCTTTTGTGAACATTTTGCAGAAGTTTTACTTGATTTGGTGTTTTACAAGGTTCCCTCCTGACCTAATAGTTGTTGTTCAAATGACCTAATGCTCTAATATACATATGTGATTATTATTGTATTGTTATTTTTAAACAATAGGGATATTTAATCTGGTGAGAAATGTGATGAAATAACATTTCAAATAAATTCGTGATCTGTGGCGTCTATGATTCTATGAAGTCTTTGATTTTTCTCTCTGTCTCTCTTCCGGTTTCAGGTTACCACTATAATGACCTTGTATCCCCACAGTACTTGAATCTGATAGCTAACCTCTCGGGCTGTACAGCCCATCGACGAGTGAACAACTGCTCAGATATGTGCTTCCACCAGAAGTACAGGACACATGATGGAACATGTAACAACCTTCAGCATCCCATGTGGGGCGCTTCTCTGACAGCCTTTGAACGTCTGTTAAAGTCAGTTTACGAAAATGGATTTAATTTGCCTCGGGGAATTGAACCCAAGAGGCTCTCTAACGGCTATGCACTCCCAATGCCTCGCTTGGTTTCAACTACTCTGATCGGAACAGAAACCATAACTCCTGATGACCAGTACACTCACATGCTCATGCAGTGGGGTCAGTTTCTTGACCATGACCTTGACCTCACCGTAGCTGCCCTAAGTGAGGCCAGGTTTTCAGATGGTCAGCATTGCAGTTCGGTTTGTACAAATGATCCTCCATGCTTTTCGATCATGATACCACCAAATGATCCCAGAGTTCGAAATGGTGCACGCTGCATGTTTTTTGTACGCTCCAGTCCAGTTTGTGGAAGCGGCATGACATCTCTTCTTATGAATTCTGTGTACCCACGAGAACAGATCAACCAGCTGACTTCATACATTGACGCGTCCAATGTGTATGGCAGTTCAGACCACGAAGCACTAGAAATCCGAGACTTGGCAAGTCAAAGGGGTCTTCTGAGACAGGGCATCGTACAGAGATCCGGCAAGCCGCTTCTTCCATTTGCTACTGGCCCACCAACAGAATGTATGAGAGATGAAAATGAGAGCCCAATTCCCTGCTTTTTAGCTGGTGATCAGCGTTCTAACGAACAGCTGGGTCTTACCAGCATCCACACATTGTGGTTTAGAGAGCACAACCGAATTGCCACAGAGCTACTGAAACTCAATCCACACTGGGATGGTGACACAATATACCACGAAACACGCAAAATTGTTGGTGCAGAAATGCAACACATAACATTTAGCCACTGGCTGCCTAAGATCTTTGGAGAGGTAGGCATGAAGATGCTTGGCGAATATAAGGGTTATGATCCCAGTATTAATTCTGGCATAACTAATGAGTTTGCAACTGCCGCTTTTAGGTTTGGTCACACACTCATTAATCCTTTTCTGTATCGACTGGATGAAAACTTTGAACCTATTCCACAAGGCCATCTACCTCTTCATAAGGCATTCTTCTCTCCATTTCGGATTGTAAATGAAGGAGGCATTGATCCACTTCTAAGGGGATTGTTTGGTGTTGCTGGTAAGATGCGTGTCCCATCACAATTACTCAATACAGAATTAACAGAAAGACTCTTCTCCATGGCACGTACTGTGGCTTTAGATCTGGCAGCTATGAATATTCAGAGGGGCAGAGATCATGGAATTCCTCCCTACCATGATTTTAGAGTTTACTGTAATCTTTCTTCAGCTCAGACTTTTGAAGATCTGAAAAATGAAATTAAGAATCCTGAAATCAGGGAGAAACTTAGCAGGTGAGCCAGAGGTGAAGAAAAATATTCAATTATATAAATGTGCATGCAAAATTAGTAGCTAAATGTCTCGTCTGGAAGACAATGTTTGTTAAGAAAGGGGTAAAGGGATTTTTTTTTAAGACACTTCCATCCATACCAGGGAATAGATGACAATCTCCACCTCTACATCTCTGAGAACAATGAGAACAATACAGAGTTAATATATACTGTATGTGTTCATGAGATTATTAATTTGAAATGTCTGGTTTTATAAATGCTGTTAAATATGAATATTATTTCAATGTAAAGTCACCTTTAATACCAATCTCATGCAAGTATTTGTGTTCAGTTCTATCCATTCTGTACACTAAAACAAATGGGAATATTATTCACTGTATTTGAATGTGGACATCCTTCACTGCCAGTAACCTGTTCTTCTTTAGATCTTCAGTGTTTGAAAATAAGTCTTCAGCTACCTACCACTGCTAGCTTATCTACAAAAAATCAAAGACAGGATTAGTCTCAGCTATGGTAAAAGAAAAAGAGTACAGAGGGGCAGGAAAGAGAAGCTATTGAAAAAGAAAGTTTCAAAAAACCAGAAGGAAGCTACTAGGAGAAAGGAAATTGTGGGGTAAACTTGCAGACCCTTGTGATGTTACATCACATATACAACCTACATTGCAGGCTTTCTTGCATATACACCCACAGCCTGTTCACAAATGTTGTAGCACTATCACTGTCATTTTTACTACAAGTAGTTCATATACCCGGCCCTTAAGTTTTACCACATACTGGTTATTTTGTAAATGTAAAATATTTGATATTAAAGATTTGTGATTTTTTATTCATAGGTTGTATGGTTCCCCACTGAACATAGACTTATTTCCTGCTCTAATGGTGGAAGACTTAGTTCCAGGGAGCCGACTGGGGCCAACTTTGATGTGTCTATTAAGCACACAATTTAGACGTATTCGGGATGGAGACAGGTAAATTGAAATACCATGGAAACCAAAATTAATTTTGAACTGAAGATGCTTAATAACAATTGCGATGTCTTGTTTCCAAATCAAAATACATTTTATTTTCATTATGATATTAATATAAAATAGAAAAAAAGAATGCAGGTTGAAAACATTGTTAAAAGTGATGATTAATTTATTTTTTAAGTTTGTTACTTTTTATGGTGAATATGTCACACTGACCTCCTAAAAGCACCACAGCCAACACATGCTTCCTTTTACCAGTTAAGTCATTCACCTTTCTGAAAAATGGATGTTATTAATCTCCTTTCGTTGTTATTTAATTATTTTATTGGCAAAGGAATTGTAGTATTTAAGACGCTTTCACCATCTCCATTACTTTAAGCATATGTTGGAAAAGTATCACTGTGTATATAATCTGTATACGTATTTCAGTACAAGCAGGTTGTGCACTAAGTAGACAGGTTATCACAAAGAAGACAATTTGATAATTGTTCTTAAATTGCTTTACATGCACATCATGAGCAATTTCTCAGTTTCAGTTTCTATGGTACCTGAAGTAAGAAAATAGTCATTGCTGTTGTCACAGAAGCTAGATCTCCTTTCATACTTTAAGGTCATTCACTTAGAATCTGAAAACCAAAATTTCCCTCATTTTAACATGATTTGTGACCTAGCATGGCATGAGGGTAAAAAGACTTATGCTGACTAGTCCCATCCTAGTGAAGGGGAAACGGGAAGGATTAGGAAATTAGATTTGATTCACTTTAGATAATGTTATTTGCATTAGCTACTCAAGATAGTACAAATGCTTTTCTTTTATTTCTGTAGTCAATAGCACAAGCCTTTTTGTATACTTTTTTTAACAATAACTTTCTTACATAAAATCTGTTTAAAAATTAAGCTGTGAAACATAAAACTCATGCCTGGAGGCAGAGGGAGTAAACTGAGAAATATATGCAGTATGAGCTCCAGATTACTGGTGAGAAGTACCTATTTGTATCACAAGAGAATAATGGTACTGCTTTTTTGTGTGTGTGCATCTGCATTTTTCCAGCAAAAGCTTTTGGTTTTTTTATTTGTTTTGTTGTTGGTTTTTTTTTTTTGAGGGGGGGGGCGTTGTTTGTTTTTTGGTTTTATTCCCTTTTTTTTTTCCTGAAACAATGTTTAGAAACTATAGGAAAACATTCAATACTTAGAAGATGAGATTCTGCTGTCCAAAGAATACAAATGCTTTGAAGCCACATGCCAGCAAATAGTAAAATATTATTAGACATTATGAAAGCAACTCTCGCTTCTTTGAAAGGCCTTTACAACAGGCAAAGGATCAAAACTGCCAGCAGCATGCAAAACAAATGTGCCCGCAGAGTAAAGGAGTGATGTTTGAAGGGAACCTAGCTTCATGTCAATAGGGAGATTTCAGAATCTGGTTTTCTGATCCCAGTACTTCGAATTTCATCGGCCACTGTCCAGTGGCTTATGAAAATGGTACAATAAGTAGGTAAAATGAAAATTTTTTTGACCAATCCTCTAAGTTTAGTATAAAATTGTTATTGATTTTTCATAAAGTTTAAAAGAGCCTTCTACTATTTTATTTTTTTTTTAAATAAGTGGAAAAAAGTATCAATATAGAATTATAACTTTATAGTTTTGAGACTTGTGAACGATATCACAGAATAGTGTGAAATGTTTTCAAATCCGGCCAGTAATTTAAAACGTTTTCTTTTCCAAGCACTGGCTTGGCTTTCATAATATTATATTATTTATATTTTCTATTGATAACAGGCTTTTAGCTCTTTATGTATGAAAAATGTATTATTCGAAACCACAGCATTTCTTGCTTGAATATAACACATTAACTGAGTATATATTAAGAAGTCCCTGAATTAGTATAAAAACAGTTTTACAAAATAGAATTTTTTTAGTAAATTAAACAATCTCGCTTATCTTGATAATAAACTAGGTATAGATTAACCATTCTTCTAATCTCAGCAACTCTATCAGTTTTTCTAAACCTATAGGGAAGTTGCCTGGACTGTGGTAATTGAAGCCTCTAAAAGAACTGTAAACTTTGTAGTCTCATGCCTTTCTAAATGTCCAAAGATACCCAAAACATCAAAATGGGAGTAGAAGAGAAATTAAAGGATTTGTTCAAGACTTTGACCCTTTCAGACTGTCAGTATGATGCCAAGTGCTTAAATTTTGGTATCTGGATCAGTCCCTCAGATACAATGTAAAGTTCAGAACAGGATTTATGGAACAATTAATTTCATTCTGAATACAGTATTGCAATATTTCTGGAAAACTGTGTTTTGTTTTTTTTCACTAGCAAACTTGTCTTTTCTGTGAGATTACAGGTTATGGTATGAGAACCCAGGTGTGTTCACACCTGCTCAGCTCACTCAGATCAAGCAGACATCTCTTGCCAGAGTTTTGTGTGACAATGGTGACAACATAACCAGGGTACAACATGATGTCTTTAAGGTGGCTGAATTCCCACATGGATATAGTAGCTGTGAAGATATTCCTAAACTGGACCTCAGGATGTGGCAAGATTGCTGTGAAGGTCTGTATATAGGTGGATTTGGGTGTATTAATGTGTGCTTTGTTTAGTGTCTGTTTATTGTATTTTAAGAAGACATTTGAGTGTTCAGTTTTTAAGATGTTACAAACTCAAATCTGGAGCACAATCCTTGTTAAATGAGCGATCATTCTATATTTTTTATTAAATACACACATTCTAAACATGGCATAGATTTGAGCATTGCACAGTGTAGATAAGTGCCTGTTTTCTTCCTTTTGTGGTTAAATATTCTTGTTCATTACCACCTCCTTCAAAAGTTAGGACAGTGGGGTGATTTGTTTTTCTTCAGAAATAAACTTTTTTTTCTCCAGAAGCAAAGTTTACTTAGCTGCATGAAGAACAGGACACTGAGAATCCCATGTTGCTTGGTAGCCTGTCTGTTGGCTTCTCTCACATACGGATTTTCTACATGACCTCTCTTTAGTCTTCATCACACCAGACTTCACTGCCTCTGTAACACAGTTAGAATATCCCTTCCCAAAAGAATCTTCCGGATCATGCAGGTTTGCAGAATCATTTACAGTAGCATCATCAATAAAATACTTCAGGGAGCAATGACTTCTCTTTACTGAGGTCTTGACAGTGTTATTATCTTGTTCTTTTGACAAAACTCAGATGACATGCCCTGGCTGAAAAAGTATGTTCAGGAATTTTGGGAACTTCTCTGTGGAACACTGATTATCTAGAAGTTGCTGTCAAACTAACTGGAAAAAAAAACTTGCTTTCATTAGAGAGAGTAATCAGTTGATGATTATTAGAATCTTATAATTTCCCTAGTAATAACTTAGCTTTCAATATCAGTATCTTGTAGATTTGCTGATGGAAGGAATCCAGATCTGAGTTCTTAATCTTTTCTACTGCTCATTCTCTTGAATTTACTACTGCTGAGTAGGCTGTCCAATGTTCTGGCAAAAGATATGCGTGAGTAAGGAACCAGTGGATTGTATTTTTGAGAGAGGTCACACTCTTCCAGTGGCATCCATTTAACTCTTTTGGTCAAATATAATTGTCCCCAGTGACAGAGTCCTTTGGTGATATAGCTCAGAATATAAGGCAGTAGATATAGGCTAAATGGATAGAGCATGTCCCTTCAACCTGAACAGATACAGTAAATATTGAGGAAGGATTACAACTAGGGCGACTTTACCATGAGAACAAGCTCAGGTATCATTAAAAATGAAAAAAGTAGATAGTTTTACTATTCAAAGATACTGCATAACTTAGGTTTTACGCTGAGTTGTCTTGTCCAGTAAACAATGCCTTAAATAATAAATCACTGTCTAAGAAAATTCTTCGTTGGAAGATTTGGTTTAAAGTGTCAGTTATCTTTGTGAGACTAGGAGAAATAAATACTTCAAGTTTCGATGAAAACTTGTACAATTTACTCGAGATATAATTTCATTCGGGTCTTACTCTAATTTTTACCAGGGTTTTTTTTGTTTTTAGTTTATTCAGATTTTTTTAAAACAATATTTACCAGGTTCGCCATTCCTAAATTAATAATAGCTTATAAAACTCTAGATATGGTTGATATGTTGTCATTTTAATGCAAACTCTTCCAGAATCTCTTCAAAAGAACCCTGACATTCACCAGAAGCATTGTGAGAAAATCAATTATCACTCTTCAAATGCTTTACCATAAGCAAATAAATCATATTCTGCTGGTTCAGGATAAGTTCACTTTGCCATGGTTCATAAAGCTTGACAGTTTCACAAATACATTAATAATATTGATTTGGAAAAATTGTAAAGCTGTTCTGAGAAATTGTGTTGATTCTCTAAATGTTATGTTATCACTAAGCCTTCTAGAGCAGATGTTATCTTTGGAAAGTCTTTAGAGTATTCAGCCATTCAACAGCCTAGCTTGTGTTTTCATTCAGTTATGTTACTACCAGAGAGTACTACTGGATGCAGTACAGTTAGACAACTGCCAAGCAAAAGAAAGGGTAAATAACTAATGTTCTTTTTAAAAGTGCCTATCTGTATCTCCTTCTTCTGAACTCTTTTGAAGTCTGTGCAGAGGTTTAATGAAGAAAAAATAAAGTGTGCATGGCTTGAACTGCTTTCTTGCATGGATGAATGGGTGTGACATTTTCTGTGGGAATCCAGGTTTAAGCAATTAATTTTAAAAAATTCTTTCATTTTGTGGCACTAAGGAATCGGATTACTCTGAGGTGGGGGGAATACACAGCATACATTCAGGAACAGCATTTACTTTAAATGCATTCTGGGGTTTTGTTTCTTTGAATTTATTATTGTTATTTAAAAGAAAAAATATAAACCATTCTCCATATTTAAAATATTTCTGATTATTTTATAATTAAAATTATACTAAATTAAAATATAGAATATGGTGTGCTGTTCATTGCACTTTATGTACTTATGTTTAATGTGACCCATATATTCAGCTCTTTCAGCTTCATTAAAAAGCCACATCTGTTTTTGTTATCCTTCCTGTTTTGTTCAAGTCAAAATACTTTTCCATATGAAGAAAAGAAAAACTTCTTAGATACAAAAAGCTACTTCTTAGATTCCTTGATTAAAGCTAGTATTTATTTCTTATAAAACAGAGTAGTATTCCTTTTTATAACAGCAGTACCAGGTTACCTTTAGATTTCAGTTAATGAATCGTACAACAGAATTACTAGTTTATGGGGTGAAAAAAAAGGGAATTCCACTGAGGTACACAAGTTTTTCTTCTCGTTTCCTTCACTTTCTACCTTTCTTTTTCTGGTCAGAGAAGGTGAGGAATTACTGCAGGTTTACTGCAGCTCATTTTAGCAAAGAGCATCCAAGCTTCAGGTTTTCTGAACAAGAACCTTTTGGTGCCTTTTTCAACCTCTCTAGTGCAAAAGAAAAAACTTCTTTTTTTCCAAGTATGCTTCTATGATTACTTTTACTGACTTTATATCTCAGTTCTGAACCCAAAACAGATATGATAAAGCTCTCTTCCCTCAAATATAAGCATGCTGTTATGGTTATGCCTAATATTTTTTGTGAGAGAAACTATGCAAAAAGAAGGCTAGAAATGAGGTGCAAAGACATATTGGCTCAAATGGAAACGTGGTTTGACTCCAAATATATAAATTCGAAATGTTATCCACTGTGAGACCGTTTCCCACCTTTTTTTTTTTCACATTGAAATGAAAAATATATTTAGCCTTTTCTTTTAAGTCAAGTAATGACCTAGTGATTCAGACAAGATGCAAATCACCTTCATAAGCATAAACTGATTGAGGAAGGTGTCTTTTCTTAACTGGTTCTCAGTTAGCAACCAACATATCTCCTGTGTCAGATATTGTTCTTTTTTATTCAATTCAGGAAAACAGCCTTATATAAGTTATAATTAAGCATGGTTAAATTCCACTGAATTTCTTTAGAACTGTTAAGACACATTCTTAATGGGTGCATTTATAGATGATCTTCCAGTAGGATAGACCTATATTTATGAACTTCTGAATTTTAAGACCAGACCAACAATTATGCCATCTGTTGTTTCTGTACTGACCGCATTAATCTATTTGATTTTTATCATTGCTTCTAGAAAGTCATCAACTTTTTAACAACTGTGCTTTATTCCTAGTTAAAAATTGACTTCTAATATTATATCTTATTATATGCTTCTCATTATGCCCTTTCATCTTTAATGAAAGTACTGAGCAACACTGGGCTAAGCACTAAATGCTGTGAAAGACTGTTTTAAAAATCTTAACAGGAGTCTCAGTGCGAGACTGCAAGATCTTTTGTGACAATGGAAATTCTTTATCAAGAACTCTTCAAAATACTAAAATAATGCAATTTATGCCTGCAAATGTTTTCCCTTTACACAGATCTTTTCATTTGCTTCTGTCATGTCATACTTATTTTTGGTTTCTACTTTCAAGGTTATCTTTTTACATTTAAAGTTACATTTAAAGACAGTATCTGTTAGTTTACTAACAATTCAGACTATGCCAGGCTACTAAAATACAGTTCCATGGTCTGTACTTTTAAGGATTAAATCCTTTTTTTTTTTCTTTGAATAAAAGTACATTTAATATAGTCCAGTATTTCTGTATGGTTACAAATTCTGTTGAATCAGTATTTTTATTTATAGTTAATCAAAACCAAGAATATTTTTTCTTTTTTAGATATCTATGATCAGTAAAATACAATTTTAATTCATAAAATGAAAATAAGGAGACTTAATGTATGATATTGCCTTGTCTTTGCTACCAGGGTCTCATGTCAATAGTTGCCATCCCAAATGAAAAGCAACAGGGAAGCAACAGGCTGTCCTTCATTGTGTTTAAACCCAAACTCCAGGATGAGACCCCAGACCTAAGATCTCAGCCTGTCAAATCCCACCACAGGTAGTAGAGAGATTCCTCCAGAGGACAATTCAGACTGCAATCTCTTCCTGTGTCAATGTCCATTGTCTCTAGAGGAAACATGGGTAGGAGGGCATCCTAATGGAGGTGTCTGTGATGCCTGCAAAACTAGGCAGTTGGAGGATTTCCTTCTTCCCTCTGGACTGTTACTATTCTAGGACATCAGTACCTTCACAATCTAATGGGCAGGTCAGTTCTCAGTGTCCTTACTTTTGAAATTTCCAAAATTTTATGGCTTTTCAGTCTGTCTGAAATTATTTTTTCCCCACTGATCATTGATATTTATATTCCAAAAGATGCATGGTTATAATCTGTGAAACTTTCTAACTAGTTCTGTTTAATTTTTTCTGCTGGGGAGGCTGGGTTTGCTTTGGTTTGGTGTTAAGAACCTAACAGGTTTTTATCTTCCTGCAGGCCATCCAACATCCAATCGTAAAGACATGTTTTTAAATGTCTTTAGGCTAGCAGTAGCTGTATATTAACAATTTATATAGTCATGTTTTGTAAATTTTCTGGATATTTTCTTTCCCAATGATGTCTGAGCCTTCTAGTTTTGGCAGCATCGGTTTCTGAACTTTGAGGTCAACTGCAGAGAACATCTTTATCATTAGAATTCCCCAGTGTATCAGCTGGGATATGACAGTCTGGGTTGTCATTTTATCTTCTACCTTCTATACCATTATTTTTGTCCAGATATTTCAATAATATTTATGCAAAATGCCTCTGTTCCAATTCGAGCAGACTGCTGTTGGATTTTATTACATATTACCCTTTTTTGCTGCTATTTGGTTTATCATTTCTTAGACATTCTTACTCAACAGAAGAAGAGGTGCAGTGTAATGTGAAGGGATGTTGCCTATTTAGCAAAAAACAGTTACTTTGAGTTAAGGTTTCTTTTAGAGTGAAAACTCTTTTTTCCTATGTTGTGTAATTAAGTAGCTGCTTTGTGAAAACATCTACTGAAAAAAAAATCTTATGACATTTCAGACAGCTTTAGTGTTTCTCCTCCCACTTACTGATCCCTCTGGCATGAATAGGAGTTCTTAGATACATACAAATGCTTACAGTTACAGCAACTTAATTCACTACAATAAATCTCAGAAAATGGAAGTAGTATCAAATAGGAGCAATAATTACATTATATGTGCTTTTCTTCATGTTCTGTTAGTCTCCTAAGTTTTGGTTTAATCTCCTTGATCTTAGATTAATTCTCCTTGACCCCAGTTTCGAGAGGTGATTCACTGGGAATTAAGAGTGCTCAATACTTCAAAATGTCAGGGGTTTTTTCTATCAGATGTATATTATAGGTGCATTTTTAAAACCTTATGGGAAATGGTATTTTCTGAAGATGTACACATGGCTTACATATGCAAACATACTGTCTTGACTCTTGCAGTGTAATATCTAGCTTCTGGAAGAACCATTGTCCGTAGAGGAAAAGAATTCTTAGGTTGCTTTTAAACATTCAGCTTCTGTGCAGAAAATTAATTGGACTGGGTATAGCTAATTTGGTAGGTAGGCTGAAAATAACAGAATTTTAGGCTCATTATTCTCATTTACTACTACTGCTAAGGTATTCTTTGTTTAAAAAAAATAAGACCAATAGTTTTCTTGGTTTAGGCTTTCTGAAAGCTAGAGCACTCTGTCCTGCACCTTTCAGCAACGACAGTCCTCGTGCTTGTACCTGAAACAGAAAACAAGAACAAGAGTTGTTCATTTGGCAAGTTGACGTATTTGAGTCTTTAAAAACTACAGGAATGTCAGGTCTGTGTACTTGGAGCTGCCACTGAACATATGGTTCTCATATTTACCAGTCTAAGGTGATAAAACCTTCCCAGGATTTCAGACCTTTGTTTCTAAAAACCAACCTAAGAATAAAAAAAAACAATAGGCCATTGTGTTATTGTACCCCCCAAAAAATTTATTATGTGAGGTGACGTTAGCAGTTATTAAACAAAGGAGTATAGCAGAAACCTTCCACAATTTGCTTCCAAGAGAAACTAAAATTTCTACGATAGTCAAGAGAACTTTAAGCAACAGATTGATTTAAGAAAAAAAATTCCTCTAAAAACTGGCTCTTTCTCCAATGGCCCTTCAGTGTGACCTCTTTTCTCACCATACTATAAATATAAAAGTGTCTAAGAGTAATCAAAAATGCCTTCGTGCCAAGCATCTTACAGACACAGCAGTCTGTTCCCATCTGAAAGAGCTTAGTTTCTGAGCAGGCAGCAAGAAAATTGTGTGAGAAAAAGCAGAACACACAAGAAGAATGAACAATATATTGGCAGTAAATATAATCTAGTTCTTTGGTGGTGCTGTTATTATAGGAGGAAGGTAATAAATTTCCTCAGGAATGGGACAGGCTGCAAAGAGAGAAAAGGGAAGAATAATTGTGGATAAATTAATGATAAAAAGAATGATCTATAGGTATTATTTTTGAACTGAAAAATCAATTAGTATTTTTTGATCACTCTTTTTTTTTTCTATCGTAAATGATATTAACCCATAGACAAACAAAGTTTTTCCTAACAGGGAAATTGTAATAGTCTAGTTTTAGTAAAAGTCCAGTACAAGTAAAAGTAGTCCAAGACACCTATTTTTGTATAATCACAGAACTACTTTACATTTGTTTTTAGAGTTGCTCTGTTCAAGCCTCTTTTTTTGACTTGTAACTTGTGCAATATTTTGTGTTCATACTTTAGGTATTTGATCTAGCTACTGCTAAATTTCAGAAAAATATAAAATGTTACTGACTTTGTGAATAAATTTGAAACATTAGAGAAAATAACTTCTTTCCCTGTTAAGTTGCTTCCATGGCTCACTGTGCTAATACCAGACTTAGCTGGGATATGTCCATGGGATTCTGTATTTCAGCTTTCTCTTCTATTTTCTTAGCAGTCTCTTTCCTTCTAATAGTTGAACAAGCTGTTGGTTCCTGCTGCAGCTTGGCCCATTATAACTTTTTGTTTTAAAGCTTCTGTGAAGAGAAATGAGAAAACTTCTATTTTCTCATTGTCTCCTCTCCAAAGTGCTGTTCCAGTTTTGTTTTCCTTTTTCAAGTAGGACTCCTTCCAAATACTCACTGTGTTTGGAAGGCAAAATAAAGTGAACCGAAGGAAAGACATACTTCATTCTGTGAACACGTCCTCTTAGGATCTTAGAAGATTTCTCTCATGATTATTCTCAGGCTTGAGATTTTCACTCTGTGGTAGAAAGTATCTGAGTAACTCGTGATACCTTCAGATCCCTCAAATTTGGTAATAGGGCTGGTCAACCAGTAAAATGTGTCTGCAAAGTTCTCCAGGATTTAATTAAAGATTCTCTTTCAGATGCCAAAAATAACAGGAATAGATAAGGAAGCAACAGGCTGTTTTTTCTGTCATTGTTTTCCTCCATATGTAACTACCCCATTCCAAAAGCAAGAAATAATGAAAACCCAAGAGAGCCTGAATTTCAGGAGTGAAAACAATAGTTAAAGTAGCATTGATAGGTTTTTGAAAATAACGTTTATTCCTTTGTTTCATACTAAAAAGCTGGTCTGTGAATAATTTTCTGCACCCATCTGGTTTAAATGCTGTATCACTGAGATATATTTAATGGCTATCAAACAGATTCCAGAGGGATCAGACAATGTGTGATTCAATTGGCCTTTGCCAATTCAGAAGACACTGTAAAATCATATTAATATTGTAACTGCTGAATTAAGCTGTAGTAATGTGTAATTTCTTGTCTCATTTCAGACTGTAGAACTAGAGGACAGTTTAATGCATTTTCATATCACTTTCGGGGAAGACGTTCTCTTGATTACAGCTTTCAGGAGGACAAGCCCTTGAAGAAAATGAAAATGTCCAAGACAATAAGGTGAGATTTTTTTATTTTGTTTTCCCCAAAGTATGAAGAAGCATTTCTTTTCAAAATGGAAAGAAACTCAATGATTTCTTTGTAAGTGCATACCACTTTTTTTCTACTGTCTGCTTTCTCAAGTTTGATTGATGTATTTCATTCTGACACTTGAACTGTACACTACAACTACAAATTGAAAACTGCAGAGTTTGCATTTTTTTTTGTGGTATAGCACAGTCTGTGGTAGAGTCCTGTATGAGTTTGCTATTTTCTTTTAAGATGCATTTTGTGAAATTCTGATGCTTATCTGCTAACAGTAAAACACCTTTTTTTTTCCTCCAAGCTTAAATTTAAGACCCTTTGTAAGTGACACAGTATAGTGCTTTTGTTTTTTCATTGGTTTTCATGAAAAGACTCTGTAATGAAGCATAATTTGGGGGATTTGGAGTCTTACATTCCTACTGTAACCAAACTGAATTATTTCTGTTTCTTCCTTGGAGCTGCTAGGTCCTCCTGTAGAAATAGGAGGAAACCAAGTGTTGATAACACTAGCATAAAAATTTGTAGTAATTTGTATGGATTGCTTCTAGTACCAAAATACTTAGAGCTGGAGTGGAGAACAGTAGTGATACAGTGTTGTTGATAACTCCATAATCCTCAAAATGCTCTAGCAAGGAAGTAAATCACAATGTCAGTCAGAAATGATCAACTGCTCAGGATCCCTGTAATTTCTAGGGAATCAAAATTTATCTGTGAATTAGTGAAATGAAATGAATTTTGCTCAGACCAAACATTTCTTGCGAAGTTCCTTCATGATGAGCAAATTCGAGATGCTTTTGAATGATAGTTCTTTCCAAAATTATCTCCTTGACTGAGATGACCAGACAGGGTCTACCCATGCTGTCAAGGAAAGCGGCTAGACAGATACATAGGTAAATTTATTTCAGCAGTTTCAAATACTCACGTGGATGTTATAGCACGGGAAAAAACACCACCATTATATTTCACTTAATTGATAGGAAGCTGTCAAGAAGTAATAGAGCCTTTAGATGTCTAAGATTTTAGACAAAAGCAGACAGAAGCTAAGTATAAACTTACTTATAGATGATAAAAAAAGACAGGTTCCCTTGAAGTAATCCTTGAAGAAGGATGTTTAGTCTGTCTTTGCAAGTGAACTGTTAGAAGTTTTTAAATTTACAAAACAGCAATTCACTTCTTAAAGATGCTAGTCCCATAATGAATAGTCCCATAATGCTAGTCCCATAATGAGGATTAAATGAAATAAAAATAGAAGCAACCACCCCCCCCCCCCCATATCTGAGAAACTTCCTGTTTTCTTTAACTTGCTGTTTGACTGTTTCAGAAATGAAACTCAAAGATCTACAACAGTCCAGTTACTAATTATGACTACAAAATAGTAAATTTACAATACTTTATTTATAGCATAAGTAAAGCTAAACACCCTCAGTCCTTCAACATTCGCATCAGTTCTCATGCTCGTTGTTGTATTATATTGCATTTGTGGTGAGAAGATTTTTTCCTCCTTTTTTTTCCTTCTCATTTTCAATAACTTGAGCAGGTGGGGAAGATTAAACTTTTTGTTATACAATAGCAGCTGGTTTATTTAAATTTTGGCATGTTATGTTGCTTAGAGTTCTTTTTCTTTAATTTAGATGAAACTATGGGAAACCAAGTAGCTTGAACACCTGCCAATAAGTGCTCTTTTAATTTATTCAGAAGGATTACAAATCATGAGCCCTATTACATGAGAGAGGATTTCTTTGCCAGTTCATTCTTTGGGTATCCCTTAGCTCTGGAGAAGACATGGTAACGCAATAGGAACGCTTGTTATAGATTCAAGAATCTTAATGTGATGTGCCTTAATAATTAGTGTTATCCTTGGTTTTGAGTACATGTTTTCTAAAGTGGTGTCAAATAATATATTATGATTTATAGACAGTTCCTTTGATAACTGTTTCCCATGAACAGATTAAATTAATTAACATAATGTAGTGTTGTACTTCTCTTATCAGGTATCAGCTGAAAAGTGCTATAAACAGAAGACTAGATATTGTGTTCAATAATCAGTATTGATTTCAAATGGTAGTTAAAATGGGACACAGGAATATGTTATTATCTAAAAGTACTTCTCATTTATTCATGAAAACCAACTTTTTCCTTTTCAAAGTCATATTTCTTTAAATATGTGTTTGGCTAATGAGTATCTAGAGGGAGAAACTGGATCTGAAAGCGAAACCTGAATTTTGTATTTGGGAGTAACACTTGGTTTTGGTTGTTTTGTTTTGGTTTTTTGTTGGGTTTTTTTTTTTGCTTTCATATCGAAGGCTTAAGAGATTTACTAGTGGATTTAAGGTGTTGCTTTACAGTGCCACTGATGACAACTTTGTTTCCCCCTGCATGAAATACATATGTTATTTTTCTAAGTAGAAGAAATTCCCTGTTGCTAGTGATATTAACAATAATCCACAGCTCACTTGACCTGAGACTGTCTTCAGCACCAGTGGGTCTTGTGTGCTGTTGTGGTTCCTACCTTTGTTGGTTACGCTTCTTTTACATTTTTGCTGTTTTAAAATATCTAGCAAAATAATAAAAGTTAGATGAATATCCTGACTTGGTGTTCGTTTGTTGCAGTTCTGTGAAACAGAGTAAATATTTTCGTAATGCCACATCAGCGTCTAATGAAAATACTAACATGCCTGCAGTGAATGACTTCAAAGAGTTTGTTTTGGAAATGCAAAAAACTATTTCAAGCCTCAGAAACCAGGTAAAGTGCTATAATGGGTAGTTTCTAATTTTATATTTAATCAATAATGTTTTCCTATCACCATTCCTCTTAAGTTTTTAGTATTTGGACATCTACTTCAGCCAAAATCCACCACATACTATCTCAAAAAAAAACACAACACAGTGTGTTTTTATTTCTATGTTCTTTTGAAATCATACTGAAATATTCTACAATTAGTTCCACTTGACTTTTGAACCTGAAGCCTTGTGTAACCATTGTTCCAACCCAGGGGATTGGAACAGGATGATCTCTAAGGTCCCTTCCAACCCAAACCATTCTATGATTCTCTACTAAACATGGAATGAGTCTTTCTTTAAAAATTTGTTTGTAGAGTTAATAAAATCTTTTTTTCCTATCTGAAATGTATAGAATCTCTGTAAAACTGATTCAAATGTAGTCTTCATAAAATAGGCCAGACTACCGTTGTAATCATAGTTCAGATCTAGATCACTTTAAGAAGACTTTTACAACATGGCATACACAAACTCTTTATTCAGAATAACTGCCATAGTGGAATTCAGTTTTAAAGATGTATACCTTAGAGGACAGACAAATCCAAAGTGGGCTAAAATGTTTGCCTAGAATAATTAAGTTCCTTCAGAGCAGCTTTTCCATGTAATTTATAGATACAAGTCATGTATTTATTTGCATAGTAACCCAATTCCATCTTTGATGGTATTATTTAATGCTTGTACTCATCAATGCTCCCATCTTGACAGTGGAAATGCTATGTTAAGACTTATTACGTTTCAGTAAGTTCTTCTGTTTTTTCTGGATGTAAAAAAGACAGAGGGATTGTTAAAAATGATGCCTTTCTAATTACTGTTTCCAAGAAGCATATAATCAGCAAAATAACTAGTCATATAACCCCTTTTTTCATCATTAATGAAAAAATAGTCAAAAATCCAAGCAAACATTTTAAATTTTTATTGTTTTTTCCATTTCATTTTTGAAAGTTTAGATTTGCCTTTCCATGTGTCACACGTAGTTTATTTCTCTTTGTATGCTCTAATTGTATATTCCAAAGTTAAGAAAGATATATTTTCTGTTAGTTTTCTTTTGAAAGGCTGTTTCCATACATATTACCTGTTTACAATATTTTAGCATTATGAAAACTGTGGAGTGAGAAGAAAAACCCAGACAAGTATTTGTCATGGATTATGCAGCATAAAAGACTGAATACCTTGCACAAATAAAACCCTTTCTTTGATTATTAACTTTTTTAATGTTTTCAGATAAAAAAACTTGAATCTCGCCTCAGTAAAACTGATTGCACTGATGAAAAGGGTAAATCATATTCCAGCAATGAAACCTGGAAAAGGGACCCTTGTACTGTATGTGAATGCAAAGTAAGTATGTGGAAATCCATTTTGAGATAGAAATTATATTAGATTCTGCTTCTAAAACAGCAGTTCCAGTTTTGTGCATGCTAATTTCTGGGTAATCATTACTAATTGTTCTTTTTATGGATGTTCAGTTATTTGGTGCAAAAAAAATCATAATGTTCAGCTATCCCTGTCCTTGACACTGGTTTTCAGTCCAGCCTTTATATACTTTTTTTAACTTTCCATTTTCATTGATCTATAGTTGTACTGGCAAACTTAACTGCAAAGTGAGAGACTTCTTGAAAAGGTCTACTAAAATACATAAAAAAATCAATACAAGCTCATCTTAGTGCTAGATTTTAATTTTCTTTTATCATGGTGAAATTAAAAAAAGATAAAAGAAAAATGTCAGTAATTGGTATCCTAGAGTTCCATGCCTGAACATTAGATGAAATGGTATACTGCTCCATAAAAGATGGTATAATACAAAGAGCTTTCTCAGTATAAGTTTATGATGAAATAAACTATGTGGAGTTAATCATAATAGCCAAGATCTTAGAGAGGACAAATAACAGCGTGTTCTTCGCTGATATGAAAAATGTGTTTCTTGTTTGGAACATGTAGTTAAGTCTGTTACGGTTTTGTTACTTTTTTTTCCTGACACAGGTTGGTCAGATAACTTGTTTTGTAGAATCATGCCCACCAGCTGACTGCGAAGCGCCTGTGAAGGTTAAAGGAGATTGCTGTCCAGTCTGCTTAAAACAAAATATTATTAAAAAGAAGCCATAAGTCTGCTTTTTAAGAATTTAGGGTGCATACTCCTCAAATAATTTCAATGCCTGCTGATGGCAAAAACAGGTAACTACAGTCTTAACAACAGCAAGAAACCAAGATTTACAATATTCTAATGGTGCTGTAACAGTATAACGTAATGTATTTTCTGCCCGTGAAGGTAATCACAATGCAAAAATTAATGAAAGGGAAATTAGCAAACAGGTCAATGTTAATTGTGTATTAAACTTCTCAGGTTAGACAAACTCAAACTGGTGCTACTTTTAAAAGAACACTGTCAGGTAGTTTTAGGTACCCAAAATGACTGGGTTTAAGACTTACTTTAAAATGGACACTTCATTTCCTGTCTTTAATTAGCGACACTGAAAGTTTACTATCCCTTTTCAGTACCAGTCTGACTTGATATATAGCTCTTTGTTATTACATAGTAAATGCAGGGAAAATGAAAACACAAGGTCACTGTGCCCAGAGCAATGCTGTGGAGGGCCAGTTTCTGCGAACACCTATGCATGGAAATTCTGGTGAATCACACTATCATTTCTGCATCTGAACTAGCAAGGAAATAAAGAAAACTACACGACACCTTTCAACACCCATTCAAGGAGCAAAATTTATTAAGATTTTCAAAGCAAAAACCCTAGAATTAGTAAGTAAATAAAGAGAAAGGTAATTGGAAGGTACATTCAGTTGCTTTGTGTAAATTACGGATATAATTGACAGTGTTCCTCATTCTAGAAAATCATAGATGACAAAGTAGCATTTGATCTTAAAGTGAGCGTAATCCCTTTTGTCAAAACATATGTAATTGCTTGGCAACTTTTTTTTCCTCATTTATTTTAAATCATTGTAACATGATCATCCAGTTCAGTTTTAAAGCATGCTTCTCTTGATCTCAGATCAGCTCACGAGTTTGTGTGGCCCTGTTTTGAAAATGTGAAAAGATGTCACATGCCATTTTGTATACAAAGATTCCTACTGATTCATTGTGCATGTTGTCAATAGAAATAGGTTCCTGGTTATTTTGTGGCACTGTTTGTTGACAAAAAGAACAATCAAAATCAAGGATCATGAGTAATTGTGGATTGACTACTTTTTCTGACAAGGTATTTGAATTTTTTTTTTTCAGTTTCATCTAATGCATATATATTTTTACCTCAATATTTTTATCATTCAAGTTAAAAATTGTCTGCCAATGGACTTTATTTCCCATTTAATAAATGTTTAACGTTATAGAGTATATGTCTACACTAGCATTTCAAAGTTTTGTACTTTTTAGAATACAAAGTGCATATTTTTGACCAGGAAATATATATTATATTCAGTGAAGGACAACTATTATACCTCATTTTACAGCTTTTTTGTGTTTATTCAGAATTGATTCTCTCCTTGAATACTTAATATGTTAAAATTTATGGCTCTGTCCTTAAGTCCTAAGTCAGGACTAACTAGAACCAGAGCTCTTTAGTGGTGTAGTTCACAGAGTTCTGAGTTTATTGTTTAAATTTAGGGAACGGAGGTTTCAGTATCAAATAAATCTGCACAAAATTAAACATTGTCATCTTAAAAATTTTGCATTATGAAAACAGACGGAATACTTAATTATTGCATGGTAGATCAGATACCTGTCTAATAACTAACCTAGGACAGCAATATGAGTTCCGCTATATTATTTTGGCACATAACTTCTCTGATTACTAACATTAATAATTTCTAATTTGATAAACTGATACCATGAAACATTCAATCTTTGGTGTATCTTTAAAGCTTACTACAGAAACTCTTTTCATCTATGGTAGGAGCAATATGTACATGTGAATGGTGTGTTAAAGGTGTGTGGTAGAGGTACACATGGAACTACAATTTATATTTTAAAGAATATTTTAATTGATTTTATATACAATTTTTTGAATTATGTAATTTTCTATGTTAATACTTTTAGAAATTGTGTGTGGCGAGCATGTTTATCATACAGTTCCTAGAGGTTGTCATTCCTGTATTTCTTTGATACGCTGGTATTTTGTTGACTTTTGCTGAGAGTCCAAACCACATGTCTCGTCCTGTAATTCCAACTCAGATGGAACTCCCATTGACCTATAGCAGGAATTCCTCAAAGAGGGAGGATTGCATAGCTAACTCAAATATAATTTAACTGTCTAAACAGTTAAATAAGGCAGTAACACATCCAGCTGGTTATTACTTGCATTCTTTTATTCCAATTGTATATTAAATAAACTTTCTCAAGATTTCCACTTATACGAGAAGAGAGTTTCCATTTATACATTATAAAATAGTACCTTATATCTGATTGTTCCTTTTCTGCAGCCTCCAGAGTAAAGTGGGAGGTTTTCTGTGCTGTTCACTGTTTATTCATATGGTATATAAAATGGGCTTATGAGTCTGGATATGCTTAAGTAAGTGTAATACTGAGTTATTTTCCACCATCCATCTGATCATAAACCATGCAGGAAAAACAGGTCTTTATCCACAGTTTAAAATGTAGTCAGTCATGGGTTGTACTAATTCGCTTTCTTGCAGTGTCTGCAGAATCAACGTTGATTTTAACATTTCTGAAACAGTGGCCAATGGCTAGGTGACTATTTCCTCGGCATCCACTGTAAGAATATTACTGTATAATGTTGCAAATTTTACATATTTATTTTCCTTTTTAATGTTACCTAAACCAAAGTCTTTGTTGTTTTTATTTTAATCAGTAAATTTGCCAAAGAACTGTTTGCACTGTATAATGAATGCTTTTCAGTTAAAATAAAGTGGGCCACATTTCCAAGTAAATTCCAAGTGTATTATTCTCAGTACATGTATTGTTTAGATTGTTTGCAGAAGATTTCAGTGTGTAGGCTTTTATCAAAGATCCATATTGCTTATTTTATGCAGGATTTTCATGATCGAGACTCCATTGCTGAGAACTAAGCTGTGAGCTGATAATGAAACACACAGATTCAGTAGGTTCTTTAATATTATGGCACATAAATTAAAGCATCTATTCACTGTTCTAGGTGATATGAAAAAAATACACGCAGACTCAGAAAGGATATTTAAACATACACTTTTTTTCCTAGCACAAATGTGTATTTGAAAACTCTTAGTGCTGAACATTTTTTTCCCCACTTTTAATGGGAATGTCATAATAGTTACATACAGCCTGTTCTTACACAGTGTCCTCAAATAGATCCAGTTGTGACTTGCCTTCCAATGCACTTGATTCTACATTCATTCTTTACATCATGTCACAAATGAATATCCAGGTTCACACAATCTCAGCTCAAAATGAGTCTTCTGTGCAAGAGATCTTCTTGTTTACCTTATCTTGTTTCTCAGTCACAGAATATGAATTACTGCTGAACACATAATGAGTTACTCTCATTTCTTGGTGAGGTGTTAGGTTCTCTGGGGCCCTGGGTCAGTTCTTTTGTTAGATCCACCCGAGATTCATCTGTTTCTTCATGACTTCATAAAATAAAGCATTCTGTGGTACAGTATCATTGCAATTAATATAATTCTAAGTTCCCTTACAGTGAAATGGGAGAAGTTAAAGACTAACTCAAAGAAACAGACTTAAGAATCATCTTCAGGTTGCAGTTACCTGTGCTTCACTATGCTTTGATTTTGAGTATTGCGTAAGGCAAATCTAGAAAAGCAGAACTGCAATAGGTTCATTTATGTGTTTTCCATCAGGCCGGTAAAATACCCTGTTGCTTTTCCAAAATGTTGATGAGTACTATTCAGTCACTATCCTATGAAAATTTTAGGGCAATCAGATTTTTTTTTTTTCTCCAAAGTCAGATAAAAATAATTTGGCAAAGTACTGGTATACATTTTTCTAGTAACTTGGATGGATAATGCATGCTTTTTAACAGATATAGACAGTTCCTAAATTCTTAAGCCTAATCTAGTAGTGCTCAAATATTTACATTTCAACAACTTTTTTTTTGTTGGTGGGGTTTTTTTTTGTTGTTGTTACCAGGGGACTAAACCAGCAGAAACTTGAAGAGAAGGTTTTGTTTCAGTAAATAAGTGTGTTAGTCCAGACAAGACAACAGCCAGGGTTCAACACAGTTAACTGCCAAGAAGTTTGCTGATAGTTATTAAAAAACCCCCAAAAACCTACGATGTCTAGACACTAAGAATAAAACTCTTGGACTGATACTGATATATTTTGAGAGAGGTTCAGTTATATTTGAAACAAACCAACTAATTTTATTTTGTTCCTTTTGGCTGATTACAGCTAAGAATCATTGGGCCACAGGATGATTGAAGTTGTCTCTTTGTAACAAATGGCCTCCCATACTCAGTAACTTTGTTTTGTAAAATAGTATTTTGCTGCCATAATGTATGTCATTATATGATCTAAAATATTTTTCTTTATTTTTTTCTGTTTAATCTCCTACTAGTTCCATGGTGGTTTTTTTTCCTGTAGTATTTACCAAATCAGTAATGTTTGCAGTGAGATTTTTGGACATGTTGGGGATGTTCCACGGCTTTAAGTTTGGAAAATAGAATGAGGTATCAAAAGCTGGTGTATTTGACTAATTTTCTCAAAACTTCTGCATTATTCTGTTGTCATATTGTTGAAATAGATAAAAAGTTTTGCATATACAGGGCAATACAATTATAAAATTACCAGTAGAAAGAAAAACTGTTTACTCTCCTCTCATAGTCTTTTTTATCTACAATGGGGGGGGTCAGTGAAGTACATTTCAGAATTCATTACACTTTTTCACAATGTACAAGAGAAAAATGAGATCAATATGTGACAAAAACCTTGCTAGAGTATGTCAACAAAAAATGCCAGTATGAGAATATGAACATTTTTCATTCATGCTAAAAGTTGGTCAGGCTCCCAGTGGAATGAAACATTATTCTTATTAAAACTAATGGGAACCAATGAACTGCTAAATATGTAATAAATTACTAGATACTGGTACTGTCCTAACCAGCTTTGCAATGCAATGTACATAATCAGGAGATTGTACTGAGTCATGAAAAAGCAGCATTGTCTGCTAATAGCAATATCAGACTGTTATTTTGCAATTATCCTGACTGCTTAGTTTCATGCACTAGTTCCTTTTCTTTCCTTTTTTCACACTTAGCCTGCTGTGACATGGCAAGGAAATGGCTGCACGTCCAACATGCTTTTCCTTTTCTTTTCTGCCCAGCATATTTGCTGTCCACCCAGCGGTGTTATGAATGGTCCTTTCACTGCGCTTTAGCATTCCAGCCTGGTAACGGAGCAGAGTACAGATCAGATATGTCTAAGTTACAGGAAGATCTGGCCACCTGTCTTTAGCTGAGAAGTTATGAATTGAATTATCTCTGTTTAGAAACAGAACAGCGATTCCTGTGATAAAGGAATAAACCTAATTGTTGCATTCAGTAAAGATGTTTGTGTCTGTCTGATGCCTCCCTCAGTGATAAAACTTTACATTCCCACAAGTCACATGCTTTAAAAATGTTGCTGTGTTGCCAAAATAAATCTCATTACCTACTTACATCTTTATGAGATGTTGTCTGTTGTTAACTTGGCTTGCAGCCATTCCAAGGATCGGTGCATTAAAGTGTTTCATGTCTCTTTTCATAGAGATTAACGTGAAAAAAGTACCCAGAGGGAAAAAAAGTAATCAGGAATTATCCTGAGAAAGGAAAAGAAACTATTGCTTTGTTTTGGTGGGGAGAAAAAAGAAAGATTTCATCAAGTACTCAAATTTTTTTCAGGCAGAATGCAACAGTTTATCAGGAATATAGGAACTGACTGAATATACCAAAGCAAGACATATATGTGACTGCAATAGAGTCCCCAGGCCCTGGGAATAGATTTAATCATTTTTTGGACTAGCTACTAGACTGGTGGTAAGGTTGGCTTTTAGTTCCTACCTCCACTCTGAGGCTTTCTTTCACTGAAGACCACCTATCCTTCTGTCATCCTCCGTGCTTTCACAGCTAAGACTTCAGTACGAATTCAAGACTGCTCGCCAAAAAGTTTATTGGGGCAAATTGTCAACCTGACTCCTCAGGATGGCAGGCCCTAGCTGGTGAACAAGGACTTTGAGGCCTGAATGGGATGCTTTGCAGGAGGGTTCAGAGTCAGCCAGTTAGAAACGTTAGCCAAAGGGCAATACTGGGGTTCCTGTCCTTTTCCAGTGCTTAGGTGCCAGATTTGGCTCACTCTTACTGCAGAAACCCGCTACCTTGCTACATGTGGAGGCAAGTGTGACAGCTTTCATGTAGAGAGAACAATCCCAATTGCTGAAGCAATTTTAATCAAGGGGTTTCTCTCCCTCTGGGTGAAACTGAGTTATTTTGCAACCTACATTTTTATTAAAACCTGAAATTCTGTCACAGAAAAGGAAGTGGTCGTTGTTTTTTTCAATAGGCTTTCCAGAAGGGGCCTTCTTGAATGTGGTGCAGCAGACTGGAGACATAGGAACTGAATAAATATTTTCTTTTAGCTGAACTAGCTTGGCATGGTTGCATACAGCTTTATTTGTTGCCAGGCTATTCTCTTATATTGAAAGTATTTAAAGATTGCCATGAGATTACTTGGATTTTTTTAAATATCAACAATCAATTCAGGCTATAACAAACCGTAGGTACCTTGAGGTCAGAAAGTGACAACTTGTTTCTGGTGCAGGCAAATGCTAATGTGGACTTTAAAACCTTCATCTTACGTTCTTTCTTTTCTGTAGTGGACTGCTATTGTTACCCCAAATCTTACATCACAAGCAGCTAACATTTTCTATTTGAACTGCAGATGTTTTCAGAAAACATGTCACCTTATTTTTTTAAGGTCAAGGGGTTTGGACATTAGGAATGATAAAAAGAGGCGTAGCTCCTACCTGTTGCTTTAGATTAATAGACTTTTAAAGGCTAGAGGAGTCACTGCTGTCTTGTCTAGCATCTGCACAGCATGTTAAACTCAATTCATCCAGTGTTTCTTACATTAAGATACTGTCTTGTGTTTTAATAGTGTCATAAAAAGACATGCAGTCTTGATGCAAAATTGTAAAATGTTACTACTGCTTCACCATAATGTAAAATGTAATAGCGTATTACTTTTCTCCTAAAGATTTTCAGCCTACAATATTTTATGTGTGTATGTGCAGGTATTCCCCTAATGTACTGCTCATCTTGACCCTTAGTTTCACTTTTATTTGCAAAATAGATCATGCTTCTTACTTTTTTTTTTTTAACTACAAGATTTTATGGGTGTACATTCACAGTTTAAGAAGACTGTAATTCACTAAATCACACCGAGAATTCAAATTCAGCCAGATCCTAAAGCTGCTTTTAGCTATGTAATAGCCTCCAGTTTTGTTGCTAGGAGTCACATTCTTTATTCCCCCATGCGTGATTTTGCATTTAACTGTGTTACACTAATTGGATAAACTCAGTCTCTAGAAAGCAATCCAGATTTATATGTAATTATTTTAGTTTTCATTAGAGAAAGTAATTTACTTAAGGTTTCAAATTATTTAGTATGATATAGACGTTCCGATGCAGCTACAGGTGAATCCCTCTTTTACGCTCCTTGCAGCAAAAATCAGCCAAGTATGAGTGACCACACTGAGAAAGCGAGCAAGTATAGAAAAAATAAAGGCTGAGCTGCTGCTTCCTTTCTGTGGTAAGAAGTTCACAAAAGGAGAAAGGCTGGTGGCAGTCACTGTTAGTTTTTCCCTACCTGCTGCTGTTTGCTTTACTCTTGATCCATTGTTTAAAAGTCTGAAAGCTTCGAGGAGAGGCTTTGATAGGAAAGTCAGGATTTACACTGTAGTAACATGCTGTGTAGATTGTATGTTCTTAGCGCTAATCTTGCCTCTCTCTTTCAGGCCACAAGATAGTCTGTATTGCAGCCTGTAGTTCTGTCTTCAATTTAAATTAAATTAAAACAAGAATAGCCCACACTTATGAAAGAGCAGAAAAATATGGTTGGGGAAAATGTTTATATTAGAAGTTTAAAGAGTTTGGGCTACAGTAGGCTATAGCTGTGGTCAGGAATTTTGCATATTTTAGTGCTGGATTTGCACCACTGGAAAATAAAATGCCTTGTTGGCCTACTGAACAGCCATGGTTTGCAGATGTGAGAACTTCCCAGTGCCAGTGAACTTCACCACAGCTCTGGAAAATTATTCAGACACAGATGAAGACCTAGGTTCATTCAAGCCTTGGTGTCTCTGTTGAGACTAACACTGCAAGTAAGTACCGGTCTTGGTGGGTTTTGTGATAATTACTGATTTTCAGGTGGGGAGAAAAGGAGAATCATTGTTTTGTGCAGAATTACTGATAGTAGTTTTGCTTTTCCACTAGAAACACCGCAAACCATCTTACCTGTCTTCTGGAAGCATTCAGATTAGCAGTAGTATATAGCTATGGCCACCTTAAGCCCCATAATATACATTATTTAAAATATTGGGATATTTATGCACAGAAAAGTTATGTGCATGTTATTTTTTTAATTAATTGCTACTTCTAAATGGTAAAAATAAAGGGGATATTTAAAATACAAAAAGAAAATGCAAATACCACAACATTGACTCATTTATTTTGTAAACCAAATATTGAGCAGTTGACTACTTATTACTAGAATACAAACTAAAGTGTTCATCCCAGACTTTGAAGAAGATTGTGTAGTTCTACAGATTCTTACAAAGCAAACAAGATAGTAGTACTAAGTCTGGTCTGAAGAAAGCTGATGGCAACGACTGTATCAGCTTATTTCAGCTGTTTTAAGATCATGTTTAATTTTTCTATGGGGTTATGAAAAAATTAAGCACTTACAATTTAAGATTTTAATAAGGTATGATCTTGGAAAGTGTAATAGAAACTGCTTCCTTAAATGGGCCATTATTTTTTCTGGTTTGCATTCCTATTTTTAGCCAGCCAGGTGACTTTTTTTTTTTTTTTCATTCTGAAATCACATAAAAGCCTGTTAACAGGAGATAAAAGACAGGGCTGGAATCTTGTCTTTGTTAAACCAACTTGTTAATGTCATTGACACTGCTTGGTCAGTCCCAGGAGTGACCTTTGTTGGGCCAGGATTTCACCACAAATAATCTAATAATATTCCTGTAGTTCTGGATTTTGTGTGTTAAGAGGGAGAAGGAATATAGTGTCTAAGATGCAACATCAGATCAGTTTCAATAATATCAGTCTACTACAGGTCAGTACAGCACTGAACAATAGATTAGGATGAAATCCTGTCCTCTGTAACCTCCCAGACCCTGCCCTCACTCTTGCTTGTTTACATGTGCCCAGGGGAGCAGAACTGAATAAACAGAGAAGTCACAGTTGCAGTTCCTGAAAACAAAAGTATCCCAAGACACATTTATAACCAATTTATTTACAAATCTTTCCTAATTATATTGCTAGGGAGACTATGTGACTATAGTTTAAGGACAGGATTTCACTAAAGGAATTCCTTATACAGGAAACGGACAACTTTATTATTTTATAATAAAGGCCTTGGTGACATCCTAGAAAATATTTTCAATTTTTTTTTCGAGATCATTTTTATTATACAAGGTCCACCCCTCTAAGTACCTAGCTACAAATGAAATTGAAATCTGTGTAAAAATTAACTTATGTGGTTTTGGCCAGATTTCAGGAAATCATTGACTCTTTAGAGAATATCCATAATTCTCCCAGCAGATGGAGTGAATTCTCCTAGGCAGTTTGCCAGATTGTCAGGATGATGGCTGCTATCTCAAATCTCAGTTAGCACATTGTGGTCTTCAGTGAAGATTCCCAAAGTTTGTTACATCGGTCTTGGCACACAAGGACACCAAGGAAGCATGCACAGGATCATGACTTATATGAACACGTTTCTCTCTCAGGCCCTGAATAAAATATCTGGCAACAGGCAGAGATTTTTGTCTTGTAAACTTGAGAGCCAATTAGTTAAAATACCTCTATGGAATATGTGAATTTCCAGCTGTAGGCAGCAAGGAAACTTCCACTGAACATGGTTTTCCTTTATTACACATACTTCCTTTTAATTATGAAATATTTTATATTATTTTGAGTTAATCTTCTGTGACTATAGTGATTACAGTTACTTATTTCTTCTTATGCCTATCTAGTGATGTCCATAGTCAGCATGCCTCTCTCTTGCATGACACTGATGACCCTGCACTTCAAAAAAGGATCCAAAATTCTGTCCAAAATATTCTGTTACAGGGGATGAATCTAAGAGAAAAACAACATTTATAGTACCGCAGGGACTGGTTTCATAAGGGAGGTTAAAGAACTTGTAAAAACGCTAACCAACTATCATGAAGTGACCACATAAGACAACAATTCACAGCTATTTTGAAGGAAATATTTGAAAAATGGAAGGAAGGGATTGTTTGAGGTGGTTTAAATAGAATGCCATTTGGGAGGAGAAAAAGGGTTACTGAGCAACCCTATTCAGTTCCTCAAAGCATGGAATAATCTCTGAAGTAAACTGAAGAGATTCATCTGTGCAGTTCATGTAAAATTTCTGCAAAATTAAGTGCAGGATGCACAAAAATCAATAAATAATAAATCTCTCATTTGCAAGAGTTGCAGCATATCTAAACACATTATAGCTGCTTTTATTTTTATGCTGATTTAATCAACAGTATCTAGAGTTCTGTGTTCTTTGTGAAAGGAGTATCATGTGTAAGAACCATCTGCGGTATTTGAAATGGGTTTCTTTTAGGTGGTAAGTTGCTATTACTGTGTTACTGAATTGTATACTCCTTTGTTAATGATATTAACGTGACAGTATTATCCTTATTAGGAGTCTTGTTCCCAGTACCTGATATGAACTTTAGTACTTTTTACATATTGATTCATATTTTAGTTACTTTTCCGTAACTGGCTTTGAAGACAGCAACTACCTGTGTAGTAAGAAGTGTAAATGTGCTGTTTGGGAGTACTCTACAGTCTGTACACAACATCCTGTATTTAATGTGTTTTATATAAATGATGTAGCTTTTTTTTTTTTAGATAGTAAATGTCAGCTGTAGAATTAATTGCCCAAACTAGAATAAGAGAGAAAATGGTTTTCAACTCTTCCAGTCAAGCTGTGAGTTAGCCCAAGCAGTTAAATGGAATTTAAAAGGAGGTTTTGCTGTTAAATACATCAAAATGGGTTGTGTTTTGAATGACTCATTTAAAAGGTTTGGCTGCAACATGTTTGTAGAGCTTGTTTATCAGAAGTGCTCTAAAGAAACCATCTGGACTGCTAGATGGTTAGAAAGGAGAGCTGCTGGCCCTCCTGTTTCCAGAGTTGCTGGATTCTACATTGATGCTATTTGACATCTTGATCCAAAAAATATTCTGGACCAAGCCAGAATGAGGGAAAACCATTTCTTAACCGTTGTCTGCTAAATCTTTAACAGTTAATTGAAGATAAGAAACAGCATGGTTTTATTCTTGGATTAGCTTTTGGTGTGCTTGGGCAATTAATTTAATCTCTAATGCAGGCCTCTCTAGAGTCTTTTAAAATCTTCTGAAGCTCACTGCTGGTTTGTTGTGTCTCAGATCAAGCTTTTTGTTGTTCCTTCTTCTGTGTTACTTCCTTTTCCTGTTTGTTTTTTATTTTTACTATCTTTGCCTTTATTTTGAAAAGGAATTGGTTGACCAAGGGAAGACAAATCTACCATTTACAGCACCCCCATGAACTTTTAACCAGAAAGGGAAGCTGAGCCTTAGATGATCTGATTATCACAGAAGCGTTCCAGGTCTGAGAGGAGCCAATAATGGCACTGTAGTGCCCATCATTTCCTACCACCTGCTCTGCAGGGGAGACAAAGGGTTAGAAGTGGCTTTCTGTGTTTTTTCTTCCTTCCTTTCATGTACGTGGAATTAAGCGTGTGAACAATTAGTAATAGTGAGAGCATACTTATATTTAATTCCTGACAGATAGCCTATACCCTTAAAAATAAATCCTCATATCACTGGAACCTCCAATCGCCCACCTGAACTTAAACAAACTGAAGGAAAAATATTGGTTTATACAGTTTGAAAACAATCATATAACATTCCAGAATTTCACTGAACCCCAGTGAACTTAGAATCACCATCAGACAAGACATACACAAACATGTTGGCACTGTTGGCAGATAGAATAAAGTTTTAATCAGTTTAACTTTCTGAGATGTTGGAGGAGTCTTCAAGCCCATCTCTCGTTGGAACTTCTACTTTTTTCAGACAATCTTAGGCCCGAATTGATCTGGAAAACATTAAGTTTACAGCCTGTTGTCACCTCTTCCTGCGTTACATTTTCCCAGGTAGACATGGGATCAGGTGAGACATGCTTCCATTTTTTCAACACACTAGAGCTTCCACAGCCATGCAGTATCCAGTCTTCCTCAGCAGGGAGTTTATTTATTCCAGGTTGTGCATTGGAGGTGTCTTGATAAAACTGTAGAGAAACACCCCTTTACAAATGCACCCGATGGAGGGTGAGAGACAGGCTTACTAATTCATTCTGCTGCTGAATTCAAATTCTTCTGACTGAAGATTCCTATATCTCTATGGGCATGAATTACATTTTCATTCCCTTCTTCTAAAAGGAGTTAACTCCAATTCCATTTAAGAGGTTCAGTTAAAGATTTCCCTATAAAAAGTTGCGCAGAGGTAAAATTAAGCAAAGCATTTCCTAGCTATGCTGTTACTCTCTGCCAGTCTTCAAATTCCTTACCTCATTTTCCCGAGTGTTTTTACAAAAAGATTCATATGATGATCACCAGTGATCTTGTTACACTAGTGGCAAATTTTCTGAACAGCTGTTAACTGCTTGATGTAAAATCAAAAGTAAATTTGTGTTAATATATACTCCTAGCAGGAAGAATAACCTTCTAGTCATCTAGATGCTGTTGCTAGAAAATACTGTGTACAATAATAGACACAGAATCAATATAGTATTTTTCAGATAAGTGGAAATCTGTCTGAAGATGGCTGCTTTATGAGAAATATCACTAAAATCATGGTCAGAGAAAGACATGAGATAAAACCCTCTTGGCATGAAAAATGAAATACCATGTAGGTTTTCCTTTATTTACAACTTTAGTCCTCCACAGTTTGCTTTTTCCCTGTTTCCATAAAATAACCCAATTTTTTTTTCTATTTTTCAGGGATGTTTACACGGTCCACAGGAAAGAGTTGTGTTAGTACTGGGTAAGAGCAATTCTGTGAGAAGGACAACTATTCATGATTAACAACTCTTGTGTCTGTATTTTTACTATTTATTTTTTAAAATTGTCAGCATAACTATTTTATTACAGTTCAGCAAAAATATTAATGTTGTTTTTACTATGATATAAAAAATAGCATCATCAAAAATCTTAATGACATCACTTTCGGCATCTCAGAAATTTCTTGTTAGATAGGAGTTAAGCACTGCCCTCTTGTTCTTTTAGAATTTACTTTAGATTTGGATTTTGATCACAAAGATCATGGTTCCAGTAGCCTCATGCCAGAACTGAAGTGTCTTTCTATTAACACCACAGATTGTCTTGGTCAGGCTGTTCTCAGAGGCCAAGGAAGAAAAGTCTACAGTTGCAGGACACCAGGTTAAGGTGTGGGGTTTTGTGTTGTTTTTTATTTATGTTGGGGTTTGGTTCTTGGGGGGTTTTTTTTCTGCTTAGGTGATGTCTAACAATGTTCAAGAGTCTAGGAGTGACATTCCAGTCCTGCTTAGTGGGCTTTTCACCTTTGAGTACCCTATGGTGGAATAAGCATGGTGTTGTTAAATACATGACAGAGAAGCAGTCCAAATTTTAATCTTTTTTGAAGACTCCTTGAATTGTCACTGTGCTGGTCTACATTTCTAATGAAGAAACACATCGTATGACTGGCTTTCCACAGTTCTCATTTCTGTGTTACAGAACAGCACTTTATAAGACATGCTCAAATGAAAACCAGCGTCCTAATTTGAATTAGCTGCGCAATATTTCCCACTGGCCTTCCCAAAGTGCAGCATCAGCAATTTTTTTTTTTATAATACTGCTGTGGTTTTCCAAAAATATAAAGCCCTTACAGAAATAATGGTTTACTTTATTATCGACACAGGATAATAATTTCTGTAGATAAGTATTGAAAACATCAGTGGGACCATTCAAAAGAGATGTGTGTCCCTAACTCCCACTGAGGACAGGATGTCTTTGAAAACTAACAGACCTCTGCATGTAGAAAGCTGGTCTAAATCTGTGATTTCAGAAGAGGAACATGAGGAAGAGGGTTGTCAGAAAAATGGATGTATTATTTTGAGCATCTAATTTGGATATTTGCATGCAAGTTACACTGCTATCACAAAATTTCCTGCTTTTTCAAACGTAGAAACTTTTCAGGTTTTGATTACTGCATTAGCTGCTAAATGTAAAAATCATGCTGTTACTTGATGTTATGTGGTAATATGAACATCCAGTATCCAGTATTCCTCTTTGCAGAACTCTATAATGTCACTTGACATTGAACTCTGAGTAGTGCTTGCAAACACTAGATGCTGCAATACAAACAGTATCTTTACAGATTAAAGGTAATAGTGATGTTTCCTTTCCTGTGAGCTATCAGGCAAATGGGAGTAAACAAATGTCAGACTGATTCACTTATAACTGTAGAAATCTTGAATCTAGGTTGGCTTTGCAATCTGTCAAAGAGAAGCTGAATGCTGCTGATGCTAGTATATCGGCCATACATAACAGGTATATAACATACATACCATACAGAGTACGCTCTACCCAATCATCCAGATCATTAATGGCATTAAAAAGGATCCATCTGTGCTCCTTCTATGTTCATTTGTGCCCAAAGTGATTGCTTAGGGGGTATTGTGACTTTTTGGCCTGTGGGTAAATAAGTCTAACTTGCAAGTGTGAAAGTACCTACAGAAGTCAGCACACCAGCTGGCTAATAATTTGAAAACATTCAAAAGTAACTCTTAAAATGGAAGAACTTCCTTAAATAATTTTTTATCTTTAATAAATAACATAATAAATAGCATAAACAAAACCACCGTATCTTAAGGTACTCAGGTCCTGCAAAAACATCTGAAAACTAGGTGTTGGATATTAAGCTTAATATAATGCAGGGGTCCTCAAACTATTTAACCAGTGGGCCGAGGCGCGGATGAAGTGGCAGGCAGTCATCTGTGGCTGCTTGGTTCCCCCCCCAACCCCCGGCAGGGGGGTCTGTAAATACTGGGGGCCGGATTGAGGACCCTGGGGGGCTGTATCCGGCCCGTGGGCCGTAGTTTGAGGACCCCTGATATAATGCATAATGAAAGAAACTGAAAATGGGATGTATGAAAAAAATATGTGGAATGGTGAGCAGCCTACACTAACCCAATGGGACACCCTGAGAATAAGGTTATGTACTAAATATCACCCCTGGCTGGACTTTAAATTCCATTGGTCATGGAGTCCAAAGTACCATACCTTGTTCAAAGGAACAACTTTGAGCGTACACTTTAGCCACCCTTTTCAAACCATCACCTCTGTGAATTCACATTTTCTTTCTTCGTACATAACAGAGAGAAGGTATGCTACTGCTAATTTTCAGCTACTTGCTAACAATTTAAAGCTCTACTGAGACTATATTTTTACTGCTTTTACAGTAATTTGATGACTTGTGAAATGGCAGAGGAGTACTTGAGATGCTGAGAACTAGGTGTTGTCCAATATTAAATGTTCACAGAGTGAAAGCAGAAAAAATTCATAGCAGCAGTAGTAGTACTGTCACTGTAGTGACTTGAGAACAACTTTATCCCAAGGCCAGGTTACTCTAAATAGAAGAACAGTTGATTGTAAGCCAGGGCAGTGATGCTGACATGCAGCTGACTACAATGGATCAGGATGATGAAGCTCTGTATGACAGTAAAAAAAACAATGCCAGGCTTCGTACCTACAAACTTGAGTGTTTTGTTGGGAAGAACCTGCATTCTTTCAGCTCATTCCAGCAAGCACTTTCCAAAAAGTTAGCTCGATCAGGCCAACCAGTTCTAAAGTGTGGCATTTTTTAGACATTTAAAAACCAATGGACTAGATGACACTCGGGATAACTGACAATTATATGAGCTGCTTGAACAACTACAATTCTATGTAATTCCTACATTAGAAGACAATTCCTATTTGGATCTAGCCCTGCTGTCACTTCTCTGATGCATGCTTCAGCTAGCCTTCTCTACTGCCCTGCCACCTTGGTTGCTTGTTCTTTTTCCCCTTCTTGCATCTTCAACTCCTCATCTTAACCCTCCTATTCCCATTAGCTTTTTATCCAAGTCTCCTCATCTCACTCCCACCTTGGCTCCAAGTTGGGCTTAGCTGGAAGAATCAAGCATGTCAACAAGCCCAAGCAGAGCAGTTTTCATAGAATCATAGAATCTTTTAGGTTGGAAAAGACTTTAGAGATCATAAAGTCAGACTTCGTTGCCCTTCTCTGGACACACTCCAGCACCTCAAAGTTCTTCTTGCAGTGAGGGGACCAAAGCTGAACACAAGATTCCAGGTGCGGCCTCACTAGGGCCAGGTACAGGGGGACAATCACTCCCCTAGTCCTGCTGGCCACACAGTTTCTGACACAAGCCAGGGTGCTGTTGGCTGCCTTGGCCTTCTTGGCCACCTGGGCACACCGCTGGCTCACATTCAGCCAGCCATCAACCAGCACCGTCAGGCCCTTTCCCACCAGGCACTTTCCAGCCGCTCTTCCCCAAGCCTGTAGCATTGTCTGGGGTTGTTGTGACCCAAGTGCAGGACCTGGCACTTCTCCTTGTTGAACCTCATACAATGGGCCTCATGCCATCGGTTCAGCCTGTCCAGACTCCCCTGCAGAGCCTTCCTACATGCAAGCAGATCAACACTCCCACCCAGCTTGTTGTCATCTGCAAATTTACTGATGGTGTGCTCAATGCCCTTATCCAGATTGTCGATAAAGATATTAAACACTACTGGGCCCAGCACTGAGCCCTGGAGAACATCACCTGGGACTGGCCACCAGCTGCATGTAACTTCATTCACCACCACTCTTTGGGCTCAGCCAGCCAGCTTGTAACCCAGTATAGAGTACACCCATCCAAGCCATGAGCAGCCAATTTCTCCAGGAGAATGCTGTGGGCTCAAATTTGAGTCTTAAACATAAATTTTGAGTATAACATAAGCAGACGTTTCCTGTAAACCTGATACCTACGTTGTTTCCATCATACCAAGATGACAAATGGCTTACTAAATAATAGACTTCATAAATTCATTATAATTTCAATGAAACGTTTCATAGAGTTTCTGAAAAGGTAATAAAAAGTGAACTGTAGTGCAATTCTCTGCTGAGCTTCACAGCCAGACCTAGTTCTAGGTTAATGTAAGATGCTGAAAAACAAACTGGGACATGATATCATCACCAGATGTTGGATATATAACTTGATGTATTTCTTGTGGTTAGTGGGCTGAAAAGCTGATTGAGCCATTGTTTCCCTTTGTGTAAGAGCAGTGATACATCTGTTAGAAATTGCACGAGGACCTGTGGGATTTACAAATGCAGCAATGTAGTTTTGCAGATGTAGCTAATATTACATAATTAAGATTTATATTTTTGGGGGTGAAGGGAGAGGAATGTATCCCATATTTTATTTTCTTAGTATTATAACGAAATGTCTTTATATTCTAGTCGCTTTGCAGAGGGCAGTCCTGAAAAAGAAACATTTTTTTTTGTTTATTTTTTTAAGAAGTGCTAATGCTTCTCTCACATTGAACTCTTTACACAGCACTTGCCACATAAAGGTCATGATATTTTAAAGCTGAAATGAACTGGTAGTGGTAAAGAGTTGCTCTTACGCAATGTCCAGCACTCAATAATAATGCAAGAATTTTGTTAACGCTGCATAAACATTTGTTACAAAAACATTTTTTAATCATTGCCATTCAATCTTTAAAATGCAGAGACAAAAGAAAACTTCAGCTAAACTTGATATTCTCTTGATGATAGATGCTGATTGTTTTCTTTGAAATTTCGTAGTTCTGTAGAAATGCAAAAAATAATTTCAGTGCAAGATATAGGGCTAAAACTAGTTCTTTGGGAACTCTAGTGTATATGTCTTGGAGGTGAGCTGTAGCATGTGAGGGGTTGTAAAGCCTGCAAACACAGATGCTCAAAGAGTTGTCTCTTTTAGAACATTATCTTCCCAAACATAATTTTTAGGCCAGAAGCCTAGGGTGTTTGGTGAGGCAACTGGTTTTTACAGTTGCTGCTGAAATGTGTATATCTTGGACAAAATCCCTTATCTCTGACAAGTTTGGGTTTTTTTGCTGTATATACTAACTCCTCCCTATTCACAGCAGTAGTTAAGAAACACCTCTTTTACCTAATGTTGATGATGTTTCAGGTTACATTGTGAAAGCAATTCAGGCAATACCTTCTATATCTTAATGTGGGAAAGCTCTGGTTTGCCTGCGAAGAAATTTTAAAACACTTCTAAACAGTAAAAAGTTTCTCCTTGACCACCTGAGAAATCCTAAAGTCAACTAGACAAAAATATTTGTGTTTTCACTTTCTGTCACCAAAAGAGAAGGCAAGGATCAGTCCATTTGCTCAAACACCTCTTCTCCCCTGATTGCTGATCTGATACTCTTATGGATGCCAGCACAGTCTGAGGGCATGCGACCATGTGTCCATGTGTGAACAGAGCAGCAAACTGAGCCCTGTGAACGCTCTGCAGCTTAGCAGGATCTCTTCAGGTGCTCCTGATCCCGGTCCAAGGCTGTGCTCCAACTACAAAATTGCTGTTAGTAGATGGAGACCTGCTCACAGGCTCAGGGTTGCAGGACACAGGGTTCCTCTTTTCAGCCTACAGACACCCATTTTTCAAAGGAGGGAATGGGGATTGCAAAGTATTTTGCCACATTTCATAATATTGAGAGGAAGCAAAGGAGGACTTCAGCAAATGATATGGGTGGTGATATCTGTATATGTGAAGTAGTTTGCCTGTTAATTTCAAGGACATTTGCAACAAACTGAACATCCTTCTCTCTGGAATAAAACCCACTCTCTGGGCTGCCATTTGAACTTGGCCACTTTTTTTGCAGAGATATTTTACTCTCAACCTCTAATTTAAGAACTTAAAACAACCTCCTGAATTTCCTTTAACTCCCGTCTAAAGATGTCTAGCTTACAGTGATTTGCACATAGGTTTGAGGTTTTGCTCTTCAGTTTTAGGACAGGTCTGAAAAGTACATTGCCAAATCCTTTATGCCCCCCTCAAAAAAGGACACTAGGCACGCTACTGCGTGTTAATTTTAAGCCTTGCAAGTCTTCCGACACTCATTTCTTTGAAAGAAAGCAGCAATTATGTGTTTAGCTGTTTGTTTTGCAGTTGAAAAAAATCAGAAATATTTCTCTCTTATTAACCAGACCAGTTTGCAGACACCAGGGAGTCCTTGTAAACCAGCTTTTCTCAATATTTTACTTTCTTCCAGGTGGCTGAGGAAAATAACGCATCTGTTCCAAATCTCAGCAGACCCACATATTACAGATGTCACCAGAGCCCTAAAACAAACACGTTGTGTAAAGCTGGAAATGTTTCAAGAGTTCCCACAATTATGAATTCATCTGATATTCACTTGAGAAACAGAACCGCTCGGAACAAAATATCTTTTCTAAACTAGCTATCTGTAGCTAGATATAGCTCTGTGTGTGTGTGCATGCAAAGGGGTAAAAAGGCAGTGGGATAGACAGATGGGTTGTACAGGGTCCTGTGCTGAGCCAAAAAGGGACAAAGGAGGTTCCTGGCAACCCAAGATTTATGACTGGGAATGAGGTAATAAGTTACCAGTCCCAGATTTTACTCTTCTCTGGTGGTTTGAGTTGTAGCATCCACTGATTTAAATTGTCAGTGAAAGATACATGAGGAGAGAGCAAGTTCTCAATAACTCAACACAGATCTCTTCTGCCAGAATTAACTCCCTTGCTTACTTTACTGAAGCTATTTATACTTTATTTCATCAGGAAAATCCCTCTCATGATACTTTTCACATTTTCAAGGAGGTCCTGGGAAATCATTATGACCTCATGGTCGATATTTTAGCTTGTTTCTACCTGGGACTTAGGCAACATCATTGATGTTTTCCATGACAAGACATTTTATAAATTTATTTTTAAAGATTTTTCAACACATCCCCATTTAAATAACAAAAAAAGTTCTCCTTAAAGATACCAGGCTGTTTTATTATAGCAAGCTCGTTTTCATATGTTACTTTTCCTTATTTGTTCATCTTTATAGATGACAATGTTTAAGCATTTTTACCTCTTCAGAAGTGTCCATACTTTTAACTGACTTGCTATTATTTGGAGCCATAATGCAGTAAAAATGTTTGTGTCAAATGATTATGTTGTATTAATTATTATTTAAGAATTTCACCCCTTGTCAAAGATCCAGAACAATGCCATTGCTTATCAGTATAATTAAAAACTTGGGTTTAAGTACTCTAAATAATACCTTTCTGAACATGAGGAAAAGTATCTGTGAGGGATAGGGCCTGAGGGAAATTACAAGGTGCATGAGAAAACAGACAAAACGGGGGAAAGGAAGAAAGAGAAACAGAGGTTTTACTGTACAGAAGGGTTTAAGTTATTGATACAGCCAAGACATTTTTATTAATTTTTTTTAGAGGTGACTGAATTCTTTTAGTTCCCATAGCTTGAACTGACGCCAGCCTCTCTCTAGACTGTTTCTTGTTTTTAACTTACACCTGTTTCCAATTTCTGCTTTCTTGTAACATCTTTTCAGTCTTTTTGTATTTGTTTTCCCTTATTTATATTCTTCATTAGTTCCACTCTTATTTTTGCCCAGGAATCATGTGGCAGGAGAGAGCAATGATCTTCAATCTGCCTTAGTACAGATTCTTTAAGGCTCTCCCTCAACAAATGCAGGAGTGAAAAACAGCTTTTCCCTTGGATATCTGAATTGAATGCCCAGCCCAGGATGTTATCAATATCTGCAGTCCTCATGTTGATTAACAGTGAGCTTTCATAATCCAAAAATCTTGTTCTTTCTCCTTTTGTCACGCTCTCCTGACAGTTTGTTGGAAGTGATAAAGACCAGTGTAACTGGAGAAAGAGTACAACTTTGTGAGCGCAGCACTTTTCTACTGTCTGATTAATTCTGTGCTCATGTGATTGAAGGGACACTATTCATTCCCCCATGACCCTGCAGACCTAAGGACTTTCACTGGTTTTGTAAGATACACTGACAGACCTCACGCTGTTTGGGGTGCCTGGAACATCCTGCTAAAAAGTAGCAAGAGATGAGTTTTGATAAAGGGGAAATGAGATAAAAGGGTAACAAGAGTGCATATGTCCTGGCTTTGAAGCTTTGTCAAAACTAGATCTTCCATCCGTTTTCTTCCTGCTGCTGCTAACAGCATTCTTTCATGGCCATGACTTTGCTGAGACTTGTGTTCTCCAATGAGAGAGGAGGGTTGCTGGCAAGTAAATAAATGCAGCAAAATTAAGCATGGGGGATTTGGGTTCCCTGCGTCAAGATGAGAGTGATGGTAGCAAAAATGTCTAAAAATTTCTGCCTCATGAGATATGAAAAATATAATTTCTAGATTTGGAGGGCAAGTTGGTATACATTGTTAGTATTCCCTAGAAGTAGAGTTCTTTACCAGATGAACATGGACATTTCCTGGATATGTCTCTTTTTCACCTGAAAATTTTATCTGAATGGAATTTGAGGATTACGTATATTGGGACTGCTGTATTAACTCTGTTGTGCATATGGTTTGCTGACAGCTCATGTTTTGGATGGACCAGTCCTATTGCAAACGTACACCACTTCTCAGAGAGGTCAATCTGTGCATCACATACGCAGTGGGCTTCATGTGTCCTGGATCTGTGGCCAGCTCATTCCATTTGTGTTGTGGAGCACATGTGAGAGTATTTCTACCTAGGAGATATCAGTCAAAAACTGCCTTTTTTTGACAGCAGTTTACCTTACCTAGGGCAGGAGGAAGGGAATTTGCAACCCTTCTGGTCTCAGAAGCTTTGGTAGTTCAGTTACATCTGTTGCTGAAAGGAAGACTATCTTTTCTCTATTTAATAAACTAAATGTGTTGGGTTTTTTCTTCCTCCTTTTAAAGTAATGAGAGAGAGATAAATCAAGAGGCAATGGCTGCTGAGAATGATGAGGTGAAGAATTTCTAAATTTGTATTTAGAGTAAGTGTTTCCTAGATCAGAGGTGTAACATGAAAGGTCCCTTTCAGTGGCAGTTATTGCTCTGGTGAGCTGCAGGAAAGAGCTCTTCAACCTTTAGAGTGAAATGCAAGAAAATACTTTTAAGTAATCATGTATTTGGTAGAAAAGTGTATTTTGCTAGTTTGAGCATTATGGGATGCTCAATTTGTTATTTAGACAATGATTAAAATCAGGTATAATATTTATCTGGCTATGAAATATTCATTATTACAGTTATTAATATATTGCATGCTACTGACATTTTTATGTTTTGGAGTTTAGACATATGTTTTTAGAAACTATTTAACATACACAGTTATCAATGTTTGGTACAGATACGGTGTTCAAAAGTAAAATGTTACGAACTTCAATTACTATGCCAGGTGTTCATCTTCCCCAGCCAGTTCCTTCAATTCTCTGCTGAAAATTCATGCTCCAGATCCTCTTCCTTTCCCCCATGTTCCTCTGGAACATTTCCTTCCTGCTCTCTGAGATCTCGACAGTAGAAACAACATGATTCCCTATCTTCAGCAAACCAAGTTGATATGTTATAAATTTGATTATGAGCAATTATTATTTTTAATTTGTGAAAATTTGCATAAGATAATGGTGACAAGAAATTCAGCTTGGTGAGCTCTGATAGGGATGCTGCAGATATTTTATGCTGATGGTAATAGGTATTTCTGCCCTGGAGTAAGGAAATCCCACTCATGCCCGGCAGTGGCATGGATGTCTTGCTGAAGATGATTGATGCTGGGTGCTGAGCAAAATGAAGAGATGTCATGGGAGAACGTGAGAATTTAGGAAATGAAGGAACAGCAGCAGAGCCACCTACAGTGCTCAGGAAGTATTTGGAGAACTGCTACTATGTGATAATTTTATTTTGTGATCATTGTATTACTTAGAATTACTTAGAGCTATGGGACTTTGTTCAGAGGATATCCAATTAGGAACCTTGAAAGAGGAGAGATTAGTCTGTGGAAGCCTTGGCAGTAGCAGGGAAATATTAATTACAGGCTGAAAATTACTTCTGTACCTCACGCCCCATCGTAAAGACACAGACTCTTGGGCCAGCTCTTTCTTTTTCATCCCCTTTGTGACACTTGGATCTCTGTATATTTAAAATTATAATCGCAATGTATGTTATTGCTAGGAGGCTGCAAAGATCATACCTTTTCCTTGCTGTAGTTGGGAAGGGTCTGTTTTTCTCATAGCATTTTTTTCCACTTGTCCTCAGAACAACTTATTCCTCCAGTGGTTACCATAGGGACTAGAAAGACATTCAGCATATTCTTCAACAGTGTTTTTGCAGGCTGCTCTATGAACCTGCACAATTCCAGTAGTGTGACACCATGTCATCTTTATTTAAGACTTTATTTCCTCTCTTAAAGAAAAATGTTCACAAGAAGCAACAAGCAGGACTAGCCATCTCGTTAGTTCATTGTTGTTCCATTTCTTCATTCTCTCTTTCTTTCAAAGGAAACTTAAAAAAAAAAAAAAAAGTCACTTCAACCCTTTTTAAAATCTCTGGATCCAAAAGCAGTGATTGCCTTTAAGCTAACAGAATTGTAATCACTTTTGTCTTAGCCTCTTAGACCTACAAGACATACAGATGTAATCAAGATTAGAGAAAATTAACACAAAGGCCATATAATTTTTATTCTGGGAGTAATAGAACAAGAATCCTTCCTTGTTATTAGTCATTAGATCAAAGCTGTGTTATGCAGGAATGTTGTATTTATGTTCTAAACTTGGATTTCATTCAGCAAATGGCTTTATGTCCAAGCTTTGGTGATTAAATTAGGTACTTAAAGTCTGATTAAACACTCTAATGAAAAAAGTTTTAAAAATAATTGACCCATGGTTCACATTTATTTCTGCCCTATTTTACTGCTAAAAAATATTTTTTCAAAAGTACCTTGGTGGAATATGGTCCTGTTTATTTTGGAGTGCACCTAACAACGTACATGTCAAGGGGTTTGGGATGTTTCAGTGCTAGGGCAAAGATGCAAGGCACTTTAAACTGTCCTCTGCTTAGCCTACAAAATTTCAGGGATCTAAAATCACTCAACAGTTTAGAGACACTTACCCGATCTTTAAAACAGTGCCCTCTTTAAGTGGGACCTAGTAATATTGTTCTGCAGTTCAAGCAGTAAGACCTCTGTCACTAACATTTGGATATTTTCTTAGATGTTTTCCTTACATTCACTAGCCTTTGGCATTGTAACAAATGGTATTCTTATCCTCTTGGAAATAAAGGGCAATTGGAAAAGGTCCAGAAAGGTTTCAGTCCAAACTTGTCCCTTTCCTTGAAGTTCACATTCTTATGTGAATAACTCTATGTCTCAAACCAGATACCCTCTGAAGCTGACCTTCCCTGGGCATTCCTTGTAAAGCTGACCCTGTTTTGCTGCGGCTGTGGAGGCACTTCAAGGGTGTCTGTCAGATGGTCAGGCAAGAGAGAAGAAATAAGGCTTCATGTCTGGGCATGGGTTGGGAAACTACAGTGCACCCAGTAGAAATCTCCTATTTACAGAAAATTTCACTTTAGAAAAGAACACCTTCTTAGATACACTGACAAAAGATTTGGCTGTCTAGAGTGCACTGAAACATCCAGCTTTCCCCATGCAGTCTCCAGGCTAATGAGTTTTAGCTCTGCGCTGCGGAGCTGTGCCATACCCCGGCTACCACAGCCTTTGCTGTTTCTCTTCTCCATTTGAGTCTTACAGCATATTATGCCCCTGGACTGAAACATGCAGCATGTGTTTTTGTGGAGAACTTCACATCTTCAATATCTGCTGGATGCTCAACAGGAACGAAGCTGTGCGCTTAATCTGATAAACCCTCGCATCCCTGACTCCGTGAGCTGTTTGCACTATGAGGTTACGTGAGAATTCATGCATACTTGGATGTGATGGGCTTCTAAAAATATCTCACTCCAACGTACATGCACACTGACAGCAGAAATGCCAGACATTCCTCCCTGCTCCAGGCTTTTCTATTGAATGTGTGTGCATATGAAAAAGAAACCAGTTGAGGAATGAAACCACCTCCCAGTAAGGCAGTACTCTATGAATACATTTAGCAGTTTCTTCGATAATTATTTATAAATTCTTTGTTTCAAATTAATCAGCAGCTGGAGCCCAAAGTACCCTAGATCTTCTCCTGCCTTTGGCTATTCAGTCAAATTGACTAACTGAAAAAAATCAAAGGAGTGACTGAGGGAGAGCTGCAGTCAGAGGAAATTTGTTATTGAAACAGAAGTGAATCTGCTTGCCTGCCAGACTTTCCATGGACAAAAGGGTATTTGTTTTCCCTTTGGTACCCACGGTGGCATGGCTTTCATTAGAAAGTTTATGGGCCAAGGTTACAGCTGTACAGGATTGCCAGCCAGCATTTGCAGCCAAATGGTCTAAAGCAATCCATGAGAGCACAGCTGTCTCGTAGCACAATGAGGTGAGGAACACATGATGAATAGCTAAGTCTGTGTCTGTGGGTGAAGTAGGGAAGGAGAAGAGATCACCAAGGCTATTGCAGAATGCAAGTAATACGAATTATTCTGAGAATTTGCTGTCAGTTAAATAAGCTACGTATCTGATAGTGCCTGAAAGAACAGATGGATTGAAATTAGGATGTCACATCCAACTCATTTAATCTGTGGCCAAGAAGGGCAGGGAAACATTTGAATTCCCAGCTTCGACATCACTCTATGCTTATGATTTCCAGTAAAATCCCAAAACTGGAAGAGTCTGTTTCCCATTTGAGATGCAGCCAGATTCTCAAAAAAAATCCAATTCTCAGGGGATTTAATGAGATTTTTGCCAAACCCACATAATTGTTAAAAAAGATCTTGGCACGGTTGGTTCTGCCACCAACCCAAACTAATTCTGGTAAGCTTAAACCTTCAAGCTTAAGCCAAGACCAAAAATCTTTCCTTTAGCCCACGGGTCCTCAAACTACAGCCCGCGGGCTGGACACGGCCCCCCAGGGTCCTCAATCCGGCCCCCGGTATTTACAGACCCCCCCGCCGGGGTTGGGGGGGAAACCAAGCAGCCACAGATGACTGCCTGCCACTTCATCCGCACACCGCCCCCTGGTTAAAAAGTTTGAGGCCCCCTGTTTTAGCCCATATTTACTAGCATATATATATCTGATGTTTTGTTGTTGGTAGAATTGTCTATATTTGAATTCAGTAGTAGCGAACAAATCATTGCATTTATTGGATTTTATCTGTCATCTTTAGGACTTAAACGTGCTATGTGAAATCAATTATTTTGAAATACGGATATCCTTAAAATTAGTCAGGTGTGTGTTAAATTAAAAGTATGTAATTTTTTGTTCCTTTGAAACTTTCCAGGGCCCTGAGAGCACCAACAGAACTTACTGACCCTGCCCAGCCTCCAATGGGCCACCCCCATCCCTGCTGGTAGGCACAGGACAGCATTTCAGCTCAGTCCAGTACTCTCCATCTCTGCCCAAATTATTTTGCAACTGTGTCTGTTTGCAGCCATTTCCATGCCCCTATCTCTTTTTGCTCCTGGTAGGATCCCAGGCATCAATTGTGGACCGGGATCTGGGGCTGTTGACGGACCCTGCTACCAGCCTGTGGCTCTGCCCGCCATGCCCAGCCCCTGTGGGACTGCACCCTGTTGGTGAAAGCACAGCTTGCACTGGATCGCCTTTGATTCCCATGCCCTTAGGCAGCCCTTGCTACTCTCTGACATGAGATTTTAATCAATGGATTCTTTTTTCTTCATTTTAAACAGAAGTACATTTTGTGTACAACTCCGCAACACCTTTTAAACCTCAGCTAATACTTACGCTCTGATTCTGCTTTCAAAGAAATAGAGAGATGGTCAAGCTTCTTCATGCAATGATTTGTGTAGCTTGCCTCTGTTTCTGGCTCAGTCAGCTCTTTATGTGGTGTAAACACGCTTCGTGCAAATGCAAGCTGATACCCAGTACAGAGGAAAAAAGGTTACAAGATTGGACTATCCTCAGTATCTGGCAGTAGCTCCACATTTCCAGAGAGCCTGCTCCTGCCAAGAGTCTTGTTCATGAGGGTGAGCTAAGCCGTAGTGATGGACAAACTTTATGCATGGATCCTGCTCCTGATGCACACACATGGGAGCAATAAATCAAAGCGGCCAAAAGTATTTAGTAGGGATCAGCACCAGAAATGGCCTTGTTCCTTTCTCTTCTCCTTATTCTCTTTGTTACTCTTAAAGGCAGAAAAGATTAAGTCATGCCAAGTTTTCTCCCCTCAGCCCTATCTAGATTACCCAATCCTAATTCCTTCAACCTTTCTGTATGGGCCGTGTATAAGCCCTTCAGTCATTCTTGTTGCTTGTCTGGACTGACCCACATTCCTCTTGATCTGCACTGCCCAAAAATGGACCTGGTACTCCGCCTGAGGTCGTACTACTGACAAGTAGAACGAAAGAGTTACTTCATGCGTTTTTCAGGCAAAACTATTGTTTATCTATCCATCCCAGTATGTCACGTTCTTTTTTTTTTTTTGTAACAGCCTAACATTGAGTAATTTTCAACTTGTGACTCACTGTAGTTCAGAGACCCTTTTCTGTAGCACCAGAGGTCGTAATTATTCATTTTATCATTATATGGCTGATTGCACTCACTCACGTGCAGAACTTGACATTCATTCTTGCTGAATTGCATTGTGTTCTTCCCTAGACGATTTCTCTAAAATTGCTCAGTGATTCTGTTGTAAGCCTATTTTTAGAACCACTTGTTAGTGGAACATGGCTAAAGCCACTGTCACTGATGCCTCATTACTACAGGTTAGGTTTGTGGTTGGATTCAATGATCTTAAAGGTCTTTTCCAACCTAAATGATTCTATGATCATATGTAAAGTTTGTAGTGCCACTTCTGTCACTTTGCAATAGGGTAGCCCAGACACTGATGGCACTAAAGACATCTCCATTTAGATGCTTGGAGACAGATGTCTAAAGGCATTTTAAGCGCTTAAACTTCCACTGCAGGTAAAGAAAATATGGTTCAGTGTGATTTCTGAGTAGCTGAGGATTATTTAGTTAACCAGCACATCAGCACAGTGGTTTCTGAGTGCCATCGGAGATGCCCTAGGCTGACCCAGACATCCACAGCAGAATGACAGAGGGCATACAGGAACCTGCGCGTTTCTGTGCCCTACTGGCTGGCAACAAGGTGTCAAGGACATCCTAGAACATTTCAAATGGCGTTGCATCCCTCTGATAAACTGAATAGACGCTTATGTATTTAATGGAGGGGGAACTGAAGTGATCTCCAGGGTCTATTGACAGCACACTTTAGAACTCCACACACTGTGACTGGAACTTTGCCTGTCATGCTGATAGATACGTGTTTTAATTGCAACTTTAGGACCCTAATATATCCTAGCACAAGGGGAACTCCTTTGCTGAGAGGGGAATGTTTGTTTTCATCCTCATGTAAGTGCAATGTAAAGGATTTTCTCACAGTTCCTTCCGTCGTTGAAGAAGAGACAATGGAATACTGAGATTACAATGAAAAAGGTAGGGATTTCACCGAAATCCTAGGACATGCTGTCTTAGGTGATGGACTTTCCCCTTGTTACGGAGAAAGATTAAAATCCATAACGAATGGTAACTTGAATTTCCTTGTAAGCAGCATTTAAAGATGCAAGAAGATTGCACACATTTGCTCAGGGATACGCAATCTCAGCTTTGCTCAACTGAGTTACTTGCCAAAGTATAAATAATGACTGGGAATTTTCCTTTAAGTGCAACGATCTTTTATAATCTAAGATTAATGAGGTCAGTAGAGAACTTGATAGAGGACTCCAGGAATGTTCAGTGTTCCCTAACATTAAATATTTTAACAAGTTCTGAACTGAATTTGTTGAACTCTTTCAACATCTCTTTCATGCTTTTTTTCAGAGAAATATTTTATGATATGCAAAGGAATCAAAAAAATCAGGTTTTCTTTCGACATATGGAAGTAGGATGTTGTATTCTTAGATTTCAGTCCTTGGGGTTATTTTTCATTATAAATGAGAAAAACATTTGTAATTCATTTCTAGATCATTAATATCTCAAACAAAAATCTTATAGTATTTCAGTTTCATGGATAATGGCTATAGGCTCCATACTTTCCTAGGTATTGCTTTCAGGATGCCTCTTTCATGTAACTATTTGCTCATGCAGTTCTTCAGACTCATTATCAAAAAATCTTAATCCTGATCACTAACTTCAGAATGTCCCCAGAATGGATAGTGGTATCTAGGTGTCTGGCATGTGCAAAGCTCGTATAAAGAAATTAATATTAAGCTTAGATGATCACTCCATATTTTCTTTTGTATCACACTGTCCAAAAATAAATTAATTTCACCTGTCCTCAGCCCTTTTTGTCACACTTCTTAAACTTAAGGAAAAATAGTTTTTCCAAGGCAAAGCATGGAGTTCATAGAAACAAAGATTTGTTCCAGATCAGTAAGAATTACTCTTCCATAAGAAACGTTCCAGGATATATCTGAGGGAGGTGTCGTAGCTTGCCATGGCTGGTCTGAGGGTAGTACCTGTGTCGCAACGAGGAAGCAGTGGTCAGAGACTGCCTTCGCTGTGGAAAGGCAGCACCTCTCTGCTGACCAGACCTGCTGTCTTGGGAATTGCACTGCTTGCCAGAGGCCTGGATCCAGAATGTTGCAGAAAAATCGCTGAGGTTCATCTGGCACTAACATGACTTTTCTTTGCTACAGCATATGTTGCTTGCCTTGATTTTAGCAAGACTTTAAATGCAATCTCATGTATCGTTCCTATAAAATTGTTGTGTAGACCAAATGGGGAGATCTCCCTGGTTTCAAAGGACAGTGGTCAGTGGTTTACAATCTAACTTGTGGCTGATTACATATCGTGTTCCTGTGGGGCTGATGTTGAGGTCAGTGCTGTTTACTGTCTTCATCAACAGCATGGGGAATAGGACAGACACACTGAGCAAATTCATAAAACTGAGGCAAGCAGTCAGTATGTGATATATTGGTGCTGCCATCAACAGTGACCTTGAAAAACTGGAGCAATGGGCCAACACATTCCTCATGAGGTTTAGTAAAGACAAATGTAAAGTCCTGTTCCTGGGCCAGGACGGCCCCAAGCAATGGTGTAGACCAGGGAGTGACTAGCAGCCTTGCTAGAAAGGACTTGGGTGTCCTGGGGGTTAGCAAGTTTTACAAGTCATCTGTGCATGCTTGCAGTGCAGGGCCACCACATGCTGGACTGCATTAGCCAGAGTGTCGTCAGCAAGTTAAAGGAAGTGAATATTCCCCTCTGCCTTTCTTTAATCAAAATTACATGTGGAGTATTTGGTCCAGTTTGGGGCCCTTCAGTGCAAAAAAAACCTACTAAAAACCTGGTGTGAGTACTGCAGACATCCGCTAAGACAGTGGTCAGGTGCTTAAAGTATGAGATGAGTGTAAGAAGGATGGGCTTATTCATCTCAGTGAAGAGAAGGAAAAGGGGAGATACCTAACTGTCATCTTCAGCCACCTCCGTGGGGGAAGACAGATTTAAACTCTTCTTAGATATGGTCAGTGAGAGGAAGCAACAGCCCCAGGCTGCATCAAGGGAAATGCCAGCTGGATATGAGTATAGAATTTTGATTGTGAGAGTGATTAAGCACTGGAGGAGGTTGCTTGGAAAGACTGTGGTATCTTCATCCTTAAGGCAGTCAAAACTCAACTTGGCAAGGCCCTGAAAAGCCTGACCTTGCTTGGTCACTGGCCCTGGTTTGAGGAGGGCGTTGGACTAGGCGGCCTCCAGAGATACCTACCAATCAATTTTAGTTTCTTTAATTCTAAATAATATGGAGACCAAGCAACGCTAGATTTTAATTTCTTTAATATTGCTTTCACATCACTTTTAATTAGGGGATAGAGGGATAGAAGAAAAAAAACCCCAACAATAGGAAGCACCAGTAACTGAAGCTATTTGGTTTTTTTAATTGAGAAAAAACCCAAGAGTCCATAGCAACAACTGACATTTACTTAATTCAGACACTCTTAATTAAATTAATACCTTTTTTGATCAAGCCTCTTTATCAAGTTTATGCTATGTTTATTTCTTATATGACACTTCATTACTGTCAACCATGACCTCAGAAACTTGACAGATGGAGAAAGAACAGTTCACTGACAGAACTGGGAACAAAATGTGTTCCTTCCAGAGCGGTGTTCAAAGCTGTAGACAATTTTGCCTGTTTCCTGTCAGGAGATCTCTTTCTTTAACTGCTGTCAGTCTTAATGGGTGTTCAAAACCAGGTGAATGCTGTGCATTGGACAAAACATGGTCAGCTTGCTAGGTCGTGTTAGAAGGCGCTTCACTGGCAAGCATCTCTGCTGACGTAACTTCTGATTTATTTGTCTCAAATGACATTCATGTCATTTGAGTCCCCATATTCAAGTGAATTTCTGAACAAAGAAAAGGGAAGGCATATATGAAGTCTGTTTTTTCTCCCAAGATCCCAGCATAAAACAGAAATGTGAAGAAATAGCCACCATAAGAAAAGGCTCTTCTGTTCCAGCTGTTCTATTATGACAGCTTGAGCCCTTGAACGTTCTGTCTCCCGTTGAGTTACTCCTTTTCCTGTCTTGTTTTCTCCAGCCTGACAGCTAATTTGCTGGCTCCCTCTTCATTTCTGCCTTCCTTCAGACTTTTTTCATGGCCTGTTTTGTAGCTTTACTGTCCTTTCTGCTCTCATTTTGGGTCATGGTGATGTGGATACTCCTGGTAGGTCATTGTAATTAATCACATGCATGTGTCTAATCTGCTTTGGTGTAACACCTCTCTGAGGAAAACATACAGTGGGATTCCACTTTTCCTGGAATTTTTTACTGATTGAGCTTCAGCGGATTCTTAGTAAGTTTTGGCAGGACTGGGTATCTTACTATTTTACTCACTACTTTTTCATTTGACAGTCAAACAGAGAAACCCAAAAGTCAGCCACTGTTTCTTGACTTGCAAAGTTTGCACAGCTTACCTCGATTTACTTTTTTCCCCTGTTGGCTGAGTAATTTCTTACAATTGACTTCCTGATCGGGTTGCATACACCAATTTGCCTCCCACTTTTTTTCATATGCATTCATTTCTATGGATATATGTGATGAAAGATGATAATAAACAGAGGGTATGACACTGGCAAATTCACTGTGTTGAAACTGTCAATAACTGCGGGAAATGTTTGTGAAGAATGTTAGTAGTGGTGAAAGCAGCAAAAGATGTTAATTATTGTCAGACAACTACATGTGTATTTAAGTCCAGCCATGGCTGGAAGCAGATGTTTCAGCTTGGTGTAACAGACTGCTGTGGCAGATACTACCTATGGGGAAGCTCTTACTCCTTCAGCAGCTGGAAGCTGATTCATACCTTAAAACCTGAGGATTTATATATCAAAGAAAAGTTTGCTGAATCTTTTCTATCCTCTGGATAATTTTACTATTCATACAAAGGTCCAATACTTTCTTGGAAAACAGCTAAGCTATTTGGCTTCAGTAATGTCATGTCTGAATCTTGTCAAAATGTATTCACTCTTCACAGCCCATAAAACATATGGGAATATCTCATGACACAGAGTAAATTCAAGTTAACAAAATTCATGCACTGGAAACAGAATAAAATGCAGTGTTTAGAGCAGAGAGAAATTCTGCTAAAATTGTGAGCTGGAATAGAAGGAAGATCTGGATTTTTCAGTTAAGCACACAGTAAGTGAACAGCATTGGAGCAAATGTGATGACTCAGTGTTGTTAAACAGAAGTATTAACATCAGTCCCCAAAGGAAATAGCTTGTTTTTAATCCCCATATCCAACTCCCACTTATAGCAATAACAGCTGCAAATGAAGATCTGGGGTAATAGAAGGCTGTAGGTGTGTTAAGATGACTGTCTCTTAGAAAATCGGAAAAAATATGCAGTGTGGATAATCTAAATCATCTTTTTTCTAACAGTATTGATCATATAACCAAAGAATCAGTTAAGGAGCATGGGGTCCACTAATTAAACACAGAAGAAATGTATGCATTTGTGGCAGAAAACAGAGAAGAAAAACAGCTGGTAAAATACAGTACATTGCTGAAGATTGTTTCAGATATGGGACTGTGATAATTTTGGATGAGATCCATTCCACCTAAAACATCTATAGCAGTAAATTAAACAGTGCTGTAATAATTCTAGTTTGCAGTTTGGATGAAGCCACCCTGCTTTGGAGGGGTAAAAACATTCATTATTAATGACACAGGCTGTTTCATGCCAGGTTGCCTTAGTGCCAAAAGCAGTTCCTGGACACTGTTAACTTCGTAACATAGATGCAGTCCTAAGGTCCCTCTTTCTTCCCAAGTTAGAATTTGAATTCCTAAAACTCATCTAGATTAAAGATACTTTTTGTTGAATAAATCACTGAAAAAATAGATAGTGATGATCTCATTTGGTTTCAATATCCTGACACAAAGAGTCTGGTTTTAGAACTATCAGTCTGATGGTATTCTGCCTGTCCATTCTGAAGCATTACTGCAGTTCCTTCCACATTCAAATGATACTGACCATATTTTTTTGCATTTTCTGTATCATTTTATGGCTGGATAATTTCTGTAGAGTAATAGACCTGTGCAACTTTAACTCTTACATAATGAAGTGTTCTCTTACTGTCCTGATTCTTGTTGGGGATTAAATTTTTGTATTCTTTTCCTTCCCATTTTGCAACTACTAATTTATATTTGCTAGTATCAGTTTTCCCAATTTTCTAGACATTGTTCTAGCTTTATAGCTGTCTTCTCATTTTGTTTATTGCAGGTTTTTAAGCCAGAGTTCTTTCTTGCTTATAGGATTATGACTTTCTAGGCATGGAGCAAAATGTCCATAATTGATTCCCAATTGCCATATATTTTTCTGCTTAAATTCTTTCTGCTAGCTGGCTTGGTTCATAATTCTTTTCAGCTTTGGGAAATGCCTCCTTTCAAAACACTAATTAGATATATTAATACTCTGGACTTTATTGTGCTTGATGCAGCAAATGTAATAAAACATTTTTTTTTACTTATACTACCACTAATTTTTATTTATACAACCAATTCCTCTTTATCTTTCTCAATGGGATTTCACTTTCTTGGGTGTACACTCCTGTTGAATGAAAGAACTACTGTGTAATACATGCTGAAATTGTAAGGATGTTTAAGTATAGTCAGCATCACATTTTTGCATTTCATTCCTGTTGATTTCTCCATAAAATAGATTTCTTTTCCTGATTCATTAGGCTGATGTTCACAGAGCTGCTCATCCTACTCTACAGAATACGTCAGAGATTTTCAAAACATAGCAAGTAATAGTCCATCTTGTACTCTATCTTCTAAAGCACTGATCCTTATATATTTGATTATTTTTGGTGAAAAGAGTTACTTTGCCAGATAATTCCCATATATTATATACAACTTATTTTAAGATTCTAATCATTCATTAGATTATTTTCATTGAATGAATGATTTAATTTCATATCCAAGACATTTCTTCTGGCCTCAGTTAGGGAAGAAAAGAGAATCTAGATCACAGCTGATGTTCCACTGATATTTACCATGAGAATGAGTTTAGAAAGAGAATTTCTCCTGTTTCCAGTTTGCATATTTAGGGAAGCTGAGTAAATATGTTTAATTATTTGGTCTCCCCTATTGCATGGTTTAGAGCTCAGCTGTGTTCCCATTAAATCAGTTCTCTTAACTTCATGGTAGTTGTATTGTACCTATAGTTTTTCATTTGGCTTTTCAATTTTATTTTTCTTACTTCTCTATTTTTTTTTTATTCTTGAACACTCTTGTTATGTGCTATTGATATGAAAATATTCACATCTATTTTTTTCTCTGTTGTGTCATCTATATTCTGAAAAATGTTGAAAACAGAGATGAAGGGAGCTATTTTTATACCCGTAAGTGATGGCTGAGAACACAGAGAGGAATCTGAATGAAACTTCTTGCACAATCTGATATTTACTTTTTTTTTGGCAGCCTGTTGCAATAGTAATAGGAAGATGAGTGTGAACATATGCACTGTCCATCTCCATAGTTATTACCTAAAGTCAGATAACATGGAATGTTCTGTAATCTAGCATAGCAAGTACAGGCTATATGAAATTTGCTGTTTCTAGGGAAGAAAGTAAAGCCTCCTCTGGGGAATTTTTCTGCCAAATGAGGGCAGGTAAAAGAACTTTTCTGAAAGTTCCATCACTTGAGGTCTAAGAGAATAGGAAACTCAATCTCATTCCTTGGGTGGAGAAACAATGGTTGTGTAGAAAAAAATCAATAGATTCTATTGCTTCTTTTAGCTCTGTGGAGCAATCTTCAAGACTGTCCATTTCAGTTGCATTCTTATCTTGATTAAAAATGGTACTGCCCACAGTTTTCCTTACATCTTTTTATTCTTTTCCTAGAGGGTCAGCAGAATTACTGCTTTTACAGTGTAAATGTCAGATCCTGCCCTATAAATACCAAGATGCTGAAAGAATGCAAAAATCGCAGGTGTTTCTGACTGATTTTAGCTTGCAGTAAGAAAATATCATATGCAATCCAATTTGGAAGTGCTCCATATATGAGAACAGGAGTGGTGTTGGCCAGAAAACACCACTGAAGGAATTTTATTTAGAGATTTTAAAAAATCAGAACAACCACCCAAAAGAAACTATAAACCAATTGTGAGCCGTATTCGTAGCCAGACCAGGAAAAATTAAGCTAGTAGATTCAGTCTTTTAGTGTATAAAACTGGCTGTGCCCAGCAAAGTCTCAGACTGTGATCTATAATTTGCTCCATAATGGCTGCTGAATTGCTAGCTCGCATTCACGTATTAATTCTTTGCAAATGTTTTTTGGTGCAAAGATGTTCAGTCTTGAAAAAGGCTCAGGCTTCAAAGCACAGTTTGTCTTTCCCTCTCACACATATTCCAATGAAGCTGGTGGTTTTTTTAATCTAAACAATGGGAAATACCTTTCTCGCTCTCAGATTTACTGCTTCTTACAAATATCTGACAGTTAACCTTGGCAGTCATTTTATTACAGGAGGATGCAAGAAAAATTCGTGAAAGTTCTGGGACTCTGCTCATCTGGCAGCTAAAAGATTCCAGCAAAGCCTTGCTTGGCCTCAGGCTCAGAGTATGGAAGTTCAATTGTCCATGTGAATACCCTAAGCCAAAAAGGAGCCTGAAGATTGAGGGGCATTTGCCAGTATATCTGCCTCAAAGAATATATATGAGAGTTTAGCTGCTCTTGTGAATGTTTCACACTATTTTGTAGAAAATGTATTCTACTCATTTGTATTTATTGAATTCACTATATGATTATTAACACAAACCAGGCAGTCTTCCCCATTCATTATTTTTCCCAAAATTCTAAGTCATGTAATAAAATAGTATGATTTCCTATTGATTCCTGATATAATTTCTAATGATTCTGTTACTGGAAATATTTTCATTCACCAATCACCAGGCTGTGAATCAGGCACATACTTGTAAAAATCAAACTCTCAAGAAAACTTTTTGAAAAATTTTCAAAACATACGAATCAATCTCAAAGCTGGGAAATTCTATGTGCCAATAAGCTTTTCAATAACGTAAGGATGCAGTAGGAGTCACACAGTGATAATTCCACAGAAGTCAATGGACAATGACTTTTGAAGTTCTTTTGAAGTTCTTTTTAATAGGAATTTTAACGTGCTAGCCCCCCCCCCCCCCCCCCCTCCCCCGCCCCAGGCACCTTCTTTTCCATCATTTGCTCAGGAACTATACAAACTCACTACGGTGCTAGCATAATGCTGCCCAGCCATGAATGCCCTTACACCTACAAACGTTTGTGGCCTAGAAAATATTTCTCCAGAAGATAGTCTCTTGATCTCACATCAAAAAGTTTCGGCACCTTGCATAGGTAAAATGCTGTTCTGTGAAGAGTAGCAGCTGTGTGCATAGTAGCAACATAAGTAGGTATAATACTTGGAGAATCATCAGGCAAAGTTACATAATTCTGTCTAATGGGCGCCATGTAGGTTAGTTTGTGCAAACAGCTGCATTCAGGAATGTCCTGCTCGTGTGAGAAGTGACGTCTTTCCTGTCTCTGTGATGCATCCCATCCAGCAAGAGGAGAATAAATGGAAAAATCCACTTCTGTGTACAGACACAAGAACTGTAGAATCAAGAAACATTGCAAATGGGGTTTTATGTCTGCATTTGCAGGGAGGTGAAATTGTACCAGCTGGAGATCTGCACAATATATCTTAAAATATTGTGTTTCTGCCTCTTTTTGTGACTTTGGGCTTTGAAATACATTCTCTGTATGCAGGTCTAGTAAAGCATGGCATTAAGGAAAGCTGAAGGATAAGGGGCTACATTAACTGTAAGAATTACTTGCCATGACAGACTTTTAATCTTGACAGGGAATCACAGGTTTGGTTTAGAAGTAAAGCAGAAATCAGCCTGAAAGTGGGCCAATATTAACTGGCCAGTTTTGACTAGTCCTACCCTCAGGATTTTGGCATAGTTACACTTCTGTTACATTAGCTATAAATCAACATCTGAACACAGTAAATAGTTAATTAGAAAAAAAACCCCAACAACCTGTGATCTGTGAGAAGATTTGGTTCACTATTTTTTTTCCCCACATATTGAAAAAACAGTGTTTAAGAACAGTTGTCCTGTAAAACCAGGGAGGAGAACCTATATAAAAAATCATTTATGGGGGTATTGTACGAATTCAAATAAAAAATTAGTGAAACTGAACCGGCAGCAGAGATTTGTTGATAATACAACAACTTAAAGAACCGTGGAACAAGGATATCTGCATATTTCCAGATTCTGGTCCATCTATTTTTCTTCTTACCTGTTCAGTTTCAGATTTGAAGCTTTTAGTTGAACAGCTGCAATTGGGTTTTTAAAAGTACTGTATTCTAGAGCTGCAGGGGACACAAATGGGAAAATGGCAAGTGTATCAGATACTTTCTGATAGCAGAAGAGTAACTCTGTGAAGCTAATAGTTTCTCTGGCATTATACAATATTTTTGTGACAGATGAAAAGCTGAAATATTTTGGGATCAGCTTTAGAGATGTTAAATTCACATTAAAAATATTCTAACTGAAATTATACATAGATGCAATCAGTAGCAATCCCTTGAATTTACTATAACGCTAGTCTGAAAGTTCTTTTTATGTTTAATTACTAAAAGAGTTTACATCTAATGAAAGGCCTTGCATTTCTGCTGGTCTACAAAGTAAAATTTTTGTGCACATTTTTTGCCATGATATCTCTGTTTTTTTCAAGAGAAGATTGCCACGGATAATATCATTCAAATCTATTCCAAATATTTGCTGCCAGAATGGCTTGACTCCAAAAGTTTTGCGAGTAGACGTTTTTTGAATGTTGCCGGAATTAATTCTGAAGTCTTCTGTTAGTAATATAGATTCAGTGCAGAGAAAGCCATCGAAAGTTCTAGCACATTGCCTCTTGTATTTCTCACTTAATTAGAGGACGATGTATTGCTAGATCTTCAGTCAGCATAAATCTGTCTAGTACAACCATGAGGATTTTTTGCCAGCTCTGATCTAGTGTCTAGTCAATCCTTGGCCTGTCCACTAAAACAACAGGTAAGTTTGCCAAGTTGGACCAGCTAGCTTTATTTGACTGCTTCTGCTTTGATATGAGAAATGTGGGCCTATAGTTCCTATCCAAAATGCATTGCTTGGTGCCCCAGGTAAAGAATCTTCCCTACCCATACATTAATTTCATTGTCCCCTTCTTTTAGCCTTATACATGTTTTTCTCATCCAATTCATACAACTCAGAATAGCAATCTCTGTCACTGTTTGTTCTGGATCTTGACCCAGCTTCTGTAGAAGTCAAGGGCAAACTCCACTGGCTGCTGAGAGAGAAGATCAATCATCAAAAGCAAAAAAAATCCCTGGAGTACTAGTTTTTCACAAGGACATGCAGGAAAAGATGATCACACAGCAGCAGTAGTCATTATGTAGAAGGGAATTTTTCTGGGGATGAAGCAGTCAGGATGTTTACCAGTGCTTTTATCATGTTCTGTTCTGGAGTTAGGATGCTTTTCCATTGCAAAAGAACTTTTATTAGCTGGCTTCTTGCCAAGTAGGATTTTTGCTTCCATACTACCTTGCAAATTTCCCTGGAAACATTTGTTAATCCAAACTGTGCGTCAATATTTATCTGTATTTCCAGTACATGTTAAAAATTTGTATTTACTAACATGTAAAAAACCCCAACTAACAGAAATAACACAAAAAACAATAAGGAATTTGAGTCTGGTCTTTCAAGCTTTCTCCCACTAACTTTGATGGTATTCCTCAGTAGAATTAAGTATACTTAAGTATGAATCAGCACTGGCCTCCTCAGTTGCAACAAAGTCTGGGTCCTGATAGGCTTTTTGGGTAAGGCCCAGAATTTAGATCTCAGAAGCTGAGTTTCACACAAATTATGTGACTTCAAGTACAGAACTATTCTGACATTATCAAAAGAGTTTGCCTGTCAGATAGAGACTTTGCCAAGAAATGAAGGAATTCCCAGAAGTGACCCAAACACCTTTGCAAAGGCAGAAGACTGGGAGAGGGAAAATTTAAGGTAAAAAGAAGGGATGTTTCCACATTTCCTATTTAAGCAGATGTACTCAGTTCCTTACATTTTCCATTCTGTCTTTCACATCTCCTATTTGTGCCTCTTCACCCAACACATCTTTTATTTTTTCTGTGAGACTGCTGTGGACAGCATCACAGTTCTTGACAGTGTGCTGGCACAGGATTTTATTTGTATTATCAGTGTTGCTAAAGGATTTGGAAAGATTTGTCCTATAATACCAGTACAGGGTACTCAGTCATCCAGACAGTGTAAACTGGTGCTCAGTCTCACCAGATTAGACTAAGCACTTAATGTATCGTAACTGGTGAGTGGGGGCTGACTGCCTGTGCTATAGGTTGAAGCTGTGACATACAAGATGCTTTACTATTATTCTAGGGTACACAAGACATTAAAATATGACTAAGGCGCTATGAAACAAAAAGATACTAGACTTTCTATGGTTAAGGATACACACAAGATGGTTATTTTTGCATGTTTATTGTTGGAGCTAGCAACATTTGGATTTCTGTTTTTCTTATTTGTATGAGTTCTTCAGCTTTGTGGAATGTGTTCTCCACATATTCTTACAGCCATGTGTTTCTAGTCATTGGTGGGACCTCACAGGTTCATCATGTAATGATTATTCGCTATTCTTTCTGGACATATGCTTGTTTCTAGAATAGAATTTTCCACTTTCTCCAGTCATTTTTTTTTGTTGTTGTTCTTTTGCTCTGGGTATCAAATATAGGTAATTCTTGCATTTTATGCTGTGGACCTATTCCTTATTAGAGAGCTCTTCTCTAAAAAAATGTTTTTCCTCATTCGCTTGTTACCTTTCTCTGTGTAATTGATGTGCCTCCATTTACTTTGATAGATTCAGTTGACTAAAAGGTGTTGTAGTTAGGTTTTTCTTGAAACTGCCTCTAGTCTTTGAACAGTCAGTCAGAAATCCATAAAAGATACACTACAAATCCTCATTTGGACTGCTGTTTTAGGATTAGACAATTAAGATTTATTTTTATCTTGTTTCAGCTTAATCTCAGCAGGTATTACTTTTTTCAATTTATCTCCTTTTTGCTTTTGCCCTCCATAATGACACACATGTATATACAGACATGAATATGTACAAATCTGTTTCTTTAGCATAGTCCATCATACTAAATTCAGAGTTTTGCTATTTCCTTTTGTCTCAGATGAGGGTAAGTTTTTACTAATCATAGAATTTAGAGTGGAAAAGAGCCTGGAAGGCAGTGCTTATGAGAAGTGAATTTGAAGTGTTTTAAGGTGATTTTGTAGCAATTCTTTATCACTCACTGCTCAATGGTGCAAAATGCATCTCCTCTAATTCTATCTATAATTGACTCTTAAATTAACATTTTTGATTGTTTTATTAACATTTCTTCATATGGTGGCAGATGCTGTAATATTTTCATTAATAAGTAAGAATGCTATGATTCAGTCCTGGTTTTGCCATTTTTATTTGCACATTTATCCTTACAGTAATTTTGTTTGCATCAAAATGGTGTCGTTTTTTTCAAAATTTTTCCTGGAAAGATGATATGATATAGCATCCCGTAGGAAGAAGTTGATATCTGTCTGAGACATAAAGGGTTTTGCTTATAATTATTACTTTGCAACCATTCCTAACCATAAGCTTAAAAAAGGTAACATATCCATTATTTCTATTAGGAGTGATGCAGACAAAATAGGATGGGAAGCTGTTTAGGTAGGGGTTTTTTTCTGACCAGTAGTTCTCATGAACGTGGGAGAGACATTCTGTGGCTTGATTCGCGTATATTTTGTCAGAAACTGTCTCATGTTTTGAGGGATAATCTCATTTCACACAGTGCAGCGGGAAGGGCAATTTTTAAGTGCAGTCAGTAAAAAGACATTAACTACAGTGAATACACATATGCAAACAAACACAAAGTCCTGTGTGAACTGATCCTCAGCTTCCTGTGGGAATGACATCTTCAACGGATTATGTTTGACCCCACTGAGGATCAGTCGGGATGACAGCTGAGCTGGAAGCTATGCAAGAATACTGGCTACGTCTGGTTTTTTCTATGTTAGTGATACCTATACTTAGCCTGCTCTCTGGGGTACAGACAGTAAAATTGTTATGAAGGATGGCTGTAAAAGGAGCCTGATGTGTGATTCTTCCAGGCAGTTCTAACATTATTGTCACGATGCTTCCTGAAATGTGTTTTCTATTTATGACCTGTTCTACGGCTCAAGGATTTTTTTACTCAGTTATTAGTACTGGTCTTTTTCATGCCTTATCTTTGGTGTATTTCTTGACAGCAAGGTAACTTCTTAAAAGTAGAAAATCTTAAAATGTAAGAATTATACGCACAGGATGAAATTAAGAATTTATGGATATGGGCAATGTAATACAAAGCCCAGAACAGAGATCTGACTAATTTGCTGGCCTTTCTATGTGTAAATATTTATTTAGAATTGTGTTACCGTGCTTTCTCAAAAATGGTTTTATATGTGGGGGTGGTATGTGAACAGATTAAAATACTCATTTGGGTGATGTGGCTCACATGAGGGTGATGTGTAAATCAGTTTCCCTTATTCCTTCAAAACTCCTTCCACTAAATAAAGCTATTAGGATCATTTAGAAGTGATTTATTTCTGTGAAAATTAAAGCAGTGATTTAACTTACATTTCAAGAAGCAAGAAAATGTTTCAAATGGAAATAAGAAGTCTTTTGTATGTATTGGTAAGGTTGTCCTGAGCTTTCTGTCCTCTAGGCTGAACAGTGCCAGCTCCCTCAGCCTTTCCTCATGTGTCAGATGCTTATCATCTTCATGGCCCTTTGCTGGATTCACTCCATGATGTCCGTGTCTGTCTCATCCTGAGGGACTCCAGATGGGTCTCACCAGTGTTGAGCAGAGGGGAAGGATCACCTTCCTCATCCTTCTGGAAAATCCTCTGCCTAATGCAGCCCAGGATGGCATTGGTCTTCACTGTGACAGCCCTTTGCTATCTCATGGTCATCTTTATACCACCAGTACCCACAGGACTGTCTCTGCTTTCCAGCTGGTTGTCCCCAGCTTGCACTGTTCCAGCCAAAGAGCACGTTGAGTAGTCTTTGGTCTCAATGTCCCTCAGAGGAGCTGGTTTCACACACAGCTAAAGACATAACAGCTTTTCAATGTAGTCAGCCAAGCTGGGTGTATAAAACTGACTGTTATGAATATACTTCCCTTCAGCCTGTGAAGCATTTCTAACTATCTCGTCATACTCTTATAAAACAGGCAAGAAGCCATGGGCAGCAGCCTCTGTCTGAATAGGTAGAAACTAATGTGGAAAGGGACCTAAAGAGCAGAAACATGATAGAAGTGCTAAAGTGGAGCAGCTTTATAGGAGCTCCAATATGCATCCTCACTCCCTTCCTTTCACGGAAATTACAGTTTTGGAATTATTATTACTGCTTTTATCTTGCCAAAGTGACATGTAATACGTAATTAAAAATAAGTAACTTAATAAATGCCTGTTTTCAAAGATAATTCCTAAGAATTACCTTCTTTCAACTTAACTGTAGCTGAGGCTTAATGTTGAGTCAAACCTTTGCAGACTAAAGGTATCATCTATCCTTGTTTGAATGTGGATATCCCCTTTCCAGGCTGCTACCCTGCCAATGCTTAACAACTCCTTCAGTCGTGATCTGGAAGGAGTATTTTTTCTTGTTTTTGTGCAACTGCCACAGCATCTTATTTCACATTATCTAAATTAATTCCATGGTTCCTCTGCAATCCTAAGGCTGTTTGACCCTGGCACATAATTTGTAGATATAGAAAAGAGTATGTTCAGTGCCTTCTGTTTTTATTAAGAATCATCAGAAGTCACTGCAAATGGATAGCTTGCTAACTGGGGGATGATTTCATATAATTCAATCCTAAATGAAGTTCATTAGAGTGGACTGAACAGTATGAATTCCAGCAGCTGTCAATTGTAAACCCATAATTTATGCTAGAACCTCCAGGATGTAAAAAAAAAGTACAGTAGTATGGCAGTATAAAATGTCGTATGTGAAGTAGGAGGATTTCCAGCTACCTATTTTTAGCTTTTTATGCTTTGTACATTGAATTTGTGGGCTCCATTCAATATGTATTTTGCTTGAATAACCTGGGAAACTGAGGGCCAAATTAAAGACTTTTTAAAGGCCTTGTTGATTTAGTTTAGGAATAAGTTCTGTGATATACTTCGTACGCTACTCAAAATCAAGTTTGTCATAATTTAGCAATATATTACAATGTGTTTTTCATTCAATGGCCTCTTCTCATCTTGAATGATCCTGCATTTTATATATAGTACATATACCGTATACAAATTCTGTACATATGCTATCTCAAGGTGCCCCAAACGTCACAAAAAAAAAAGTTATCTAAGCCCTTTTTCTCACTAAATACCTGCTATTGGTCTTTTTGAATGCCTGAAGAGATGAGACCAGACCTGTATCTACCTTGAAAACACAAAAAAAATAAAACCCCTGCTATAAACAGAGCTCTCCTCAATGCAGCAACATAGTCTGTCTTTAGCTGAAGCAATAACTTGGATTAGACTCAAGAGCAGCCCCTTTTCTTACCGTGAAAGGAAGAAGCTTCGAGACAAGCAGCACTGTAAAACTTCTGTGTGACACATTTGAAAAAAATGATTAAGGACGTTACGTAAACACTGTGTCTTCAGTACTCTGTTGTGGAAGGAGCTCTCTGCTCCCATCTTTTGGCGATCAGCAGGAAATCTGCTGGTTTTATCCACACAGTACGTTTTATCCAGGACTACATCTGGACAGAGGCTCCAGGTCTGCTGAGTGGACAGATCATGCACATGAAGTGATTCCTCTAACCATGAGCTCTTCTGTTCACTGATAGATGAAGACCTGAATGCTGCCTCCAAAATCTTTGCAGTGTGTAGTTTTAAAAGTCACTGGTAAGTGGTACTGCAATAATGTAAAGGGAAATTGGGGTTCCTTCTTCAGGTACAGATCCTTCTTGAGGTGAAGAAATGCTACAGCTTCCACTGTAGAAACATGGCTGAGAGTGAGCACAGGTGACCTTTTACTGGCCTGTTGGGCTATACGATCCCAGTGGTTACCTGCTCCGAACAAGAGGTACTCCTTTAAACACTGACAATTAGCTAACCTGGCCCATGACACCCATGCACTTAGAAATGGAGTTTTGTACTGACACCAGAATGTTAGCAAGGTTTGCCAGGTAAAGCGAAGTAATGTAACAAAGTGGCGCTTACCGCTTGGGTTATTATACCAAACAGAGAAATTATTTGGAACATATTTACTAAAATCACTAAGTATATCATGGTTGTGTTTTCTCAAGTAGATAATAGCATGTGCTTCTTTCCTTGGCAAGGTGTTCCTTGATTTGTGTGCATACTCAGTGCTTGTGAGAGAGGGACAACTGTCTTAAGGGTCCCTTGGGAAAGTAGAAAATGGTTTTCAGTGCACCGTTGAGATAATGATGGCTGTCTTTTCTAAGGAGATTGCAAGTTGTTGGGGTCCAGACCTCGCTGTCAGTGATCTCTGGCTGGAAGGTCACACTTGAAAAGTGAAAGTGCTTTCAGGTCTCAGCTAGTTACTGGCTTAACAAAAGAAAAAACAACATATGGCAGCCTGAGAATACAATGTATGGCATCTGTGTGATACATAAAGTGACTTTTCCAGACAACTCAAGATTTGAGGATGTTACATATGTAGTTTCTCTGCCGGCTTCCTACCTTACTTCTCAAATGCTGCCAAGAGCTTCGCCATGAAGGCAATCGCTGCCTGTGCAAGGCTGTGGAGCAGGGGCTGCTGACCCTCCGCAGCTCTTGCTGAGCTCCTGTTACCTTGCCTGGCCACTGGCACAGAAGGAACTGAGAGACACAAAAGTCCAGTTCAACTTGGTCTGGGTTCTGCATTTATTTATGGATTACAGACAAAATTATAAAAGCCTGGTAACCTTGGCCTCTTTTTACACTCAACTGAATAATGAGATTTTAGAGGATTTTTGGTCATCTTTTCTGCAAGGTGCCATAAATTCTGAATCAACTTCAAGAAAAAAGCTGACATTTTCTCATTATGTTTGTTCTCACTTAGGTAACATAGTTGAAATTATTGAAGATGACTGTCTTTTTCTTATACTCTCTTTTAATATGAAGTAGTTATGATCGTTCTGGACTGCTTACCAGTCCTTTCACCCAGATAAGCCAGAAACCGGTAGGTAGGGTCATAAATAGAAAACGGAAACTTACATCACAAGAATTCTTGTAACACATACATTAATAGTCAATAGTTAGTATTGCCACATTTTTAAAGTTCCTCTAGTCTTCTTCACAGCAGGTGACTCAGTTTTTTGGGGGCAGATCTCATACACATGAAATGTTTTAGTTTTGTTTACATTACATGTGTGCAGGTTGTGATTCATTATTAGAAATGCTAGAGCTGTAGACCTGTGTTGGATGCCATAGATCTAATCGTGTTCCAAACATTAATCCACTCTGTTTCTTACAGATTATTTAGGACATTATCCACTCAAAATAGTAAGGATTTTTTTTTATAAATGCTACAGGATACCATAGATACAATATTAATTTTTGGGTTGAAATTACTGTAATTCACTTTATTGTTTCCTGCAACACTCACCAGTGTAATACCTGAGTAGAATATCTGGACAAAAACTCTCCAAAATTAGTAAACACTATTTTCTACATGATGTCTCATCCATAGCCACTGCACAACTGGAAAAAATTTCTCTATGCAGATACTTTGGTCTTCACACAAGGAACTGAACAAAATATTTCACCATAGTTTAGTGACTTGGTGTGTATGAATAAATAGTCTTCGTTCTACTTTTTCTCTCACAACATTGTCCTTGTTTCAGCTGGGACAGAGTTAATTTTCTTCTTAGTAGCTGGTGCAGTGCTGTTTTGGGTTTGGTGTGAGAACAACGTTGATAGCAAACGGATGTTTTTTGTTGTTGCTGGGCGATGCTCATACTAAGTCGAGGACTTTCCAGTTTCTCAGGCCCTGCCAGCGAGAGGGCTGGAGGGGCACGGGGAATGGGGAGGGAGCACAGCCAGGACAGGTGACCTGAACTAGCCAAAGGGGTATTCCATACTGTTGAATGTCATGCTGAGTATGTAAGCTGGGGCAAGAAGAAGGAAGGGGAAGACTTTTGGAGTTATGCCATTTGTCTTCCCAAATAACCGTTACGTGTGATGCAGCCCTGCTTCCCTGGGGATGGCTGAACACCTGCCCGCCAGTAGGAAGTGGAGAATGAATTCCTTGCTTTGCTTTGCTTGTGTGTGTGGCTTTTGCTTAACCTATTAAACTGTCTCATCTCAGCCCACAAGTTCTCTCACTTTTACTCTTCTGATTGTCTCCCCCAGCCCAAAGCGGGGGGAGTGAGCGAGCAGCTGTGTGGGGCTTGGGTGCTGGACAGGGTTAAACCACAACAGCATTGTACCCAGACTCTGTGTTAGTCTCTCAACTTCCTGTCCCTGGATTACTACCACCTGAAGTAAAGAAACAAAACAAGCTCTAACTTCAGTGGACTGCAGTGAAACTGAGGCAAGGGAAAGCGATATCAGGCCCAGAGTATTTAAAGTGCAGCTGTGGTGGAAAAGAGGAAGGAAAGAGAAATGTGGGAGGATGAGTAACAAAACCAGAGGAGCGTAGGAAACTCCTGAATTTTCTCAGGGGTGTTCTTTACCCCACAACACAGCATGTTGGTTAACTTCTAAAATCTCCAACATAATTATAGAAAACCTTTCTCTGTCTCTCCCATTGTACCCAGTATGGGTTTCACCTATGTGCTACCGACCTCTTTGCAAGAATCTCAGTGCATCATTTGAGCTCGTAAGTGTAGATATCTGCAGTTCAAGGAAAAGCACCTTTAACCCGTAGCTAAGATGGGATGGTAGGAGATTTGATTCTTCTAGTTAGCTAAGCCTGGGGCAAACTGCTGTTTTCCTGGGCTAAACTTTCTTTCTGGAAAATAGACTGCAATTGGCCTAATCTTTTGAGTTCTCAATCAGGGAACTGGCTGTTGCTTTGTTCTCACAGGATGTTTCTCAGCAAACAAGTGTATTTATAGTAAATATGGGAAGACTCAAATTTAGATTTAATTTTCCTTGTTGGTAAGTGGCACAAAATATATAAGCATTAAAATCAATGTCTTCAAAAGCTGCCCATTTTTAATCAACTTTATTTTTTACAACGGATAGCCTCTGCCTTCTGAAAACAGACTCTAAACTTCAAGCCAGGTCCCAAATAATAAGAGAAAAAAATATTAGTGTTTAGATCTGAAATATGCATGTAAGAATTTAAAAGCAGCTAACTGTAGCATAAAACAAACTCACAAACAAATCTCCTCAATTTTATCCATATTCAACTTGCTTACATATTTGTAGTCACATCTCAAAGGAATTTTAATGGAAATTCTAGTTTAGGACATGTGGTGACTGGTAAATAAAGAAGACAGTGTAAGTGAAATAAACAAACCCAGAAGTTTCCTTGGACACCAATCCGTTTTGTAAAGAAATATCAGTTTATATTTAGTCACAAAACTCTTTTTCACAGGCTAGCAGCCTGAGAGCAAGTGTAGGCTGTGGGTCTAGAAAATTAGTTTGGGCAATATTGTGGCCAGATGTGTTTTTTCCACATAAATGGAGTCCAGAAATTGAGATTTTGAATTAGGAACCTATTTAAGATGACACATAAAGGCTCAAGGCTTACTGCTTCGACCTTAGTCCGCAGGAGGCAAAAAGTTAAATGAAGATTTGCTGAAGGCTAATATTCAAGCTTCAAACCTTCCCACCACCAGCATGAAATAACGTGTGGAAGTGCAATGTGAACATGAATGAGCAGCACAGGGAAAGTAACGCAATACAGCAACATTAATAGGAGTGTTGCTGTGTGGTTACCAGGCTCCTACCTACCAGGATAAGGAGAAAGAGAAGAGTCTCCAGCAACATGCAGTAGATACTGTTAGGATGCAGTAGGAGTCTGGAGCCCACGTAGGAGGCAACCTCAGTCACATGCCACTGGCAAGACCTTCTTTTATATCTGGCTTTAACTGGGGCACGAAACCTCATGGTCCACTAGTAATCCACAACTGCACAGACATTTGTTTTGTGAATGGATGTGAACTGTGTTTGAAGACACAGAAAGTAGCACAGCCAGTTCTTACGTTTTCCCCTTAACTATTTGGAAGTAAACACTTGTGAAGCTCTCCTCTTTTGCACCACCAAACAGGATTAAAAAAAAATAATGTTTATGTTTATAAAAATAAACATAGTGCTTAGACTTTCAAAATGACAAAATGAACGTGTCAGGCAGAAATACATTCTCCAGGCAGACTCAACACAAGCAAATGTTATATTCTGATTTTTCATTGAAAATTATATCCCTTTCAGAGAAAGGGCTGGCTTATTTAGTTACCTGTGTTGGTTTTCCTTTAAGATCCTGTCTGAAGTCAGGAGATCCTTAAAAGCCGCAGTAATCTTAGCGTGAATAGAGTGGTAACATAGGCACAGGGAAGCTTTCAATTACTTATCAGACACAGGAGCCAACAGCTGCTCTCCCACTTTGTGTCCTTACACTGTTGCTGGAGAAACCGGGAGTGGTAACTAATCACCCTGCATGCAAGTTACTGCATTGCAGTCCTTTAGCCCCATGCAATCCTTTAGGAGTGAGCTCTGAATTACTGGAAGATATTCCTGTACGGGCTAAGGCAATTGTCAGCTTCTATCTCTCAGCACGACTTGAATTTTTCAGCAGAAAAAAATCCCTAAGAAATGCCGAATAACTTAACTGGTGGACTAATTATATGGTGAATGGTGCAATTCTCTTGCACTGCATATTTTGCAGTCTGGCTGGTTGTAACAGATGTAGTATCATTGCAAACCTGGCACTGACACAGCCTTTATTAAAGTAAGCTTGTAGAAGATATAACCAAATTTACTCAGACATTGGCTCTGGTTTTGTGACAGAAATCTGTGATTTAGACTGTGTGTTTGTGCCAGCACAGGAATACATCAAGCTTTAATCAATTTGAGTGTCTTACTTCAATTCACTTAATGTGATATATGTGGAAAATACAAAGTACTCTTGATATTGCTACATATAAGTGTTATTTTGGAAAGCTGCCACACCTAAAAAGAATTGTATGCAGAAAAAAGAGGATTCAAAGTTTCAGTTATAACAGAAAGAAAGGTCCACAAAGACAAGGCCCTGCACTAGGCAGGTTACATGATGAAATGTGTAATTACCTTACCCTGGCTGCTAGTTCATCAGTGCTCAGAAAGCCCCCTGAAAATTTTGCCTTTATTAATAAGATAGAATCTAAGGAACAGAATAATAATTAGCAGTTAGCAAACTAGACATTGCTAGGACACTAGTGAGACACCTCTTGGGCCAATTTGTTCTGGGAACAGGGTTCATTGCTTGGAGCTGTGCATACACACTAGTCCTTATGGGAAGAAGAAGAAGAACTTTGTTAAACACTGCAGAAATGTTCTTGAGCAGACTCCTTATGAGAAATACACTGACGTATTTCCCTGGACGATGTAAAGTGTCAGAAATAAATGAAAAAGTCCCAAATATCTGGAAAGGACAGGAAAGAATGTCATCAGTCTCTGATAATGTGAATAAGAAAATCAAAGAAAAGTAGATTTTAAAGGAAAAAAACCCCAACAACCAACAACAAAACCAAATAAACAATCAAAAAACCAAACCAGGATTAATTAAAAAATAATTATTACTTTCACATATGTTTTGGAGTGTGAAATCTTTTATTATTCCTGTCTGGGAATAAACACTGAAATTTCACTACTGTGCAATTCTGGTATAGATAGTAACTACTGTTGGAAAGGAAATGCTGATTTTTTTTTATTTAACATGAATTTTCTGTGTATCTGATTTGCAAACTCAATGATACAGAGAAGGAAACGTAAAATAGATACATCTGCATCAGACAGGCAGCCACAGGAAAATTTAAGCCCCTAAAGAGTTTCTGAGCAAAAAACAGGGACACAAATAACATTACATTTTGTGAGGTGGAGCTTTGCACCTGTCCCTGCAGAGCATTCACTGCCAGCAGTCAAGAGGCAGAAGGGAGGCAGCATTCTGCTCTGCTATAGTCACAGAGAGGTTGATAGATGTAGCACAGAACAGTGCAGCAAAACCTGCGGGATGTTATTTGGGTATATATTATTAGAGTGTGAACCAGAGGTGCAGTATGTCACCTAGTCTGTAATTTACATAGTTTGTAACTTCTGTGTCTTTCATTGTTCCTTTCCTTTCCTGTTGTGTGTTAAAGATATTCCATCTTTTTGTGTATTTCCTGGGAGCCTGCCGACTTTCTGAAAAGCTATGCTATGGTCTGAACTTAAACACTAAAATCATTGCAAAACAAAATGGCAGGTGATCGACATTTCAGATTAGACATTTCAGATTCAGAACAGCCAGGACCTGCCTTCTACTTCACTTTAGAGACCTATAAAGTGAGAATCTGTGTTCAGACTAGTCAGGCTTATTTCGTCATCACCAATGAAGAAAAAACAATACTTCTAAAATTTGATAGGATTAACCTTGTAGATGTCTATACTGAGAAGAAGCCTGTGCTAGACGTGACTTATTCTCTTTGTTCCTTGCTGAGGAAACCAAGGGTGATGAGCTTGGACATAAATGTGTACCTTGCAGGTGCCTAAAGTTAAATGAAATGACTCTTACTGAGGTTGTCCTTTGTAAGCAGACAACTAATACACGTTTTTTTGCCATTTGTTTTGCACTGTCCCAGTGAAGTGTTAGCAGTTAAAAGGTGTTTAAAAACGTCTACTTCAAAATACTTTCCATAAGAGCAAAGAAAGAGGATGTGTGAGAGAAGCCATAGTACTTACAGTGGGTGCCAACTCTTCCTTTCCCATGAATGGTTAGTTAAGTCAGCACATTTCTTCAAACTAACAAGAACCTTATGAATATCCCTACAAATAACACAAGCTCAATTTTTAGCAGGAATGACATTGTTAATTGCCTGCAGATGGTTTAAGTTGCTGGTCAGCTAAATAATCAGATAAGTAAGAGAGACTTGATGCAAAGGAAATTACAACATCAGAATACAGAAAATTGTTTTTGTTCCTATGTAAATTAATCGACTGTAATTCACTCTGTTAGGTATGTGTGTTTAGTCACAGCTGGGTGAAAGATATAGTCATTCAAGACCATTCAGCTCAGGTACTGTTTCTAACTGCTGTTTTTCTGGCAATGCTAGACCTGGAAAACATTTATAGTTTCTGTTCTACTGAAGTTTCTTTCTTTCACTGCATGGAACGTCCTCTGCAAGCTACTTTATCTACCATTTCTCAAATTTATTGAATACAACTCTAATGTATAGTTTGAATATTCATAATTTATACAATTTATAATAAATACTAAATAGTAAGCAGATATTAGTATGTCCTTTCAGTTGCAAGACAAGGAAATGCAGATGAAAAATTTAGTACTACACTGGCAGTAGTGTACTGTCAGTAGGTCCCACAAGAATAATTACAATATTTCACTCATGCTCAGGTCCCTAAGCCCAACAGCTAAACTGAAATACTTTATTATAAAAAGGCTTAAAAGAGTAAAATCCAGATGTGATTTGAATGATTCCAACTTCATTTTTACTGATGTTGCTGGTCTGAACAAACTGAGGTGTCCTGGAATCATCCTACCAATTACAAGACAAAAAACAACCTTAAAGGCAGGCTAGCCAACCCCCCTGGATTCATCCAAGCTCACGTGCCAGCCAGCAGACTTCTCCACTAAAATGGGATTAATTTTCTCCAGTCTGGGACAATGCTTGGGCCCTTGTTTTTAGGGCCACCCAACTAGCCTTCCATAGGAGTATGACAAAAACTGAGAAGAAATAATTTCTCATCTCATTTTACCCTTTAGTTTTCTTTGGACTTTTGCTCACCATACCACATCAGGCAAAAAGACTGATCAGGTTTATTCCTTGACAGCTGGTTGCATAGCTAACCTGTATGGGCAAATGTCTGCTGCTTTGGCTGAGTCTCCAAAGATGTCCAGACCTAAGCTGATCAATGAACCCCAGATTCCCTTCTCTCAATTCCACTTTGTTTATGAGAAAATATAACTCCATGGATGTCTACAAGGTAAATGTTCATACTAGTCATTGAGGTGCCTTTCATCCTTGGATGCAATTCATCTCATCCTGGAAGAGACATTCCTAACAAGTCAGGAGAGTGCCTTCATATGCTTCTTTCTCTCCATTGAGAATCTGCTTAGCCCTAAGGGGGAGGCTGGGGGTGTATCTGTCCATATGTAAAGACTGATGACATGAGCATGTCACTTTAAAAACACTTTATCTTCCTGACCACTTTAAGCTGAATGTGTACACTGTATCTTCCCTGACCTGAATCAAGAAGAAAGGCTGTCAAGGCTCCTGTATGTGCCCAGCAGGAAGCTTCAGAGGTCTATTGCGCCATGAAAGTTTTTTACTTAACATCTCTACTACTAGATGACAGAACTTCGGTTGTTGCCAAAAATACCTTAACTGCTTAAAAATGTCCTCTCCTGTAGCAAGGGGCAACATATTCTAAAGAGCTTACTTGTTGGGAGTGACTGACATAAAGTAAAAAAAAAAAAAAAAAAAAAAAAAAAAAAAGTAGGAAAATGAGTTGGTCACTGCCTAATAACATGAGTGCATGGGTTGTTATTTATTTTCCTGCTTCATATACAGCAGTATTTCCATGTTTTCCTAGTACATGAATGGTATGTTCCAAGATTTTTATCTATTTTTTATCTTGAAGGCAGTTGAAATTGCCTCTCCAGATGTTATTAAATAACCAAAGCATGCTGTAATCAAGCAGCCTAATTCCCTGGAAAGGAAAATAATTTCCTGTACCTTATTTACATATCTCTAATTTCTTATAAAGCTTGCAGAAGAGACTTATGACAATGGTAGCTGATGCTGTTTTCCCACTTACAAATAAATAGTTCAAATTCTCTGCTGGTATTAACCCCATTCACTCACATCAACTAGCCTCCAGGGAATCCTATGAGAACAAATTTGAGTACAAGCAAGTTTGTTACTTTGTAGTATAAGGATTTAGCTATCCCACAGGAAGCGTATAAGAAGCTGGGTGGAAAATTGACATAACCCTTGCTTCTGTGAGCCTGAGAGCACAGGGACAAATAAACTCACTTCTAAGAGAACTAGTTGTGTGTTTGCTCTCTTAAATGCTAGCAGGATGCACATGCCTTTAATTGGATAATATAACCCTTGCACATTCCACATTACCATTTTAAGGGCAGCTTCATTATACATTCTGAAGCTGTAACTTGTAGCAATAAAAAGCAATTTAACACTTGAAACTAGTGGTCTAGAAACATTTGAAGACTTAGACACTTCCAAATCATGTAGCTCAAAATTAAATTCAAAGAGCTAAAATTTAAAAGAGATATTTAGTTTCTCTAGTTCTCCTCCACCCTGTGTACAGTTTTTGCCCCCATCACAGAAAGTACAAAGTTAAGTAGTAATGTAACCCAGGCCATAAAATAAAAGCACATGTGAATCACTATCTAGCTGACGTAGCAGCTTAGCCTGAAACCTATCATTTGTAGCTGGATACTAACAGGCAAAATGTAGCTTAGAGCACAGCAGGGGCAGCGGCATTAGAAAATTTTTATGCCTTATGGCTGTGAATGTACACATTCAGCTTAAAGATTTCTTTCACTGGTCTGTGTGTGAACATATACTCTCAAATCTTGACCTCTACAATAACACAGAAGAAAGGAGAGAAAAAAAAAAGGAAAAAAAGTCCTACAAAAAGTCCTCCTTCTTTATTTCTCAGGGGGACACAGTGCAGTTTCTGTAGCCTAGCATTGGAATATGAAATGTGAGAAGTTCCTCTCTTCTTTTTCCCTATGCATCATTAAAGGCCAAATCTAGTTAGCCTTTTCTCAAAATTTCTTCCCTTGAGCCCCTCACAATTAAGTTCTGTGATATCCTATTTCAAGAGTTTCCCATTTGTTCGAACAAGGCCTCATTAATGCTAGATGAAGGCCTGCAATAACTTCATAACTCGGTAGACATGTCCTGGGACTTAGTTTACCCTGTTTTGTTGCTGCAAAATAACATGCAGATGGTTTATTATGCGCAATCACTCCCAGTTCACTTCCCTGACCTATGTCCTATGACATTAACATTAGACATCATAAACCTCAAGTGCATTAACATTTGAGAGTTTTCGTCCTAGCAGTCATATAGTCTCAGTGAAAGACATTCATTAAACCCAGCTCACAGTCACAACAAGTAAACTTTCTCGTTAACGTTCCTTAAAGGTCACATAGATGATGAAGGAAAAATTCTGTAGTAATAATTAATAGTAATGGTTTACATTTATAAAGTGCTTTTATTCTCAGTATTCTAAAGTATATTGAAAACATGGTGAATAAAGCCATTTGTACTTGGTGTGGCTTGTTGCAGAAAAACATAAATATCACCAAAACCGAATTTTTAATAATTTGCCAAGCTATGCAGTGTATCATCATTTTAACTAATATTTTTAAAGTTTCCAATCAAATATTATTACAAGAGGTTCTCCTAAACATGACAAAAAAGCCGAGACACCATGTCAGGCCTAAGTTAATATGTCACTACTCAAAATGAGGACTTAGAAATGTGAAAATAGTGATTATTTTTTATTTTTTTTTTTTACATAGGCATGGTGTAATTCATTATGAAGCCATTTTCTTTTTCTTACAAGTGTTTTCAGGATTCTGTCATGAAATGTTCTGTTTTGCCCTGAAGAATAACTGAGTCTTCTCATTCACCTCTTAACCTCGACAGATAATAAGCAGGGTTTCTCAATGAAAAGCTGCGTTACACAATTTGCTGTGTTCTTATGAGGAAACTGGATCTTTATAAAGACAGTCTTCCACAACAGACAGAGCATACACTTTTCATTACTCTGCAAAGGCCTGTAGCATAAATGCCACACCAGCAAAAGCAACAACCTCTGATGAGTAACACCCAGCATCACGGTACACAGGCACTCAGATAGTATGAAACTGGCTTAAAACTGAATTCTACACAAACTAATCACCACAGGTCTACCCAGAAAGGCAATTATCCTGGGAATCCATTTCTTGCTGAATAGATCCACTCTTTGGCCCTACCCCACAACAGGAAAATTTCTATTCCCTTCAGCAGCCTCTGAAAAGGCTGTAATTCATATCTAGGCCTAGATGCTTATGCGAGTGGCAAAACTGAATTGTTAGTGTATGTTGTTTCTTTTAGTGCTGCAGAGCCAACAAAGGGGTCTGCAGGAGGGAGTTAGATATAAGGCAGGCTTGTGCTTCATCAGCAGATCTGTCTCCTCTCTTCTGATTGCAGTTTCCTTACGGCTGATGATGATTATGAGCCAGGAAAAAATCACAGCTGTTTTTCCAAAAAACCCTTTTAAAACAAGGTGAATCCAATCCTCTATCACCGGCAGGTCCGTCAACATGAAATGATCTGAAGCTGATTTTACAGGCTTATTTTTCAGTGGCTATCAGACATAAAGTTCAATAATAAGGACCTACCTATAGGCATCCCATTTACATCCTCTGCTTCAGGAGTAAAAAGACAAGACTTCATCTGTTCTTATACTTGTTTTAATTTGTTCAGGAGCACACCTTTTTAGAAATGTTGACCAGAATACTCCCTGGTGGAAAGCACAGAAACTGATGGATTGTTTTTTATATGCACAGTCTCCATTCACAAAAGAGAACCCAGATCTGTAAGTGTATTTTTTTCATTATTTGATTTCATATGAAATTATTTATATTAAATATAATAATTGATATTCGATATAAAATTACATTTTAGGGACATAGAAATGGAGATTTGTGTGCTTGAGAAGAGAAGCAGGACTACCTTAAAAGACAACAAAGAAGATATGGAAGCAAAGGCTATTGCAATGCTGCCACTTACTGCCTGAACAGGAAAGAGTTGCTCTGAGCAATTGTGCGCTTTCTGCTTTCCAGTGCGTGATATTTGCTCAAAGAAGAAGCATCAAGTTGTACTACAGCTGGGAGAGCTTTAATGTCAGGAAAACAGTATTTTTTTTTCTCTCACATACCTACTGAGAGCCTAAGGTCTTCAGAGCAAGGATTGACTACTGCTGTGAGGTTTTGCATAACATGACTGACACTTCCGAATCCTAATCCTGATATTCCAATCCTAATAATAAACTAGTTAAAGACTATGAAAAAGCAAAGTCATAGCCACAGAATTACTCTTGGCTGTGCAACGTCAAATACTTTATGGTAACTGTAGTTTAGTAATTGAGGTAGAACTAGACAGTAAAGGAGTTGTATGTGCAGCCGTGATTAAATGATACTTCTGAGGGAGGGTGCCATGCCCTGTAGAATGACAGTGAGCTCTGAATGTCAATGTTTTCTGCTTCTTTAAGGTCTTGAGATAATCACAGAGCTGTTCAGCAAATAAAATTATGACAGCCTGGAATAACTGCAGAACATAAACTACTTACGCCTATGTCTGCCTGTGTTCTGCAGACTCCTGGTTTTGTTTGCCCTTTGTGATATGAAAATTTATTGTGGAAAATTACATTTGAACAGCTGATGATGTTTGGAAATTTCTGTTTTACAGATCAGAAATGGAAAAACAGGTAGACCAAGTCATACATAGGCAAAGCACCCAGCTTTCACTGAAATTGATTTAACTGATCTCAATGTCTAAGTACTTTTGAAAATAGGCAGTGTAAAGACATCTGACCAAACCTCAGGGAAACTGTATGACAGGAGAATGATCTGAACATTAGCTTATTGAGTTCAAGGCTATCATCAAAATTGCCTGATGGCTGAATCAAGAATATTTCTTTAAATGTTGGTAGTCACTTTGTATTACCTGTGAATTTAATTCAGCTATTTATTGTTGAACATGGCCCATTAAACTCTAATACTTGGAAGCTTTTTAAATTATTTAGTTTAATTAAAGAAATACATTTATCACATAAGCCACGAAGACCAGACTTTATTAACAGATAGATTTAAGGAAGTAAACAGACCTAATGATGTGATAGACCTTAGGGTCTATGTTGCCATCAGCAGGTTCATGGAAGTTTAATTGGCACTTATGGTAGTTGTACAGGCACAGAAAAGCAGGAAAAACCCCTTTCATCTTAACTGTATCAGTAAAACTATCTTTAAAGCTCTTTCACAAGGAGTATTTCAGTGTCAGAAAAAACTTCTCATACAAGCAACATGTTAAATGGGCTAAAATAACAATACATACCTGACTTCTGGCAGATACATGAAAAAACTACATTTGTGCTTAATGTATTCTGGACCTAAAGACCCAAATGGATGTGTTTTCAGTTCTATGCCATTTGTTTTATGACTAGTTCTTTTTATTTATTGCTTTCAAATCGTAATCAGGTGAGGAACATCTTGTCTGACGGTCTCCTGCATTATGTATTTAGTGCAAACAATGCATTTTTTCTGATCATGTGGGTTTAATGATGTTTTTGAAAAATAGCTCCAGTTTCCCTCCAGCTTCTCTGTGCTGTGGATCTGAAGAAATAGGGAGAAGTGAGAAAATGAGAAATATGGAGCACCTTCAGATAGCTCTGCTTGATACCTGTTACAACTTGTCTCACTCACCACTCAGACTTTTGCTTGTTTTGACTGGATCCAGTCACCGGGTTTCATGCCCTTTTAAGCTCCATTAGTCTCTGGATGATGACTGATTGCTATTCTGAGCATCAGGAATGCCCAGCTATTAATCCCACGTCTGACAGCCTTTGCAGTAGTGTGACTCCCACAGTCGGTGTGACAACCTTCCCAGGCCTCTGATGCATCACTTGGACATGTCCCCAGTCAGGTATGACCTAGGTCTGGAGCCTGGGTTTCTAATTGCACTCTGAGAACTGAACAGCATGGTGTTTGCTGTGTTTTGAGAGACAACAGTGATCTAGTCATCTGGACTCAAAATGTATGACTTCAGCATAAGAAGTAGCTAGAAGCTGTGGTTATGTCTGTGTTAGCAATATGGCATATCGTGCAATGTATTAGGAACAGCTTTAAAGGGAGGGAGTTGGTTCTAGGCGCTTAGTGTCCACACTTCACATATTTTGGGCAGATTTTAGACTAGCCCCCTCTGGTCCCATATGCTCAATGTCTCCTAGTGGTTGAAGCACACTTTCTTGTTTGGTTTTGTTCAAACCCAGTCCAGTTTATGTGGTCTAAGACCAAAGCATGCTAAACAGGGTTGACTTGGGAGATTCTTTTAAAAAAATAGTTCTGATTTGAAGTGAAATGCTAACATCAGTCTTGCCTATAATCCTTACCTGTGACTGATGTGCATCAAAGAGCTTAAATGCAATGCCAAGTTAGGCTTCAGATAACTGCTTTTCTGTAAAACCACTTCAATGAGATCTTGCCTGGGTAGCCCAGGTCCAGTGTTGGCTGCTGGGAATTTCATGTGTAGGTCTCTCACTCTCGCTGTATTCACGGTATAAGGATGGAAGTACCTGAGCCTGCACTGTGAACTCAGTGCTTCCAACCAGCAACCAAACTTCAGGTGTTGCAGCACTGGGCAGCACAGCACATAAACCCTTCCTTGGCTCAGGAACAAAGCCCATAATTTAAACAAACATGTTTCTGTCTAAGCAGGCTGCCATTAGCTTTTAATCAGAAAAACTCTTGAGATCCTAGATTTGCAATGCTCCTTTAGTTAGCATGTTTTCATCATCCTCTCCAGTACTATTTAACCTTTTGTGCTTTTTTTACTAAGTTCACTCATTCTTTGTGTCTAATATTCATGCTGAGATATCAATTCATACACATCCAGAAATGAAATAATTAAATGCACTTAAGACTATGACACTGAATATTGTTAGTGAGGCCATTTTCCTCAGACTGCACATTTTACTGTATCTCCTGGAGTCAAAAACAAGAAAAGCCTTGTTTGAAAAGTGTAGTGGTTTAACCCTGGAAGGCAGCTCGGCCCCACACAGCCCCTTATTTACTCCCCACCAGCAGGATGGGAGAAAGAATCAGAAGGTAAAAGTGAAAAACCTCATGAGTTCTGATAAGGAAAGTTTAACAGGTAAAGCAAAAACTGTGCGCAAGGAAAGCAAAACGAGGAATTCCTTCACTACTTCCCACCGGCAGGCAGGTGTTCAGCCATCGCCAGGAAGGCAGGGCTGCATCATGCATAAGGGTTACTTGGGAAGACAAATGACATAACACTGATCATCCGCCCCTTTCTTCTTTTTCCTCTCTCCCAGCTTTTATTGCTGAGCATGTTGTCAAATGGTATGGAGTATACCTTTGGTCAGTTGGGGTCAGTTGTCCTGGCTGTGTCCCCTCCCAGCTCCTTGTGAACCCCCAGCCTACTCGCTGGCAGGGCAATGTGAGGAGCAGAAAATGTCTTGACACTGCAAGCACTGTTTAGCAATAGCTAAAACATCTCTTAACACTGTTTTCAGCACAAACCTAAAACATAGCACTATACAAGCCACTAGGAAGATAATTAACTGTATCTCAACCAAAACCGGTAAAAAAGGTTTTCATCTTGGGGGGGGGGGGGGGTCCCCTTCTCATTTTAATATTGCCCAAAACCACCTTTCATGTGTTTTCAGGCTACCAATTCATGCTGCTTCTATGCATGTAAGTGAAGTCTCCAGAATCACTATCTGAATATAACCTGAATATATTTAATTTTACCTCAGGAAGAACACATTTTGAAACCTTAGTTGCACTGATATTCTTATTTTTAGCTGCTGCACAAGTGTGACAGGGCAACAAAGCCACAGAGCCTGCTCTGCCAACAGTTTGATTCCTTTTACTTCAAAGTTCCACCTTCCATGTGGGGTCTGAACTGTGTTTTTTGCAGCTGGACCTCATGCTTCCCCTCTCACACCCCACAAGCAATGTGCTGGCTGCCAGAGCCAGCAGAAGCAGGGAGCAGCATGAGAAACTCTCCCAGGCTGAGGATGGTGAGCTGAAGAGTGGTGAAGTTTTAGTTAATGCACTGAAAATAGCTGGCCTCTCAAGTTCTTATCCATTCTTATATACAGTCTTCTGCCTTCCTTTTTCCACTTGACTTCTTTCAGTAACCTCATTACTGTCACTGTTTTCCTCACCTCTCCACATCTGGGCAGCCACCACTCTTGTTACTGCTTTTAAAGGCTCTAAGAAACAGATTTGTGACTCTGTGTATCTTTTTCTCTGGCTAGAGTTAAAAACCAGGCAATTGTTTCCTTAACTGGTGAAAAATGTCATATGGAGAGCTATGTTTTATGAACAACAAAAGAAAGTATGATGGAGGCCATAAGAAATTGGAAGAAATTTCTGTAGTTTGGATTAAGGTATTACCCCAAAGATGGAGATATACTGAGCCATGAGCAGTAGCCTGGATGGTGATTGCCTCCTGTGGTTTGTGCTTTCTAGTTTGGTATCCTCCAAAAAAGAGTACAGCTATGGGAAAAGACGAAGGTCTGAGACCTTTAGGTGAAAGAGATATGTGTGTATAAATATGTTTTTAAACATGTAAAGAGATTGTTTGCAGAGGAAACTAAGGTGATGAAGATGGCTAGAAAGCATCTTTACTCATTATATTCATTACAAGTGAGCTTTGAAGTTTTGGAGGAAATGGTGCTGGACTGGGATCTATAGTTTTGAAGTACGAAGGAAACTTTCTAAAACATGTGTGCCTCTGTGGGCAATATTCAATTGCATTTGTGCATAGGAGTCCAATTACAGATATCACGCAGGTATCATGGAAGATGATATATATGATGAAGCGAATGGGTGGAGTGAATAGAGAAATACACACTGAAACACATGGAAAATGTCACTGAGCAAATGCATAATGCTTTTTTGTGGCTCTTTTGTAGGCAAAATGCTATGTGAACAACTATGGGGGGTATATTATAGACCTGAGTGCATTGAAATCTCAGCTTGTTTTGAAGATCATCTGGTTTCCAACTACAGACATCAGATTGCATTAGTATGTTTCTGTAATTTTGTTCTATTGAAAACAGCAAAGAAATATCTCTCAGATCTCATGAAAACAGGCAGGAAAAATACAGTTTAGAAACTATCAATGGTTCGAATATAAAATGCACCACGGATTAATTGAATAATTTTCAGAAGATATTGCTTTGATTGGGATGAACCACAGGTAGCGTCTTTTCTTTCTAATAAAGAAGTAGATTAATTTCTTGAAATAAAAATATCACAGTGGATTTAGCTAAATACAACCAAAAAGACCAAACCTATAAAATACTTAGTGCTAATAGAAATGGCATAGTAAATCACAATGAGCACCTGAATTGAATGGAACTTTATGGCCTTTTCTAAAGGAAATTGAAAACAGTATAACTAGGGACACTACCAGAGCCAGGATTTGAGTGTTGGACCTCATGCCATTTTAAAAATTCAGTGACTGAAAAAAATTTCTGGTTTTGCAAGACATCAATCACAGAGATTGAAACTCTGTGTCTCCTGAAATTTGGGCTCATTAAAATACTTGTTAAACATGTTTTTAATCTCTGTGTTTAGTATCTTTTAATTGCTTATTATTTTTTTAGTGGAAAGAAAATTGATTCATGTTTAAGTCTGCTAAAACTTTTTCTAAGATTTTACTACAACAGTTATTTTCCATTTTTGTCTGAAACGGGCTTTCAGGAAATAAATTTCTTTAGAGGCAAGATAATCAAGCAAAATTTCACTCTTTTCAGGTACACACTGTAGCATACATTCTCATACATTTTATCTTTTTCACATTATTTGCAATCATGTAACCTTACATGATCAATAATTGCATTTGTGCAATATGTCATGAATGGACAGCTGTACTTGATAACTAAAAACAGTGTTTGTGATTGATGTTTGTGATTTGGATTAGATACACTGAGAGACTGTACATAGTAAAATATCGGTAAAAATTAAAGGGGTAACTTGAAAACATAATCAGTAAAGCAAATGCATTTTTTATGAGATATATGTCAAAGTTAAGATATGTTTTATACTACAGATCAACTTTTTAATAAGTCGTCCTCTTTAGAGATGTTAATTATAGTTTCCTCCCACTTGTCGAGGTTTGACAAGTTTCATTCCTGCTCTGCTATTAACAGCATGGGAAATGTGTTTATAGGCACTTTGTCAGGCCCTGTTAGAAGAGTCAGCAAAACCTACTCATTCATGTTTCTCATGAGCCTTTCCCTTCTCTTTCCCCCTCCTCTCCAACTGTCTCAAACAAAAAGCTGGCTCTGTATTTGCAGCGTACTGTGAACTGTTTCATTGCTGGTGATTAAAAACAAAGCAAGTCAAACCTTTGTGGGAATTTATGGAGTGGCAATAAATCCCGTACATGTCATCCACGTACTTTTCAAACCTCTTCATATACACTGGGATTTTTTTGTTCTGGGATAAAGAACATGGACTTTGATAAATACAACTACTTGAAAGAAGGAAAATGTCATGTACTGTGGCCAACTCCTCCCCGCCCCCAATCCTAACTTTATAACAGGAGATTAGGGGGTGGGAGGGTAGCTCACCAAAGCAACCTAACTCTGTAAAAGCTGGAGACTATAGATGACAAAAAGCTAATCTTTGCTATTGTCAGACATAACAATAAGCTAAGGAAAGGCCTGATTGAAAGGAACCAAGGCAGAGCGTAGTTACACAGAAGCGTACAGAAGTTAGAATTTAATCCATTGTGAATACAGAGTCAAGAGTACTTACACTATTGTATCACTGAAGTAAAATAGAATTGCATGAAGTTTACATCATTGTAACTGACAGCAATGTTTGGCCAAAGTCTGGCTTAATCAGAGCAGAAGGCAAAGGAACGATGTTTGCGGTCAGTGTTGTGCTCGTGATAACTTGGAGAAAATGTAAAACTCCCTTTATGCTTCAGGACTCTCCTTTGGCATTGCAGAGAGAACTAAAATTGACTCTGTGTCACCAGTTGAGGGCTTCCCCATTTGAAGAGAGTTATAACATGCACGCTTGGAGGACGACTTGGGCTTGGCAGGGAGGAGCGGGAGGGAGCTGACCCAGTCTGAGCTGTGCTCCAGCAGCCATCAGCTGGCACCTCCTCAGGGACCTCCTGCCAGCTCACATAGGCCAGGCCAAGGGGGCTGAGGGGTCATATGTGCTCTGGAGACTCGAAAAGGAAAAAGAAGCTCAGGCTTACTAGCTACTGATTATGTGTAACACTTGGTAAAACATTTAGTATTTATATATATATATATATATATAATATATATATTTAGTATCTTTTGCGTCTTTATCATATGTACTGTATGCACAATTCTGTAACACAATGAGTGTTGTAACTATAAGCAGCAGAGAAAGTGCTAGCTAAAAGCATCATCCTTTCTAATTTGAGAATTTTGATAGAAGGCTCAAGTCCTGAAGCTGAACACTTTTCATCAGAGAACATAGCTGAACTGGGAAGGCAAGCAGCAAATAGTCTTTGTTTCCGTCCTCCAAACCAGGCACCAAGGAATGAGAAAGGTGGACTTTGTGCTTTGGATGACATACTTGATTGTCCAGCACAGCAAAGGAACTTGGTGACATCCCATAGGATTAAAATTGCATTTTTCCAGGAACTGTCCTTTCCCTTCTTCCCTCTTTCATTCATTGTGTGTCTTCTCTGTTCCGAAAGCCATAAGGCAGAAGTCCTACTGATAGCAAAGCCATAATTTTTTAAAAAAATCTTAAATTGGTTTTGGTTTGGTGTTTTTCTTTTGTTTTGTTTTGGTGGTGGTGTTGTGTTTTGTTGTTTTGTTTTTTTTTTTCTCTCTCCTTTCTTTTTTATTTTTTACTTTGGAATAAAGAAAAAGATTTTAATCTTTCCAAACAGCCCTTCTGGCCTGTGCACATTCATTCATCAGTTCCACAACACAGCTTTCACTCTGTTCTCATTTCCTTTTCAAGCCCCACTTGAACTCAGTGATTAATTGATAGCAGTAATAAGTTGCTATCATCTCCGCAATAGCCGTGAAAGGGAATTGAGATGGCTTGCCAACAGGCTTCAGCAGTGCTATTTTGGAAGGAGTGAAGTGCCAGAACGCTAACACTGAACAGCACAGATAGCCGCTGGGCGGAACCATTCCAATACATGCTATTTTTGATCATACCAGCACAAAATCAACTCTGGCTTTCACAGTTACTTGCTGCCACGGGAACTGTTGATGTTCAGAAATGAGGATCTGTGTGTCAATTTTAAGGGAGACTGCGCTTTACTGGATATCAACATGTCAGGCCACCTCTTTTCCTGAGGGGAAGCCTTTTTGCTGATGTCCCCACCACCATGATTGTGTCAAAGCCCCTCTGTTCTCCCTGCTCCTAGGTCAGGTGTTCCCCTCATGCATCCCGTTTCCAGATTTTTGCTCAGTCAGTCTGTTTTTTTCTCCCCAAGCCTTTTATCCACTCTAATTTCTTCCTACTGCAGCTCTCAGCTCCAATCTCCCCAGCCCTAGTGACACTTGCCGACTCCCACCATGCTCTCCTGTCCCAATCAGCCTTCCCTGATTATTTGTCCTAAAGGAGCTCTTCAGTCCTCTGCCCCACTGCCCCACTCACTTTCCTTTCCAGACACAGAACTGCCCTGCAAACACTCCCCACTTACAAACCTTACCCCATGCACTTCCTTTTGGCCTTTCCTTCCCTGTCCTTCCCCTCAGTCTTTTCCAAAAGTCTTTATGCTTTCTGAGCATCCTCTTCCCCCTTCCTTCGAAACTGACTTAGATGATGCCTCTAACTTTCCCGTATGCTTTTTTTCCCCTTATTTCTCCAGCACCAACTTCTCCTTCTACCTCATTTCCTATACTTGGCTCCTCACCATTAGCCCCTACAACACGGCTGCTCCAGGAACTCGAGTTGCCCATGACTAAGCTCTGCTTCTGCAGCTCACACAAAGTACTGTTTAGAAAACTTCCTTGTGTGTATTCCCATATTTGTTGCCAGTGAGAGCAGTGTCTGGAAGCTGCAGCTGGAGTAGAAACAGAGGGGTGGTGCTGGGGATCTTAGGAGATTTGGAATGGCTTCAAACTTCCTTCAATGAAGCATAGGGAGGCAATTAATGGGGAACCTGGCACAGTGCCCATCTGCAGAGTCTGCCTGTGCTGTACAGCTGGCCTTACTCATTTGAACATTTTCTTTGGTTCAATTCACCACATGGCTTTACTTCACTAGGATTAGCCCTTCAGTTGTTGTAAACTTACGCAGCCTTATTGAAAGTAATGTAGAGAAGCTAGTTTACAGCAAATAAGGATACAGTCCCTTTTTTCGGGGACCTTTGAATACAACATGTCAAACCCCCAAGTTAGACATAATTTCAGCGTAAAACCTCAAAGTGCTCTGGGTGAATATGAAAAGGCTCATGAAGTTTAAGGAATCTTTAAATGGGCTTGATTTCAGCTCTGTAAATGCAATTATCTCATGTGGTTCCCAGTATCGGGTTTCACTGCAAAAATTTTGCATTAATTTAATTAATCTCCACCTGGAAGAAAAGTACAGACTTAAGTATCTGTTCAACCTTATTCCGGGTCCTGCATTTTTAGCAATCTGAAATGCTCAGTCTCACAGACTTCTTAGACATTAAAGGACAGATCCTCAGTGGGAGCTTAGGTTAGAGCCAAAAAAGGATTTAGGGATCTTGAAAACAGGCAGTGTAGCATCTGTATTTTAAGCGCTTTTCCCTGAATGCAATCCAGAATTGAAAGTTACAGTCCTCAGAGCATAGGAAGGATTGTATAATTCAAAATGGTAGTACCAAACCTCTGTGCACTGAGAGAGGCTAGCCAACAGACCTTGCCAAAGATGGATTATAACAAAAATGTTTCTACTGCCTTGAGTTTAAGTGCAGAGTCAAGGCTCCAGGCAGGCATATTGACTAATTAAAATATGTTTTAGGGTTGCCTTAATTATCTAAGAGTAATTGAGACCTCTTTCTAAGTCATGTTAAGAAATGGATTCCCACGATGCTCAAGCACTGATTGTAGCTGGTTCTGTGCAACCTTCAGGCATTAGTATGTTTAGGAATTTGGGCCAGATTTCAGTGATTACATTTTCTGTGTTTATGTTTGATTGGCAAAAGAAGTATAACACTTTTGAATGAAGACTATGGAAATGGATTATATAGGTGGAGTAAAATGCCAATCTTTTCTATAACTGTCTTGTTTATTAAAACACTAACCCGGGGAATGGAGTCACTTAGGGTTGGTTTGGCTTATTTACTGCCTCATCTAAAGGAGAAATGTAAGCCTCAAATTCTTTCCTTGTTGAAAAACAGCTCAGATTTGAGATTGACATAAAATAGGATGCATTGCCATTGCCTCAGTCAAGGTTGGCCGATGAAGGAAACAATGCAAGAAGTAACCAGAGTGGGGCAGCCTGGCTTGGTATCTTGGTCATTAGAAATCGTTGTGGAAGGAGAAGAATCCTGAGCTCCTGCAGGTGAATTCCTACACCATTAAATTCAACAGTGCATGTATGGAATAAAAGGTAAGTAATACTGTGTAGTTCTTGGTATGCAAGTCTTCACACTACTTATGGCCAAAAAGGTATCAAGAGAAAATCCTCAGGCAGCTGACAGAAACTGTGAAGCTGAGATTTGCATGTTGTCATCATCTTAATGTGGAAGTGCACTTGGCATGAGTACGTGGCAGGCAATGTGAGTAACTCACTTTCACGTATTATTAAAAAAAAAAAAAAAAAAAAAAAGAAAGAAAAGAGAAATCATGAGATCCACAGATTCAGAGGCTAAAGAAATCGGTACAGACAGCAATCTATGCTCTTCCCAACACAGAAACAAAGGCCATAAAAAAACCTGAGTTATCTATCATTTAGAATATTACTTTCCCTATTTGCTTTTTCTTCTCCTGTAAATATGATCACACATTAATTGTAGTAGAATGGAGCAATATTCAATGCTTTATCTTTAATTCCCTTTTTTTATAAGAAATTTCTTGTTCCTTCAATAAAGCATTTTTTTCCTCCCTGTGTATAAAATTAAATCTCTTTCCCAGACTGTTTATTCAAAAAATGAAAAAAAAAATCTACAGAGAAAATGGTTTAAAAAGTAGTTATGTAGGGATTGCAAAGAGCTTCAGAAAAACATACGGTAAGTATGTTAATTATTTTCTTCTCTAACCTTTCCTTAATGTGGTTCAAGGGAAAAGCAAAACCAAACCAACTGCTAAAGATTTTAATATAAAGCATCATATTTTAAAAAAATAATAATCCATTTGCCTTTTCTTAGATTAAGGCAGAATCCTCAGTTTTGATGGGAGTGTCAGCTGCCTGCAGTCAAATTATTCCTGCATTTTTTGTTGATTTTCTACATTTCTATGCTTTTATCTAAAGTAATGATATTCAGAGCAGGTCATTACTTACACTAGATAATTTTATCCTAGGAATCAGTCCATTTCATAGCTTGAAGTAAAAATGTTTCCTCTGAGATGAGCTTAAATGTATTTCTCTCACATGATTGCAGACGCATCAGTAATGTTCCCAGACCACCAAGCTTCCTGAAGAAAGCACTCAGTGCCAAAGTCTGCTTCCATTTACTTGAATGTTAAATTCTGCTATTATATGTGCCAGTGGCCAAAGAACCAGGCTGTAAAAAAGTAATTAAGAACATCATTTCCCCAGTGTGAATTACACGTGTGTTTTTGAAGGCAGACTCTGGCTGTTCTACCATTGGCTTTCAAAAGTTTGTTTCCCAGGAGTTGCACTCATTCAATGTATATCAGGACTATTTCTGGCTGCGTCAAAGATTTTTAAAGGAATTTTAGTATACACAGTCTGATGCTGTTTGTTCCCATATTTTCAGTGAAGGGAAAATCTTAACATCTGATATCTTCTCTCATTTTAGATACTTCTCTGATTAAAGGAGAAATGTGATGCTTCAGAACAATCAAATATTTAAATAATTTTTTAGCAGGTTTACTGTCCTTATATAGCAAGAAAAAAGGAGTGATCTAAAGCTGTCAATCTTTGCATCTATAAAACACCTTTCTCTTAGTAATGTCTTGCTTATAATAGTAATAGTCTTTGGAGTGATGGAACAAGCTCCACAGGGGTGTGGTAGAGTGTCCATCACTGGAGGTTTTCAAGATGGGATTGGTCAGGGTGCTAAATAATCTCATCAAGTCTTCCTTTCTCATGAAAGGTTGGACCAGATGATCTTTCAAGGTCCCTTCCAGCCTGAGGTGTTCTATGATTCTACGAGATTTGTGTCTTCAGACACCACTTCTGACCTAATGGTTATACTGCATAACACCAGCATACCGATCCAACCTATAAAGCACCAGTTGCAACACTTCGATGAGCACTGAGCAACTACAAAGGTGACCCTTTACTTCTCAAGTGTAAAGCTGTTCCCAATTAATGATGTTTCAGGTGTTTTGATGCAGATAATTTTTGGTGGATAAGGAACACCAGCCATGCTGTGATGCTCAGTTATTCAGTTCTCTCTCTTTTCAAAATAAATTTAAGATGGGACAAACTTACTGTCTTAATGACCACAGTGATATATGGAATTCTCTGTTCCATTTCTTGGTGTGGCTGGGAGAAGCAGTTTCAGTGCATTGCTGGCTTTTGTCCTTGCACTTCAAGAGCACTATAGCAGGTAGTGCTTCTTTGGTAAGGACACATAGCTAGGGGATCCAATTCTTAAACTTATTTCATGGTTAATCTATCTAGATATTTAGTGATAGTCTCTTTAGTGATGAACACGGGGTTTTAATCTACATAAAAGAAAGATCTGGCATTCCACAACCCGCTTTAACTACCCATGTCTGCCACACATCTAGGCATACAGGTCATCAGCTCAACTAAAGCTCCAATGTGAACTGCTGAGCACACTCAGAAACATGTTAGTCGTCCATCTAACTGAGAAGATCCTACACCTCTAACCACACAAAGGTGATTCCTCTTTGTCCCAGTTCTTGGGTTCTTAAGATAAAACTACTGTCTAGGCAATTCTGAGTAAAGGTATCTACAAAAAGATGTTTTAATCCCACAAGTTGAAGAGGGTGCAGTCATTTCACCTTTTAACTGAGATGAAGGCAAGCATAAATTGTACTGCTCTTTGCATGAAATGGCATGACATTTTAGTCCTTTTGAAAATAAAACTGCTTCAGTTTGTTCTGAAGCAAAAATACTATATGACATAGTAATATCACCACCTTGTGGGGAAGAAATGTGTCCCAGCATGTACAAGCGTTGTCATTATGAGTATCCCTGGAGCACCTGTGTTCAACAGGGATATAAACCAATATATAGTCAATGTTGCTGAAATTAGAAATTAAACAATTATTCTAATAGAAGTTAATTTGTATTTTTTAAAAAAAGGTATTGCAATGGATGCATTTATCTTCTGATTTGGCTTAACACATCAGCTTGGTAAACTCTGCCCAGCTTGTGCAGTTAATTACAACCATTGTGATTTAATCCCTTGATTTATAAAGATGTATTTCAAATTGATAAATTTTAATGTGTTTATAAATGTGTTATAAAATAATGTATATATACCTATAAAAATAATAGATTAATATATTTAAGTGCCACTTTGCACAGCGTTTCCAGCAATTCTGCTTTCTCCATCTCTCATTTTCATAGAAAACATTGAAATAAGGCTCTTCTGAGAAGCCGGACATCTGGCAGAGGCTGAAATACACCCAGCCTGCACTCAACCAACTGACAAACAAGACCATCCTTTCTCCTCCTTAAGTCCTCATTTTTTTGTTTTCTATATAACTTCCAAACTCTATCAAACATAAGGCAGCGTTTGTACAGACAACGATTTCATTCAGTACAGGCCTAACAATCTGTCCTGTGTACTGGATGATGCAGTATCCTGTGGAAAAGATAGTATATGCTTATGTTATTAAAGGCTGTAGTATAAAAATAATACTTAAGATTTAGCACGAGAATTGGAAACTTAACTCTAGAATTTCCTAATACTTTTGGATTATTTTCAATCTTAATAACAGCCAAAAGAAAAGTTTTTGTGTTTATAAGCACAGATACTAATTTAAACAGAAAAGTTAAAACATATTCCCTTATCTATTACTATAACACCACTGAAGTACTTTAGGTCTTAAAAAAGTAAAAGAAAGTTTTCTTTATTGGGAAGTATGAAACACCTTCTGAAGTATATACCAGTGAAGACGTTTTGTACTGTTGAACAAGGAAATTCTGTTTTACTACCAGAAGTGATCTCCATCCCCACCCCCCACCCCTTTTGTTCAGTATCTATGTAGCAATAAAGGAGTGCATGCATAGCAGAATACTATCAGGATAAAATACATTCAAAATACATTCTAGCAGAACTAAATTTGAGCTTTTAAAGAAGACATTATGACTTTAACTTTATGTAGGTGAATTTTTCTCTTGTCCTGCACTGGAACAAAACATGCAGAAGTCCTACACTTTTCAAAGATAAAAGAAAGCTTACGCTGCCCACTTGACACATTTAACTTGGATGCTTCAGGGTTTAAAAAGTGGTCTCCAGGCTTTCATTAACTGATTCAGGCAACCTAACCTGGTCCTAGGTTTCCTACCGGGCCATGGAGGTCTCCAGACTTTGATTTCAGAGCTCCTTGCTTAGGAACTCACCTCTCCATTACCTGAAAGTCCCCGATGGGTGAATGATTAGGTGACCAATTTAGGATTCATAGCAGGCACTTCTGACAGCTTAATATCCACACACTGGCTACTCTTTTGGGAGCAGGCACTTACTGCAGAAGGAGATAGGAGAAGGCGGCTTATTTCACACAATAATACAGCAGTTGCCAAGAAATCAGGAAAAGGCTCTAGATTTACACTAGCTTGAGGATGTTTGCACTACAATTTCTACTACTATGTAGCCAAAAAGCTGTCAGAAAAGTCAGGGCTAATTCTCTTTTGAGTTTTTTCTGTTGAACCTGGACCTTTTACAGCACAAACCGCAAACAAAGCAAGAAAATAAGCTAAAGCAAGCTTAGCCTCTATGAGAAGATTTTGCTGAGAAAGGTTTCTAGTTTTCCTGCTCATGGTGTTGGTTACTGCCAATGACTCTTAAATGCACAAGCATCCCCTGGTTGTGGTTCCTACAGATACATTTTCTCAAGGCAGTTTCCCGTTCAGGCAACAGATCCCCTCCCCTTCCCCGCCCCCCCCCCCCCCTTTTTTTTTTTTTTTATTCCCCTGATGATGTAGATCTTCTGAGATCCTGAACAGGATCACCAAGTATTTTTTCCCATCTGATTTGTTTATTGTCTAACTTTCAAACATGGAGTTCTTTCAAAAAATACTATCAGCTTCAGATCCACAGTCAAGAAGAGCAATTTGTAAATCTGAACTCCAGAACATGTAATTAACATCTGCATATGGCACTACAAAGTTGCCCCGGCATGCAAATGTACAAAGAAACCATTTTAGTTTCTGCCTCATCTATGTTATGATTCAGAGCTGAGACAAAGACCTGACTAAAGCCCTGGGGAAAGCGAGATCTGTTAGGTGTGATCTTGGTGTACGACTTACCACACAGTATGCACAGAGTTCAGTAGACAGCAAAGCAACCACAGATGGTATCTATCATCTGAGAAGGGGCGGTAGTGCACCACTTGTGCAGAACAGACTAAGAGCTAGGGCACTCCCTTGGGAGAGGAGAATGGATGTCCTAAGTAGGGTGTTTATTCTCCAGATTATTTCTGGGGTTTTGTTTTAGTCTCAAAGTGAATACAATGAAGAATGTGTAATTGATCTGGGGAAAGCATGCACAAGTCCTTACTCATCAAACTGTCAAGATCACTAGGTGACAGTGTTACACTTTGTATTTGATCTCAGTCTGCTTTCATGGTTCTGACACTTATGGCTTCCTAAAAATTTTCAACAGAGCTGAAGGTGTGCTTATTCTATCAACCACTAAGGCATTCACAAACGAAGTGGAGAATGTAGGTTTGAACATGCAGAGGAGAGAGGCCCATGCCTGTGTTAGTAAGGACAGGTGAGAACTTGATGGTCTGTATGGTTAACTTTTTTCCTGTATATGCCTATGGCCCAGCCTGCCCTGTACTTTTCCAAATAATTTGGGGTTCAAACCAGCTGTTTGCCTTGGTCAGTTGATGAACCCCCTGTCACATGCTTCATTGCCCACATTCTTCCTCAATTGCTGCATCCAAATTTCAGCAACTGGTTCCCAAGTGTGGGATGCCAGTCTGCACCCTGTGTGAATAAAGTGGGCTAAAGAAACACACCTTCTATATGGAGCCAACACTTTGTTATTAGTCTAAAGTCGGCAATATTATTAAGCCAGCTACGCTGATACTAACATTTACATTCAGGCTATCAAATTGTTACAGCTCTTTCCCAATAGTGATGAAGTTAGCACAGATGCATACATATTTTCTAGTATCTCACCCTTTCTTCCATTAAGCTCACCTTTCTGTATTTCCCAGGGTCCTAAAATCAATGGCACCCATCTGTTTTGGTGTTTAAGAACATTTGAGAGAATGGATTTGTCCAGACTCTGCCAATTTAGTGCTTGTGCGTTTAGCAGTATGCTACTTTAGATGCAGTGTTCCTCATGAGTGCTTTAATCAGCAGACTAGACTGCAGACTTGCTCACAGTAATCAAGCATTTATCACTAGGAGGGCACTAAGTGAAAGGCAGAAGTGATGAATCACAGAATTATTTAGATTGGAAGAGATTACCAAGACTCATACAATCCAACCTCCTTCTCCAAGCAACATTGCTTTCCAAGTTAGTTCTGGTTAATCATGGCCTTGTCCAGTCAATTTCTGAAAATCTCCAGTGATGGAGATACCACAAGATCTCTGGAAATCTGTGCTTAATCGCTTTTGTGGGGAGTTTTTAAATGTGAATAAAAATTGAAGTTTCCCTTGCTGCAACTTGTAACTGTTGCTTCTTGACCCTTTGTTGAGCACCTCTGAGAAGAGCCTGGCTCAGTCTTGCTTATAGTCTTGTATATCACATTATCTCTCTCCCCTTCTGGGACATCTGCAAAAAGAGATTTTTTAAGGTATCTCATTTCAGGAATATAAAAATTAAGTACCTAGTTTCAAATTCCCTTTCGAACTTTTTATTACTGCTTGCAACCAATCCACTAAATCTCTTAAAAAATCAAACAGATAAAATGATTGCAGTTGGGCAATGATACCCCCCCCCCCCCCCCACCTCCAAAAGCTAACAAGCCCAAGTAATTAAAAACTGGATGTGGGAATGGACTGTCCCAAACTGCCTGTGAGGCTCTTGCCTGCAGACTGGTGCTGCTGTGGAGGAAGATGACCAGCAGCCAGGTTAAACAGTAACCAGCTATTTGCCTGTGGATTTTTCAGTCATAAAAAGAGTCAGCTGGGATAGAAGTGTAAAAGACACCTTGAATCTTTTTTACCTGGGAGACCGAGATGTAGGAAAACCACATGAGGCAAAGCCTGGTGTGGCACTGCCAGGAGCTGCCCTGCAGCGTTGCAACCTTCTCGCTGGCTCCTGTGAGTCTCCTGTGCCCAGCCTGGTGAGGGGGAGGCACAGATAGGGACCTGTGCTTCAGGAACCCTGAAGGGAGTTTGCACCAGCCCCAGCCCCAGCAGGCTGTGGGGAGCTGCAGGGGCACATGCAGTGCTGGAGCACCCGCAATACCAGTGGGAGATGAAAATGTATAGTGTGCAAAGGGGGGAACCCCCAGATTCAGGTCAGGGGGTGCACATGTAACCCTGCAGGGCCACAGAGAGGGCATGCATGTGCACGTCACTCTGTGTGTGTATGCACCTGCGTGCATGTGTGTTGGGGTAGGATTAGAACTTCTTGGCATTTTTTATAAAAGAGTGTTCAGAAATTCACAGGTACCTATTGACACTTTGTGTCTAGCATTGCAGTTTTTCTATTTTATTGTTGATAGTGATCTCAAATTGCTGCTTGCCAGTAATTTCTGTGTCATTAACAAATCAATAAACCACCTTGATTCTGATTTTATTTGGACCACAGGAACTGAGCAGTTTTCCTTGCACTACTCGTGTTAATACATGCCTTTCACCTCCTGCGGCCTGAGACCCAGTGAGAGTCCCAGCTGCTATTTCAGGATCAAGCTTCCTAGCACAGAGGTGCTGCTCTGACATCAGATTCCCCACCAGGAGAACATCTCACTAGAGCTGGACATTGCTTTACAAGAGTCTCAGTTTGAATGAATCACCATTTTCAAATGAATAAGTTCAGCCAAAGAACTCAATCTGCTTGACATTTTGTTTAGTTCTCAGACATCAACTGTAATGTCACTGCTTTTAAAAAGTAACTGGATATGTCTTTTTTAGCAAAACAGTATTATATGAAATATTTTAGGCTTTTTCTGTGTAAGTGGAATAAACCAGGCAATGAATTAGATCTTTTTACAAGACTATGCTTTTATGTATGTTCTGTGTGGCATCACTGAAGGCTCCCTCAGGATTTGTTCTCATTGCAGACCTCATGCTAATGTCACAAGCTCATCTCCCTCACTCTTTGTTACAGATATAGAATCAGAGGTGCAAGATATGGAAATTAATTGATATAAAAGATGTAGAGCTGAAAACAGTGGTTATGACCTGAGGGTTTTGTCAACTCTTTGTACTTATCAGGAGTTGCGCTGGATTTACACCTGTGCTACAAGCGAGCATGAAGTCCTGCATGATGACAGCAAGCAATAAAATGTCACCTCCGTGAAACATCACATTATGAATGGTAATTAAATACTAAATTTGCTTGAGTTTTCACATGCATACTTTATAAAACTTCTTCATATACCTCAATTTCAGTACTAACCCCTAGAGGATTTTTCTAACAGCAGTATAAATTAATTGAAAGATACCTCACTTTCTCAATAAAGTCATCCAGCTATCTAATAGACATTGAATAAAATTAATGAAATAACTTTTACAGCTTGTCTGACAGGTGCCTTTCAAACACTGCAGCACTGCTTTCCTCTGCTGTATGAACTTCAGTGCTTTTATCGTCTGAGGAGACAAATGTCTTACACAGAGTGGGCCAATGTCAGCATTGATCTGATTCTTAATCAATATTAATAACTGAAATTTTTTCTTTTCTATTCCACATACGCCTTTTTATTTTTTCCACACTGTCATGACAGAGTTCTGTTAGTGTAACAGAACAGGGACAAAAAGTCCAAGTCTTTCCCCTGCAGGTGAGAGTTGCATTCCCTTCTGTCTGCTCTCCATGTCTCACCATTTTTCACTCCTATGCTTCTGGCTCAACTGCTATAAAATAAAAGAAATTAAGGCATTTCTTTGGAAAATCGGGCTGAGACCCTGAAAGGAGAGTTTCACACCCAGCTGTCCTGTGCTGACCACTTTGCTATATCCTTTAAAAGAGACCATCAGCTCAGGTTGCCAGTGGCTGTAAGCATTTTCAATTAAGTCAGTAAGGGAAGTAAGCACCTTAGTGTAATTTTACTTTATAGCTCTCCAAAAGCCTTCAAAGTTATAGCTCTTTCTCTGCTGACCACAGAAGGATGCAAGCATGTCCCTTCAGAAAAGTAGCTTGTGTTTCCCCACTGGTGCTGTGCCCATTATTCAGATACAATTTGCACCATAATTAGGTGCCTCATTTAGTCACATTGGTTCTGTGCTATGCTTTCTACCTTTGTATCATGAGTATATTTCATTAGCATCTCTCTTATGTGAAAATGAATGTGTGACCTTCCTGTCCACTGTGAATGAGGAGTCTGGTAATTTGCTAATGCAAATTAAAGCTTCAGGGCTGCTCTCTTGAACTGACAAGTCACAGCTTTCAAGATCCGTTCTTTTGTCCAGGACCATTGGAGTGGATTATATTGCAACTACCTCCTGGGAATTTGCAAGCAAAATCTTCTGGTAATGTTCTACACAATTCCTGCCCACAAAGGAATATTGAGGCCATGTGGCTGACAGCAAGAACTCCAAAGTTCTGCTTAAATTTCCTGCCCAGAAGTATGTGTGACTGTGCTATCTATAGCATATCAGTGAGTCAAACATGTCCAGGAAACATGAAACATACTCTATGTGTACAGCACAATTTTTTTAATCTACAGTAACTCCAACATGTCCAGACATTTTGATGTGTCATATGTTTGGTAGATCAGGATCATATCTGTAAGACTGGACATTTTGATCTGGTGATGACAATCTGAGCTTTTAGAGTGGGCATATTTGACCTACAGACATTATGGCCAGAGCTCCTGCTGTGCTGAGAGATATCTAGAAATCCTGGGCAAATATTTCACTCTGGCAAGATTTCCAGGAACAAAAAAGGACTCTCCTTGCAAAATTCAAATTCTTGTTGACTTGGTCAGACTGGATAACCCTACTCTCTACACTTCCAGTCATCTGCAGCTCATCTTAACCATATTCCTCCAAATCGTACCTCCTTTTTACATTGTTTGTTAATGAAATTAGGCTGGTATAAAAATATTCATTAAAGCAGTTGACCTATCTTGACATGACTTCCACTTCCTGTATTTTCTATCTATATTTTTGCAATTCTCATGAAATTGTTGATGCATGATGCTTCAGAAAGGATTAAAGGGATGTAACCTAATTAATACCACTCAGCATTTTTAATAACTGTTAGACCATCCCAGCTAAACCAAATTTTTATTGTAAGATTATGGATTTGACTTATGAAGGGTTTGATGGAATATGTTTAGACTACTGGAAGTCATTTGATGTACATTGCATAGTATTTCTCTCCATCAACAATCCTGGCAAACTGCAGAGGTCCCAGAAGACCAGAGGTTAGACAATGTAACACCCATTTACAAGAAGGGCAGGAAGGAGACCCTGAAAGAGAAGAGTTTCACACCCAGCTGTCCTGTGCTGACCACTTTGCTATATCCTTTAAAAGAGACCATCATGAGGCAGGAACGAGGATCCAGGGAACTACAGGATTGTCAGCCTGACCTCAGTGCCAGGGAAGGTTACGGAGCAGATCAACCTGAACGCCATCACACGGCACGTGCAGGACAACCAGGGGATCAGGCCCAGCCAGCATGGGTTCACGAGAGGCAGGTCCTGCTTGACAAAACTGATCTCCTCCTACATCAAGATGACCCACCTAGTGGATGAGGGAAAGAATGTGGATGTTGTCTACCTGGACCTTAGAAAAGCCTTTGACACCATCTCCTCCAGCATTCTCTTGGGGAAACTGGCTGCTCATGGCTTGGACAGATGTACTCTGTCCCAGGTTAAAGCTGGCTGGAAGGCTGAGCCCAAAGAGTGGTGGTGAATGGAGCTGCATCCAGCTGGTGGCTAGTCAAAAGTGGTGATCTCCAGGGCTCAGTATTAGGGCCAGTTGTGCTTAATATAACAACAGTCTGGACAAGGGCATTGAGCACACCATCAGTAAATTTGCAGATGACAACAAGCTGGGTGGGAGTGTTGATCTGCTTGCATGTAGGAAGGCTCTGCAGGGGAGTCTGGACAGGCTGAACCGATGGCATGAGGCCCATTGTATGAGGTTCAACAAGGAGAAGTGCCAGGCCCTGCACTTGGGTCACAACAACCCCAGGCAATGCTACAGGCTTGGGGAAGAGCGGCTGGAAAGTGCCTGGTGGGAAAGGGCCTGACGGTGCTGGTTGACAATTGGCTGAACATGAGCCAGCAGTGTGTCCAGGTGGCCAAGAAGGTCAACAGCATCCTGGCTCATATCAGAAACAGTGTGGCCAGCAGGACTAGGGAAGTGACTGTCCCCCTGTGCTCAGCACCAGTGAGGCCGCACCTCAAATCCTGTGTTCAGCTTTGGGTCCCTCACTTCAAGAGGGACTTGGAGATGCTGGAGCGTGTCCAGAGAAGGGCAACAGGGCTGGTGAAGGGTCTGGAGCACAAGTCTGATGAGGAGCAGCTGAGGGAACTGGGGTTGTTTAGCCTGGAGGAGACTCAGCAGGGATTTTATCCCTCTCTACAACTACCTGACAGGAGGCTGTAGGCAGGTGGATATCAGTCTCTTCTCCCAGGTAAAAAGTGACAGGACAAGGGGAAATGGCCTCAGGCTGCACCAGGGGAGGTTTTGATTGGATATGAGGAAAAAGTTCTTCACAGAAAGGGTGGTCAAGCATTGGAAGAGGCTGCCTGTAGAGGAATTAAGGCAGTGGGTTGATTAGTATTGACAGTGTGTGTGTGTGTGTGTGTGTGTTTGTGTGTATGTGTGTGTGTCAGACAGAGGAGAAGCAGTGTGGTCTGATCTCTGGAGGAAGGTGATACAGCGCAGACAGTAGAATCTGACCGATGGTAAAGCTTTGTTGCAGTCTACTAGTTTGATTGTTCTGCAACAGCTGCCCATGAGATAGTGGAATCACTATCCATGGAGGTATTTAAAAAATACGTAGATATTCTGCTTAGGGACATGGTTTATGGATGGACTTGGCAGTGCTACGTTAATGGTTGGACTTGATGATCTCAAAGGACTTTTCCAACCTAAATGATTCTATGATTCCATTTTGATAGAAAGTTGAATGCTACAATTTCAAATCTACACTAAAATAATTTTCTTACAGATACTTGAAAGGTAAGTGTTAATAGTCAATCATTATCCAGTAGGTACATTTCAAGTGGGATTCTTCAAGAATATGTTATTGGTCTCTTACTATCCTGAGGAAACTTTTGGCAATATAAAACCCTGCTGGCATACCTGTATATAATGCAAAAAAATGCCAGAGTAAAAAATAACAATAAAGGAAATGAGTTTTCAAGAAAAAAACTTGTTTGGGCAGCCAACTGAGCTCATTTGAATGATATGTATTAATGCATCAAATCTGAGGCTATATTCTAGAGGCTAAGGATTTTACTTACACGTTGGGGAATATGTTCTGGTCATCACTGACTCAGAAAGAGAATTAGCCTGATCATGGTGGATAACAAACTGGACATGAACTTACAATGTACAGCAATATTAAGACAGCTGATATCAATCATTAATCTAAGCCTGGGAAGTAACTGAATCAAAGTCTGTAAGTACCTACACAGGAAAGTGATTTCTGAGAGTATATGGATCATTAATCTTGCAAGCAAAGGCATAAAAATGTCCAGTGACTGCCAGCTAAAACTAAACAATTTTGGAATAAAATAAGATATAAACACTGTAGAAGGAATGCAATATATTTACACATCTTGCAAAGTAAAAGTGAGCTCTCCTCTATCTGACCTCAAGTTTAGAAGTCAAACTAATCTTAGCAGTCTATCCAACACTGTTGCTCAGCAGAAGTTAGGGTCCATGCAGGAAACACTGAGCTGTTTTTGTGAAAATCCAGATTTATGAGAGGAAATATTATGCCAGAAATACTGAGATATGTCTTCAAATATACCAAAATAATACTTCATTATAAAGATGAGTTATTATATGTTAGGATGAGGCAGTTAACCATAACTGTCTTGAAAGACAATGAGGAATACTGTTCTATTTGATTATATAGGTATATATAACTATACCTGAAACTACCTGAAGCGCATACCTTGATTTCATCATGGACCAATCTGACTAACAGCTTGTGCCACCATCTGGCTATAACGCCCCCTCCCAGTAACAGAAACTGGGGGAAGCATTGTGGCAGACTTTGAAGTCATTGTGGAAGCAGAGGACCCGAGGTGGGCTGTCTGTGTTGGAGCTGTGCTGGTGTCCGGAGGCCAGCGCTGAGCCCGCTGGGGCGAGTGCCACATGTCCCTAGCACTGCGTGCCGACTCACTTGACTGGTAACTCCACGTGTGTCTGTGCATGTGTTTGTGTCCAGGCAAAGCTTTGTCTGACACAGCTCATGCCTTGCTTGGACCACTTAATAAACTGAGATTAGCCTGGTTTAGCCTGCTGATGCCTGTTGTTTCCTCCCATGAGAAAGCTCCGTTTTTAGCACAGAAGGTCGTTTATAGGGAAAAGTACAGATGGCATCCCATAATACATAACAGAAGTAACATTAAAATGTTCATCATTAAAATGGGGTCACAAAACACTTCACACCTTTCCAAGTCCTTTCCACATGGTGTGAAACTGAGGGCACTGGTTAAGGGATGGAGTAGCAGCAACCGGCACTCAACACAGCAGAGCAGGGGCAGGTCACAGGCTCCCAACACGGCCAAGCCTGCCACGTGCTATCAGGGAACAGTAGAAATTCATGGCACTAGCCCGAAAATGAGGTAATACCCCCCTACATTTAGGGCACTGTAAGGCTAAAGCCATCTGCACAAGCCATGCTGGAGTATAATATTTGCAACAGTCTGCTGCCACTGCGTTGCTGTGATTTTCAGTTGTTCTCTGGCCTGTGCTAAAGGAAGTACAGAGCGATCAGTCACCCCTATTTTCCTGGCTCATCAAAACATTCAGCAAAATTTAATTGCTGAAAAATAATTAAACACTGAAAAAAAAAAAAAAAAAAAGGCTGCCCTTCACTTGCTTTCCTACTTCAGCAAGTCTGTACCCCAAGTGGTAGGACAGCTGAGGTTGGTCTCTACAGTTGTGGTGTCATTGCCCTTTCCACATTGCTCACAGACTTGCTCCATTTCTCTTGCCTTAATCTCTTATCAGCAGTATCCGTGCTTATTTGTCTTTGAAACCTCATCTCCATCATATCAATCTGTCATTTTTGTCAACAGTGGAGAAGCCACCGAGGAAAAGGAAAACTTTAGGACACGTGTACAGAGAATCAACATGATTACATAAACATCTGAGAGAAAACAAACCAAATATGCCTTTCTACCCTGAAATAATCATTCACCACTGATTTCAAGTTCTTACAATTGATCATGTAACATCTGAACTAAGACTTCTGAAAAACTCAGGAGTGTTTTGCCTTATTTTTGTCTCTAAGTGCATGACTATGACTATAACTCAATTCTTTTGTACAACCATGAACACACATGCATACACTTAGACCCCTGCCCCAACCCCAAAATGTGCTTGGTTAGGGAAGTCTAAATCCTTTTCTTGGAAGGATATCTTCACATATTTTTTTTTGCATGTTGGTCAGTGAAATGAACTTTTGATGATAAAAATAATCATTCATCTTTGAACTAAATTATGAAACCATTAGAAGGAGAAAATAAGGCATAACAGAATCAGGCAGGATGTTGCCAGCATTTCTTACCACACATCATCTCTGTGTTTTGAGAAGTGACCTATGCTATCCATATATTTTTCATCACCAAGGCCACTGGCAGCCTTCAAAAAAATTGATACTGTCCTTCTCAGGAACAGTTGTTTGTTTTTGTTGTTGACAATTTTGGCTTAAATCTAAAAAAAAAATAATATTTTTGTGTATGTCTTAATTTCATTTCCAAAGGACCGCTGAATCATGAACTGGCTGTGTCCAAAACTGTCATGCTGATCTAACCTATGATATGGATACTAGTGAACACGTTCTGCTGGGGAAGGCTGGGAGGAGGTGATGAAAGCAGTAATTTCCTCAACTAAATACAGTACTTCACAACATAGTGAGAAGCACTATGAATGATGCCACAGCAGATCAGGTAGAAGAATATCGAAACAACAAAATGTGTCCATGGACTCTGTGCACTTACTAAACCAAAACAAGAATACAGCTTTGCCATATGCTGGAAGGTTGTGTTCGAAGTCTGAAACAATTGCCTTTTGGAATTACAAGAACATGTTAAAGGGTGTATATATTTATGGCTGGTAATATTTAATCGTTACAACAATGAATAGTGATGAAAAGGAGTTGCAAGCACCTGCATGACATGGGTAAGTCAATTTATTTTGCTGCAAATTACAAGTCATGATTCCAAACCCTCAGAAGTCAACGCACAAACTCTGGCTCATCACTCATCAAAGGAACTAGGCTGATTTTGTAGGATGAGTAGGTTGTTTATGTAGAATGAAGACCACAAGCCTATAGAGCAAGAATTGGCACTCGGGTATATTTTCCATGGCATGAAAGTATCTGGGCCAGGGCCAGCATCCAGAGGATATTGGAAGAAATCCCACAGCTATGACTTTTCAGCAACCAGTTTCCTCTGAGTTCCACATTCCATAACAGCCACTGGTCTCATGCCTCTCTGGAGATATGAGCCCAGACTTCCTATAGCTGATGGAGCAGAAAGAAAGGTGTATCACAATTAAACTCTGTATGATGATTTTTTTTCATTCAAAATTATGACATTATTTTAAAGGTAAAAAGCCCCAATATGCAGTCTGTTCCTAACAAAGAAATGATTCCGTTCAGGAAAACAGTATCTCAGAAAGGTCTTGAGGAGAAGTAATTCAACAGCAGCTTTACAGATACTACTGTTTCAAAAATAGCTGAAGTGATCCTGAGCTAAAATTTAATAGGAGAACAGTGAGTAGCAGAAGTGAAATTACTTGTATCTATAGTCAGCACATCCAGTGTTTTAAAAAACCTTGAAAAAATTGGAGATGTGCAAAGAGTCACAGGATTCAATTGAGGAGTAGAGAAAATACTTCGTGAAAGTTAAAAAATCCAGTTTAATTAAGTAAAAAAAAGTAGTCTGAAACATAAATTTTCCACAGAATCTTAATATTCCCATGAAGAGGAAACGTGCACCAGAGAAAGGCAACAAGAAGTAGCAAGTGAAACCTGAAGCCAGAAAACATGCATTCATACATACCAAGGCAGAGTACCAACAGCTGGAGCTGACTACCCACAAAGTGATGGGTACTTCCCTCCCACCGTTTCCAAATCATGACTAATTCCCAGACAGGGAGGAACAATCATGTTACAAATGAGGTATTAAATGGAATTAAAGCTAAAGTGACATCTCACCCCCGTTTAGAGGCAGGGGAAGAACCTGAGGCACCATATGTAAGAAAGTGGCAGCAACCCTAAAGTGTAGAAACAGAAAGAGCATCACCATCCCCAGATTAGGACTGACAAGTGGCTTAATCCAGTTGCACACATAGTCCTTGCTGTTTTCTAATGTGATGTTCAGCTATGAAAAGATCAGAAACCTTGCTTAAATTTGGCTTAATTATTCCATTAATTAAGCGTAAATTATGGGATTTATTATAAATCATAGAATCTAATGCAAGGGTAACTGTAGAAAAATGAATGGTGTGTCAGGCTTGGAAAATCAGACCAGTCTAATGCTTTAATTGTCTCAAACATTATATCTTTAATTTAATAGGCTATGTCTAATAAAGTCTCACTCTCAGTCTACAAAAGGCCACCATTTCTTTAGATCTGGTAGAGATATAAAGATGCAATAGCACTCTGGGGAAGACTTTATGATTGAGAAAAGTATTGAAACTGACTCAGCACTTGTTAAAAAAAACCACAGAAAAAGTGAAATAAATGCCACATCTGGTCACTTGAAATTATACATTACAGACAATTTGAATTTTTAGCTGTCTCTGCTGCCCTGCCCAGTTTACAGGAAGTGTTAGCTGGCTTCTCAGTTCATGAACCCTTGAGCTTTCTGCTGTGGTTATTGTGAAAAAGAAGCAAACTGTGGAGCAGCTGCTTTATCGTTTCAGATGTGTGTTACATTACACATACCTTCAGGAATTATTCCGCCTATGAATCCGCATTAGGCCACCGGTACTGCTCTTACAGCTTCTCATTAGCTCTGCCAATACTTTTCTGACACTCAGGAGGTAAAGTTATTAACTGTGAAGTCTGCTTGCAAGGAGCCATTATTCCAGCTTACAACGGAGTATTTCCATACATAGTTTGTCTCTTAAATTAAATTAGATTGTAATTCTATTTCCACCTGTTTCTTAGGGCAAACTCCTGTGCTGTCACAGGAGAAAGTATGAGGTGAATCACCTAAGACTATTCTAAATTGTCAGAAGAAAAATAATTTGCTAAAACTGTTCAGGAAAGTTTGGTGCAGGTGTTTTACTGTGGGAGGCTAGGGAGAAGCGTACAAACTCCTGCCCTGGGATTTCCCATACCTCCTGCCCCTCCTTGTCCTACATTTTGCTTCACCTGCAACAATTCTTCCTTTGAGCAGTAGGATTAAAGGACTAATAAAAGTACAGAAAAAACCCCACAAACCACTTTATCTCAGGCTGTCCAGTGGCCAGTCTGATTTTTGCAAGTGCTAGGTTTTCTACCACTTAGATAGTAAGCAATAAAGTTTTTCAGGTTTAGAATGAATTTATTTTGTTCACCTAATACAATTTTAAAGTTTGGAACATTTGGGAGGGAAAAGTAGATTCTCTGGATCCCACAGTGCAAATTGGTATAAGGCAGTGATAAAAAAATTTCCAACATTTAGAGACATTTTTTGTTGTACTTTTTTAGAAAAATAAAAATAAAATAAAAGATTATAAGGAAAGGGGAATTAAAAATGTCTTATTAAACTACAGACAATGCCAGCAGTGTTTGCGCATTTAGCAGAAATTCTAAATTTAACTGTATAGAACGAGGAATAATGATGTTGTATAAGTACAAGGACATGAGGGGAGGGACAATAACTATAGTCAACCAGACTGAAAGATATTTTGTATGATAGTGCCCTCTAGAGATAAGATAGTTCAAAAAACTTGGATGGTATGGAAGAAACACATGATTTTTTTTGTTCTCCTCAAAACAATAAGCAAGCAAAAGCATGAGGGGATTGTGTTCATATGAAGCTCCTCAGTTCCTTCAAATGAGAACTTGGGAGTCAAAGAACTTATATGTAGATGACCAGTGGACCAGGATCCAGGCACAGTGGGGCAGCCAATCCGTCTAGCAACAAATACCTACCTGTTGTGACAAAGGGAGGAAGCGAGGAGACCTGGGCTTGAAAGATAACATGTGACGTAACTCACGACATAAGTTGCAGATCTGTTTTATTTGTAACATATGATATAATCTAAATACTTATGATTTTTTATATAATTAGAAGGAGTTATGACAGACTGCAGTATAATAAAAATTAAAAGTACAAAATCTAACCTATAAAATATAAATAAAGAACAAAAGACAAGAAAGCAAAGGTTATCATCCATTAATCATAAAATAAACAGTTTCAGTGTTGCAAACTGGAAATAACATATGAAATCCACAGACTTCTTATGAAGAAATTCAAGCCTACTCTGAGATTTAACGTCTGATAAAATGCAAGCTTTACCACAAGATATTTCAGTCCTTACTGTAGATGGTGCTGTAGTATAAATTATGCATTGCACCCTGACTGCTGATTTTAACCTGTCTCCCTATGACTGACATGCAAGCTACTGTGTGTGCACAGGATTAATCCACAGATTATTGTGAGGGGTCATGTAAACATGTTGCAATTTATGTGTGGTTTATATGTGAGCATAGGATTGTTAAAAAAAATATTTTAAAAAATGTTGAATTAATTTTTGTAATACTAATATGCTGGTTGTTATTATTATGTAATACTAATAATGGACTATGCTAGGCCATAGCTAGGTTTAGAAAGGTCTCTGGAATATATTCGCCGAGAAGGATAAGTGTCTCATTTGGTTTGGTTTGGTTGCTCTGCCTGGGGCATAGCAAGGTGAGAAGATTTCACCCTCCTATTTTTTTTTCTGAGAGAAAATCCCAGGTATTTCCAGCCACCTTTGCTTTATACTGACTTCTTCCTTCATTGGGAATCTCTATGCAGGGTAAATACAGAGCAATGGTAAAAATCAAGTTCAATGCATGTGGCACAAGCAATTCTTATTCCAGAGAAGTTTCAAAGGACATCCAGTTATGATGCCCTGCTTCAATCCGAAAGATAAACAGCATTTGCAGAGGAGAAATGGGCATCTCACTGAGACAGCTGCACGCCTCAAGCTAGAGCCAGCTGCAGGTACAAGAGGGACCCCAGGCAAGGGGTCAGTGCAGAGGAGAGCAAAGCACTGTCCTGTCCCTGCCCATTCTGTGGCACCAGCCCCCTCCTCTCACAGGTGCTTGGGACTTTCATATTTTTTATTGCAGGCTGTCTGTGCTGCCTGTTTTGGAATTAAAACACTTTGCTTGTCTCTTTTCTTCTGGCAAATGCTGATTCTTGTAGTGCACTGTAGGAGAAAACCCAGCCTCCAGCTTCCTCCTCCTCTCCTTCGTCTCATTAGTAACTCCATCACAGTAAGCACCATCCTGGAAAGCTGCCTGTTAGCTAGCTGCTGCTCCCTCTCCTGATGGCAGCAGAAGCCATGCTATTTATCTACAAAATGTGAGAGGCTCCCTGTGCCACCAGTAGCAGCGATCTGGATGACTCCCGCAAGTGGACTGGGCCACAAGCCCTTTCATGAACCCCAGAGCTGGTTCTGCAGCTGCCACAGGTCACCCTGTCTCCCTGCAGAAGCTGCTCACCCTCAGCAGCAAGCTTCTCCGGTTACCAGAGGTGACGCATCATCTTCCACAAATGCAGAATGAGCAGCATGAGATTTCTGTCAATCCACTGCTTAGCATTTCTGCTGAGAGTGCTAGGAAAGTCTCACTTTTCTGCCCTGTAGACAAATATTTATCAATGGACATGAAACAATTTTTTCTTGAAAATTAGTGGATCTGTGTCAACATACGGCAATATAGGGTAAGTCCACCAAACACAATAATTGTTGGGTAAAGGCAGCAATGAAAACTAAGCAAATAAATTAATTTGCCTTGGCAAAAGCAGGTGATATTGCTCAATGCTGCCAAAATTTAAATAAATGTAACTGAACATGGAATAGTCAAAGAGCACTCTTTGGATTTTTTTTCAGGATTTTGTTCAGCATCAGAACACACTGATATAAACAGATGATAACTTGAGTTTTATGCGAGTCTTGCGTGCTCCTTTGATGCAAAATATAACATGTTTACTTCAGTGGAATGCTAGGACTGAGAAAAATTCAGAAAGTTCTGTTCTTATCCAGATACAGGTGCCTAAATCCAGACATCCTTTCTTTTCTTTCTTACAAGCTAACTAGTATTATAGCAGCGAAGGGAAGCTTCAGCTCCCTGTCACACTCGGAGGCGTTGGGTGGCCTGCTGTCAGATGGAGCCTGCAGCTCCACCACCCAGACCTGGGCTGGGCAGATGCTTGTCTGATGCCAGACAAGTGCTTAACAGGCTACCTGCAGGGTGCATGGGGCAAGGAGCTCGCTAGCCTGGCCAGCAACAAGTGCACAGAGGGTGGGTCTTCAACCACACCCCAAAACCAATCTGGCTTTTCATTTCATACTGCTTCATACTCAAATTATCTCCAGTATAGTGAGATTTCAAGTTATCAGGCCAAGAACTTCTCTAAGTAATTTTCTTGTACACCTTTGACTAATCCTTTTGTTTTTAGAGAGGAGACCCAGTCTTGCTTAACTTCTCTTAGTGTCAGGTTTCCGGGAAAAAAAGGCTTTCACTGCACTGTAGTGTTTATAGCACAATATCTGCTAATTGTTTTATTGGAAGCAGCAGTTGTCCCTTGGGCCTCCCAGACTAGCCTGCAGTCCATTTTAGCAAGCTCTTCTGCATTATTGTATGCTCTATTCCTCCCCTTCTAGCCGCAGAGACACCACTAGTCCTGCTGTGCAACACAGACTGCATTCTAAGCCAAGGAAGAAATATGCCAAAAGGGGAAACGAGGGAAGAGATGCAGAGAAAGAGAAAACACTGTATAAGCAGCCTCACATTAAAATGAATTCTCTGTTAAAATACCATTTGAGTTTATCATCAGCTTATACCTGTTGTCCAGATATGTTTTTCCCCTACTTTTCTATGAATTGTCAGTCACAGCTCTTAAATTATTTGCTCAGGGATTTTTCTGGGTGATGCTGGAAGAAGCAGAGCAGGGGCAGTTGCAGAAGAGTGTGTGCATCTTTGATCCCAACCCATTTTACCTTCATGGACACAGGGAACCAGAAACAGAGTCCAACCGTACTTCTGTGCACTGCTTTGAGAAAGATGCTCAGGCATGTGCCTCCTCTGGCTCTAATCTGTCACATGGGGACAGAAGAGGTTAAAAGCAGTGATACGATGGCCTAAAACCAGATAGTCTAAGTAGGAGTTTGGTAGTATGGCTGACAAGCAGTGAGAGGCTACCTCTGCTACAATGATGCCCTAAGCAAAAGCATCAAATAACAGCATGACCCCCAGGCTGAGTCACATGGCTGGGCAATGCGAGGGAATCTGGTCCGAAAAAGCTGCAGGGCCAAGAGAAGAGACTGGAGTAGCGAGCTTTGGTCAGCCGGTGAGCACTTTTCACTGAAGAGGGCAGGACTGGGTCTTGTCTTTGCTGCCCCTGGAGCTCTCTGCCTGCCAGGGGGACAGGCAGGCTGAGTGCCAAGAGGAGGGACAAACCGTGGGGGCGCCTGCCAAGCACTTTAACCAAGCCTCTAATTTAAAAGCTAAGAGGTCAGCTCGGTTTTCTGCCCTCTGCTTTTTGCTTTCTGAGCCTAGCTGCAGTCTCCTGCAGCCCCCTCCTTCCCTGCAGTGTTTTACAGGACAGAGCTGAGCAGCAAACGTAAAATGTGCCACTTCCAGTCAGACGCTGGAATAGCAGTGGGCTGCATCATCGTAAACTTCATTAAGATTCACATTTGGTAGCAGAAGTTGTCAGTTCTGGTATCTCCTGGAAGTTATTTCACAAAACTGTTTATCACTGATGAAGTGCTTGTGTCAATAAAAAAACCCAAACCATAATGGTAAAAATGAGCTAGGCGTAATCTATTCCTAATAAATAATTGATGTGCCTTTTTTGCTCCTAAGTTTACAGTCAGATTTCTGTTGTCTTAGATCTATGTACAATAGCAAACACATATCAAGGATAATAACATATTTTAAAAAAACCCAACAACCCAACCCCAAAAAAGCAGTACTTTGAGCGACCACTGAAAAGGAAACAAGACTCATCAATTTCTAAGGGAATTCTTTTTCCCAATTGTGTCACTGATGTGGTACCATTATTTCACCAGTGGCTATGTCTGCTTTACTATAATTTTTTTCCCTGACACATGTTAACAGTAGCTTGAGCACTCCAATACTTTTCTAAAGGTTCAATATATTGATGTAAGCAACTGATTCAATTATATGCGGTTCATCTCAATGACCAAATTTAAATAAGGAAATAGCTCACACTATGGCTAAGCACTGAGATGATAGTTTTGAACACTGAATTATTGGTTCTTGATATTTTTAAGATCCCACTGAGTACTGTCTGCATTATTAAGTTTTAAATGCTTGTACACATCTGGTTGGTTGTTAAATTTCTTATTCCCCTTGGCCTTTCTATTCAGCCATTCCTCTTCTAAACGATTTTGTCTTCTAAAAGTGAATTTGAATTCTACTCATAACCTTGAATAAATGGAGATCCCTGGAGTATTCTATCTTTTGAACCATGGGCCAGATCTGTGGCTAAGGTAGGTCAAAGTAGTTGTGCTGTCCTCAATGCCAACACACTGTATTTGGGGATCTGATATTTTAATGGCCACCTGTTTAATGTAACTAATAAATCAAGTATAATGTAATTTCCACCACACCAAATATAGTCCTGAGAAATGCAGTTATGTCATTTCTCCCATATGTTCAGATAAATTCACAGTGTTTTCATTAGCATGCTTTCCTACAACTGCATGAAAAAGCAAAGAATATTTTCTACTACAGGACACTTGAATACAAATTAGCATCATTACCGTAAAAGAACTGTGCAGTATTTTTAGCAGATCATTAATTAAGACAAAAATTAATACATAAAGGAGAGTTGATTTAAATAGTTCCTACCTCTGATAAGGTAACTTATCTACTTCATAATATAACATTAGTCTGTTCTCTATATTTTTAGCTGTAACAGAAGTATGAGTGTTGTAATTAAACTGGATGATATGAAGTTAGCTTAAGTATATCTGTCCAGAGCAGCGCTACAGTAGAATTTTAATGCAAAAGTGAAATTCTGTTGAATTTTCCCAGTTTGAATTTCCAGTCATTAATTTCATTGCTATTTATATCTTATTGCGAGATTTGTCATCTTAATGTGTATTTATATGATGTGTATTTTTATCTGAATTATATTTAAAACAGTAGTACTTGGTTTAATAGGGCTCCTATACTCATAGCTTACAATATGAAACAAAATACAAGTCTTTCCAAAAGGTTTGAAGGAAGAAAATGTCTGTGCTGGCTTCAGGGACTTTCTCTCAGTTCCACTTGACAGATGCAGTCATATTTTCGGGCAGAGCTCAGCAACAGAGCATCTCAATTGCATGCAGTAACATTTCCCCTAACAGCCTGTTCAGTTAGAGTGGCTCCCATGACGTGCAATGCCATCCATGTTATATTCACTTAGTTTTCAAATGTAACAGAACTTGCAATAGCATTTGCATTCATTTGCATTTCAGTGTTGTCATGAAAAATATTGGAACTAGTTATGAAAGAACAGATATATTTGGCCATTTACCATTTTATGACTAAGGAGCCCCAAGGAGGGGCTGAAGTGATTGACAGCTTCTGATAGTTACTTAAAAAAGATTAAGTTGCTTTGGTTTAGGCCAATTTATGCCAACTGCAGGCAATCAAAACTCCCATTAAATGATTAGGACCAGCAAAGAAGTTTACTTTACTCACATTTGCCTCAAAACCTACAACTCCCAGTTGTGTCTTTACACTTACCACAACCTGTTCTCAGCAAGAGGAGAGCTGCTCCTTGCTCTTCCAGTGCTCTCTGACAGTGCATTAAACATTGATTCTCATATCTACAACTCAAGCAGTAAAACATGTATCACTCTCTAGATGGGAGACTACCAGCTGGGTGAGAATCTGGCTGAGTTGTTGAGCCCATGCAGTAGCAGACAATGTGTTGTGCTCTACCTGAATGCCTGAAGCGGGTGAAGCACCTCAGGACACTGTCCTGGGACCTGCTCTGTATAAGATCTTTATTACTGAAGAGGAGGAGGAGGCAGAATAAACTCTCATGAAGTTTGTGGGAAGTGAGCTGAGCTTGAGGCAGCAGTGAGCCCTGGCACCAGCACCAGCCAACAGCATCCTAATGGGCTGTGCTAATAGGGAGGGGATCGTTCTTTACTCAGCACTTGTCAGACAGCTTCTGGTATGCTCTGTCCAGGAGGGACTCCAAGATAAACCAAAGTTCCGTGTAGGAAGTGAAGTAAGTTCAGTGAAGGGAATCAACAGGCTTAAGGGGCTGAAGCACTTGCCCTGATAGGAGAAGATGAGGGAGCTGGGCCTGTGCAGCCTGGAGCAGAGATGACCTTGGGGAAATCTGACAGCAGCCTTGCAACACCTGCATGGAAGTTATGGAGATGGAGCCAGGCTTTCTACTGAGGTGCGCAGCAGGAGGAAAAAAGATCAGGATGCAAAATTGGAACATGTTGCCTGGAGAGATTTCAAAACCCCTGTCCTCGCAGGTTTTACAGCCCTGCCTGGACAAAGCCCCCAGAAACCTGAACTTGGTGTAGACCCTGTTTTGAGAAGGTTGCAGAAGAGGCATTGTGAGTATCCTTCCAGCCTGAATGATTGTATGACACTGTGATGCTGCAGAGCTGAATTAATTATTACAGTGGTAGGTAAGATTTGCTTTGAAAATTAAGCAGAAATGCTCTATAGATTAACATGCCTGCGTCAACTTATTTCCAACAATGCTAGCAATCTTTTTTGCATGAATTACTTTGCTTCCTTTCCCACTTGATGTGCCCTTCATTTAAAGTCAAAGAATTTGCTTCTGCTTTTTATTCCAATATTGCTACAACTTGTGACAATATAAATTTCTTTTATAACGTCCTCCCTCCCCTCAGTCTTTCCCAGGTACTCCTCCTTCTTCTCCCCTCTCTTTTTTATCTTCAGCATTTTCAACTGCTGTGACATGATCGAGCTCATTCATAAAAACATCTGGCCTCTAAATCACTCTCTCTCTCTCTCATGGTTCAGTGCAGACTTTACGTGGCATGTGTTGGAAATCACTGGGAGCAGTTGAAAGCCTCCTCATTCTTTCTCTTTTTCAGCATGTCTCTAAAGCTTTCACAGTTCCTTACAGACCTTTTCACAACAGCAGTCCTAAATATCAGCTTTGTTTCTGTCTTAAGTACCTGTATGTTCTTATGCTCAGTATTTCTCCTTTGATGAAGGAATCGTTGTCTCTGTACCTTGCTAAGGAAAATGGTATAAAATGATGGTGGTGATTACTTTTCCTGACTAGTATTCATTAAGAAAATATAATTATTTATGTAAATATTTACAAATGTCTTCCATGCAGCTACCCCAGGATGTTGTCCAAATCGATGGCAATTGATTCCCAAGCTATCAGATTAGAAATTCACACAGCGTAGGCAGGATCAATGTAGACAAATTATAATGGAGCTCCACACACACCAATTAGTCTGCCAGCAGTCACAAACCGATGATTTCTCACTCAAGCTGACTTCGGTCAGAAAGTTTCATTTCCAGCTCTGGGCCCTACTCCAATGTTATGTGGCTATAAGCCAGGCCAGATTAAATCTGTGTGTCTGCTGATTAAATGTGTGCAGGGAGGGCCAAGGATGGTTCATGACAGAAACCTGTTTTATGTGTCATGGCAATGTAGACTAATTTCTGCCAAGGAAATGCTTTGTAAATATCCATGATAAACAATGTTGGCTTAATAAACAAGTATTAAAAACACCTTTGCACAACCAGTGTAAGACCTTTTTACAGTGTGTGCTCATGTGATGCAGAGAACTGAAAATTCTGTGACTACTTAAATGATCTTTTAGAAAACTATAATGGGTTGATTATGGAAAGGGTTATTAGATTTAGCATGCCAGCCTGTTTTATTTAATCAGGAGGATATCTCAGTCTCACTGAGACCAAGAGCAGAATTTCCAGTGGGTACAAAGTTTTTTAAACATTAAATTCACACTTTTGTTTTTCAAGAGACCAGGGATCTAACTACTGCAATGTTGATATTGTCAAAGCTAGAGAGGCTGGTAAGGAGTTAGGGATAGAAGGTGGTTGTGAATTTCATAAATGTGGATTTCACCATCAACAATGTATGTATGACACCCTGATTCATACACAAATGTGGGAGGAAGGGAAGGCGCTGCTCACGCAGGAAATAGAAAAAACAAGTGGAACCAATTCAGTCCAGGACAGGACTGCAATGTGAAGGCATGCTCCGGATCTTCTTGTTTCAGTCTTTAAGAAAACTTCATAATGCTGGATACGGTCTAACTCTTGGAAGCTAATTTCCTGTTTCTGGGGGATTTTCTTTTGTTAATTTCATATCCTTTCATCCCAAAGCTCTGCAGCAGGGATGTACAAGGAAACCAGGCCAGAATAAGAAAAAGGAAGAGGTTTGTTACATAAAAAACCCCCTTAATTAAGACTGCAAATTCAAATAAGGATACCAGTTTGAAGACTGTCTGTGATACTTCAGTCTCTTGTGTTTGTGATTCACTTCCTTAGCTATATGCTTGCATATTATCTTCTTTTCCACAGAAACCAGCACAGCTAATTTTGTGAACAGCATAGATATGCTCCTTAATGTTTTCTTGTCTTGTTCAGTATGTGGCCCTATGCCATACTTACTGCACACTATTTAAATTCAGCTCTCAATCAGAATTATCCATTTCTTTGTGGATTTCATGCTAAGATCTACATCTCAGGAGTCAGGCTTAGAGTAATCTATCTCACAGTGGGTGTTGGAAACAGTGCTCAAAGCGCCAGCATTACACAGAGAATGTTACCTGATATGGGTGAATAATCCACATGGATGATTGTGAGAGAAGGATCTACTCCAAGCCTAGGCCTTATTTAATATAAACGTAGCCTGTATACAAAGCTGAAATGTTTTTTTATCCTGACCAGTCTTTTCCATAGCAGTCCTGGAGCTGCAACTGCTTGTTAGCTTTCTACAGGTTTGAGATGGTACTTGTTCTGTTGCAGGTAATAACACCTGAATTTTTAGCTTACCAAACCTGTTCTGTGACTGACTTGTGTGCTTGGGAAGAGTTAAGAATGTGGCTAAGTTTGGGTATATTTAAAAAAAAAATCCTCTTACAATATGCATTCTATGTAATTTTTATATCTGTGCCCCAAACCGTGGGTAGTTTCAAAAAACTATCAGCATTTCTTTATTTACATGGGAAAAGAAAAAAAATTTACCTTAGTTTCCTTTTTGAAAAAAACAACTCTCTTAGGTGAAAAATGTGAAACCCAAGACAAAGCCTACAGTGGCAATGCCTGGTTCATAATGGGGCAAGACAATTGGGAAGCATGAACCATGGTAATGTGGGGAAATCTCAGTAATGGGTGGTGGTACCAGACCTGCTTAGAGTTTAAACTAGGTAGCTCCATAGCCATGTTAACACAAGACCATAGAATCATAGATAAGTTAATTGGAAGAGAGGTTTGGTGGCCATCTGGGCAAGCTTCCTACTCAAAGCAAAACTATTGCTGTCAGAAGAATAGGTCTGTCAGGGCATTGTTAGAGGAATTTTGAAGACCTTCAAGGATGAGATCCATGACCTACCTGGCTCACCTGTTCAAATGATGAGCTATTCATTCTCCTAGGAAAAAAGAGTTTCCCTAAATCCAATAAAACTGGATAAAAATCCAATAAAACCTTCCAAGATGCAGGTTGTACCCATCAGTCCTTGTTGTCTGGCAGGAGACTTTGGCTCCCTTGTCTTTGTAACTCTCCTTCAAAGAGTTGTGTCTTTGTTAGGAGATCACATCTTTACTCTCTCTTGGTCAAACTAAACAAGTTCTGTTCTCCCAGACCTCTCCTTGTAAGGCAAGGGCCCTTGTCCTCTTGGGAGACTTCAGTTGGATCTTCTCTAGCTTCTCCACACCCCTCTTGACACGGGGGCCCAAAACAAGGCACAGGACTTCAGATGCAGCTTCATCAGTGTCAAGTAAAGAGGAATAATAACTTTTCCAACATAGCCCACTATGTGGCTTGCAGTAATTGTGGTGAGGGTGCAGCGTTTGTTCATCTCTCACTAGGCACCCACCGTACTCCCTAAGCTTATGGTCCTTCAGCAGGGCTGCTGGTCAGCTAGCTGTCCCACAGCCTGTGCCTACACAGGAGGTTATTGCACCCTTGGATGTAGGACTTCACACTCCTTGTTGAATGTCAGGAATTTTCTGTTGGTTTAGTCCTCAGATTTATTAAGGTCCTTCTGGGCCAAGCTCTGCCTTTTATTTTACCATTCCTAATTTGATATCTGCACATTTGCTGAAGGTGTACTTTGTGTGATCCCTGTTGCTGATAATGAACAATATCAGCTCTGGTATTGACTTTTGGCTTTTGTGGGTAATGTGAAGTAGCTGTCAATTTGTCAATCTTGTAGCAAACTCACCAAACAAGTAGAAGCTTACAGGCATATCTGTAACATACTATGCAGCTTTTGGTGGAAAAAAAACAAAGCTGGTTCCTATTTGATATATCCAGGAGCACTAGCCACCATCTCTATGTTCTGCTGTGTAGAAATACCAACTTATTTGGAATTAAACTGAGATTTTTTTTGTGGTTCTGTGTTAAAAAAAGTAGACTATGGAACGTGTAACAGATTCGTCTTACTGCTAGAGACAAGAGTTCAAGACCAATTGAATTTTCTTTATTTTTTTTTTTTAATATTATAGTAAGAGTTTAATATTTTCTCTCCCTGTGGTGTAGGTTAATTTTTCATTTCAAAGTGATAAACGTATCTCATTATAAGTTCCCCATTATTTTATAATGCCTTACAGTAAATCTGTATTGCACCACAGTACATTGCTGTTCTGCCTTACAGTGCAGAAGCAGGGCATTGTTCAACAACCCCTTTGCAAATGCAGTGTGAATTTGAAGACAGAAATCACGGAAAAACTCTGAAGGCACAGTTTGGAAAATCTCAGTGCTACTACTTTAAATAGGCTTTTGATACCCATTGGCAGTGACAATATAGTTTGTCAATCTTTGTGACCAAATCCTTGCTGAATCTGTAGTCTAGGTAGCATTACAGGCTTTTATTTTTCTTCTTTTTTTTTTTCCTTTTTTTTTTTCTGCTTTGTGCTTTCTTTCATGTTTTAAACTAAATGTTATCCTTAGGAAAAATATTTTTTCCTTCCTTATCTTTTTTTCTAATTGCTGCATTCACAAGAGAAAACTAGATTTTTATGTATGTATTTACAGATTTGTTGACCATCTTCTACAGGTATTAAATACAAAACCATTTTAAGCTACTTTTTTTTATTTTCTCATGTCCTCTTTCAAATGAGAAATTAATGTGAGAAAAACACATATTCTATTGGTACCTGAAAATTCAGAAAGAAGCTCAGGAAAGAGTAGTAGCAAAAGAAGACAAAATTTTATTAGAAGGCAGTAGGACCATGTTTAAAATTAGCTCACCCAACAGCAATAAAAATGAACTCTCTTTTCTGAAAATGCAGTCAAATTTATCATAAATGTAGAAAACCTCATAGACATTTTTATAGGTAGTTATGCACATGGGAAAGTTAAAAAGTCACCTTCAAACCTGCATAAAAAGATAGCTGGCATCAAGACACAGTGTGTTAACTATGAGTCATGTGCACATATCATTGCGCATATATATATCAGCAAAAATGACAATCTGAAAAATTGCTATACAGTTGTGTAAATGCAATTGTCTTGTTTTAATCTGCATTTCTTAGTATATACATCTATCTTGCCTATATTCCTAATTTGGTTTATGGACAAAGATTGCCAAACCCAAAATCTCTAAAGATTTTAAATGGCTAGCATGTAAAAGCAGTAATTTGGATGAATACAGAGCAAGGAACTATGTTTCAAGTGGGCATGCTAGCGGCTGAGAATGAAGCATTTATGTGAATGAAATGCAAGTAAATGAAATTGAGGGAGGATGTCATTTCATGGCATTTTGTATTTGGTTTGGCATTTTTCTATTTTCTCTTTACAGAAGATTACTCTGGAGCTAGATAAAGAATAGAACTGTTTACCTTTGTTTACAAAGACGATAAAAGGACATCTTGCACCTTCCAGATTAACTATTGTACTGCTCTTTAATTACTTCAGAACACTGGAAGAGCACATAGATTAAAATGTAATATACTTTAAATTATGATATTAATGGTGATATAGGAAACTATGTCTAAAAAGTGTAAAGTAAGATGATATTAACTATGGAAGCTCTTTGCTAAAAGATGTTCTAACGTGGCTGGATACTGAATGCTCTTAAAATAGTGATTGTTTTTCTGCATTTTTCCATTGTCTTCTAAGATGTTCTAAGACTTTTACAAGCACAGTAAATTATGATGGAATTAAAGACAAGGAAAAGAATAAATAAATTTTGCAGCTAAAGCTTTGCCTGAATTCCATGCACATGTAGAAAATGTTCTGCTGATTTGGATCCCAAGTATCTAATTTTAGAGAGCTGAGGCTGATGAATGGCTGCACTAACAAAATTGTTTTATGACTCACAGCTCAGAAAAGGATTTTCATATTTTACAGCCTCATCAGACAATGGTGATGCTCAGTGCTAAATGCTTTGGATGCCTTAGCCTTTGTGCTGCTGAGACCCTCCTGTTTGCAGGTGTACAGCCTGCCTTCCCCCAGCAGTGGGGGATGCCCATCACCCCAGCTACTTGGGCAGGGTCTCCCAGGGCCCTGGGACAGGATTTTCCCCTCCATGATTTCATGGTCTTGCTTTCAGGCTGTTCTTGTGGCCTTGTGCTGGCAAAGCTGGTAATGTGGCTGTGGTGGGTTCCAGAGGAAGCAGCTGTGGCAGACAGGAGAAACACTCAATCTTTGCCCCCTTTCCCTTGGCTGAAGCTTTGGGGGACATTAGAGATCCAATAATACACTTCCCTGTAGTGTAGCAGTCAGTAAGGATGCAGCCCCAGCCCCAGCCAGCATGTGCCAGTCAGAGATAAAAGCATCATAAGCAGGAACCACCAGCAGGAGTTTGAGCAGGTCCTGGTGAAACCTGTGTCCTTTCTGCAGGAAAGTGTTATGGGGGGAGCTGGAGGGGAGCCCTGGGGTGCTTGGTCACCTGGGGACCCCCACCACTTCTCTTTCCATTGGCCACTAAGGAAAGTTTTCCCTTTACTTTTCTCTCGTGTTGATTTTATTTTTTCCCAAGGTAACTTTCACTGTTAGCTTTGATATGTGCCTTGAACTATGAGCTCTGCTTGTAAATTTTTGTGCACTTATTTCAGCATCCACTGTGCAACAATGCCTCTTTCTGCAACTCACTAATATGTTCCTGTGCCCACTCATCTTTTCTTGCCTTGACTTTTAACAAAATATTTTTTGCATCCCAAATCCATGTTCCTTGATTTATGCAGAGTATAGTTGCCATCTACCCTTCCGTATATGTGTTAAAAGCCACGTCATCACCTACATCCTATCTAACACTGTCACTGTAATTTTTCTGCTTTTCATATCCCTCCAACTGACTTATGTTGCCAAAGAGCACGTGTACACACAGACAAACACACACAAATTATCTTTAACACTTTGCAGTCATTCTTCTTTTCAAAGTAATTTACTGCAAAACAATAAAAAATTAGAACTGGTAAACATAGCTTTCATTATTATTGACATTTAATTAGTTCATACAGGGTCAAATCAAAATTTCTTCTCAGTAGCTATTTAGGGGAAAAAAAAGAAAAAAGAAAAAAGAAGAGTTTAAATTCTGTTCACAAGTCTGTACCTACAGTGGCAAAGCGATTATTAAAAATAAAAAAGATGGTGGCAATGTTATTTGTCTTCATGCAGTGTGAATTTAGGGCAGGGATCTAACATAATATTATCAGAGAATGCTGACAGGCCATTGTTAATTCATCATCTGTACAATTCTCCTGCAGCAGGCTGGCTATTAAACCTGCTGCTCATAGAAGTGGGTCAAACATGCAAATTATCTCAGTACAGGTGTTACATTGTTCCTCTCCTCCCGACTCACCTAATGGAGATACACTCTGTACTCCATACAGGGCCATCTAAAGATTTAATTCCATATTATCATCACTTTTTTTTTTTTTTTTTTTAAAGGGAGGAGAATGCAATAAACCCTATCAGGCATAGCATGCTTATGGGAAAATGATAAAAGGATACTTCCAAAAGAGATGCCACATAAGCAATTAATTTAATTTATTAATCAGAATGAAAATCATACACACAATTAAGGCCTCCTTACACTGTTCACTGAGGTTCACTGGATATCAGCGCTCCATTGCACAACTGTAACAGTATCAAACCTGGTCCCCTGATTAGTGCAATCACCTGGGATATGCTGGATGTAGCTGTGAGTCCCTTTAAAGCCTTTTTTCCTCCAACCTGTAAGCTATTATGGGGTAAGGGTTTATTTGCAAAGGAAAAAGCATGTCCCACCCTTTTTTTTTTTCAAGAAAACTCACATCAGGGATAGAATCTAGCTTTTGGATCTTGGGTGCAAAATGCATTTGCCTTCAGCCGGGAACTAAGGTTTCAGGGTTGCCTAGGCATACTTCATGGTCAGTATTTCTGAACTGCCTAATTTTAGACAGTTCTCTCTGTGTGTCATTGTGCGTGTGTATTTGGTGAGGGGAGCTGAATGTCGTTCTGATGCAACTCATTCACTATAAAGGAAGCCTAGCTGCTCATTTGCTGTACTTGATCTAGCCCTTGGGCTCCTATGTACTTTTATAAACATTGTCTGAAGAAAATAAACCAAGTGTTTCTGTAAAAATGATCAATAGTAAATATATCTTCACTATGGGATAAGCACAGGAAATTCCAAAAGGTTGCATAAATTTCTGTTTTGTATGAAAGGCAAATTAGGAGATCAAGTTTTATTGAACAAGTGATTTAACCATGAATGAGTTTTGCTAGAAATCAGTTCCAAAACAAAGGTGTGTTGTTTTTTTTTTTTTCTCTTTTGGACAGTACTTGAAGGAATGCTGCAGACAACATATTTGAGAGAAGGAGGGCAGACAGGTGAGAAAAACCCACTGGATTCAGGACAGGAAAGTAAAGAAGAAAGGTAAATCCAGGCTGTAGCTAGCATTAAGTTGCTGTTCCAGTCATCTTTCTGTTGTGCCTTATCAATACTACTAAATTTCTAGGTATGATTTAAGAAACTGGAGTTGCTGCAGTGACCAGAAAGCTGTTTGATATACAGATACATGTCTGATTTGTTTTGTTGCTTTCTTCATGGATATCAGAATAGCATCCTCATGAATATTAAGTGATTTCGCAAACAAGAATTGGGATGTGTGCAAAAATGTGGGAATACAATTCAGTCTGTGATGGATATGAGGAATAAAGTATAGATGTGATATTGCTGGAGGCAGGAGATCAGTTTGGGTGTCAAAAGCAGGGAAACAGAGCCAGATTTCCACATGTTCAACAGTCCCAGGTACGTAGGTGAACTGGATGGCATTGAAGGATTATATTTCACATGTTTAATAAACTTTCAGCTTCCTCATCACAAATTGTTATTAACAATGTAGGTTTGTCGCAGGAATACTTTTCAAAGTATTAAGCCCATTGCTGCTCCTAAATTTCCAGTTTACTGAAAATCTAATTCCTCCCTACTGTTAAAACTGTAGAAGATGTATTTTTCCCTTTTCTAAAAAACCCAAAATATCTCATTCATAGCTCTTCTAGTGAAGAAAGACTACTGTAATTATGAACAGAACGACGTAAGAGTTCTACTACTAGTTCAGACTGTGCTAGCAGTCTCCAAAGTGTTTCCAGAGCCTGCAAAAGAATACTTTGTAGATATATAATTAATCATTGTTCATTATGCATTTTGTTAAATAAATTCCAGTCTTGCCTATTAGGTTTTTGTAGGGACAGGTTAATTAAATAACCAATTCTCTTAAATAGAATTTTCTACCTATTCAAGATGCAGCAGAAATTAACTTCAGCTGCAAACAGTTTTCACAGGAGGTGTCTCAGCTGTTAAATGTCATGCAGTCTGTATTTTAACAGCGAGAAAACTCAGGTTGAAAAGATAAATAGGTTTCCATAAAGTTAACCACAAAGTCCATATTTGTTCTGGAAAAAAACCCCACATCGATGGGGCTCTGGCATTTGCATGCATTTTGAAACTGCTTTTGCTTGAGATCTGCTTTTAAGCTGGGGCTCCTCTGCTTAAAAGCAGATCTCAATCCTCCTGAGCTCTGCTGCAGATGCTACCAGCAATGCCCATGGCAGACCATGTCCACTGTTGATGTGGAACATGAACCCTACCTGCAGGCCCATTGGCCAGCCCAGCCTTGTCCCATCCCTTCCCCAGGGAGGTGCCCAAAGCCCCAGGGCCCTGCCTTCTTGCCCTGGGAAGCCTCCATCCACCCACTGCAAACAGCCTCAAGGAGACTCCAGCCCACACCATGCCCTGGCATTGTTCATTAAGCTGAATACAGATATTTGTTTTTTCTATGTCTACATTTGCGATGTTGTGAGCTTATGGAGTATTAATTTCATCCTCATGTAGACCCTAAAGTAAGTCAGAAGAAGTGTGTTAGAATAGCTGTACCCCAAAAGAGCCCATTTTCCCCAGAAGCCCATAAAAGAAGCCTAACCTCAGCTGTAGGCAGAGATCTAAAATCAAGTGGTGTAAATCCCATTCTCCACGTTTATCTGGTTTGTGGAATAGCAGCATGTAGTAAAGTATATCACAGCTTGCAAAATCACACTGCCAGAATGCACCCCTGTGAATTAAGCAAACCGACAGATCAGATTCATGGAAAGGTAACTGTACAACCTGAGTATTTTAAATCTTAAAGGTTACATACATATACACATGTATATGTGGAAGTTTTGGTTCTAGTATTTTAATCCAAATTTGGAAGAAGTAGATGTTACACCATTTGTGAAAAACATGACAGCATCTTTTATGACTGATGAAAACCTCAGCTTCATGTGTCTCCTTTTTTGTTATTTATCTTAATCTGAATTTCTTATGATTTTGGGTTTATGTGGTGTACCTTCAACTGCAAGAAATCAAGGACCATGTGTGCTGCAGGAGGATTTGTAAAGTTTCTGTGGAGACAGGGGCATACCTTGTATGAGTCACTTAAATTTGTTCTTCCTGTTGTTGCCAGGCTTCTTTCGCTGAAGGTATACATAATCATTTGAGTTTGTTTAACATAAAGAGAATTGACACCAGAGTCTGCAGTAATCCAAGAACAAGTGTAAAAATACCACAAGAGAAAAACACAAGATCACTCTGTATAATATGCTCACTTGAATACTCCCATGACACTTAACTAAACACACAGGTACTCTTTATTTTAAAAGTGTAATAGATGCCAGATGGAAGCCAGATATCACCAGCCTCAGAGACAGGTCAAAGAGAACAGTGCTGCTTTAAATGGTAACAGCCCAAAGGCAGAATTTCTGTCCCATGGAAGAAAATGGCAGAATTTTACAGTGTGAGGACTTGTTGTCATTCCATGAGAAATAACTTCATTTAATGAGTTTATTTGAATAATATGTCAGAGGGATATAATGGGAAAATTCATTCAGAAACAGTCAAAAATAGGTCAGAGCTGATTATGAATAACATCATTCTAAACCATAACAATTATTTAAATTCCTTCTGGTAAAATCTTATGTAACTGTCATTGTCACTTTGTCATATTTCTTATATTTTAATTGAAATGAAGATATATATTTTAATTTATAGTATAGAAGTACGCATCAGCAATTATTCAGTTATAGTCAACAGGCTCTTTGTAGCCAGCAGCAGCTTGGCTATCTTACCATCAACTCTGCCTTAAAAGCTTCCACACTTTTGGGGTGGTCAGCAGTATACACAGCTGGTGGTCAGAGACCATTTGTGGCAGATCAGAATCCCCAACGTAAATTTTGACATGTTAAAAACCTAAGGATACCACTAGAGCTATTCTAGCTGGAAAATAACCTAAGGCCACTGAGAGCTTTCTCTTTTTCCTAAAATTAATAATGGAAGGCAGAAAAATCCTGCAAATTTGCTCACAGAATGGAAAATGGTAAAATAAAAAAAAAAAACCTTATGACTGCTGGTACTTTGTTTTTGTCAAAGAAGTTAGTGTTCTTTAAATACTTTCCAGCTGACACTTTGGTTACTTGCCATCTTAGTGAAAAATGTCAGAAATTCCCTGGAGCACCATGGAATACATAAACTTTGAACCATAGCTCTAAATCTCTCCATTCACACAAAGGATCATGGGGTTTTAATGACCCAAATGGGTCAGTACCTTTGATTTATAGCTCACTAATGGTTCAGCCCGTGCTTGTTTACGTTTGCTGTTATTTGGCTATACAGAGTGTGGTAATGTCTGCTATTCTTCATTGTAGGAGCTCAAAAAGGGAAGGAAATACAAGACTTTTATTTCAGTCACACCAGCAATTACTGAAGATGTGAAACTGAGCACTTGTAATGTGTAGTGCTCAACCAAACTGAACTGCAGATAAATGCTGGGAAAGAATAATAGGGAAAACTGCAGTTCATTTTGAGCATTGGCTGAAGTGTCTCTTGCCACCTTTACTGGGATGGATCCAATATTAACATTCCTTGTGTTCATCAAAAGATAATGCTCATCCTTTCCATTGTGGCCAAATCCCATTCAGCAATCAAAGCAGTGAAGTGATAAGTAACTATAATTAATATAATAACCCCAAGAAACCATGAGTGGAAATAAAGGATAAGCACTCTATTTTTATGATAAAAAGCAGAGAAAAAGCACGGAGGCCATGTATATCATAAGAAAGTAGGTGCATGAAACACCCAAAAGGAGGATGGGAAGGACATGAAAATCCTGTTGGAACGCTGGCTGCCTACCCCTTTTCAAGCACTGCACAGGCAGCTTGACAGCATCGCTCTGCAAAGACACGGTGTCTAAAATCATAGCTCTTACTCTGTGCCATGTGATAGATTGCAAACATCATGCTGGGAAAACAGTCAGCACGCACACCTTTGGCTTTTCACTGGCCTATAAGCATAAATTCGGCCCTGTGGTTTGGCTTGTTTCCCTTGAAGTGCTTGCCTCTGAGTTAACCCTGGGTTAACAAGGTCTGCTTGGAGGTTGGCTGGCTATGCTGTATTCAGAGGCTTGGGATTCACATTTACATAGGCTCCAGCATGTAGGCTGACAGGTATTCCAGAAGCCCATCACAAAAAATCTGTTCTGCCGTGTCAAGTGCCACAGTATTTTTTTACCTTTTTCACTCTACCATGCTGTCTTTCTGATGCAAACAGAAGTATGATCAAGTACAAAGCAGCACGTAGTGATAAAGCAACAAAGTTTTCCTATAGGATTGAATTTGTGCCCCTGCGGTGATGGGTATGAAATGCATCTTCAGCTGCCATCTGTATCCTAGCAAAATTGGTTTGCTGTCCTGGGAGTGGGCAGACATCCATCAGCTTGGCAGATGTGTGTGCTTCCAGTGCCACACAGCACCACACAAAATAAAGGTGACCTTCCAGCCTAGGAAGTCTGATTGTCAGTTCATCTTGAATTTCAGTATTCAAAGGATGTAATCATGTGATTGACAGACTTCTGAGGAGAGGTACACCATGTTCATTTGCAGCTTGTGAGACAGGATGGGAAGAATAACAGTGAGAATGTTAATTCCTCATCAGCTTTCCACCAAAAGCCCTACAGAAGACTTAAAAAAATGATGACACTGCCAACTTAGCTTTGTTGTTGTCAATGCTCTTAACTTACTATAAATGTACAAAACTTTTCTTATGTATGTTGAAATGCCAAAAGCAATTGCCATGAATAGCCATAGAAATCAGAATATAGTTTCAGTATTTTTCCTTGAAACAGTCTAATAGAAGGGGACATATCAGAGAAGAATACAGTAGCTGCTATGCATTGTAAAAAACATCTCCTATTCTGCTTTAATTCAAGCACTTAATTTTGCTTTTACAAAATCTCAGTCATTAGTGGAATAAAACAGAGGTTTGAGTTTTGTACACAGTTAATTTGCAGTGCTGCAGTTTTTTGCTGCAATCTACTTTCTTTAACTTCCCCTGAATACAGCTCAGTATTTATCTCAGTTTCTCAGTTAAATATTTATAAGGACATGAATCCATCCACTGGAAAATAAAAAATTCATAATATCAAAAGATTATTTTTTAAGAATACCTGAATAGCACGGGGTCCACAGCTCCCATAGCAAAATTTTCTTAAATAAAAGCAGCGTTTTCCTTATAGTTTTGACAAGTGTCAAAAGTCATGTTTTTTGTCACCTCAAACCAGCTGTTCTTCTCACCCCTGCAGGGTGCAGTGCCGAGTACCGAGTGACTGCAGACTAAAGCACCTGCTGTGATGAGTCACTACTTACAGCGTTCTGCGTTTTGCAGCACAGCAAAGAAAGTTTGTCCAGTATTATAATTCCAGCAAAGTTTAAAGAAGTGTCATTTTCAGGATTTATGTTCCTTAAACGTAGCACTAAAAGCACAAAGAAAGTAAGAACATTTATCCAAAGGTTACAATCTGACACTGTCATAAAATTCAGAACAAAAATTAAAGCCAATTAAAATTAGTTGAACGACCGTGAGGAATCCTGAGACTAGATTCTTTTGTGCTGGGGTAAGATGCATTTTAAAATATAGGTCTTTCTGATAATATTTACAGAGAACTACATACTGAAAACAGGAATTCATGTAGGCTAAAATGTATACTCAGTAGAACTATATTAAATACTAACATTTGCACCAAAATTAAATTCTCACATACTTTTATTTTCCCTCACTATAGAGATTGGCTTTGAAAAGCAGAGCTCATAGTTTCCAAGTTCCCATTGGAAAAATGCACAATAAATTCAAAAGTTCTGGTGAAGAGTAGTTAGACAATGTAGTCCGGACTTGTACAGATAACTGCTACTTCATGAGAGATGATGCAGTGTTACAAATGTTATTGCCATGGTTATTCCTCCTGAGCTGTGACTGGTACCCCCTGCTCATGATCCCTCGTATTATGGTTAGCATAAAGAATGCCATTTTATTGGAAAATGACTATTCTCTGTGACTGAGCTGACCATGTATCAGTCCCCCTTCCCTGCCTCATCAGGCCCTGTAGGTCCTGTGCACCAGGCAGATTTCTTCTCCCCCTCCCTATATACCTCCTGGGTGCCGGGCCAACTTCTTCCCTCCTTACCAGCCTTTAGGGTCCCAGGCCCCTGGCCAACCAGGCTGTGATGACCCCGTCACAGAACAGGGATGTGTAACAGCACACAGAACACTGTCTATAAAGTTTGGCATTTACAACTCCTAAGTGGAACTTGGGCTGGAACTGCTGCTGGACAGCAAAACCTGTAAACCCCTGGTGTCAGGGATGCCTCCACCACTGCCTGTTTCCTCTGAGGACTGAGTGACTCATATTCTTGTACCTATTTTTGAATCTAGATTATGATTCTTACATTGATACAGCAAGCCAAGTATTAAGATTTGATCCGGTGTGCAGATTAGGAACCACAAAACCAAGTTGTGCTATAAAATTCTGTGCTATACTATTAATAATACTGTGCTACACCAATTCTGCTTATAAAAATCCTGTGGTACCCTGATCATAAAATTCTATGCTATGCTAATCATAATGGTCTGTAAAACAATAAGGGTATCACTGTAACTACAACTTAGTGCCATCACCGCTCTGCCAAGGAAGTCCAAACAAATGTCTGTCCCTGTAGTGTCAAGTGACCTGATCTTATCTACAGACCTCAGTAACTTCATTCTTTTACATTGAAATGGGTCAGAAAGAAACTGGTAAAACATGGTCTGAGAGGGATGCCGGAGGGGGATAATGGGTATCTAATCCATTGAATCCAAAATTTATATTCTGTTAGCATTTCTTAGGTAGAAGTGTAAAAAACAGCAATGAGTGGACAGAATCTAATTCAAAAATACATATCAAAAGAAACTTTCTCTTTCTTGAACTCAAAAACTTCACTGTATGTTTTCAATGCCATTTCAGTTTAATTCAGTACATTCAATGAAAATTGAAAATATGTTGAATGCTGTCTGCTGCATTCTACAATAAGCAAATATAAATCTTTAGAAAGTCTAATCATTGCACTCCAAAAAGAAGAAATACTTTAAAAGGTCAAAAGTTGAGAACTTTACCTCTGCTACTAATTGACTGTGCAGATAAAATAATCAAGGGTAGAAATTCTACACAGAAGAAATTAAATGTTTGCATATTTATCTAAAGAAGATAAAAAGTTGGTTAAATTTACTCATAACTGGTATAGTACTTTCCAACTCAGTATTGTACAAAAAAAAATAATTAAAAAAAAAATCATGATGACCCCTAAAATGATGGATTCTAAAGAGTCTTTAGGAAGTAGCCCAGCATCTGTAACAGCTAAAAGTATGTCATATATACAGCAACACACAGTAACTATACTGCCTATACAATAATTTCAAATTTGAAAATAAAAGTTTATTGTGTTTCCTTAGAAAGGTCAAAAAAGCCTGAGTACTATGGAAGCAGATCACAATTGTCTCACTATTATTTTGTAATTCTTCCCATAATTTGTTATATCCACACCTTTTCCTTTATCTTCTGTCTAAACTGTAAGGTCTCTACAGAATTAATTGAATGAGAAACTAGTGCAGATCCTGCTTTAATTGGACAGGGGTCTCTTGTCGCCATCCCAGTGCAAATCAGTAGTAGATACAGAAATTATCTCCTCTGAATGAATAATTTTATAACAATTGAGATAACAGGTTCTGCCTTGGACACACACGGGTGGAAGAACAAGAAAAAAACTCAAAGCCCACGTAGACACTGATGCTCAGTAGTGCCCTCAGATTGGGCTAGTGACAAAATTTGCTGCCTCTTTAAATTACTTTTTGGCAAAAACAGCTATTGGGTTTGCATGCCCCATATCAGAGAGCATTCTTGCTGAAGGACCATGAGGTGTGGCCAGATTTCTGCTGCCTTTGCCCATTCCATCCATGTTTGTGGTAACATCAAACGGAAAGAAAAGAGAAATTCCAGCTTCAAGGCAAAGCTTACAGCAAGGTGGTTAAAGTTTATAGGAAGCCTAAACTCAAGTTTGCATGGAATGTGCAGAAATAAAAGCACACATTCCTGGTAGCAGGCTTTGGGAGTGTAATTTCAGGTGGGTTACAGTGCAGCCATAGTCTGTCACTTTAGAAGAAACTTTCTGCTGTGTCTGGTTTGCTTGGGCAAACAAAACCCACAACGGAGCCTGGACTCAAAGGAGCCTGGACTGCTAGTAGGGCAAGGAAGGCAGAGTGTTGTCACAGGTACATGAGCCCTTATTCAGGTTTTATTCAGTGCAGAAAGCGAACTTCTTATGGTTTCAGGACTTTACTCCTTACAATGAGGCTATATAGTGATGAAATACCATTTTAAAGCTGTTTGTCTGCTGGGTTTCATTATATACTACTGTCCTAAGATATATATTTAGAGTGAGAAATGAGAGGCGAGAGCATGCACACCGATATACTACCACTTTTTTTGACAATGTGATCACAGATTTCAAATAGACTAGGTAAATAAACATCAGCTGATTGAAAGTATCTGTGAGCATCTTTTCCAGAACAAACAATTTGCAATACATATTCACAAGAAACCGTAAAGTTCATACCCAGAACAACAGACGACAGGGTCTCACCATCACTTTTTTTTTTTTTCCATTTTAACCATATGAATCAAAATGTCTCATTTTTGTTCTGATTTACACAGAAATATTTTATGCAAAACAACAGTGTTATTTCTTGGCAGCTAGATCTTATTTCGGTAGTAGACATGGAACTACCTCTTAATTTTCAGTTTGGTCTTTCAGAGACCTATTATTGGAGTATTACAGATAAACTTGAAATGTCACCTCTGGCTCTGCATCTTCTCTCATGTTATTTTGCCTTTGGGATTAACATTTAATGAGCAGCTCTTGTCTTCTGATCAATTCAATGGGAGCTAAATTGTTTGGGTTTTTTTCATTGATACCATACAAACTGGTTAAACTGGCTATGGAAATGATTCATGATCAGTTCTCAAGTTACAATATTAAAAAGCCATCAATCAAATTTAAGCATAATCTGAAGTAAAAATCACGTAAGAGTATAATCTCAAAGCTATAAAGTTGAAGGCACAAAAGGAGATGTATGAAGTAAAACCAGTAAGTGCAGTATCACCAGTGGACTAGTTATTAACAACAGCTGAATAAAACTGAATGGGAGGAAACCCAAGTTTTTCCGGAGCAAGGTTTCCAGAATATTGAGACTAATGGGCGTCAGAAAAAAATGGAAAATTTACAAGTGAACTAACTTTACTTCCTAGTGAGTTTGACTTCATATCCTTAAAGAGTAAGAGAGGGACTAGATATGTATGAATATTTATGTTGAAAGAGACAGGTAATTGTTAGCACTGTGGGAAACAGCATGGTAAAATGAATCACTTTCTTTCCCAGTTTGAAACTGCATTTGCTGCAGTATGGTGTTGAAGGTAACATTAATCAGCTCACCAAGAATACAGAAACGACGATGAGACTTCTTCATGCTTACTTGTACTGATCTTCAATTTTAAACCTATTCACTTGTTCCTGTTAATTCCTTTGGACATTCCTTGTGACAACTTTAATGACAGGATTAAATCTTTACTCCATTTATCAGGTAAGCCCCCAATATTGTTCATTTTGTGCCCACAACATGGACAGGAAGAAGAAGGAGGGCCCTCACACAGTAGGCTTTTATCCCTTTAAAGCATAATGTATTCTCGTAGTGGCGCTCAGAGGCCCCATTAAAGTTTCAGAAATTTAACATACTGGATAGATTTTTCATGGATTTATCATGTGATTTAAAGTCCAAAGTGTATTACTTATTGAATTAGACAGAAGTTTCCCATCAGCACTTTAGATTACCCTCATCCATCAATCACATAAACACATGCTAGTTTACTGGTTGAAAGTATTTTTAATACAGCTTTTTCAAGTTTTTAATGTATATTTGTCATACTTTTTTTAAAAAAGGTACTAAATACAGCTAGATTCCTATTTAATTTGAGATCATATCAAAGAAAATAGGATTTATAAAAGTAAGCTTATTTCCATTGTCCTGAGGGTAAGAGCACATAATTATTTAATCATATGACACACTTCAATCTAAAAAGTTTCTGCCCATTGGCTAAGCCTTCATAAATGATTAGTTTTAGCCTACTTCATCTGGGAGGCAAAACATACACATTTTAATGTCTTCACTGTGGGTCAACATGACAGCCTTTTTCCTCATGATTGGAGTATGCATAGATGCAAAGCTAGGACTTTTCTGTTGATAATTTTTTTTCAATTATTTGTAACTTCTAAAAATTACACAAATGATGGGCCAAAGTAGTAAGGGCCAAGCAGCTTTGATTTGAGACGACTCAGTTAATTAACTTCCTGAATAAAGTTACCCTATACAAGTTTCCGTGTGAGTCAAAAACATTACCCAACCTTAGAAAAGAGACTTGAACCCACTGATGAATTCCATCAATAAAAGCAGGATTGAAGGTTATATAGATTTGCAATATTGAATAGTATTACTAGAGCTCTTCAAAATTTTAAGAGCACTTTAGTTTTGAAGATTGAAATGCTCATAATGATGTGAAGTGCTCTCATAATTCTAAATCATTCTATGCTGCAGATCCTCACATTCTTATTACTGCTAAATTTCAGCTGCTCTTTTATTATAATCAACATGTTGGTTTAGAAAAGTATTGCATTGCCTTTTTTACCAAGGCTCAAAACCTCATTCTAAATATACATTGAAATTAGCTGGGCCTTATGAATGATGTTCTTAAAAATGCAAAACAACAGACCAGCAAACCAAGACACCCAACAGCCTTGATAAAAACTTACTATATCAGCTGAAGTAAAACCACAGAAAAGTAGTTTTATTTAAGTTTGTTAGAACTTTTTTTTTGTTTTAATATGGAAACTAAACAAACTAAACACAGTTGACTGTTGGTAACAGTCTCCTTTCACTTTTTAATACAAATATTTTTAGGAGCAAGTTACTGTCAAGTACCTAACTACTTCTTTCTCAATGGAAACAGTATGAGAAATTACATGAGTGAGACATGCACACAGCCATGTAAAAAACACAGTTTACAGAGAAACTATGTAGAACACTGCTAGATACCTATTTCTTTTCTCCATACCTAATCACAGAATCAAAGAATCGTTCATATTGGAAGGGACCTTTTGAGATCAACTAGCCAAACCTCCCTGTTTAAGCAGGATCAGCTACAGCAGGTTGCCCAGGACTGTATCCAGCCAAGTTTTTAATATCTCCAAGAATGAAGACTCCACAATCTCTCTGGGAAAACTGTTCCCATATTTGACCACCTTCACAGTAAAGAAGTATTTTTTGTTTTTCATGTTTTTTACTTTGTGCCTATTGGCTCTTTTCCTGTCAGTGGGCACTTCCAAGAAGAATCTGTCTGTCTCATCTTAATTTTCTTTCAGCAGGCATTTATACACAATGACAAGACCACACTGAGACTTCTTTTCTCCAGGCAGAGCAGTCGCAGCGCTCTGAAGGTCTCCTTATATGAAAGAAGCTCTAGTTCCTTCTTTGTTTTCATCATCCTTCACTGGACTCAGATTAGTAATTCCATATCTTTCTTGTACTAGAGAACCCAGAACTGGACAGAGCACTCCCGGTGATGCCTCACCAGTGCTGAGGGGAGGGGAAAGATCACCTCGATTGACCTGCTGGCCACGCTTTTCCTAATGCAGCCTAAGGAGCTTTTGGCTTTGTTAATCACAAGTGTGCATTGCTGGGTTATGTTCAACTGGGTGTCCACCAGGACCTACAGGTCCATTTCTGCCAAGCTGCTTTCCAGCTGGTCAGCCCCCAGCATATACAAGTGCTTGGGTTGTTCCTCTTCAGGTGCAGGACTTTGCACTTGTCCTGGTTGAACTTTGTTAGGTGCCTGTCAGCCCATTTATGCAGCCTGCTGAGGTCCCTTTGGATGGAAACTCGGCTCTCTGGTGTATCAGACTTTGTTCCAGTTTTGCGTCATCTGCAAACTTTCTGAGAGTAAACTCTGCCCCATCTTCCAGATTGTTAACTAAGATGCTAAACAGGACTGGACCCACTATTGGCCCCCGGGGTACACTGCTAGCTTCCTGCTGTTATCTCACCAAAAGTGCAACATGCTGCCCCGTCACTTTCCCAATGTGTCCTTCCTAAAAAGCCTGTATCCATCCATTGCAGCAATCCAGCTGTGTGAGATATCTCACCATGTTTCTGTGATCCCAGCAAGGTCATAGCCTTGTAACTGTGCACAGACTTCTCATCATTCCTCCTGGTTGCTCCCAAGGAATGCATATCTGGGTTACAGTTCACATAATGATAACACTGAAATGGGCATAGCATTAATTCTTCAGTACGTATGCCTTAGACACCACTTTTTTAGAAGGTTTCACCTTCAAACATTGCCTCTTACTGATGGTACTTGGCTAGGAGCTTCTAGTAAGAAGGTAAAGAGATAAGGAGGTAAAGAATAGCTGCAGCTGCATCCTTGAGTCTAAGAAAGGGGATGGTGTCTTTTAAAGATTTGTCAATATAAATTATAACTAGTATGTAATGACTGATACTCTGCAGTGGCTTAGTTGGCCAATTAATGTCACAATTTCAAATTGACCAGTCAGTTTAAACCACAGTCCTGGCAGAGATACGGTAAAATAAGTCTCATTATTTCTATTAAAGAATGCTAGGGAGACTCAGGTAATCACTTGCCAAATTTAGCCAGTCATTTGTCAGTGAACATTTTCTTCCATAGTTTTAAGCTGTAAGAGAAAGCAATGTATGTCACATTAGCAGAAATTCTTATGATTGATTCCAGAGATTCAACAAACCTAACCTTTAGCATAATGTGCAAGGATGGGCCCACGGAGATGACTAACTCCCCTAGCCCCTGGGGTCTAAAGGAAGACACTAACCTTGTTTGCTAGACACGCAGCAGTGGACTGGGTGGCTGTACCTGCACCCATTTTCTTGAGCTGTCAGAAAGCCAATGAAGCTCTGAAACGCACAATTGACTTGATTTGGGGTAACGATCACTTGGCAAGCAGCACTGACTGTAAGGACTTTCTGTTTCCTCCCTTGAAATATAAAATTTACCTTACATTTGGAGCTGTTTTACGTTCATGCCAGTGCTGTGTCCTCATATAATCTGTCTTTGTTGCACTCAACACCAGTGAGCTAATCTCTTTAAGCTAATCTGAAAGCAGGTTTTTGTCTCTGGATTTAGAGTGGTAAATAAATGTAACCATGGTTGAATGGGTAAAGGAATAAACTGTAAATAAAGATAAGAAACACCTACAAAAAAGGCAGGGTTTTTTTCCCTATTTTTTATGATGTTAAAATATGAAACTCTGAATGACTAGCACCATTCTTTTTTAGTTTTATCCCAGAAAGAGTTGACCCTGAGGATTTGCATTTGCATTTGCTACAGCAAGAGAGAGCTAGATCCTTCTGGCAGCATTCATTGTTGGGAAGGTACTTTCGCTGGTGTGTCTGCCCAGAGGGATGCCAAGTGCTGCTGAGTTAGAACAGTCTCCCGCTATCATCCTTCACTCCTGGGTGTTTGATGTTCTCACACGGCCTCTCTTAACATTTCATTTCAGGGATGAGATCTCACTTGAGGGATGTGCTTAAGTGGTCCAGAACCACAGCTGGAAAACTGACTGGATGCACATCATATCATTGAAAACATCCGTTTGTTTGCAAGAAGGTAATTCCTCCTCCCCCACCCACTACCTCCTCCGCAGAATTATTATCATTCTGTGTTTTCCTTGTGCAATTAATAATAAGGGACAGTGTGATCCCACCTGTCATAACCAAGGTATTTGCTGAAACGGGAAACAAGGAATGTGCCATCAGTGAGATTCAGTCTACTTATGACTGTGTCATATACAGCACTCAATATGCAAGATTTGAGCACTCTAGACTTTCTGTGCTTCCTTTGGGCACTTTGGTAAAGTAGATATCCATCCACTTGAGTTTGGATTGCAGGTTTTCATGGAGCTTTTGACAGATCTAAGCACTATTTCCCCAGAGCAGGTATTGCTCTGCATCAGTGGGTGACTACACTTGTACTCCCCATCTAAAACTTAAAACACTACACAGCTTCCACACATGCTGAAAAGCTGAAAAAAACAAGAAAATGCATAATTTATGCTAGGTCACATAGGTGGAACTTAGTTAAGATTCAGATGCTGAGTTTAGACACTAACTAGGTAAAACTCAGGTAGGTTTGATCCCCCCTGCACATGCATTGTCAGGAAATAGTGGCTTATATATGGTAGGAGTGGAAAATGAAAAGCTTACTTCTGTGTCTGTATTATTTATTCAATACCTTAATTTACTTTACAGAATCTGACTGTATCTTTATGCCCATGACTGCGTAGACATTTTTTTATGTCTGTTAACAGTTCTTTAATAAATGACAATTTTGTGATTTTTACAGCAGTGTAAAACAGAACAGAGAAAGTTTTAAAAGACAGTAGGTTTGCAGGCATTACCAATGCATGTTCTTCCATCTTCTGCCAGCTGGTAAGGGTCAGTATGGAGACATTTATAGCTGCCTTTAGTGTTAATGCATTTAGCAGAAGGAGAGCATGCTGGATTAATTTCATCTTCGCATTCATTGATGTCTGCAAAATGAATACACACGGATCAATAATCGTGACAAATTACAGAGGTATTACTGCCTTCTCATACACACCTTCTAGAAGTATTCATAAGCGAAAGGTATTGTACACTTTCAGTGACACACAGATACTGCCCAAGATCCACATTGTTACTGTTTAAAGCACAGAACTGGATTGGTTTGTTTTTTTGTTTTTTGTTGTGGGTTGTTTTGTTTTTGGTTTTTTTTTTGCTTTGTTTTGTTTTGATTTGGGGGGGGGGGGGGTGTTGTTTGTTTGTAAGCTGGAAATGATGAAAAAAGAAAATTTCATTTTGGTAATCTACCAAAAGCTACAAATGCAATTAGCTGAATTTCAAAAATGCAAACTGTGAATCTGAGAGCTCTTCTTGCATGTGCTTATGTCCTAAGACTGAGTTCCTCTATAAACTTTCTCCATACTGCGCTCTACAGAGATAGTGAAAATAATAATGCTGACAGTTCTATACGCTTCTAGGCATGATTTTGAGGAGTCAAGGATTCAGGTTAGCTTTGGTTATAAAATTTATAACAGTTATATGTGATATCACTGCAAAGATGGTTGTTTCTAGATGTTATATAAATTCTGTGAAATGACAGTATCCTGACAGAATGGTGAGCAGTTGAACAATTATCTATTGAAAAATGTACATAAACACATTGTTCCTGAGGCCATTCAAGACCTTTCATATTCTGATCATGTGAGGAAATGGGAGACAGTGTGGAGTGCAGAAAAGAAAGTACTCAATGAGGGGAAGAATAGAGTCTTTTTCATATTTCTGCATCTTTCTTCTTTCTGTGCAATATTTACTTGCAGGTCTGGATTTAGTTGCCTAAAGATAGGTGCCCAGCACTGTTCTAGATAGTTTTCCATTGGTCCCGTGTAATATTTGCCAGCTTGTTCAATATCTCTGACCCATGGTCCTGCGAAGCACTGCGAGCCTGTATGTGGGCAGGCAGCTGAGCCTTCAGTGTCTTCTTTCTTTGGTTATATACCTTATTTTTGGTTTGCTACTTCAGGCTAAGCAGCTTTTTTGGATCAGTACTAGAAACTGACCGCGTAGGAATGATTTACTGACTTCATTTAGTATTGTCACTCAGACCACTTAGGGAATACCATCTTTGGAAATAGGATCAAACCTGATCCTCTCTTAAATTTTAATACAAAGCAGTAGCTGTGTCCAAAGCTAGCCATCAACTGAGACAATCAACAATTAATAATGCAATGCAAGGAATAATCTTAAAATTCAGAACCTTAAGAAATGCTAACCTTCATAACACCTCTCTGAAGCAGGAAAATAATCTGTTATACAGGATGAAGATAAGTATTACTCCCATCAAGAGTACATTTTGGGTTAACTCCCACTGGCTTCGTCATCATCTGGGAAGGAAAACCTGCACAGGCTTTGCCTGCACTGTAATTCAAATGTGCTATTTCAGCTCTTGTAGATACATAGCCATGCTATCTGTTAACTAGCTAACTTTTCTTTCCATCACTAAATAGTGCATGTCAGATCTTTCCAGCCTACTCTACTATACCAAGAGCGCCATACTTTATTAAAGCACAGTAAACAGAGTTATCTATCAAGAGTAAGATAACAATATAAAGGAAGGTAGAGTAGTCTAGCACTAAATGACTTCCTGAATCAATAGAAATGATTTCTGTCAAAGCCAAAGTTAGTAAGCAGGAATTAACAGCTCTCAGATTCCTATGCTTTTGCCAGCAGGCTGTTCTGTCTTTTCCAGAGCAGCATATAATTTTGAAACCATCTGCAGAAATGCTAAGCTCTATCCTCCTCATTACATTGCTTGACATTCCTAATTTGCTGAACATTTAAAAGAATGGGAACACATTGCAGAGACATGCATGGAACAAAGTGCTTTCTACTGTAAAACTCAAGTAGCATCTGTGTAAGTGGGTTTTGATGGTTTTCTTTTAATAAAGGCGTTGCTTATTTAATATATGCAGCAGCTTGTTTTCCTATAGCAGATATACAGTCTTTTGTTTACATTACTGAACATACTAAAAGAAACTAGGACAAGGAATGATTCATTCATATAAATTATTTATTCAGTTTGCTGCCAGAACATTAATCTATCGAAAAGATTTTATTGTAATTCATTTAACAGCTTTATTTCTTTATATGGTATTTATGTGGGTGGAATTCAATGGATAAATAGGATTTGAATAAAGGAAAGAGCTGCAAATTTCATTTGACTTTTTCCATACCAGGTATACAATTAGAATGAATAGTTTTCTATTCTGCTGTCACAGAAATACTGATAAGCAGACTTTATTGCAGATCAGCTGCAGCACTTGCATTCGAATTAATTTACCACCATCCATATTATAGTCCCAAATATGGCCTTTTCAGGTTTCATTTTCTCTCATGTTATAAAGCTGAGAAGTTTGAGTATGTGTGTGTGTGTGTATATATATATATTTATATAAAAATATATACGCACACCATTATAAACACACCCAGTTGAAATGTGAACAGCGAATTCATCCTTCATAACTGCAAAGAGTGAAGGTCTTGTAATGAAATACTTGCCACATTCTCTTTCTTCCTATCTATTCTATTCAACAGTAAAAATAAGGCAAAAGGAAGAGAGAAGATAAAAGAGCAATTAAAATTACAGAAAAATATTTCTCTGAAAATGTGCATTAAATATTGAAAGACAGAATCTCTTTGCTGATTTTCACCTGCTCTACTTTTCTACCTGAAGAAGGAATTACTTTGGGAAAATCTTTTCACAGATATTTGGAAGAGGGTGGTTGGAACTGAGGTGATAATTAATTTGATTAATTTCACTTACTCACTTCAGAATTTTTTTTCTTTGTCACTTAACTCATTAAGTTGATACATGAACTACTGGTGCCGAGCTCATTCTGTACCTAGAGCATTCATTGAAAAAAGGCTAGAAAAATTAAAACTGTCTGTCTTGTTATGTTGAATTTAGGAGGGAGCAATGTATAGTTCTGATTTGCTGCTTTTTTTTTCCTACTGGCTGTTAATAGACTCAATTTTTACTTAATTAAGTAATTTTTAGTGACATTTTCCTATAATCAACTTGATTGCTGAATCAGGATGGGTAGAGATTGAGATAGCAATTCTGGAGCAATGAGAGTTTCACGTTGCCATGTTATTGTACCTATAAACCCAGAAGGTTGACTACAAGAGAACATATGAGGGAGTTCACTTCTGATTACTGTGCTGGACTTTAGCTTCTAGAAAATTCAGAAACAACAACAACAAAAAAAGATACCTATACAAATAGGAGCCTCAAAGTTCCATCCTTTACTTGTGCAGGTTAATTTCTCTTCTCCTTGTAATTGGAATCCGTATTGACACAAGTAAATCACTGTAGATTTTCCAAATTCTGAACAGTAAACAAAATCACCATTTTCCACACTCTTTGGTGTTCCACATATTTCCTCTACAAATAAAAAGACTGCATTACAAGCTTTTAAAAACTTAAGAACTTACCTTCACAAATGGACATTATTCTCCCTTACTGCCATAAATTAACTTCAGTGAAATTACTCACGTTTTAAGGTGATCAAGAATTTAATTGTTCATTTTTGGACAAGATTTTGTATGGAATACCTCCAGATTGAATAATACTTGTAAAATTAGTGTTATCTTCTAACATTATGTTCTGCAGAGGACTTAATTAATATTTTCTAAGAATTCCTGCCCCAATTGCCATAAAGTCTGGATATCTCATAAACGTTTTATGTTACCAAAGTGAAGTTAGCAAAAACTACCTTTTTTTTTACAGAGGAAGTTGAGAAAAAAAGAGAGAAAGACCTAGATAGCATGTGTAAGTGGTGGAAATACTGAAGTTCTGCATCAGACCAGTAACCCAAGACCTGTCAGAACCAAGGTCAATCCTCGAACTGCTGATTACTCTCCCCTCCCATCAGAAAAAGACTGGTAACTACCAGATTACCTTCCTGATAAAATTCTTTCCAAGCCTCTAAATTCATCCCAGGTATATTGTCACAATGCTTAAAATCCTGTGGAAACTTTCCAAGTCGAAAGGCATCTGCTGGCACTTCAGAAATCCCTGTGTTATCACAAATTACGCGGGACAATGAGTGTTTTTTTAGTTCGTGTTTTTGAGCTTCTGTGAAAACGTTATCATCTTCCCACCAAAATCTGGAAAGAGTGATAGAAACATTTGGGAAAGATCAAATTTGAAGTGCTGATTACTCTTACTTTCACAGTACCCTATGTAAAAAAAAACAAAACTAAGAATTACAGAAAAATGTAGGCGGATACAACAATACTAAAAGTAAACACCATGATCTGCAGACTTATATACCCAGCTTGAAAGCCCCAAAAAGGCTGTGTGTCTGATGTACTAGTCAACTCAGATGATGTGTTAAAGTCAGCTGGTTAAAACTATTCATTATTCACAATTGCAGAATTGCTTTTCATTGATGATACAGGGCCACAAAAAAAGTTAACAATCCTGAAAGGAAAACTTGGAACTAATATGTTTGAACTAGGTGCTTAATCCTATGCACACCAGTATTCACTGTGCACTCATAGACTGTTTTAAGTATAAATTACAGAGTTAAATCTGTAGCCATACCATAGCCGTAGCCAGATCAGGAGTAGCCATAATAGATTTCCCCATACCATAGATTTTTTAGTTCTGCTTGTCATTACTGAATGGTTGCTATGAAAACAGGTATTGTTGAATGCTCCTCTGTTTAATATGGACTTCTTAATTTGCTAAGAAAGCTTTTGATATGCAGATTAATTATAGCAGGAAATTGTAAGACTAATTATGCTTTTGACCATAAAAAAAAGGTAAGATAAGAGGACTGGCTGGAACAGACAGGAGCTGCTTCTTCCAGTTTGTCAGATCAGGAGTATGGTGCCTGAACAGAAGAACTAGCTGGTGCTATAAAGGTGTATCTGTTAAATGAAATTTGTTATACATAATATATATGTGTGCATGCACACATACATATGTGTTCAAAGATTAAAAGAAAGGGAAAGAAAATGCTGGAGAAAAAAAGATGAGGTAAATATATTGTACATAAAGACATGTCATGAAAGGCAAAAATATTTCTGGAGAGTTTGATAGCACATTTGCATTAGTGCATTAAACAGTGTTAAGCACTGCTAAACTGCTAAGACAGCTCCCTATGGTGCTCAGGCCAATGAGGGTTTTTCCAAATGCTAGGAGGGATTTGTGGGAACATATCCTAAGACTATTAGCAGTAAAGTATGGATGTGATCACACTTACAAATTGACCTCAGTTTTAACACTTAGATGCCCATAGTACTGAAGGAACAAGGCTGAGGTTTTGAGAAAAGTCTGTGGAATTTGTGTTTAAACTTTTCTGATTGGAACAGCAACGTTGGCTGCAAACCCTGTGCAAACCTGGCATATGTGCAGCATCCTAGGGTATTTGTGAGCTGCCTGCAACAGTACCATGCAAATGAGATGTCTGATAGTCGAGCGTGCATTCTTGGGACCAGGAGGGCTGCTAGTGTGCCCCAGGGAGGGGGTTTTCAGGGCAAATTAGACCCTGCTGCCAACAGGAGTGTACCAGTTAAGTAAGGTAAGTGCATATGAAATTTTGGAAAATGGGCTTTATTTGTAAACAGATAGTTACCTACAGCAGGACAATTTGGGGAGAATTCTGTCCTGTTTTGCCTATACTGGAGGAAGAAGCAATCCACAGGACCAGGGACAGAGTGAATGTTTCACACCTCAGCAGCACTGTGACAAGAAATTTAGGAGAGATGGAGGGACTGGAGAGAGAAAAAAAGAAAGATGCCTTCCTCCTACCCCTCACCTGCATACTGTTCCCAAACTTCTCAGAGCATCCTGAATCCTCAATGACCATTCCCAGGCCCTTTCCCATAATCAAAGCCATCAAAGGTTTTGCTCCACTCATCCCTCCTACACCTATAATTTCCCCTTTCACATACATTAAAACCTATTTCACTTTCATCACAAAATTCAGTTTTATCTACACTGCTGAAAAGGCTTCAGCAGAAAATTAGTTGTTAATCTATCCAGCAGAGAGGTATTTACTCTAACAAAGGTTGCTCTAATTGATCTGTCTCAGGTGACCAAAATTTTACAGGTGAATTTTACAGTGTTAGAGTTAAAAAAAAAAGAAAGAAAAAAGGAAAATAAAAAGGTGCAAGCCCCCCCTATGTAAAGAATGACTAAGTCAGCTTCAGTATTTTTCCCAACTATTACAAATTCTGATATCACAAAAAGATTCAGAGTAGGAAGAGACAGAAAGTCAAGGCTGATGGAACAGAAACAATTTGTTTCAGGTGATTAGGCTGAGGTTAAGACAGTGCTTCAGTTAAGTACATTGAAAAAAAAGAAATCCCTTCATGCTTTGTCAGATGACTGACAACAGATTTTAAGACTATGAGCCTTAAAAGGCATGAGCCCACTTCTCAAGCCTGTCAAGGTCCCTCTGGATAGCATCCCCTCCCTCCAGCATGTCAACTGCACCACACAGCTTGGTATTGTCAGCAAACATGCTGAGGGTGTATTCGATCCCAGTGTCCATGTTGCTGACACAAATGTTGAAGAGCACTGGTCCCAGTACAGACCCCTGAAGAATACTACTTGTCAGTGGTCTCCACTTGGACATCGAGCTGTTGACTGCAACTCTTTGAGTGTGACCATCCAGACAATTCTTTAACCACTGAGTGGCCTGCCTATCAAATACATCTCTCCAGTTTAGAGACAATGACGTTGTGCTGGACAGTGTCAAATGCTTTGCACTCCAGGTAGATGAGGTCTGTGGCTCTTCCCTTACCCACCAACTCTGTAACCCCATCACAGAAGGCCACCAAATTGGTCAGGCACGATTTGCCCTTAGTGAAGCCTGTAGAGGAATGAAGCTGGGTTAATTAACATTGATAATATACAACTGTGGGTTGGCTTCAGGGTCGGCAGGTTGGCTGATATAGATAAGGTGCAGCTGTGGCTGGTTCTGGTAAGGGGTAGAGAGCAGCCAAGGAAGAGGTAGAGAGGAAGAAGCAGGAGAAGAGAGAACACATGCCCTGGATGAGGTGAGATGAGGAGAAGGCAGCAGAGGGACTGTATGAAGAATATGCTGGTATGTGATGGTAAAAGACCTTGTTGCAGCTTGATGGTTTTTGTGCTGTGACAGGAAGCCCTGTTGTCTGTCACCAACCACCTCCTTATTTTCCATGTGCCTTAGTATAGTTTCCAGGAGGATCTGCTCCATGATCCTGCCAGGCACAGAGATGAGATTGATCAGCCTGTAGTTCCCCAGGTCTTCCTTTTTATCCCTTGTTAAAAATGGGGGTTATGTTTCCCCTTTTCCACTCAATGGGAACTTCACCAGAGTGCCAGGACTTCTCAAACATGATGGACAGTGGCTTTAGCCACTTCATCCACCAGTTCCCTCATGACCTGTGGATGCATCTCCTCAGGTCCCATGGACTTGTTCACCTTCAGGCGTTCTTCATTCTCCCAGTCCATGCCTTTGCCTTCTGCAACTTAGGCAGTGTGGCTGGAGCACTTGTTGGTGAAGACAGGCGAAAAAGTCATTGAGCACCTCAGCCTTTTCCATGTTCCAGGTGAACATGTGTCTCCCTCCTTCTGTAGAGGGCCCACATTTTCCTTAGTCTTTATTATCATCGATGTACCTATAGAAGCTTTTCTTGTTGCGCTTGATTTCTCTAGCCAGAATTAATTCTATCAGGGCTGCAGTTTTCCTAACTTGATGCCTGGCTGCTTGGACAATTTCTCTTTATTTCTCCCAGGGTATCTGTCCTTTCTCCCACCCTCTACAGGCTTCTTTTTTGTGTTTGAGTTTGTTCAGAAGCTCCTTGTTCATCCATGCAGGCCTTCTGGTGTTTTTGTAGTGCTAGCAGTGCAGATGGAAATTACACCCAACACTTTCTTTGACAAGGCACTGCAATGAATGTTAGACTTTTCCATTTACTTACTGTGTGACAACTATAACACATTGTTACATACCTAACATTTCTTTAGATAGTTCCTTTAGTATTAATGACAGAATACTGTTCCACATTTAAGTCAGCTGGCACAAGATTTGTGGCAGAAACTCCTGGAATTCTTCCATTACTAGGTCTCTCTTCTTCTCAATTTAGAGTTAACAAATTATGTTTAAGTTTGTTTAATAATAGTAGTATTATAAGACACTGAATAATAAGTAGTATTGTGAGGCACTGATGCATGGAAACAAGGCTGCAAGGGCCTCAATAGATTTTCCTTCCCCAGAAAGGGTCAAGTATGCCTGTACAATTCAGAGGAGTTTCAACCACATTTTTAACACAGCTGAATGGAACGTTTGTTGTCTATACAGTTTATGCTAATAAGATACCACCTTTATGATTAGCATTGCTTTTTCCTGTAAGCTAATTAATTAACATTTTTTAAAGTTCAGATTTAAATTTTGCCTCAGATGCTTATTTACATAATGGTTTCTTTCCACAACAGTGACTTATGAGAGCAGCTTAAAGGTGAGCGTAAGGACCAGATGTACTTAAAACACCACTGCTAGCATGGTGTGAGCAGTTTAAAATTAGTCTTCTCATGAGATTTGAAGTTACTGCCACAAATACATGATGAAAATAAGAAAAAGGTTGGTTTTATAATTACTTCAGTAGCTGAAGCAAGGTATAAACTGCATCTTGCATCCCTTTGTGACCTGAAGCTGCATTTCTGCTGCCTTGCTGGTGTGGAGGGTTCTACTGGCACAAGATCCTGGTGACAGCTGTGCAGGGTTGGGTGATGGGACATCCTATGCTGTGTCCAATGAAGCAATTCTGGGAGCAGTTTGCAGTTCCAGTTCATCTAAGACCAGGTACATGGGTTTTTTTATCAGCTCTAGGAAGCCTAAATTATAGTCCTTTGCCTATCCCTTCTGACTTTGCTGTGGTTGCCATGGAAAATGGTGAGGTTCTTCCAGTTCCTGAGCTCAGTCCAGCCCTCAGGGATGGGATAGCTAAAGCCTGCACAGTACTACATCCATCCACACAGAGATTAGCTGACCCTGCCACAATTAACTGCTGGTGGCACCTTGCATTTCCACCAGGAGTACAAAGTTGGACATCTCAGTACCACAGAAACAATACCCATGACATCTGGAATTCACGCTATATACAGACCAAAAAAGAATAAGAAAAAGCTCACCCAACAAAACTGAAAGAGGTAAGATAGAAACATGGAAGTGGCAGGGAAAATTATTCAACTTAAATTATGTTTAAAACATATTTGAGCCATATTCTTTTATGTCCTGGGAAGTATCCTCACATATCTCTAAAATATCCATTGCTTGTTTTTGGTTTTTTTTTAACTCAAATGTTTTGACAGCATGAATAAACTCACCGGTCACCATCCCTTAGTGCTTTCATTTGCTTTCCAATTATACATGCAAACAGGGGACCAGTTCTAGCATCTGGAAGAAAGTCTTCTACCAGGCCACCAAGCCAAACATCAATATTGTTAGGATTATGGTACAGTTCCATTATTTTTTCAGTGATGTTATGGTTGGTGATTACTGTATTCAGCTCAGTGTGAGTTTCCAGTTTTGGTAAGCCACAGAATTCTCGCCAGTCATTATAACCTGTATATATTATGTTAAAAGAAAGATTAGACTTGACTGGAAAGCATGATATATGAAATTAATAGATTTATAAGCACTACATTCTGACAACATTAATCATAGTCATAGACAGTTATGTCTCAGAATAGGCTTATTGGTTAAGTTGATCAGGGAAATGATGTCAGGATCTGAAAATACAGGCTATGCAACTGCACATGATTTTCATGAAGGAAAACAAAAGTTTAAAATAATTCTCCCATATTTAAGCAATGAAAACATGATAATAGATAATAGTAGCATTCACTGTCTTGAGATTTCCAGACTGGGAACACAAGAGTTAGATGAAGAGTGGGCAAGAAGTAACCTGAATGAAGTCAGTAACTGAAGCACTTTACTAAGGAAAGTATCCTAGGGCACATGTCTAGCTCTCTGGAAAATAGATTTCTTTTACATCATTGGATTTAAACTCTCCTGCTCCCAAAAATCTTTAATTTCTGGTCTGGGAGATCAAACCTCCATTTCCACTCTTGGGTAGCTGAGAGCTTTAAAGTCCAGGACAGAGTCAGGCTTCATTTCTGCTGTCCAGAGCCAAGACTTGAGCATTCCTGGCTGCGGAGTCATGCAGGAGAAATGGAGAGAGTTGTCACCCAGAGACATAACGCTATGTGACAGTCAGTCGGGCCTGCCTCCATGGGTGAGGACACGGGGCTCAGAGTGCAGAAGGGCAGCCATGGTTGTTGCTAAGTCATGCAGACAAGTGGTCTGTTCAGGCAGGGGGTCAGGGCACAGTTTTAGAAACTAAAAATAAAGAGGCCCTGTCTGCTATGCTGAGGATTGCTTCCCCTGGTCTCAGAAGCTGTGGCATGTTTGGGAGAGGTATTTACACAGAACTGGGAACCTACTGTATTTTTTAACAGCTGATGCTATCAAATTGAACCAAGCTCAAGCAGTCTTCCCCTAAGCTGGTGCACCCATGGCCCCATGGGCTAATGCGCCTTGACTCAGTCTCACCCTAGGCTGACTAGAGTAAGAGATCTAGTGCAACAAGCAAGCACAAACATGTACTGTTTCTCAAAATTAGGTGTACACCTAATTAAGCCATCTACACCACTTCTGGAGACCTCTCAACACCTCCTACGGTCAGTAGAGCTGATGAGGTTGTCTAAGTTGACCTGATCCACAGGCTGGGGGCAGCCTGCCGGTGGCAAGTAGCTGCTGCAGGCAGAAACTCCACTTCTCTGAAGCTGGTTCCAGCAAGAATGAGCCTCAGGTACCTACACTGAGCACACCCAGATCCACTCACTACTACTGTCCTTCTCGATGCCAGACTTCATGGACTATTTCAATTTCAAGTGCTGTGGAACATTTTGTTTCCATCAAAGTTAGAACTATTAGCAGTTTACATTTTAAAAGACTTAAGTTACTTTTCTGATCACCAAAGCTATTAATTAACAGTTTACAATTACAGCCCAAATATAAAAGGTTATTGTTAGTTACCAGTTGGAAGAAAATTCAAGGAAAATCAATAGACCTGGGAGTCCGTGATCACGGCCACGCTGTAAATTTAATGATGCTAAATCAAGTGAACCGTTATTGGACAACACAAACAGTTTTTCTGTTAACTCCTCATTCAGCAGTTGATCTTGCACCTGCAGTTTTGCTGAATGTGCTAGAAGACCCCTTAGTAAAGGATCCAAGCCTCCTTTAAACACAAAAATAATATGTTACAGCATATATAAACCATTATAACTTTCTTCACAATGTGAATGCATGCATGCTTCTATGTTTTTTAAATGTTGACCGCATAGGTTTTCTACATTCAAATGCATGCAAAAATCTCCTTCAGGTTAAAATAGAATAACAGTGCTATGAAAAGGCTCCACCTTCTTCTTTAGGTGTAAGAAAATATGCAACCTGATAATACATTCATCCACATTAAAAAAAAAAAAAAAAAAAAAGAAATATCTTCATCATCATTCAACAGTCATCAGTCTACTCTCAGTCTGCCAGAGTGGTTTAATCTAGAGAGTAGCTTTTGTCAGACTTGGACAACTATTTAATTCATAATAATTTTCTAGTTCATGTTAGCGTTCTGGAATTTGTTCAACAACTTAAATCAGTGATGCAATCAAATAAATGTTCCTGTTCCTAATTCAAAATAAGTAAGTGCAAAAAAAGTTGCAATATTCCAGAAAAAAGCCAGTTTAAGTAAAACCATACCTTCTTTAATGAGCCTCCAAGGACTAAAGAAAGCTTCATGCAAATGGAGATTTGGGAGTTCTGGATCATATAAATACTGTGCATTCAATCGCCTTACTATTGGTTGGATTGTTGCATGACCAAAACGAAAAGCAGCTGTTGAAAATACATTAGAAACTGTAGGATTGACTGTGGGATCATAACCTGTATAAAGGCCAATATACAGTTTAAAAGCATCTGGACCAATGATTTTGGGAATGTAATCTCTTAAAGTAATAATCTGAAAGAAAAGAAAAAGAAACATTTATCATTCTGTGTTTTTGTAGACAAATAGTAATGATTCCCAGGTGCTAAAATGCCTTTTTCTTCACTCATCCATGCCCAAGCATTTGGTATGACTAAAAGCAGTATTAGCCAGTAAAAAATATTTGACTTATTTTTGCAGTAAGGAGACAAATGGCTACAGAGAATCAGTGGCGCAGCTCAGTGCAGTGCAACAGTCAGGCCCCTGTTAGCTCCTACCATAAATGCTAGACCAAAGCCTCCTGAGCAGAGATTACCAGTATTGCTCACTTACAATCCACGGATTAATCCAGCTCATGGGAGGTGTGCTAAGATTTAAAGCCTTGATTGTGATGGTGTAAATTATAATGCCCTTAAAAATGGCAATGAAAGCATGAATTACTATAGAATCTTTCAAGAATGGCTGTTGATATGAAGAAATTCTATTTTCAGACATATATTTGTGACACAAATTCTCTTTACTAAATATTTGACATGACCAGGCTTTAAAATACTGCTGCCCACAATCCCCTGGTAGACATTTTATGCTAAACTCAAGCCAATTTATAGACTCCTAAAAAACACACTTCAAAAATGAAAATGCTGATAAATAGCTTCTGTCAAATGCTTTTATAATGTAATAGCATTACAGCTGCACGAAAAAAGCGTATGAGTAATCATGACCAAAAAAAAGGGGGAAAATAAATAAAATGAAAGTGCATTATAGATTAAAGATGCTGAACTCAATAAAGTATAATGGGATGAATACAAAGCATAATGAACTCAGTAAAATACCTTATAGATTCAATATTTTGTGCAATAAAATATACAGACAAATGTACTATGAGCTTGATATAGTGCATATTGAAAAGCCAGTTGGCATCAAATGACCTTATGAAAAACCTGTCTTTATTTTAGGCACAGCACAGAGACAAGGAAACCTCTCCAGAATTTGCTCACTTTTCTCAAAAGGGAGAGGTAACAACCTCTTTGTGTTTTCAGGTTAGGTCATGCAGTGAATGAAATATTTGAAAGACAATAGATTAGATTTTTTTTTTTACAGCTTTTAAAATTTTTAAAATTTTTTAATATAGCATATGAGGAAAATGAAATAATTGCTAGAAATTAACACTGACACTGTCATTGTGACGTTAACCTTTTGCTACATTCACAAAAGTTTTGCAAAGCAACAGTTCTTTCTAATTTTAGATTCAGAGGTAGTTTTTACAAGCAAAGACTTTAAATAGGACTAGGTTCGCCATGGACTCAAACATCCTGATATGGCCATAATTTTTTTCGCTCATTGTAAACAAAATCCCAAGCTAAGCTGCTCATAAAGGCCAAATTCCCTGAAGGAGCAGACAATTCAGATTTTTCATTTGCTACAGAGGCAAGTTCTTAATTTCTTGGTGTGGGAAGAGGAATTGCAGTTTCAAAACATGAAAATTAAAAGACTAAGGGTATAGAGGGGCCTTATGCCTGCCTTGAGCTAGGAGAGGCATCTCTGTGATGGAAACTTCCAATGGCTAAATAAGGTTCCATCACGTAGAGGTGTTTTTTAAACAATACTGACTAAGGTGATACTGCCAGAAAGAATCTGGAGTCTGACAAAGAATGACATCTAAAGCAGCATCCCGTATTTGCATGGTCTCTGAATGTATCTTGCCTGAATTTCTCTGTGTGAAGTCAAGGAGAAGCTTGATTCAAGTTCTCGTAACTGACACATACATGTGTTCTAAAGAAGGTGAAAACAGTTGAGAAACATCAACATTATTTTTGTTAAAATTCTTTTGCATGCACTCTTTTTCATATTTGACATAGATAAGCACAATATTTTATTTCAATAAAGTGTTCCTTCAACAACTGAGATTCTCCTATGGAAACAAAGGAACGTGCTTGTCCAAAAATATGTCAGTAAACTCAGAGCCACAAAGGGGCTATATGGAAAGGAATCACAAATAAGTACAATGAACTGCTATACCATTTACTACTTACTTTGAGTCTATTTATGAATAATAAGTTAACTTTCAGGTGTTTGCAGCAGCAAAAGGGACTTATGAGGATGTAAAGAGTCTGAACCTGGAAGGTACTGTGTGGTCTTAACTCCTTGTGACATTTATGAGATCAGTGGTAATTCAAGCTCCTCTTAGGATACATTCAGCACCTCACAGCATTGACTCCAAGCTCTATAGAAGCCTCATGAAGAAATTAGTTTTAATCAATAATGTTGATATTCCTACTGCCTCATGTCATGGCCGTCATTGTTTCCACAGTATAGTTCATGAAAAATTATGACAAATGGGCACTGTCTTTTAAACAGAAGCTCATATGCTCAATGTTTAAATGACTTTAGTAGTCTCTATCACCGAATAGTAACAGAGCAGTTAAGAGTATTTAGATGTTATTCATTTAGTCATATCAGAGAAAATAATATTGATTTCCTAGCAATTAAATCAATTGGTCAGTATCTAGACAGAGAATCTGATGAATAACAAGACTGTCAGAAAAGGCTTTGTACAGTTTTTACATCATATCAGGAATCACACATGTGTTGTTTGTAGAAAAGTAACTGAATCCTGACCTGAAAACACAATAATACTCCAAGTTAAACAGGCTGTTAGCATGAAAGGCATCCCTCTTATCCAGAAGGCAGAATTACAACAGGGGTTCCCAACTGTCCTTACGAACTTAGCGAGCATCCTGGCGAGGTTTGCCTCCAGACTGGGCCATGTCCAGCAAATGTCAGCCATATGTGAGGTATTTTGAAACAGGTCACATAATTTCAGATTATTTTTGAGAAATTTTTGTTCATGTTAAAATCTATTTCAAATTAGGTGCAAAAGATACAGGAATTCATATCACTTCTCATAAGGTTCAGCAGACTTTCCTTGCCAAAACCTCTCCAGTATTTTCCAAAGTAGTTGTGACTGGGGCACAATGGATGGAAAAGGAAAATGAAGAAAAAGGCTGGAAGGGAGAGTAAAAATGTGTGAGCTGTCATAAGTAAGGCCAAGAGTGCAACTTGCCTTTGGCACTGGCAAAGGAATAGTATCTCACTGAGTTAGTGAAGAGGCAACTAAATGAAGCTCCTGTACTTGGGAGAGATTGCAGAAATAATAGAGAACAACCAAACATCTTTAATTCATTAAAGTGCTATGCACAGTTGGTTTGAAGTTCTCACTGCAAATATTAAAGGATTTACAGCTGATGTAGAAGTCCTAAATTTTTATGTAAAGGATGATGATATGTGAGTTCAATTTTTAATTAAAAATGAACACATCATTATGGTTCTGTTAATAGTCTGAACTATGCTCTTTATAAACATGAGTTATGACACTGTGCAACACATACTTTTTAATAATACCTATTATCTATTTCTTCTTTATAATTTCATAGTTTAAACTCTGAGAGGAGTTATCTAATCATCTAATTTCACAAACAAGTTTCATCCAAGTTGGCCATGTTGAACCAAATAACTGTAGTTAATGTATGTCAGCCTCAGAAGAAATCCACTTTCAACCCATGCCTTGGATCATGGCAGAGAGGTAGGGATGCAAGATGTTCAGAGAAGAAGATATAAAAGGAAGTGGAAAACCACCTATATACACGCTGAAAACTAAAGGCGGTTGTCAGCTACAATTGGGATCAACTGGTGGTATCACCATGAATTCAAAGATGATTCTCTGGTACTGTAATAAATCAAAGAGAATTTGATTCAGATTGATCTGCAAAACTCCCGCTTCACTCTGACTAGAGGCCATCACCCAGCTTTCACAACTTAAAATGGCACATCAGGGGAAACAGTCTCTGGAAGACACATCACGTGTGTGTGCAATTTCATTCTGCAAACCATGTATGTACAAAACAGTAATATGAAGATTGCAACAGTTTCATAATTGAGCATTTTTTCCTGTTTTGTCTACACTATTTGTTTAAAATTTTAGCTATTTTCTTTTGAATACCTTAAAAGGAGGAATTCCAATTTTCTTTATCCTGTTTTCTCATGTCAAAACAGTAATAAGCAAAAAAAAAAAAAAAGCAAAAAAAAAGTAATAAGCAAAACAAGCAGAGAGTTTCATTTCAGTTGATGTCTTTTTGCACAAAATACTAAGTAAATCAGGGCATGTATTTTTATCACTGATTACTGTAGTGTTAATACTTTATTGTTAAGCATGTGACACTCCCATAAAATACAAGGGGAGAGGTAACCACTGTCATGGCTTATATAAACTACTATTCATCAGTGAAACATGTCTACAATATAACCAAAAAAATCTGGGTTGTCCAGGATATCAACAGGCAATTGCTATGTTGGATAACTTTGTCAAGTTTCTATTCTTGAATGCTTGTCACTAGAGATACTTATGGTGCCAAAAAAGCATCCAGGAGGAGAACTATGCTCTAGAGGTATATTTTTTTCATTCTCCTTATTCTAGAAAGAAGGGAAGGCTTTTTGTTCAATTCCCTACAATTATACACCCACAGGCAAAAATTATGCAAGAAAGTATTAATTCCAAAAAGAGAGAATTTTAGCAATGTATAGCAACTGAAACAAAATTTTATAGTGGAAATCGCAAGGTAACTTCAACTAGAGCCGTCATTAATGTGCTGGTTAGCATACCACGTTAATAGAGATACTCCAATTATCTCTCTTGAATTAATGTCTCTAAACCAGCTAGATATAACTCAAACGCATTTCTAATGAGCCATAAGCAAATCTCATTAGTCTGTGATACCGGCAGAGATAATGAGTATCCCAGATTCATGCAGTGTATTGCCTTGCACAAAGTGTTTTCTTTCAGGCCTCAGCATTAGAGATGTAAATCAGAAGTGTATGAACACACAGAGGCCTAATTTTGGATTTGCACTTTTCTTCTAACAAATATTAACAACCTTTCTGACTTGTCAATGTCATCATTTTAATGCAAACAGCACATTTACAGCAGAGGAGCCGATACAGTTAATGTAAACAAAATATATAAATAAAAAAAAAAAAAAAGCCAGACTTTGCAAAAGGACTTACTGAATACAGTTAAATAAAGTATGTTACTTTTCTGAAGTTATCTGGCTTTAAGTGCAAATAACAACAGGCCAGAGAACACAGGGGGTCTCTTAAAGGAAATATTATGCATATTCTGCTGACTAAAATTGTGGCAGAAGAAAGAAAAAATGTTCTATCTGAATAGTGAAATTTTCCTCCCTCCTCCCCCAATTTAACTTCAAAAAAAGTCGTCTCTTGGCACTAAAAAAATCTGCTTGTAAGAATCTGAAAGCATAGGAAAGTCCCCTAGCCTTCAGTTTCTTCTGGTCCTTGATATTGCTTACCCAGTATTATGGATTATAATGGACAGACTGAATAGCCGTGTCTCAGGTTGTCTGACTAAAGGTGAATCTCCACATATGCAAGTGCCTTTGTGAAGCTTCAAAGAGCAATGTCAGCTAGAGCAACGTGAGTAACCAAAGCATTGAAAAGGGGCTCACAGGATCCTCCATTCCCCAAGGCCACCAGAGAGAGTGGCCAGACCCCAAGCCCAGGCGTGAAACCTGCCAAGAGCTAACGAAAGGAACTGTCTCCCTGACATCACACAAGCTAAAGGGGTGATTGCCTGCAGGGGTAGGAGCCATGGGGTGCAGGGAGGGGGTGATCTGAGGGGACTGTATAGGAACTTCATTCATGAGAATGTGTGAAACACTACAGGGTACTCAGGGAAAGGACTGAAGGTGGGGAAAAGGAGAGCTCAAGGTGGACTGGGGACAAACGAGCATGGGAAAACAGAGGGAAAAGGGGATAAAAGGGGTTGTTTGAGTGTGAAGAGTTCTCACTCAGCCCTGTGCTTGATCTCTGAAGTTTAAGCTATATTCTTCTGAAATCCTATTTCCAGTTACCCCTTTATGGATGTACTCTCTATTCTGAGTGTGTGTGTGTCATCACTAGTGAGTTTCCAGCCAGATCAGAGAAGATGAGCAGCATAAGAAATGTGAGGACCTGTAAAGAGAGTGAGTGGGATCCTGAGCCTCGGGCTTGTGGAGTCAGACCCGCTCTGGTGCCAGCCCCTGCGCAAGGCTGTCCAGAAGAGCTCCACATTGCCTGTGCATGTACTTCACTAATGGGCTTCCAGCTGAGCAGCCACCGAGAACACGGGCCAGGCTATGTGTGCCATTTGTGTTCATGTGAGTGCCAGCAAAGCTGCTGCTTTTGGTGTGTGGTGGTTGGTTTGGCCTGGGGTGGGTGTGTGGGTGTGTGTCTGCGTGTGTGTATGTCTGGGTGTCCCCACACTGAATACCAGAACTGTGAGGAAAAAAGTACTTAAGGCCTGCATAGCTATTATAGGAGGAAAAGGGGGAAAAAAAAAAGAAAAAAAAAAAGAAAGAGAAAGGAAAATGCAGACTAGAAACAGATTTACGTGTTCTCAGTCTAATACAAATACTCTTACAGACTCCTTCCCCCACTCCCTGACCCACCCCACCCCACCCTTCCCATATTTATTTTTCTTGCCAACACCTGTCAAGAATAGCCTTGAATTTTATGCATTAAATCTTCATTGAGAACTTCATAGGCATTTTTACACCGGGAAGTTAATTTATATTATACCTACAAGAAAGTATTTTGAACACTATGTAAATATAGAGACTAATTGTTTCCTTTACCAAAAAAAAAATCTACAAGGAAATGCATCTGAAAAGGCCCCTGCAATAGACTAAAAAAACACTGGAGAAGCCCATGGAAAGATGTACCAGAGTAGAAACTGCCATGAAAATCAAGAGCACTGAAGGGTCTGGACAAGATACGGACCAGGACATTGCATTCAGAAAAGTGGAAAATGGAACAAACTTCAAACATGTCAAATTTGAAGTGCAGAAACAGGTGGCAGAGAAAAGATAACATGATCTTAAAAGCCACTCAGAGAAGCATAATTGAAGTTTTGTGATCACTTCTGTTCTAAGATATTCACTGCAACATGTAGATAAGCAAATAAGAAGCCAACCTGATGCAGAGCACCAACAATCTTTCGTGCTTCTTGGTAGACTGTCTCAGCGCTCCAGTGGCTGTTGATGCTTTTGAGGGCTCTGGCCAGACGATTGTGCTCTCTCAGCCACAGCGTGTGCATAGCTGCCAGAGACGTGACCTCGCTGGATCGGCTGTCCCCAGCCATAAAGCATTCAATCCTTTCACCTTCGCTTGTGTTCAAGTCTTGTGCACAAGGTGATGGGATCTGGTCTGTAAAAGGCAGGTATTCCCGATGGTTATCGTAATATTTAATATTTACTCTAAGAAGGCCTTCTTTGCTTGTTAAATTCCTCAGTTTGTTTTCAGCCGCAGGGGTACTGCCATAGACAGTAGAAGCATCAAGGAAAGAAGTCAAGCCATTGATTTGTTGTCTTGAATTTAGTGCTGTTAGATTTCCAAAAAGAATATCATGATCACCAGTGATGCACGCAGGAGATGAGCGGTAGAAGGGCAGGCAGTCCAACCCTGTAGATAATCTATCATTGGTGGTCACCTGCATTAAAAAAAATATGGGTATTTTCTGAAGTGAAGATAACAGTTGTGGATGTTGAATTAAGGCTTGTGTAAATATTTCCATCCTCTGTCTCCATTTTCAGTTGTTCATATCTCAACTACTGGAGCGACCTAACCTAAACCTGTAGAGATTGTTTTCCTTCAGATTTAAGCAAAGAGGTGATTCAACAATAGTTAAGCAAAACCAGAAATAAACCCCAAAACCTTTACTCTGTCATAAAAGCACGCTACAGATGTTAACTCTTTTTTCACAGACCTACACCTAAATTAGCCTGGCTTCACAATCAAAATTTATCATGAAATGTATCACAGTGAAGGCATGAACATCTGGTCAAATTATGTTCTACTGGAAACCAAATTAAATGGCAGGTTACACGTATACATAAAAAGGCAATGAAGAGTTTCAATGTCTGCAGCAGTATGCTGTAAAAACTTTGTTTCAATACTTAATTCTAATCCAGTTTCCTAATTAAAAAAAGTCATATTGTAATTATTCACTCTGCTTTCTGCCAGCCCCCCACAATACTTCCCCCAGATCACTGTACAGCAAGTGTCTTACAAGTATGAAGTTCTGACTATCTTTATAAAAAGCAAAGGCTTCTCACAACCTTTGCCAAATGAAAGACTTCCCAGTCCTTGATCAGTTTCATTTGCACACAGCTGAGAGACCAAGGTCAAATACTAACCCAGCATGTGTGTGCTAGTCAGCAAGGATATAGGCTGAACCAGCCTGGCGTTTGGTCAGCTATTCCAAACATAGGTAATGGGCATGAGAGAGACATGTGGGAATCATCAAATGAGATCCTGGGATACAGGTAAGAGTATTAGGAGAGAATAAAGCCCAAACCAGACAGGTAGAACGTTTCTCACAGGAGAGCACTGAGAATAATTCCGGAATAACTTTGGATGTGGGGAGGGCAGCGGACTTGTTGAAGGAGGAAAAGAAGGAAGAGGAAGAAAGGTTTTATTTGCCTTTTAGGATATCCAAGGGAAAAGCTCAGACCATCAAGTCTATTTCAAAGAATGGAGTTCATCACTAAAACAAAAACTGTCTTCTTTAAAAATTATTAAAATCTCTCTGTGTTGTCTAATGCACATTTGGCTTTATGAACATTCTTTTTCTGAAAAGCACATTATTTCTGAATTTGAACAGTACTGCATTGTGCACCAACAATGAGACATAACAGTCTGTCGGTTCAAAGAGTTTAAAAAAGATTGACCTCAACTAGAAGTGTTATAACAATCATGGAGTATGAGTCTGAGGGAATATAAATCTAGGGTGTTCTTATCAATTGACCAACATGAAGTAGCTACAGATAACACTTACTAAAGCTGCTGAAATATCCCAGAAAAAAATAATCTTCAAACATCTCTCTAAGAGAAAATAAATATTTTGTGTAGACACCTGAGCTAACCCTTCTTATTTGTGTTCTATCTGTTTGCCTTACATGTTTCAGAAGTCTGGCAGAAGACAGGGAACACTGCATATATTATACAAAATGATGAAATTTCTTCGTTCATCTATTAATATAGGATCAGTCTGTGAAGACAGAATAGTCATTAAGTCGGGGTTGAAAGAAACAAGGCAACTTCGGAATGGAATTCAAGAGCATCCTAAAAAAAATCGTTACCTCATTTATTATACCAAGTAAAATATTCTTACTTCTGATACCTAATGACAATAGGGATGGATACCAATGAAGCATTTAGGTTAAGAAAGGGTATAATTTGTTTTTCAAGTTTAGTTTGGTAAAGAAATTCTACCAATATTTCTTCACTGCCTAAGTTTTAGCAAGTCAGAGTAGGTTATTTTTTTGAAGGAAATATGTAATTTCATTTTCTTTTTCTTTCTTTCACTGATTTCTGAAATCAGTAATTTCTCTGTCTGGTGTTTTCTCTTTAGTATTTGTCTCTATTATTAAGTGTTTTGCTATTTGTGTGGCTTCTTTTTCCCTTTAGCTGATAATGTAAGCAGGAAGCTCATCTCATGCTACAAATACCTGCACTTGACAGCCACAGCACTGTATGTGTTTGAGTGCCTCCTGCTTCTAGTTATCAGGAAAACCTGGAATAATTCAGGTATCACTGGGAAAAAAAAAATATATGAGACACCATTAGGCTGTTAAACAGCAAGGCTTACAACAAAACATATCAACAGTGAATGAAGTTCATACAGAATAATCTTTAGTTAACTGTCTCTGCAATTTCAATTCAAACCATTCTGTGCCCCTGTGGAGAAAAACAGCCATAATGAGCATTAAGGGACTGGTGGAACTGCATAATGCAGTCCTTTCCCTTTTCATGGGATAAGTAGTGTGCAGCCAGCAGCTGAATATGCAAATGAGATGTTCCTTACACTATTCAAATGACATAAAAAATAATCTGAGAAGAAAAAAAAAAAAGACTCTTTTCTGCTGAAAGGCGTACAGAATCATATTTTTTTTTCCAAAACTAATGAATAATATTTATATGATTTTTTTCTCTGCCTTCCATAATTCTAGAGGGAAAAAACTCAGAACAAAACCCTGTCTGGCCACAGTAGTTTTCCCAGTATATCTGCACATTGATTTGAACTGTTATTATATATGCACAGTCAAACCTGTTTATGGTGAAATTCTTTTATGTGTAGGAAAATGAAAGGCACTGATTGTTTCAGTGTACCACAATGTCTAAACTGCTACTTCAGCTAAAGAGAAATCTTTCTTATTGTGAACCCCTTCTGTGGGAAATGACCTTGTAAAAGGATTTTTGCTGTAGACTTAAAAGAAAACCTAACTTATGGTCTACGAAAGTTTGCCAATATGGAGAACATGAATGCTTATTTGTGGACATGAATCTCAGAGGAGAGTCAATGACTCCATCTGACAGTGAGATGCTGCCTCTGAAGCACAGAAGAAAAAGGCAGGGGCTCACTTTTCTGGTTGTTGGGAGCACACTGACTGATCCATTTGTAGCTGAGACAGTAGCCCGTCATGTTACATGTCACCTTTTGCAAATCACCTCACTTTTCTCCAGCTCTGTTTCTTTGCCAACTTTTTTGTACCTGAACTAACCATCTGAAAGCTTTTCAGGATTGTATCTTACTATGTGTATGCACCGTGCCTAATTATTGTCAGCAATGTAGTTAATACTGAATAAAGTCAGTAGTTCTATGAAAGTCTTTCTAATGCCTCATTATGTCTCATCTCTAACCTGAAATAATCATCTGAGGAATGACAAGTTATCTCTGCAACCCTGTTTCATGTGTCAGGTCACTGTAAAAGAAGTATAAACTAAAGCTGGTGATTTTTAGTTGGGTCTTTTTTTCCACATTATTTGATTCTGAAAAGATACAGAAAAAGAATGTTCAGGCTCTACAGGCTTAATGTGAGAATCACTGGGTGAAATTCTATAGCCTTGATGATGAAAATGTCCAGAAAAGAAAATTGTAACAGTTTCTGCTAACCTATGAATCATTGACCTACACTTGTGATTAATATTAATGCGCTACTGCAGTTTTCAATCCTTCATTGAATTGCACTGACTCAGAACATTTTCCAGACAGCTTCTTTAATCTGCACAGCCAGAAGCTTCCTCTCCCTGGTGAAACCCCCAGAGAGGCCATGTGTCTGTAAGTGCAGCTGTCCTTTACTGTGGGTGGATTCTCCCTTGGGTGCCACTGTTCTAGGAACACAGCAAGAGTGGAAACTGCAGCCTCTCTGTTTACCTTGTTGGATAATATGCTATTGATTTCACTGTCTTTGGAAACCAGCCACAGTTTCTTCATATACAAAATGAACATATAAAACTAACTGTGGCAGTTTTCCAAATATTTAATAGGTGAATAGCTTTAATTAAGATTTCAGGAAGAAGATCAGTTGTAGGGGGTAATAGCTTTTTGTCCCAGTGTTCAAGAAATAGTTCCTCTGGTCACACTAATAACTACAACTCCCCTCTTTTTTTTTTTTTTTTTTTTTTTTTTTTTTTTTTAAATATAGTGTCTATTCTTTGCCGTTGACAAAACCAGTCACAAAATACTAGATATATAATACAAACAAACAACCATCTTCATATCTGTCCCTCTAAGCTGTGAACAACAGAATAATAACAAAATGGAGCTGAAAAATTCATGGGACTGTGATCACATCATGAATCCACAAGCTGGGAAACTTACCTAATACTTACAGAGTTGTGTCTGAATATCTTTTTAAGTCCCCCAGCCTCGGCCATTCTGAGTATCAGGCACTAACTCCCAAAGGTGGCCATGGGTATGACTTGATCCCATTCCCCTGCTAGGCTACATTCAGTGCTAGATTTAGTACACGTACACATAAATTGCCTTCAAGAGCATTCCTTTGTGATGAATCTTTTCACAGCTCCAGGGTGGGATTTTTTAGAGCACTGAAAGATGCACTTGTGGGTCTATGCCATGGTAATCTGTGCAGCTTCATTCTCTCTGCACTGTAATGCTGCCACCACATGAATAATAGTCTTGGAGTCCTTTTTTGAAGATCCCTTAAATTACCTCTATTTTAAGCAGATGGGATTTCCGGGCTTGAACTAGGAAGGGTTCAGTTAGACCTCTATGGTCTCTGTGATCCACATTTGATTCAAATTATGGGCAACAGTATGAGTCTCTTCTCAATTTAAAAATCTATTTAGTAATAAAAAATGTGGGGGTTTTGCACTTAAGAACAATTGTGCTGTCATAAACACAAAACATGAACTTTTGAAAACGTTTTGGTTTATATCTACAGCAAACTACTTTTTAAAAATGGGAGTCAATACATAGCTACATTGTCTCATATGGCGGAGACACACTCCACGTCCTTCATCACATCATATGAAGCACTGCTGGTTAGGGACTGGACTTCCCCCCTGATGTCTCCTTTGGGAGGTAAGGCTTTGAGAATGGGAACATTTCTATGGCTATTCCTTAACAGCATAAACAGAATAAACAATTTCTTACCCCAGATGGAAATTTGAGGCACAGTAAACTAGGCATTTTTGTCAGAACTATGGAAGGCTCATTGTAACTGGGGTTGTTGTGGCTAAACCGAGTTAGTCAGTCGCCCAGTGTCCCGAGAGTATGATTCTTTATGAAATATGTGCTATTTCTGAGTACTCTCAAGCTATGCTTGCAAACTTTCAAAACCCCATATCTCCAAATATGAGAGAGACTAGATTTACTTGCCTGTGGTAAAATTGCAGGCAGTCATTAATTTTGTTTAGTCTTCCCTGTGTTGCAGATTCTCTCATCAAATGGAAGATGAGCCATCTTTCAGCACAGGACCTGATACAGTCCCATTTACAGTCAGCCAAATATTTTCCTTTCTGTTTAATGGAACTGTGATGAGGCAAAATGCAAAAGGACACTATGTCCTAGATATCAAATATGGTTTGTAAAGGGGAAAAGAGTATTTCTACGCAGATGGAACTTACTCCCTACATTGGCTTCAGTGCATAGTGAAGGTGGTCAGTAATCAAGCTCCAACCTTAAGGAAAGTAATTTAGGTTGCTCTGCATAGAGATGGGGGCAACAGTCCAAGGTCAGTAATGGCCATGGGGCTCCCCTGAAGCATGAGATGGACAGGCTGTGCTTTGAGAAACAAAAAATTGGTTTGACTTCGCTACTTAAGTTTTTGAGCAAAATAATGACTATACTTCTAAATTAACCAGACAAGAATATAGCATCCTATATTTCTACCAATTTATGCTTCTTTCTGCCCTCTAACAAGCTTTGAATCCGTGTTTTGCACCTACTCAAAGCAAAGAGGTGATGCAAGTTTCAGCAAATCCCTGAAGATCATTTTATACATACATTGAAAAGATAGCTCTCTTCAAAAGTTTGCATTAGCTGCTGGAAATATCTTTGCTTTCACTGAGTAGAGTTAAGATCCTTTCACTTTATCTGACTGGCAGTTTAAAAACAGAATTATTTATGACTACTTCCCTATTTTCCCCAATGGAACTCAAAACCTTGAAGCATAAGAACAATAACAAGGGACACACACACACACACACGTAAGGTTTCTCTGCAACTAAAATCTGAAAGGAAGAAAAATTTGGTATTTATACTAAGTACCTTAGCTGTAGTTTTGTTATCTTTACAAAATAATTTCAATATCTACAGGTTTCATGTAATAGTTGCATTAGTTTTCAATTTTTCTATCACTGTCTGCTCTGATATTTCTGGATTATCTGTCAATTTGCTTTATAATTATTTCAGTATAGGTGTATCACTGATGTGTTTTACTTTACTCACCTGTTTAGAACCTGGAATTTCTCTTGAAGAAGTTAATTTAGAATCTTACCTTTATTGGAAAACATGGATTTTGTTTTTCACATGTCATCTGGCACTCCATTCCATTTAGGAAGGTTGTTTTGCTTGTGCTCTGTGGTGTAAATGCAATGTCATGGTCTATGTACTGTCCCCACACCGTAATAATATCAGAATACAGGTTGTCTTCAGTAACAGCCTCATTAGATGCATGAATAATTTTTCTTGTCACTTCACGAACCTGGGAAAAGAGCTAATTTACCTTCAGTGCCAAGTAGTATTTACTTATCACAAAATGATAGAACACTAAAAAGTAAGTGGAACAGCGATAAAGCTCCCCCCTCCCCAACACCAGTTGTACAGTACTTGTAATGGTTTGTCTAAAAAAAAACCCCAAAAAACCCCAATCTCTGACAGACTCTTATTTCTCTTCAGGAGCTGAGATACTGGTGCCACAAGCAGATTCAAAGATGTTTCAGCTGAGTTTTCCTATACATTTGCCAAATGAACAGTGTACCTTTGATCTGTTCCTTTCCAGAGCATTTTGAAAACCACACATTTCTTTTAGACTGTCTAAAAGTTTTATTTATATTTATGGTGTTTTATGCTCTTTTAACAGATGGATTCTGTTTGCTGGGCAACCTCAAATCACTGTGGATACACCGAGGCTCTGGGCTGCTCCATACATAAACAGAACAGCTTACGCGGCCCAGGAGACAAGATGAGTTGCAAACACATGGTAGCTGAAAACTGTGTCTCACTTTCTCAGGCAGGTAGAAGCCCAGACATATTTCTGAGGCACTTTGGTGAAAGCTGCATAGATATACAGATGCTCTGATGGGGAACGCATGGAGATATCTATGCTACATGTCCGGCCTATACTATATAACCAAGCAAAATCATCAAACTCAGCAGTCAGTGATTATTAGGTTATTGCTATTATTCAGATCATGCTGCAAAATATTCCCTCACATACAGCAGCTGCCTTAGAAGTCAAGCAACTGAAAGGGCAGCACATTAAATAAAGTCACAGTCTGTAATAAATATAAGGGCTATATAATGAAGGGAAATGCAGTTAAACAGAACTGGTAAGGACCAGAGGCAACACAGGACTTTTTAGGAGCAACGGGCTTTATATTGAAATAGTCAAGACCAGAGAAACATAGAGATCATCATGAATCCAAGCCTTGCTATAATATTTTAATAGCTTTGGTGACCACAAAGCACAAAATTTTTCTTGCAGTTGGCAAGATTTTCTTATCACTGTTAACTTGCACACCTACACTGTGTTTTAATATTAGTTTATAGTAACCCTCACACTTATCTCTCACCTTCACAGTATTTGCATGCTGCTTTTTAAAGGAAATAGTTGGAAAACGAAAAGTATAAAAAAAAAGATAATTATGTAAATGAGGAAAAAACATCTATGGAACTAGTTTTATCCTATCTTACTTCAAAATAAAGCAGAGGACCTTTCAGATGGTTAGATATGACCAGCTTTGGTGCAGTTACGTAGTTTTGTTTTATGTTTTGTTTGTGTTTTACTTCACAAGCATGTACTCTAATAAATCCAGAAAAAGGCAGTTTGTACCATCTACTGGAAATTTACCTGTGTAAATGTCAGGTTTTCATCTTTAAGCACTAAATTTTGCAGCTTACTAAGATGAGTTGCAGGTGACATTAACACAAAATTCTCTTCCTCATCCTTAATCAAACATACAGTGGTTAAAATAACAAGACTTTGAGTCCATTAAAAGTCAGGTTTCAAAGCAATGGTGACAAACCAGAAATAGTAAATCCAGCCCAAATCATTGCACACTGCACTGGGGAATTTTTCACCCAGTCCTCTATGCAAATATTTTTTCTTCAAACTTCCCTCTATAGCAGCTCTGCTATTTTTTAACTATATGAGCTGCTAAAATCCATAAATATGGCAATGCTTTCTTAGCTGAGTAACCTGGGCTAGCTAAAAAATGAAGTTATGATCTGACAGTAATACTTGTTCTGTTAAGGTATGCTAACCTAGGAGAAATGGTATACGTGCGTACACACATACGCATGCTAGCATGACCATGTGCTTTATATTTATTTAGTTAACACCCAACCCTGTTTTACCCCTTCTCCTTCCCTGAACAAATGCACCGTTATTGAAACAAAGAATCATAAAACCACTGGAAAGTCTAGGCTGGAAGGAAACTCTGGAGACCACACGATGCAGCTTTCTATTGAGAGCAGGGGTCAGGTTATTCAGAGCCCATCAAGTCAGCTCTCGGGTATTTCCCATGAAGGATATTCCAGCAGTTGTCTAGGCAGCCTATTCCAACATGTAATTGCTCTCACAACAAATTGTTTTTCCTTGTATCAACCCAAAATTTCCCCTGGAGCAACTTATGACCGTTGCCTCTTGCCATGTCAGCGTGCATCATTGTGAAGACCTCTCTCTTCTCTCTAACAGCCTTTTCAGCATGAGGGGGCTTGATTAGATTCACCCTGCACCACGCTTCCTTAGGCGGAGCAGTCACCACCAGCAGTCTGCTGAGTGCCCTGCATCTGGAACAAGCCAGGCCAGGCACACAGCTGGCTTATGCCCTGCCTGCACTCCACCACGGTCCCTTTTGGCAAAGCTGCCCCCCAGGGTGGTCAGTGTCCCCCCTGCACTGCTCCATAGGCTTACCCCAGCCCAGGTGCAGGGCACCTCTCACTATCTGGCTGGCTTAACTTGTGCTTTAAGAAAGCTAGTAGCTTCTTAACTGAGCTCAAGAGATTGCTATTTACTGATGCAAATGGAAGTCTGTGGTGGCAGGTACGGTTATAGCCAAATGTAAATGTTTCAAGAGATCTCGCAGCACACTTCTAACCAAGGGTAGCTGGACTCCATTGTATCTGATGCTGGGATCCCATCCTCGAGGCTGGCTGAATCCATCTTCATAGGCTGCTGGAAGCCACCTAGCCAAGGCGGTGTTGGATGCTCCCCATCTAGGATGTTCCCTGGGAAAAGAAAAAAAAAAGAAAACCCAAAAGAACAATAACAGCAAACCCCCAAAATTCTTGCACCTTAGAATATCTTATAAATATATTTTTTATATATTTTATAATATACTTACAATACCTTTATCTTCTGAAAAATAATCTAAACATAAAATAATACAAAATAATCATCAGTCACAGAGAAATATGCCACTGCAATAAAACATTCATGTAACAGTCCTTGAAAAGGCATCCAATACTGGTTTTCATGTATGCCAACATCAGTTTGACTTGAAAGGAAAATAAAGAAGGACTAAATTACTAATGAAATGTTACTATCTTAATTACGTGTATAATGTAAGTTGGTTACCTTTTGACATCTTCGAAATACTTGCCCCGACAGTGTTTTCCTTACAGTGACCACATTCCCCATAAGGTCAGGCATACACTTAACTGCCTTTGCTGGCATCTTTTAAAAGATGTTTGCTTAGAGCAATAGCTAGAAAATCAAGATTTAAGAAAACAGAAAGAAGTCCTAGAATAAAGGTGAAGAAAGCTTAAAAGGGAAATGGATACTACTCCTACAGAAGTAATCATTTAGCAAGATCCAAAGAGAAAGGACTGAGGGAAGGGGAATGATGGTGGTGTTGCTGAATTCAGCAGCAATGCTCCCTCTGGTTACATCTATACTAATTACTTGGGTGCAGCTTTGGGAGGGCCTGTGCACAAGCCCAAGCACTGGTATGCACTGAACTATGCTTTTAAGTTGCAAACACTAACTGCAGTGTGTTTTTGGCTCACACTGACTCACATTTCTCTGAACACCTGGCCGGGCACACCTTGGGATTAGTGCGTGCCAGTTTGTCATCCTGAAGCCAGCCTGCCTGAAAGATGGAAAGGCAGTGAAAAGGTTTAGATAAAAGTCTAAGAGGTGGCAAGAATCAAGTCATACTTCTTTTGAGGGCCAGTAAATGATTCCTGGTGATTTTTATTAGTATAGTTGGTGAGTCTTGGGCTTGACCCAATTAATTTTCCTTTTGGCATGAACATTTCTAGTGCATTTTTCGTAAGAGGACATTTTAGTTCTTCTTGTTTGGTCGGTTGGTTGTTTTTTTAACACTGCCTGTTCAACATATTTCATAATTGTTAAATATATACATTTTCGCAATGTACCCATTAACCATAATTGTAAAGAAAGCCAAAAAGAACAAGAAATATTCCCAGACAGTTAATAGAACTACATGGCGTTAAAACATACATTTATATGTCTATTGGGACGCTAAAGAGGGAACAATTATTTTATTAATACTTCATTGATCTCCAGCACACTGAAGTGGCTCAATTTGCCAAGCTATACGGTACAGTAATATACTTAATTATTCACAATAATTCACACTTGAAGGTTGAAGTATGCTTTAATAAAGCATTCAAATTAGTTACAGTTGATTTGCCTTTATTGAAATTGCATAAAATACTGCACATAGTGTAGTGCTATTTCACTCAATTAAAAATAATGAAATGTTAATTTAACTGCTTAACTAGTGATTTTTCTCCTGATTGCTTTTATATTTTAGCAGATTACTGGAATGCTACTTTAGTAAAACCCTTCTCGCATGTCTTTTTATTATTACATTACGCATGTTAATGTCTTGGAATCTTGCTTGAGTTGAAAAGATTTTTATCCAGGGCAGCTGAAATAATGAGATTTTGGTACCATACAGTTTTATCGAGTAGTCAAATCTGATTACTATACATTCTGTTTAAGGGAAGTGCGACTTGTCATTTACTTGTGGAATACTGGAATTGCACGGTTTGGATTTTGTTTTGGCTCCCTTAGAAGGAATGTGGAGTTTTAAGATGCAGTTCACTGTGCAGATTTATGGCTTTTGATTGTTACTTGAATGTCATGCCTAAGTTTTGAGTAGAAAGAATGAATGCCATATGGCAATTTGATAATTGGATTTTGTCATGTTTTACATGGCTCTGAGTTACCATGGACATAACTTCAGGCAAACATGGAAAACTTCTGTGAAAAATGAGCCTGCCACTGAACTGAACACTTAGCTTGTATTGAAGCGAAGCAGCTATCTTAAAAGAAACACCTCAATTCCTCCTAATAAGTCATATAGTCTTATATGGATTCAGTCAGGACTGCTCATTCTTTCCACTAGGTGAGCCATATTCATATCTCTAACTCTGACAGTATTAGAGCTTCAGACTAAGCATTAGGTCCTTACCTGATGGAACAGTTAATGACACAGCAATGAAATAGAAATGCTGCAGATAAAATTCCTCCTAGCTTCCAAATATTAGGCATACAACATGTAATCTAGTCATCTAAGCATCTGTCCATCAAGCAAGAGACAGACAGTCCTGAGTGCCATCCTGTTATCTCATCCTATCTCTCACTGTTGGGAACAGCCAAATTTGCAGCCTTGCAGTAGAGATGTAACTACTTTGGAGAGCTAAGATTAGGTGGGATTAATTGCACTGTGAGATGCCATTCCTTTAGTACCTGTAATTCCTTCACCTTTGAATCCCTTTCACGCACTAGGCACTAAGAACTACACAGATCAATGCTAGTTAGTTGGAAAAAAAAAAAAAAAAAAAAAAAAAAAGGAGGGCGGACTAGCTATTTGGATATACTTTGTCTCCCTTATTCTTAATTTTTGACTCAAGTTGTACATTTATTTTGCTTATTACCCACACCTATGCCTTCAGGCAGAAAGAAAAGTAAACTCTGTTGATATCTGTTACTAGTAAATATGGATAATGACACTGCTGGGAATGTTTGATGTTATGTTGATATTGTCAATAGAAGGCCATGTTTGTACTATTCTGCTCTGCCTTTATTCTAGGGAGTTCACACTCAAACAAGTAACCTCAGTGCTGTGGAATAAATACTTTGTAATCTATCTGATATTTCCCAAGTATGTGAACTGATGAAGTAAAACATATGTAAAGAAATTCCATGTACACTTTTAAATAGATTTAAATAGATTTTTGTTGTAGGTAGGTAAACAATTAACTCCACTGTGAAATTTGTTTAAATTTCACCTGTGAAATGCAGCATCTACTGATCTACAGCACAGCTGCACATTCCAACTGGGTGACTAAAATTGCAAATACAACACAGATCCTGATATATTTTCTGCCTGGAAGTGGCAGCTGTAAAGCAAGGAAAAGTATAGACTGGTACTTTGTTTAACATTTGAAGTCTTTGAAGCTGGCTTATATTACAGAATATGCTGTTTACATTATAGTATAATGGGCTTTTAAAGCCGATATATTTCAGTAAAACTTGAGGTATTTCAAGGGTCTTATTACAGAGTTTTATACTAATTTAAGATCTGATTCGCTAGTTTCAAAGTCTTTGTGTTTTTGGTTTTTTGGTGTGTGGTTGGTGGGTTTTTTTTGGTTGTTGTTGCCTTGCACCTTTTAGAGATGCTTAGAGCAAAAAGTCTAAAATACCACCAAATACAAGTGATGAGTTTAAACAATGATTTGGTGCAAGCATACAACTATACAAAGTAGAACATAGTAATTACAGATTAATCAGACTCAATAGATTGTACTTACTCTATCCAGGTTTAGAAACCAGACTGAAATGCCTATACACATCCTAGTATTACCAAAGTCACTGAAGAGAAAAAGATGTTTTACCTTACCCACAGCAGAGTATGTTTCCCTCCGTCTCTGGAGAGAAAGACTACAGCAGCCATGCCTGCAAATTAAGAGCTTTAGCCATGTGCCTATGTTCAGCTGCGTGTACCTTGGCCAATGCATTCAAGCCCTGATGGAGTTGTCAGTGCAAATATTATACTAGCTGTTAGTTCAGATTCCAAGCAACTCTGCAAGTGCCTGCAGGAAATTATGGATACCCACACAGTTAGATTTATAACATCAATGCATATCAGGTTGTGTCCTTTCAACAAAGAGACTATCAGGCACATTCTTTGCAAATTACTTGTGATGTAGCAAAACAGATTCATCTCATAAAACCAGACTGATTGAATAATAAAACTGCAGATTTTTACTGCTGTTCATTCACCATGTTGCAGAATGCCTTAACCTATGCAACGCTAATGGCCTTTCATTTACAGCTCTGTAGCCCCTCACTTGTAATATTACAGTCTGCCTTTCAGTTTGTGACCTTATGCCTATGTATCCAAAGGCTGCCGAGTATAAATATCATTTACCCTTGTACTCAAAGCAACTCTCATTCTCAGTTTTACACCCTCATTGCATTGAAGGAGTCTGAAAATACAGTCACATCTGTTATGTTGGGTTTTGCAGGAAACAATTGCTGCATGTATTAGGTAACAAGCAGGTAACAGTAGTAAATAACAGTCATTCAGATAGCCAATAAGCATATATTTATATAAATAAATATATCACCCATAATTTTTAGATGCATGTTTGTTAAATGTTAAGGTTGTGGGAAAACACAAAAAATGAGAATTTACTTGATTTTGCTACTGCTTCTCGTGAAGTAACTATATTTTCCTGCTCAATATCATTTTATCCAATTCTGTCAAAAATTAATGTTGGGTTAGAATTTAGTCTTTTTAATTTATATAGAAAATAGCATCTATTGAATCAGTCCTCTCTAAATTTAAAGTTCTTTACATAATCTGAGAAGCCTTCGTAGGGAGGGCATGTCTGCAAAAATTAGTGTACCAAAGCTTAGATGAAGAGATTCTTCCCGTGGGAGCTTTCAGAGGCACCTCATTTAGACACACGTTGATGACAAATTTAGCTGATTGAGGATACCCTCTGCCCCCAGTTTTTCTAAGAAAAAGTATACAGAGCTTCTTGAGTTTAAGAATAAGAAAGAAGGATTTTTAAGAGAAAATTCTAATCATACATACCTGTTATTGCAGGCACCAGTGATGAGTCGATATTTATTAGCTAAGCAATTGTTTGGGCATTTTGGTGGCAACGTGTAAGGTAGACATCCAGAAATATTAGCAATCATAGTGAGCCTATCAGCTGATAAGAGATCTGAAAGGAAGAACCCAAACAAGTAATTTGCTTTACTGCTATACAGGAGAAAAGACATTATTGTCAGCTACGACTACAGCATCTCCTCTCTTCCTGGGAAAGAGTGCTTAGTGAGAAGTGCTGCAGGAGGCAGTCTTAGGGACTTAGAGGAGATAGAGGGTTAAAGGGAACAGCTCATTTTATTATCTGATATGTAGAGAATGAGAAGGAAGTAGTCCAGCCATAGCTGAGAACTGAGGTCGACCTGCTCCTTTTTCTCCTTCTTTAACTTGCTCTCTGCTGCCTTCTTTGCCTGCATTGTAGTCACATTTCTTGGCCAGTCCCTGTGCTTACAACAAAGCTGTAAAAAATACCATTCAAGAATGGAATTACATAGCAAGGAGGAAAAATGTGGGACTGGAAAGATGCAGAAATTTAAAGACACTACATCAGACTATATGATTAAGTACGGAATGGAGGAGGCTCAGAATTATGAGCTGGAATTTGGAAGCTAGGTAAAATCAGGGAGCTGTATACAAGTAGAACATGATATTAATATCTTTGTAATGTGATCCCAGATGGGTTTCCCAGTGAGCATTCTGCTGATGAGGGACAAACTCACATTCTTGTCTAAGCTCCAGAAAGCTGGCACCCTCTCTTACCCACACATGTATGTAAGCACATGTATGGCCGGTTGAAGGTAGAAGTAGCAATATCCTTCCCGAACTCAGAGAAGTCTTGCCATTCAAACTGAGTGTAACCATCACATACTGAAACAAAATGGTAAAGGCAGCATCTAACTCTTGCCTTTGTCTCCCCACTGGGTAGTGCAGGCCATGCAGCCCCACCATCTATCACTTCTGCCCATCCAACTCCGAACTAAGCTGCATTATTCCATTAAGCAAGTCAAAAAAAGTAAGCCAGAAAAACAAACCAAAAAAGGCACAAGAGCCAAATCAGCTCAAAAACCCCAAAATGTTCTGCTGAGCTGCTAGAACCTGTGCAAGGTAGGCGTGAGACCAGAGAAAAAACGGGCTGTTAGAGTGGCTATGTAACCTCGTCATTATATACTAGCTACTCATACCAAACCTGTGGATATGGCTGTATTTTCATGTTACTTCAGGTTCAAAGATATCCTCAGAGATCAGTTCCCTAGTTTCTGTGCTGCCTAGCTATTCATTGAGTCGTAGAATCATAGAATTATTTAGGTTGGAAAAGTCCTTTGAGATCACCAAGTCCAACCATTAACGTAGCACTGCCAAGTCCATCCATAAACCATGTCCCTAAGCAGAATATCTACACATTTTTTAAATACCTCCATGGATAGTGATTCCACCACCCCTTGGGCAGCCTCTTCCAATGCTTGACCACCCTTTCTGTGAAGATGTTTTTCGTAATATCCAATCTAAACATACCCTGGTGCGACTTGAGTCTGTTTACTCTTGTCCTGTCCCTTGTTACTTTGGATAAGAGACCGATCCCCACCTGCCTACATATCCAATCTAAACATACCCTGGTGCGACTTGAGGCTGTTTACTCTTGTCCTGTCCCTTGTTACCTTGGATAAGAGACCGATCCCCACCTGCCTACAGTGTCCTGTCAGGTAGTTGTAGAGAGCAATAATCACACACACACACCCCCCCCCCTTGAATCCTTGAATCTCCTCCTCTCCAGGCTAAACAACCCCATTCCCTCAGCTGCTCCTCATCAGACTTGTGCTCCAGACCCTTCCCCAGCCCCGTCGCCCTTCTCTGGACACGCTCCGGCACCTCCAAGTCCCTCTTGCAGTGAGGGGCCCAAAGCTGAACACAGGATTTGAGGTGCGGCCTCACTGGTGCTGAGCACAGGGGGACAGTCACTTCCCTAGTCCTGCTGGCCACACTGTTTCTGATATGAGAAGGTTGGCCTTCTTGGCCACCTGGACACACTGCTGGCTCATGTTCAGCCAATTGTCAACCAGCACCGTCAGGCCCTTTCCCACAGGCACATTCCAGCCGCTCTTCCCCAAGCCTGTAATGTTGCCTGGGGTTGTTGTGACTCAGGTGCAGGACCTGGCACTTCTCCTGGTTGAACCTCATACAACTGGCCTCGGCCCATTGGTCCAGCCTGTCCAGATCCCTTTAGTAGAGCCTTCCTGCCATCAAGCAGATTAATGCTCCACCCCAGCTCAGTATCATCTGCAGACTTACTGAGGGTGCTTTCTATCCCCTCATCCAGAGTGTTGATAAAAATTTTAAGGAGCTCTGGCCCCAATACTGAGCCCTGGGGAACACCACGTGTGACCAGCCACCAGCTGGATGTAACTCCATTCACCACCACTCTTTGGACTCAGCCATCCAGCCAGCTTTTAACCTGGCATAGAGCACACCCGTCCGAGCCATGAGCAGCCAGTTTCTGCAGAAGAATGCTGGGGGAGATGGTATCAAAGGCTTTTCTAAGGTCCAGGTAGACAACATCCACATTCTTTCCCTCATCCACTAGGTGGGTCATCTTGATGTAGGAGGAGATCAGTTTTGTCAAGCAGGACCTGCCTCTCGTGAACCCATGCTGGCTGGGCCTGATCCCCTGGTTGTCCTGCATGTGCCATGTGATGGCAGTCAGGATGATCTGCTCCATAACCTTTCCTGGCACCGAGATCAGGCTGACAGGCCTGTAGTTCCCCAGATCCACCTTCCTGCCCTTCTTGTAGATGGGGTCACATTGGCTAACCTCCAGTCTTCTGGGATGTCCCTGGTTAGCCACGAATGTTGACAAATGATGGAGAGCAGCTTGGTGAGCTCCTCTACCAGCTCCCTCAGTACCCTTCGGTGGATCCCATCTGGCCCCATAGACTTGTGTGTGTCCAAGTGGAGCAGCAAGTCACTAACCGTTTCCTCCTGGACTGTGGGGACTGCATTCTGCTCCTCCTCATCCCCATCTTCCAGCTCAGGGGGCTGAGTACCCAGAGGGAAGCCGGTCTTGCTATCAAAGACTGAAGCAAAGAAAGCATTGAGTACCTCAGCTGTTTCCTCATCCCTTGTGGCAATGTTCCCAGCCACATCCAATAAAGGACGTAGATTACCCTTGGCCCTCCTTTAGTTTCTAATGCATTTTAAATTTTTTTTTTTTTTATATATTTTTACAGCAGTGGCCAGCCTGACTTCTAGCTGGGCTTTGATCTCTCTAATCTTTGCCCTGCATAACCTTATGACATCCTTATAGCCATCCATAGCTGCCTGCCCCTTCTTCCAAAGCTGGTAAACTGTCCTTTTTCCCCTGAGCTCCAGCCAAAGCTCTCTGTTCAGCCAGCTTGGTCTGCTTCCCCATCAGCTCATCTTTTGGCACGTGGGGACAGCCTGCTCCTGTGCCTTTAAGATTTTCTTCCTGAAGAATGCCAGGCCTGCGTGGACCCCTTGGCTCTTCAGGACTATATCCCAAGAGACTCTGTCACCCAGGGTCTTACTGGCACACGTTTCCCTTAAAGTCAAATTAGTTCTTTAATTCACATAAAACTCTTTGTCATGCCACATAGGCTGTATAACATCTATTCACCTTCTGTTAATGTTGTTTCAGTTTTGAAAATTAACAAGAGTTTTGTGCACTTTTTTTATGCTTTAGAAATTTGATTTCTTTGGAAACTACTCCACCTGAAAAATAATTGTATCTCTGTGTGTGAGTGTTTATGTATATATAAATATATGCATGCACACACACACATATAGATACAGATATACTTTTATTTCTAGAAATGTCCCATTAGTTTAGTAAGTGAGATGTTTTCGCAAGGACAAACAACCTGAAAACATAACTGTGGATCTTTATGTTTTTCTACAACACTCTAATGTTTCCATATCTTGAAAAATAATGTCACATTATAATACTAAGACAGAGAATACAAATTATAATTTTCCAGTTCATGCTGCTCTAATTGACAGAATTAAATTACAGGGAAAAATGTCAATGTTTCTGAATTCTGACAGAATTAAATTACAGGGAAAAAAGTCAATGTTTCTGAATTTTTGAGCCTTCCAGACACCAGACAGATATTTTGAAATTCATATCCAATTAATGGCAACAAGAATTTTGCTTTACTTAGACAATTATATACCATTGAACTTTCTGGACTATCTCTCTTTCTTTCTCCATTTAACATAAAAGAACATCTAAAAGAGAAACAAAGTGGAAATAAATGTGTAACAGCAATGCATTATAAAATTAGTTTTGGAAATAAAAAAGTATTTTCTTAAAAGAGGGATATTACTAAGGTCATCAATGTCCAGAGGAAGTGTATTTGAAAACGCCAGTGCAATAGAGCCACAGAAACTGTATCATTTTATCTATAGATTCTAGTCCCCAGAAGCACTAAACCCAAAGTGCTGGGGAAGATAAGTATTTCACTGTAAACAAGCTTGCAACACTGTCGATACGCAAGCTGATTTATTGGCAATACAAATATACAGTCATGAGTTCACAGGATGCCAATAGCATAGTGCTACTGTCCTCAACTGTAGGAACACAGCCCACACTCCAGCAAAGAAAAACGTAAAACAGTGAGTATGTGAGGTGCTTTTAAAAACAAAAGAGAGGGCATCCTGGCCACAGGGTGCAGACAAGATATGTACTCCTGCCAAAGGTAAAATAAAAGTGAAGCTAACCCAACTTTAATATAAAAGACAATATTCAAGATATCCAACAGGGTTCTTTGCCAATGTCAATATAGTATATTTACCAGTTGGATGCAATGAACGTTTGTGCTTCTGGCAAAGTTTTTGTTTTAGCACTTGAATTGACATTTCCATTCGTTCAGCTGCTTCGGAAATATCTTGGCTTTCTTGTTCAGGAAATTTTGAGAAAGCTAGCAGCAAGGTGGGAGTTGTTATTCCTTTTCCTTCGATATTTCTATAATTGAGATAAAACACAGAAGGGTTTTTTTTTTAACATATAACCTTTCAGAACTTACTCATAGCTCTATTTGTGATGTTGGATATGTTCCTAGTTTAAGGTATATTTTGTCTGAAGGGCCTGCTGAGAAAGCAGAGAGGAAGACTACTTTTTGGCCTTGTTCTGCAAGGAAAATTTGGGAAAGAAAGGGAAGGTGCTTTTTCATGGGACATACACAACAGAGTTAAGCTTATAAGAAGCCTTTAGGATCAGATAGAAACTATTCAGATAGACAGAGCTGGCAGCAGAAAGTGTCTGGGAAGACCTTATGCAGGATAGTCACAATATGGGACTGTCACTATAGACACATCTAAGTGAGTAGGCTTTGCTTTCATGTAACATTTAATATCAAAGGCCATCTCAATCATTGCAGGTGGATTCACAAATGCCTTAGTACCTAGGAGTCATGTAACTGGCCCGCTGTCCTAGATGGTGTCCACATCCCTCTCAACTGTTCTGCAATTCACTGCAAGATGTATTTTTTTCACTTAGCAAGGGCTGTATCACCACTGTCCTTTTATTGGCAGAGCAGCCTTGGGAAAAGTGCATCAGGGAAGATCCAAGTCCTAAACTGACTCCTGCAACTTTGTAAAAATCACTCCAGCCTATTTCATTTCTAGACATGGTCATAGGTCACAGACATCCCCAAAGGCTGCTCTGAAGCACAGATTTATTTTGATATGCAATTTTCCTGAAAACATTGTGTTGTCTTATTCACTCAGGCTTGTTTAAAGCACAAGAAAAAATTAAAATGGAAACAACCGTTCTGATTTGGGTAAAACAAACAGTTAAATTTTGAGAAATTAGAAACATGCTTACATAAAAAGCATTAAGAAAATACAACTCCAAGGGCTTTTCTTGATGCCAGGTTTGTTCTTAGTTGACTGAAAAGAGCCTTAACCTGTTCTTTTGTTCTTTATACAGAAACTATTCCTTTCCTTTCAAAAGCTGAGCTCAAGAACACTTGGAACTATGAAAAATAGCTATTTTGCTCCTCAGCATCCTGTTTTTCAGTTTTCCATACACAATTAGGAAGTTGATGGGCAATCTGAAGTATTAAAAGTCCTAAACTGTGTCCCAGTTTAAAAGACAAGAAAGATGTTATAACTAAATGCAAGAAGTCAGGTTTAATATTTTAACATCACATGAGGATAATATCAGTCATGTATCATTTAAAAATACCCCAACTTATATGAACAGGCAAACATGTCTGTACAAATGATTAAATAAAGACATTTGCAAAAATTAGCTAGAAGCTAAGAATTGAAAGTAATCCACACTCCCAGAAAACCTCCAAAATTGAACCACCATAATCCTTAAGGAAAAGACATATTCCATTCTGAGGCATTTTCTGTCTTTTGTCTAATCTCACAGATACTGTAAGATTATCACAGCTGTTACTCCTCTGCCACATTTGCTGTTTGACCCACACCCTGCTCTTCACTCCATGCATGCATGCTAGTCCGTTCTAGTTCTTACACACACTCCTGAAGCTGAACAGTGTCAGTTACAAACTGTCTCAATATTTAGTAATACAGAAATAGCCCCATAAAGCTAATAGAATGACCTGTGATTGTATCATTATTAGGAACATGAAATCAGACATGAAGTGTCTTCCATACATGTTTAAGAATATATGGAAGTGACCTAGTGCAGACCATGTTATTTTGACGGAATGTTCTTTATGCTTGCCAGACTCTCAGTTACTGAATCTCATTACAGATCATAATTAGAAATATATGTATATAACACTCCCCAAACCCTTAAAGAAATTCTCCACAGTATGAGACACACTTTCTCTTTCAGCTTCAGATATTTTGAGTCTGATATTTCTTTCTGTATTAAATTAATATATTTATTGAATACCTTTTTTAGAGATTTCTAACCTGAGTTAATGTCATAGATATTTGTCACCATTCAGGAGATCTCTCAAAACAGTGACATTGTGCAGAACATAAAGTGATAGAGTTATAAAACTATGAAGAACACTATTTATTCTTTCCTGTAATGTGTATGTACATGGCCAGTCTGCTTTAAGACCAGATTGGCACTGACTAATAATCATGCTTAGTGAATTTCTGCAACTATAACTTTTATCTGGAACACTGGAAATTATTTTCCACTTCCCTTTGCATACAGATGATCCCATGACGGTCACTTCTGCAGATGGTCCTTTCAAGTTGGCATAGATAGGAGCCAACAGAAATAGTATCTTAAATTGTGGGGTTTGCAATTTATATTCTTTAAAAACATGCAAAAAATGAGTTCAAATGTAGTATACACAAAATAAAAGTAATTTTACAAGAACGAAGATAATGAGAAATATCTTTAATCTGCTCTTAAGGCTTGAAGTATTTTCAGGGTTGTCATCTATACTTTTTAATCTAAGAACACTGTGCCTTCAGCTAAAATATATGTTAAAATATGCTTAGAAATGTCAATGTTTTCTGACTTTAAATAGATTGAGGAAATCTTTTGTGTTTGTATTAGAGTTGTACTTACCTTCAACCTATTAGGGTAATTGGAAACCGGAGTCTAAAATTATATATCTAAAATGCTAAAACCAAATAATCTAGCACCATTTAACCCACCAACATAATTCACATCTCTCTTATACACAACTAGTTCCTCAGTCTTTTTGAGTTAATTACAAAGTTCTATCAGGAGAAATAATGACCATTTGCGGCTGTGTGCAGCACAGGCCTACGAGACTATCACTTTGCACAGCTTGCTCATTCTGGAGTTACCTTTAGTATCTTCCACACCTTAAAACCCATAAAAAGCAGAGACTCAGCAGAATATAAAAAGAATGGACAGCTGGAATCATGGCCCCTCCCAGTAGTTCTGAAACTCATTAGTTAAAGCTAGTACAAGTTTAATAATTTGTACTGGTTGTTATCATAACAAGATTTACTGTAACTAAAGTTAACTCCTGCAAGCCAGTATTACTTTCAAAATTTGTTTTATAGTGCACCTGGTAGTAAACTATCAATGTATTTGCATGTAGCACTGGATGACAGTCATAACCTCCCAGGTGACATATGGCTCTGAGTCTCCTATCCAAACTGCCTAGATTCCCATTGGCATTGTAACACAAATAATTCATTTTAATGATGATAATGCCATTGTGTTCCATCTATGCTATATTAATAATATTATGACTGAATATATTACAATAAAAACCATGAACATCTGCTCTTAAAGACTCACAAACCCAGAAGCCAATTGGAATAACAGGTACTAGCAAACAGTCATGAGAAGCACTTTGTAAGGGGAGACATGAACAGCACACAGGACTGTACTGGGACCTATGTGACCTTAAAACGTGGGATGTCATTTCTACCACAACTAGTAAATTCTAACACAAATTTCTAAAGCACAAACAATAAGTCAAAAATTCAAGTAATGATATTAGACAGCTGAGGTGAAGAAATGTACTTCTCTATTTTAATGAAAATTCAAGGTCAGACTGAGGTCTCAGGAGAAATCCAGTTATTTTGACTCAGTTTGCAGTTCAAACACCTAGATCATGAATTCAGCAAACATCAGGTTGGACTATTGTGCATGAAACAGCTAAGAGTTTTCCTACTCTAGCCTGAAAAAGGAGCTGCCTTTTCAACTCAGAACTAGCTTTTCAGTCTCAAAGACAGCATTGACCTCATCCATATTGCACTGTAGTTTCCTTCAGTTACTTATAAGCCAAAATAAAATGAGTTTTCACAGTACTGTGACCTCCACAACTTCCAGAAGCTCAAATATGCAGTCACATACATTCTTTTCTTGTTTTTAACCTATGTGCTGACCAAAGCTTTCATTGAAGTATACAGTATTCTTAAACTTACAAAGGAAAGAAGCCTTAGTAACTTTAGACTGACATAAAAAGTATTCAACTAAACACATTCACTCCTCAATACAATGATCAGATTAGATGTCAGTTCAGTCCTCTGTATTTGCAAATGACCAGGACTAATATCTAAGAGGCAGGTGCAGAGTGCATTTACAAGCCTTTATTAAAACAAGAAGAGTTTTCTTAATGATATTTACAATTCTCACTGCCCCACTTAGCTGGGCCACAATAAATTGAAGTCTATAAAAGCGCACAGTAGAAATATCATTTTCACTTCTGGTAATGATAATTTGTAACTTGAAAGACCAAGTATTTCATGCTGGTTAACGTTAAAACAAGCGATAGTCTCATGAGACTGAAACTCTTAATGCAGGTGTCAGACACTTGTGGCTCTGATTCCACAAGACAGGAAAGCATGTGCCACAGCTGCGAGATTAATGCACATCTTTTGATGCCCTGCTGAAAGCGCGAGCCTTTGGCTGCTTACAGGATTAACCCCAGACTTATGCAAAAGACATAACCAGTTCTCAGAGTGCTGTTACTAGCAGTGTTCTGCCTATGAAAAATTCAAAGGTTAACAACAGTATCCATCAGATCAAGTACTTTAATTTTTTTAAGTTTTAAATCAGTGATTTAATTTTCAGCTGCTGCGGTTAAAAGAGGAAAGAAAGGGAAAAAGAAAAATAATGTTAAAAAATACATAATATCCATAAAATTACAATTTTTTGAGCCACATGTTAATGGAATGTGATGTGTTACTTAGATCAGAAAAATATTCTTAATTATTTTCATATTTCTTATTTTTATCACATTTTAAGAGAGCGAATTATGTGGCGATAATGCACAAGGTTACGTTGGTTCAGATGATCATAAACATGGTATTTAGGGGCATGGTTTAATGGTGTAATTGTCAGTTGTGGGTTAACAGCTGGACTTGATCTTAAAGGTCTTTCACAACCTAAATGATTCTATGATTCTGTTTTCTTGAAGAAACACTGATCTCAAACTTCTCTGTTATGAAAGCTTTTTGCTAATAGATCTGTCACTATTTTTTTTTTACCTTTTCAGTGTATAATGTGCAGCATAATCCACCAGACTAGAGCCCTTTTCAATAGCCTCAGTAATGCAGTTATCTTCAGTTTCTTCTCAACAGGGAAAAAAAAAACAAAAAGAAAGACAGACAAATATGTTATTCAACAAAATACTTGATAAAATAACTACATTTACAAAATATAGAGGTTAATAACACTATGTATAACTTCTCCCCATTAAAATGATCTCCATATTTTAGTGTTCCTGAAACTAATGATGTGGCTTCTCACCTTTCTGAAAGATAAGGAAGGGCTAGTAAATAAATTCTTCCCTAATTTATAAGGCTTGAAGAACTATATTTTCCTTCTATTTCTTCCAGTATAAATCCAGCTGTGCATGTTAAGTAGTACCAAATGTTAACAGGTCCAGCTGCAATGTGTTGTGTTCTGTGTATGCAATCACGCTCATACGTATTTTTCATTAAACTGTTCTTGGATTGATAGGACAAAGCAGTCTCCCTCACAGGTAATATGAGCTGGCCTGAGCCACGTGAAGAATTTATGCCCATATTCATGCATAATTAACAAACTCCAAGATCTTCTGGGATCTGACCAATGCATGAAAGCCCTATTCACATTTCTCCACCTACGTTTGATGGAAGGATAAATGTGAACCTAAGAATACTTCAGCTGTGCTATTTTGTGTAGTGCTATCATAGAACATATATTCTTCTTCTTTTGTGTACATCTAGATTTATATTAAGTGAATCAGTCATATTTAAAGTCCAGTGGTCTAATTCCCATCTGTATTTTGTGTGATCATCCATTTTTTCTTAGAAAATGCATCATAAACAATAATAGATTGCTAGCAACCATTTATGTGCAATTGCTCATCATTTATGTAGAGTGTAATTTTAGGTGATATATTTTATCTGTGGTCCATGTTGTGCTATTTCTGTGATCTTTTTTTTTGAATACAGCACTCAGCTCAAGGAAAAGTAATACGCGATGGGAAGTAATCTTTCCTGTCAAAATTCTACTCCACTTTACTAAAGATGTTCTCAGCATCTGAGTAGAACAGTAGTTATTTCTCTTTTTCACCTATGCATGATGAAATATTCAGAAGATTCATTTATGGTTATCATTCAGATTTCTGCTACATCTGAAAATTTTTTTGAGTCTATTAAAAAAAAAAAGACTGATCTTCATAGGCCATATAACAGCTAATTATTTTAGAATTCTATATTGCATGATTTTTAATTACTTTTAGGAGTTTCACCTCCAAGAAATATATTATGCTCAAAGTATTGCTCATCATGTGGTATTGATTCAGACTCTGATCTAAAAGATAAGATACACTTGCTATACTTGAATTCCATTGTCTCTGTTCCTTTTCTACTGAGAAGTATGATTTCAGTATCAATGCAGTATTTCAAAAAATGCATTAATAAACATTATTTGGTGTTGTTCCCATCAGACAAAAGAAAACTTACTATAAAAAAGAATCATCCATCTATTCCATTTATTACAGTCCATATATATTCATTTTGTATTAATTAACATACAACACAGCCTCATTTTAGACCATGTCTTTCCAAACAATTAATATGGAAGCTCCAAGCAGAGAATCCACTATGGAAAATAGATCTGATCTCCTGTTTCACAGTCATGGTCCAAAAACGATTTCCCATTGGAAGTAATGGCTTGGAGATTATTTTTTTGTTTAATTTATTTTGGATAAAATTTTCTTTTATTTGTGATTCTACACTAACTTCAGGTGAAAACCTTCCCAAGGAATCATATTACCATCCCTTATGAATCATATCTACAGCTACATAACTTAATAGAATGTAATGATTGAAATCCTGTTTCTTCATCATCTCTGCCCTACTTTAATGTAAAATTGGTCTCTGCCCAATTCTCTTAAAATTCAATCCAGTATCTGTTATATTTCTAGTCTGCTAGATCTAACTGATTTAGGTTGAACAGAAACAAAATAACTCTGGTGTTTTAAATGGCAAGATTACATTGTCTGAATATAGGCATCACTGCAATCTCAGATGCTCTAAAATCTCCCTAGTATGCAAAGGTTGCCAGCAGAAAATGGTGCCACAGGAGATGTACACCCTTATGGGCCAGCAGCAGGATGCCGGGTGGGACATCCTATGGCAACTGACCAGCCCATGATGACAAAATGTAGTGATTGGAAGTCTGGGAAAAAAATCCAGCAATCATGCTTGTAAACATGTCATCTGATATATGAATGTTGCTAAGAAAGTAAAATCACTCCTAGTCAAAGAATAGATAATTAAGATACATTACACACACAAAGTTTTCCTTTGTGAATTTATGGTGTTGCATTGAAAAAAAACCACATGGAATAATTCTCACAGAAGCCCGATAGTGGATTTTGCACATAAATAGAGATTAATCTAAACTGCCATTGCAGTGCCAGCGTATTTTCAGCTTAACACTAATTGTCGACAAAAAAATATAACATGTATTTTTTTTTCTGTTACTTACCAAAGAGGGTATCTTTGCCTATCTGAAGGAAAGAAAAGAAAACAGCTGTGAAGGCTATGGCTGCTGAAAATCTCAAAATAATGAGCACTTTCATCTACAAGAAAGAGGAGATAACTGTTGACAAAATATATACCTTCATCTTCTAATTATAAACCATACTATAAATAATTTCCCCCATATGGTAAATTTTATTTTAAAATTAGATCTGTAGCCACGTGTTTGGCTAAGTTTTTGAAGTTAAAAATAATAATTTTTAGAAATAACTCTAATCCATTCTCTCTCTTTTCCTTCCTTCCTTAGTATTTTTAAACCATTTTGAGAAACTTCTAGGACAAGGAAAGACATAATTTTATTTTATAACATAGTATGTTCTGACAATATTTACAACACTTTGCCTACATATTAGAAATTCAGCAATATTTTACCATTCATTTTGAACTTCTCTGTGCACTGACATGACTGATTGTAAATCAGTCATTGCACATAAGATAGTGAAACTGGCCAAAGTAATAATAACAGGGATCTGACCCTGTTATACTCCTGTCCATGTATAACTGTGGTGTGAAATCAGAACAATGAATATGCTGAGCTAGCCAATGTGAGCTAAATTCTCTATCTTCGTACACTGGTTTTCTGGTACTTCTTGCAGCACTGCAAATATATAAGCTACCCAAGAGGTAACATTTTTCACATGCATTATGTTGATTGGAGATAGAACGATGTAAAATATTTTTAGCTCTATATTCTATCAACATCAAAATTATTAGCTAATACATCAACTAAAAATTCAGGGAAGCAATACTGGCAATAGAAACTCAATGTGAAAACACCCCTTCTTTTCATATTCCACAAGTTAACATGATGAATTTCTTCTGAAAAATGACAAAAGAAAGTTTTATAATCTGACCTTTTTTCTGCTGAGATGATCCTCCACAGTTCTGTACTTTATCGATGGCAGTAACCGTTCTGAAATATGAAAGTGAAGTGATTTCCAGGGGCCCATCTTACCCTGTATCAGCTTTATGCACTGGTACTCACTCAAGCTTTAACAGTGCAAATGGTTTCAAAATCACTTTTGTCACAGTATGTTCCCACAAAGCAGAAACTGACGTTAATGCCTGACTTGTTTATTTTTGTCCTGCTAGGAACCAAGAGCTACCTGTGTAGTCAGTTCTGATAGCAGAGTTGTTTTCAGAGAAATATGAAGGACAAATGATTAGACAAAAAAAAAAAAAAAAAAAAAAATCGCCATGTTATGCACTAAACTCTGGGTACCCTTTTCACTAGTTCTCTTTATTAATATATTTTACGAATAAAGCAACTTTGTGTCCTATTTCTTGTGCTCTAGCACTGCTGCTTTACCAAAATGGCCATTTTAAAGTCAGAAGATAACCTCCAGATTGCCCACCGATTTCCTTACATCACTTTTTATTTTATTTTGTTCTCTTAGATAATGTATTTTATACTTCTGAGCCTATCTATTTTTATTTATTTACACTTTTCAACCCTATTGTTTCTCCTGACATCAGTATTTAGACCTAAAGAATCGAACTGGCTGGGTTTTTTCCACTTCCAATATAGGCAGGGAGGTCTAAATCAGTTGGAATCAGGATTGAGGATTGCCTCATTTCGTTTTTGCTGGTCTTGACAGGGAGATCACAAGGTGGAGCCAAAGATCAGTATTTTGATCTCTGCCATAGGTGATGTGTAAAGCAGGTGTTGGGTAGCAGGGAGCATCCTGGAGCTTGTGGCTGCGGTCTATGGTGGTGAAAGAAAACCTATCATCATGTGAACTGACCGGAGGAAAAACTCAAGGTTACTGCTACAGCAAACTTCAGTTCAGGAATATCATCCATGACCTGTTCACTGCAAAGGTGGGTGGACATGGGTGAAAAGTAAGCACAGGGTAAATGGAAACAGACCTCTCTTGGAAAAGTAGGTTTATGCTCCTTAGTTGGGTGCTTTAAGGATGCAGACAAGAAGTGAAACTTGCAATACCTCTTTAAGACCGCTCCAGTTTATAAATCTTTTAAGGTTGTTTCCTTACCTAAGAAGATTGACTTCTTCCATGTCAGAGCAAAGCATCAAGAAAAGCATATCCATTCCAAACACCTAATAGAATAAGGAGCTTTCACCTGTATCCTTTCATATACTTTTCAAGTATCACAGGTTTCTTTTCTAAGAGTTGAGGGGCTTTCTTAAAGTGAAAAGCAGGTGTGATTTTCTTTATGGTTTCACAGTCAAAAATCAAAGCTTCCTCCTTTAATTCAAGAAGAGCTTTCCTACAGTAAGGTTTGTTTAAATAAACATCATTAACCTTTGCTCATTGGTTGAAGTTGAAGTATTTGTCAACAGTGGGCTTTAAGTGGTTACATGCAGTAAATTGATCTGTGATGAAAAATTTGGATGGCAGCATCTATTTTGTGCTTTTAATTTAAGAGTATAAATGTTTAGCTCCCCATTGAGTTGAGGGAGTCCCTCCCTCAAGCACAGTTTTAGTTAGAACATGTGAGAAATCTTAATTACACCGAACTGATACAAAGAGATGATGTTGTATTCCCATTCTTACTGGAGTTCATTCGTAGTCCTGCTACTGAAATCTGCTAGAAAAGAATTAAGAGGGCAAAGTTTAGTGGCTCAAGAACAACTTCAATTTTTTGCATCCAAGATTTATATATTGCCCTCATGTTGTCAGTGCAGACAATTTGGATTAATATGTTGCTGAATGTATCCCCCTTGTTCTGGCTTCTCATCTTAAGCCATTCTTTCTTCAGAAAGGGTGTCAGACCTTTCTGCCCAGCAATGAAACTTCACAGATCAATGACTGTCTAAACATGGAGTACAAGACAGGTATGAAACAGTTCTTATGCTAAACAGCAACCTTAAGAAAAGCTGCAGTGAACCTTAACAGTTAGTCATATTAATGCTACTATGCTTAAATTAACTCATTCAAATGATAATATTCCCCAGATTTGAATCTGCACATGAGGAATAGTAATGTATCTGTGTTCTTAAAAGTTAAAGACCTATGAAGTAAATCTTTGAGTTGTTGATTAAAAAGATAAATTCTGCTTAAGGAAATATCCAAAAGCAATAGAATTTCACATTATTCACACATCTGAATTTCTGCAGACCTACTATGATATTCAGAAAAAATATCTCATACTTAAAATATTATGTAATTGCAACTGATGTTTGATACAGAGAACAGACACATTTCTATAACCTCAGAACTTTTACATTTGCACTGTAACAGCCTGCAAGCCCTACCAGACTCCCGGAGACATCATCAGTTTTTAAAAGCACTGGATTAGAATGAGAGACCTCCAAGATAAATCTGTGCAGCTGTAGGAGCTGTTTTTGATAGCAGATTACACCATTTTGTAGTATTTAGTGGCAATCTTGGGCTCTAGCATAGCACGAAGGACACTTGGTTAATATGGATGTCTAATCTATAATAGAAAAATTAGTCTCTGATCTCTTCTGGCTATTAAAATTCCAAGACTACTCCTTTGCAAGAGAGCTAAAGAGCATATATAACTGCAAAATACTCCAACAGAAGCAATTTTGCTGAAGTTCCAGCTTACCATCATACAAACAACAGCAATTAGTCTTGTTCTAGTTACTTCAGAAAAATGTCACCAAGTCAAAAAATGCAAGAAAAAGGTGAAAGGAAAATAGTTTACTAGGAGAGATTAGTTTAGCTGGGTTTCATCAATACCACGACTGCTAGTCATTTTAAACACTTAGGTTTTTTTCCTGGAATTAATTCCATTTTATTAGAAACATTTTTTGCTATTACTCTCTTTAATTAGGGAAGACCTTGCAGAGGTCTCTGAAGTCAGAAATGGGACGAAGAGGGTGAATAGGTAACAATCATTCTGTGTATTCCAGTATAGAACTAAGAGTCAGGTAGGTGGCAGGCTTCAAACAAACAAACAAACAAGCAAATAAACTAACAGCAATTATTTGGATAACACATAATAATACCACAAAACAACTTGTGTTAAGAAATTTTGGTAAAAATTTTCATATGAGTTCATAGAAATGTTATGACAATTTTGTGGAATAAAAATATATTGAGGCCTATGAAATAGAAGATTTGCATCAGGAATCCCCTGAATCACAAATTTACTATGGCTGGAATTTTTCTTGTCCTTTTTTGCCAGGCTTCTCTCGGCACTAACTGTTGCTTTTTGTGAAATGCAAAATATAAAGCTAAATGGAAGTTAGGAGTAATTTTTATGGTTTATGTGTAGACTTGTAGACTTGAAGCTTGCCTTAATTGGTATATGTAACTGTTAAATTAAAGGATAAATCACTTACATTGGTGGCTAAATATTTCTATAGCAATGGAATAGTTCAGATATTATTCTAGTCTTTTTACTGGATATTGGTGCATCCCATTCTGAAGAGCCTTATTCTCTCTCCACACTGTCCAAAAAGCTGGGGCTTCTCTAGGCTGGATGCCTTTCCCAAAATCAGGCATTACTGCTTTCAAGGTTGTGACAGGGAAGCCCCTCTGTGGGCACAAATGGTACAATGACTTGGAGAGCAGCGCTTGAATTCCTCCTCACACTTAAATGTTTTCTGCTGGTCTGCTTTAATGAATTGCCGGGTAGGTTGCATTTTCCCAAGTGTGGTATTGACTTTCCAAATTTATTATTTCATTTTAAATTTTTATTTTATTTTATTAATTCAAAGATAAAGGCAATGGTAGATATTAACACAGTAAGAAATCGTTTCAGAGGTGGAATTGTCAGTTTGGAGAAAGAGCTAATAAGGGGAAACAAACAGCCAGTGAAAAATTAGGCTTCTATTCATCAAATCAAGTAATAAAAGAATCTCTCAATGGCCACCAGCTCATTAGATGGATTGTTCACTAGACACATCTTACATTATAAACACATTTTGTTAATTGAAAAACACATTTTAAATCTAAGGAGATACTCTTGAACTGCTTTCATCCAAGTTCATATTCACTCAGGCAAATGAGTATGCTTCTGAATTAATCTCCAAATTTCCATTAGTCTGTCACAAATCAGGAAAGTAAATGATCTGAAGAAGTTAAATGAAACAGTTTTCATGAGCACTGATATTAAGTGGTCACACAGCACTACTCTCTGGGACATTTAGTGTTCAAGTGAGCCTTATGACTGAGTAATACAAACATCTTGGCTATTTGACGTCATGTCAAGGTTCCACAAATCTTGAGCTGTTATTTTTAATGCCCTGATGAGTTTGTAGCATTCTGTAGCTAGATAAAGTATGCTTTAGAAAACTCTCAGACTGAAGGAAAAAGAGATGTTATAACTTTCTTATTTTTACATTGAAACATCCTGATGAAAAAGGCACATGAGAATTACTGAGCATGCAGCATTAAACAGTAACAAATGACAAGAATGAAACCCATCATATAGAAATTAGTATTAACAAGAATCAACACTTCATAAACGTCTAGGCAAAGATCACCAAATACCTGAAGGACCAGGAAAGAAAGAGCGTGTGTGTGTGTATACATGGAATTACAACACACAAAAGAACTCATCTTTTGCTGAAATCTTCTTCATACAATCAAATATAAAGTGATGTCTTCAGAAATAAGTTGTGCAGACAATATACACGTGTTAAGAGAATCTTGAAAATCTGTGACTCGGAAGAAAAAAAAAGATAGAAAGAAATCATCACTGATTCTCAACAGACTTTTCAGGTTAATGCTCTGGCAAGAGAAAACAATGTGTGCCCCTGTGATTTAAAAGGATAATAATAACAATAATAATAACAACAATAATAATAGATCTCGTGTCAATTTATGGAATCGATAGCACTACTTCAAGTTCATCACATCCACTTCTGATGTCTGGAGACTGTGAGTAAGCTTTAACAATGTGAGGCTTAAAGCAAGAAAAATGCTTGGTTTGGTGAGAGTGCTGAGGATTGACACCTAATGCAGTTGAGTACACACACTTGGAAAAAAAACATAGGGAAGCTTTCAGTTCTTCAGGAAAAAAAGGTCTAAGATAATACAATACCTGTGGTCTATACTGGAGTTAAGCAACCTTGCCTACGAAATAAAACATAACATGCAACTAGCACAAAACCAATTAAACATTGAAAGATGTTACAAGGGTGTGTAATGAGGATGAAAAAGATGGAAAGCTTTCTGCATAGGCTCCTGGCCTCCTGGACATGCCTTAGTTCAGGGCTCTCACTGCAATTTCCTTGGGTATCTGTAACCAGTGCTGTAGCACCAGCTCTGTGCAAGAAGGAGCACACATCCAAGAACGGTCAGAAAGAATACCAGATTTCTGCCTCCCCCCATCTTCTCATCACTCCTCCCGCAAACGTAGCTAACACCTCCGTGCTGCCCTTCCTGTCCTCCCCAGCCCACACTCCTGCCCTGCTTCCTGGCCTTGCTCTGCTGTGGGCACTGAGGAGCTCTGCCTGGGCAGTCCCCTGTTGATGACCACCTGGCTGGTTGATTTTTTAACCACCTCCTTAGTGCAGAGTATATAATTGTACGTAGGCAGTTAATTATGGGTAGTCTGTGTTGAGGTGTTGCCTGGCAGATCAGCTCATGTATATATTGCTGTAAACCACCTGGAAATTTTTGCATATTGCTATGGGTACCACAGTTAGAAAATATCCAAGTCTGTTTTTCCTACTAACGTACTCTTTATTTCTTCAGTTATACAGTTGATCCCTGATGTACAAGGTAGACCTTTCCTGGCTGACAGAAAGACAGATCTATCTACTAATCACATCACTGGTATTTGACAGCAGAATTGTTTGCCTTCTGAGAGAATCACGGTTCCCATCAAAAATAATGAAATCGGTATTAATGAGAAACATACACTTAGGAGAAATGTCCTTTGGTGGGAAGCAGCTTTTGTAGATGTTTTTTGGTAGCACACTGGCAACATGTGCTCCCAAAAGGAGCTCTAACCTTACTTTGTTGCATTGCTGAACATACACAAAATACATATTTATGTTACTGTAATATAAGTGCTGTAAGTCCATACCATGTCTTGTACTGTGTAATTTTACCTTAGGGATAATCTTAACTCAGATCCCCAATCTTTGCTGATATACTTTATTTTACTAGTATCGAAGTACTAAAAGAGTCTTCACTAGAGAAACAGTTTGATTAAAAAAGGGTGCTCATTGATCAGTTTTTCAAGTTGATTAAATGTGGCCAGCATGGAAGACAGAAACATTTCAAACTCTTCACTATGGGAAGGAATGGGCCCAATAACATGCCAAGGCTTTCCTGATGGACAGGCTCCTTTGTAGGACAAATTGAACTTCCTAGACCTCTATAACGGGAGAACATGATTAATCAATTTTGTGTGGCTATTCATCCATAAATAAGGACACACTATATGACAGGACCAGTAGAAGCTCTGGGATATGACAAATGTAATGTAATATGTTTGAAGAACCATGAAAAAGAAATGACTCCTCTACCTTCAGAAATCATTAAGCAGTCTGAAGTCATGTGTATAACTCATACAGATGTGTTTATAATCATATATCATTTAAAACCAAATATTATTATGACACCAAGTAGCTTTTCTTAATATACATAAATCTGGGAATGATTTCCATATTCTCTTCCCCCTGAGGCACAGAGAAGTTCAGATCCTCAACTTGCTTTCAGTTGCTGCCTAAACTGCAATAGCACCTAAGTACCTGAATTTGCATTAATAAAAGTCATCACATTTGTGTGCCTGCACAATGGCATAACTGTCCAGCAGTGTAACACAGAGCCCAAACAGCCTGTGATATGGGGGAGGCAATGCTCATCCTCACAGTTTTCTTCTTCTCAAGTCTGTCTGTACAGATGAACCCAGTGGCCTACTGTCCCTTCTCAAGTATTTAGGCACAGGGGAGAGCTATTCACACACAGGGAAAAGCAGTGGGGAGGAAAGGAAGATGCTGATGAGTACAGATCTTGTATTAGAGATTTTTTCACCAAAGGAGTATGCCCTGAATGCTCTGAATTAACTGTCACCTCTTGAGATCTCAATAGCAACAAAGAAAAACAGCTTCATTTGCTGATGCAGTGAATACATCTGCCTTATCAGAAAGGTGACTTTTATGCAACCTTGCATAAAAGATTTAAATACTCCACTGCCATATCAACACTAGTTTAAGCAAAGCTGGTGGTGGCATAGGAAGCACGTCTTGGGTAATGTGATGTACTTTCACTGTCAGACAGAGATTAGCACAGGCTGGGAAAGGCAGATGCAAGCAGGTTAGAAGGAGGTAGGAGGTGCCAGAAAAAGCATGTGTATCCTTTAATGGGGGAACATGCAAAAAGTGGCAACAGTAATGGGCAGTAAAAGGCATAACTTTCCTGGAATTCTGCCTGTGCCAGTCACAGTAATTATATGGCAGGACAAAGCTGCCAGCAGCAATGTTTGTTTTCTGTGCAACAGCCAGGCTGTGGTATACATAATTAGCAAGCAGATGGCTATAGCCCCACAGGGACCATAGTTTGTGACAACTTTTGCACTCCACTGCTTGTGTCATAACATTCTTTTTAAAATAGTGCACGTGCCAGGTCTGGGTAATGGTTTAACAGATGCTTCATTTTGGTTTCAGGACAGTAGATGCAGAAAAGTTTTTCTGAGATCCAGAAAGGAGATGCTCTCAAAGCTACGGATGTTCTAGTACGTACAACCTCATACAGGCATACATATGATCCTTTAGCCCTAAATTCAGTGTGGGCGTTCAAGGAGGAGAAAGGTGCAGAAGACAGTGGGCTTGTCCCTTTGCATAAGAGCCCAGTACTTTATGGCTGACCCAATGTAGTGAACTGACTGGTTTGCTCTATTTTTGGACTGCAGAATTTGGATCTGAGATCTGTAGGCTAGACGTAGTTTTAGAAGATGCTGAAGGCTGAACAGGCATGGTCACAGGGTGCCTTAGTTACATGGGCCCTCTTACAGAAATGTAAAAGGTCCTCCATTAAAAGTATTATAAGTATTATCCTATGTCTACCAGTATTTTTTCGTATTTCAGAGCACCTCGTATTGACCGACTGAAATAGCTCTCAGGAATAAAAAGCTTGCTCAGAGAATGAAATAGGTAGGAATGAACTGGCAAAGTAGTTAGTCAAGAGGCTCTGGGTATGCTTAGATACAATACTTGTTCAAAAATAAAATTGTGGCCTCTCAATTAAATCTGCTTCATGTGTCAGTGTTAACATGACCTGTGTGGGTAAGCCATCACATTCAGCCAGCTCAGCTGTCTCCACACCCTTTACGGGCTGCTCTGACTCTTTTCCTCACTAGTTTCTTTTGAAAACTGCAATTACTTTCTCCTCTTTTCTTTCCAGCTGTATCTTACCTTGATCTTATTTATCTCCTAAAGTTTCACTTTTCCTCCGTGTTCCCCACATTAGCCTAAGCTTTGAGGTATAAGGGTCTCACCCTTTCCTTAAAGTGCGTGCATCAATCTCTAAAGTGAGTTGTGATCTCTAAATCTCTAAAAGAGCACAAATTGCAACAAAATAGCTCTGAAAATAGATAAGATTTAAATACCCTGGGCAAGACATTAAAATACAAGGCACTCCCCTTCTGAGGTCCTTCCTTCCAGCCCTGATTTTCTCTAGCAATTTTTGGTAATTTTATGGTTCTAAGAAACTATCGACTCATCAGCATCACCTTACAACCCTGCTTTGATGCAGTTTTTTTTTTTTGGATCCCGCTTCACCCCCCCACTGCAGCATGCTCAGTGTTAATGTCTCAAAGGGGGTGGCACCATGTGGATTCTCAGTCAAAGGTACAGGCATTTGCCACTTTTCCAGGCCAGGACACCTTCCCTCTATCCCTTCCCTCACATACCTTTACCTGTCTCACTGTCGTCATGCAGGTTCCCCTTGCTGATCCCACATTTCTATTTCCAGTTTTTCAACCCCTTCTCATGCCCCCACCTTCCCTGTGCTCTGCCTTTCTCCATCTCTCCCTCTCTGTTTTGCCTTTTAGGGTATTTTGTATCTAACGGGGAGGGTCTCACATGCTTTAAAAACCATAAACATGTAATACTTTATGTTAGTTAGACAAGTATCCTGTAAGTAAAATCTTTTGATTTTGTAGCTCTCCCTACCAGTCAGATTGGTGTAGGTCTGCAGGAAGGACCTAGGGTTGCTGGTTTGGGAACTACCTACTCTAAGAGCACAAGAAAAGACTGGTCTGCAAATCTGAGCTTGTTACAGCTTCTCAGGTAAGAAAACGTGGGGTCTTAGACCACTTACCTCTGTGCTGGGTAGGCAGTAAGTATTTCATGCAACAGGAGTTTCACAAATGGCAGAGATACTGACAAGTAGTCTTAAGCTCTTCTTGCTCTACTTTTGACACCATCAAGTTCCCCCTTCGGATGCACAAAAGCTGCACCTGAATCATTAAACAAGGCTGTGTATGAACAACCAAGTCCAGCTCTCAGAATAAAGAAAAGGAAGACGACCTTTCCCCTTCAGGTACTTAAAAAATAACCTACCATTTCTCTGTCAGGTGCCACGCTACCAGCCCTGAGTTCACAGGCTGCAGTGAAGGCTAAGTTGACCTAGTTTAATAAAAGTGACCTGTGAGGAAGAGCTCTCTTTTGTGGAAAAATTCAGGAAGTTAAAACTAACAGAAATCAGCATTTCAAACCATAAGAACAAAAGAAATTTTATTACTTTAAAATTAGCCACTGTCTAGAAGTTGGGGTTTTTCTGCAGTTGAAAAAGAGTATTTTTTTTCCTTATCAGCAGGAATTGTCTTCTTTTTTGAGCTACTTACTGCAGAGAATAATTTGGCTCTGTCATTCCAAGCATGAAGTAGAACAAACCTTCCGAAATAGTTAATATAATTTTGTGCAAAGCAATTATGTCCATTTCCACAAGAAGCACAATTTACTACCACAGGGAAGTGAAAAAGTCCAATATGTCATAGTAAAATGCACATAAATGAGCCTGTAGTCACATCTCTGCATTTTTCCTCTTTGGAAAGGGGACCAGAGCTCAGGATTACACCTCCCCGCATGATTGCCCTGCCTGCTGGGTTACCAAAGCTTGCACCTTAATCTGTGCTTACTCTTTCTTTCCAGCACACCTGCCTCCTCCCCTTGATAGTAGCACAACCTCAGCAGGAGGCCAAAAAGTGCTGCCATTCACCCCAGCCTCTTGAGATGAAGAGGGCAGCTACAACAGAGCACCTAAAGGCTCTGGGCACACACCGAGGCACAGAGGAGTAGGTGATTAAAGAGCGTGCAGCCCCCCTGGCTGTCTGCCCTGCCCCTCCTGTCCTTCCTGCTGCTCAGAGGCTGGCATAGGAAACCAGACCTCTTCAGGGACTGCTGGAATTAAAATGCCAGACTGTGACCTACGGTGTAGGCACGTAGTCTCTGCAGCCTCTTCTCAGGGAGCAACCCTGAGCAGAGAGGGGAGACAGGAAACTATAGCATCTTAAACCCTAGCTGCTCTAAGAGTTCCCTTGAGAAAAGAATATTTCCCCCTTTGAATCCAGTGCTGTAATCACCAGGCAGTTAAATAATGGGGTCACTCTGCCTCTCCCCACCTGGAAGTACATATTTTAATAGAAACAGCAGCTGCTATGTCATTTAGTCATTTACCTTTTTTTTAAAAAAAAAAAACACTTTACCTTTTTAAAAACTGTTTTATTATTATTTTGCCATTTACCTTTTTCAGATTCTCCTCCCCACTCTACAAGTGGGGTGGGTGGAACGAGCGAGCAGCTGTGCAGTACTGATTTGCCAGCTGGGGTTAAACCTTGATAGAATTATGCCCAGCTCTGAAAGCTGTGAGCATTTAGCTGTTCCGCACCTTTCAGTTCAGGTATCAGCACTGATCTCTCACTGGAACAAATGCATATCATGGTCATTATGTCTCCCAATAAATCCCAACTGGCTGCATGCAAACCATGGGAAGCGGGAACGCTTCCAATTCCTTATTCTAGATTATAGACAAACACCAGACCCTGACTCTGTCTTGCCCTGTCTGAGGCTGAAAGCACATGTTATGTATCCCACTCTCCATACCTTGTTTTTCATGGCCAAAATTAATCTTCATGGCTGAAGGAAGCTGCTATAGCCAGGTCCCCTTGCTGGTTGACAACAAGAAGGACTGCAGGCTCCATCATGGATCACACCTAGCTTTTTCATAGCAACTAGATCAAGCCAACAACGATTTATTAAATGAGGGATGAAATGTGACTAAGTCCTTTACTGATCCAATTACAAAACTTTTATTTTCAAAAGAAACCCACCAAACCACAGATGATAAAATATAAACCTCAGATGACTGCTGCCAAATCTCTTATATTTATTTCATAAATGAGAAAAAAACCACCAATGAGCAATAAATCATTTATTCAAAAACATCTATACAAAATAACACTCTTGGAGATAAACACTTTTACATTTTTAAAGTGCATCTCTTCATTGCTACAATATTTGATTTACTAATTTACACTGTACATTTATAATTTATAAAAAAAATAATTGGTGAATTTTTTCCAGTTGGATGTTAGTGACTGTGACAGGGAGCACATATTCCATTATAGAAATCACTTTTGAAGTGTGTACATATACAAATTATTCATATCCAGATGTAGAGACAACACTGTGACAATAGCAAGAGTATCACTAGAAAGTGGAATTACAGTATACTGTATGATAATTGGTTCTCTTGTTATATAAAAGGTTATTTAAAAGTGCAAAGTATATACACTCTGCCTTTATATTACTTCCCAGTTTAATCTTTACTACTTATGAAAACCCCTTCTGACTTCCTGAACTGAACAAATGAAATTACAGTAATTTTACACTACATAAATCTACAATCATGCACATGTTGCAAGGCTGCATTTCCAATTAAAAAAAAACAAACAAACAAAACCAAACAAAAGCAAAGCTACACACACAAAACATACTGCATTTCAGGTGCTTTTTTAAATTTGCCAACTGAAATACATACAATGTGTAACAAGATATATAATGAATAGCATTTAGATGTGAAACATTATGAGTATGAAAAATTACTGTTCTATTTTCTAGTTTGTTAATTACAGAATTAATTGTAAGTATTTCCCTATACTACGATGATCACATTTACATCATCATTTTGTTGCACGATATTTTGGCCCCCGATACAACCTTCCACTAAAAGGGAAAGAAACCTGCAATACGCAAAAACTCATTAAAAAAAAATAAAATCAACGAACATTTAATTGCCACATGGCCAAGATAAACAGCATTCAAACAGTTTCTATATGCCTGTATAGAATTCTGATATCTATTTAGCTTTTGCTCTATTATGAACTGCCGAAGTAATGCATTTTTAGGACAGAGCTAGTGGACTGTCAGGAAACATTTAATAAGATATAGCTACTGGTTGCAATAAAGTATACCAATTCAAATATTTTCCTTAAAAAAGAACTTCTGGGTTTATGTTGTGTAAAGCTTTAAAACTGAAAATATTGTGCTAATTACGTGCTGTAGCTCAATTTTTGATTTTTTTTTTTTTTCTGTGCCAGAGACTCCAATATACTTGATCGTTCAACATCTGTCAATTACTGAAGAAAAGATGATCTTTCTCTTTCAACAAAGAAAGATTTACAGGATGGAAATAAGAACAAATGGCAACTAGAAGGGAAAACCCGAGTGTTAATGTCACCACTGATGATCTAATCCTTGAAGCCCTGAGTTCTTAGGGAACTCCACTGATGCCCACTGACTTTCAAAGGGATGTCTGGAAGTGGTTTAAAACATTTCCTATAAAGTGTCTACTGGATATTCACATACCTTTTTCTTCTTTGGGTGAAAAAAAAGAAGACATTAAAAAAGATATCTGAAACATACATTTTATCCAATGAACAGTATGCAGCAATCGGCCTCATGCTGTATTGTGGGCTGCTGATCAGAATGTGAACTTACTCTAGACATCGGTATTGGTGACACTCATACACAGGGGAAAAACACTAATTTCATTACAAACCTCCATACTTCATGTCCATACTGTATTTTTACAAGTTTTCACCAAGAAGTGGCAATTGCCTTTTACTTTGCAAACAAGATTGCGTGAAGGAGGGGAGGAGAGGCAATGGCTGCATATTTCAAACTGATCATTTTGGGATGGAAATTCCCACAGCTTTAGCGCATGGCTCTTACTAATGTGTTTGACGTCCACAGTGGACAAATTTACTGTGGTATTTGAGACAGAAATTCCTGGAAATGTTGATCTAAAAAGCCGTATGTGGGTATGCTATTAATACAAATTTCAAGGACACATAACTACTTTCCTCAAATAAGGAGAAGTCAGTTTGCTTTCCCTTCTTTTTGCTTACACTTTCACAAAGAAGTATGTCTTGTCTCCATTTTTCTACAGCTAAGTGAAACCTGACCACATTCTGAGGACTTTAAATCCCCTTAATCTGAAATCATATATGATTTATGGAATGTTATCTCTACCACCCTAAGCCATTAGTCATATTTCTGTTGACACAGGACTAGTATTAGATTAAGATACTATGAAATATGCCAAAAATACTTACAATTTAACCTCCCCAATCTTACTGCATAACATTTCATTACTTTTCTTGGACTTTCCAGTGGCTCCAAAAATAAACACAGATTTGAGCATCTAACATCAGAAATTGTTATTCTTTTTTTAATAAATATGGCTTATGTAACAAATACATCATCACATGCTGTATCACAAGTATTGTTTTCTTATCAAAAAATATGTAATCTTAAATGTTTGAAGTTAAATGGCAAGTCATTCCAGTACACTTGTCTCTTACTATGTACTTCAGATTTTTACCTATACAGTGAACAAGAGACAACTGCACAAATTTTAGGCAGTGAATTAACCCAAGATGTTTCACTCTAAGTCTTCTGCATGAGTAGGCACCATTTTCAAAGTGGAGAAACAGCAGTGGATGCTGTGATCAGTATGGTGATGAACAAGCTGAGCAAGCACAGCTACAATCATGGAACAATACAGAACCAAGATGATTAGGGAACACAAAGAGAAAGAGGAGAATCACACAGCTTTCATTTTCAGTACTTCCTCACAACAAATTAGTTTCTGTCCTGATCTGCAGTATGGGAGTTTTTAATGAGAAGAGGGTATTTCTCCAGGCCTGGCTGGTCATCCTGAAAACTCTGCTGTTACTAAAATGGAAGAAGCTGGGAACACCTTTATAATCCTGGACTCATTTTCTGAAATGAAGCATGGTGGCAGGAAAACTGACAGACTGAGAATTCCCCACGTGCTGGATTCCAGAGCCTCAACTCTCTGCTGTCTGGACTTAGGCAGATCAATTGCTGGTTGGAAGGAATTGCCGGATGCACAACACTTGCAATGGGATGCACAGAAATCTACTTTGTTAATTCATCCCAGTAAGCACACTTCCAAATTAGGCTTACAATTCATGTTAGAGTATCAGAAAACAATTGTTTGTGAAGGCAGATCATTCAACACAACAAAGGTATAAACAATCAAAAAAAGTACAAGAAAAACCATCAAATTAATGTATGCTTCCCTATCAGGATTCATCCTTCTTTTCCTTCTAACAGTTGAGAATCATACCTCTGTTTCGGAGATTTAAATACAATTCCTGCTTTCCCTCCTTTCTTATCTTGTGCTACCTCTCCAGCCATACTGTAATATGTTACTAATTCATGAATAACTTCAGAAATCAGACGCTATAGAAAAATACATCCAAGAAGGAGTCTCTCCTACAGAAGGTCTGTGCTTTAACGCTTCTTCTATTGTCAACAATATTTCTGCCCCTTGGCTACATGTTTGTGCTACATGAAGACACTGAATAGGTTATTGTATTGTGCCTTTCCTACATTAAATGATCTGTTAATCAAATCATTTTCTGCTTAGCTCAAACTCAGCTTTCCACTACTTACATTTGTGCAGGACAATTGAATTTGCCCTTTAAAGCTATTACAGTGACATGAAGTTTCCTATTCCTCACTGAATTTCACCAGAATGATATTTACTGAAAGTGATTCATTTTATGACAGAGAACAAGGGACCCAACAGTCTGCTGAACACGTTTCACTGCTGGGTGGTGAAAGGACTGTGTGTAGAGAACTGAGGCCACACTTGCTTGCTAGCACCTGGCTGATATAAACTGCTTGTAATCCTGTTTGACTACGGGAGGCTTGTGGGGTGTAGAAATGATTTAGGAATGCTGCACTACAGGAAGGGTAGGGTTTTCCCCCCCCCTTAAAGACAGCTTTTCAGAATATTTGCCCTGTTTTGTTTCACTTCTAATTCAAGGAAGGAAAGCATTTTTTCTTCTGGGTCTCTACATAAAATTGTTCCTCACTCTTAGAAAAAAAATCTGAGACAAAATGCATATAAGAAATGGTGAATCTTTGCTTTCTGACTCAGCATAGGGCATATGTAGGATGTAGGGCCTCCAGGAGTAAGAGTGGTAATGGCTCTGGATAAGGCCGCAACTGTGTTAGGCATGCATTTATAGAAAGAAACATTAAGCAATGATGCAACTGAACAGGCAGGTGCTCTGAATGGCCTCTCACATTTGAAAATACTACAGCATTACAATTTAAAGTCTGACTTTCCTACTCTGTTTAAGCATGTTGCCATGAGTACAAAATAAATGGCTTAGTTTGATATGATTAGAAATTATTAGAATTTTAAAAAATAAAGATAGCTTTTAATAAAGTTTTCAAGTGCATCAAGTGTGCTTATTTTCTTCTTCTACTCAATAACGTAACGATTTCCCACTAAAATTATTTTGCAGAAATTTTTCTATATTCTCATTTTCATTTTAAGCCCACCACTGAAGTATGCATCTAGTGGGGCTAATCTATTTGACCTGAAACAGCGAAGGATAGATCACAGATAAATAACCAAACTATTACAGCTTAATGATTTCCACTCATCAGCAGAGGCACAGCAATCATCTATAGGCATACTCCCAAACGGCTGCAGATATTAAATGAAACATACTCAGGAAACAACTGCAAAGGTCTAGGAATTCAAAGTGAGTGCATGTAGTGAGTAGACAGTTGCATATCTAGCAGTTTTAATTATTAGGTCTGTTTTGGGGAATCTAAATGTAATGTAAATACATGTCATACTAGAACAGCTAGTTCTTTTTTCTCGCTGCACGATCTGTTCATAGCAAAGGGGGAGCTAGTTATGGATCTCCATCTCCCGAGCTGTCTCTGAATGAATGCCTAAGGATATTTAAGAGCCTGGAGTCTGGCCTCTGACATTGTCACTAGCTAGAGTTCACAAAGGAACTACAATTTTATCCATACCTTACCCTGGTTCCTAGTTACGTATCCTTTTTGTAGGTGTTTTAAATACATCATTTGCTTGTTATTTGTTAGCTGGAGGCTGGTCTTTGTTGGGAAATCCTACAGGCAGTCTGCACACAGAATGCAAACAGTGCACAGAGACTGATGTGGGGTTATACTGTCAGATGCAAGAGTCCAGCTTTTAGAAATCTTGTATACGGTGCTTTAAAATGATGGGGACAAGAGGTCTGTCTACACAGGAGATTTTATAAGAGTAGAAGCAGTCTGGGAAACTCCTTCCTTAGTATTTGACACTGGTCCCTGGATTTTCTAGGTTATGTGACTTACCCAGACGCAAAACAGTAATTCTTATGTCCATATGGCTTGGATAACATCTTAATATAACAAATCCATGCCTGATACTGAGATACTCTCTCTTCCTTATGCTATAAAAATGTTCCAAGGGTGTTGTTGCAATATTTAATGGAACACCTGTTCCCTCAGTTTCAATTTTATTTGGAGTTCAGACATCTGCACACAGTTCTGGCAATTTCCAAACTCTGTGGTGTAGAATAGTGAAAACTGACCTGCCCTATGTAAATACTTAAAGGGTTAGTTTCTACAGTTTGAACTTCTAAAATTTTATTTTGGAGGGCATGTTTTCATGCCACAGAGATTTAATTTGTCCAATTTATCTTACAGAAAGTGTTGGGTGTGCTTTGAATGTCAAATTAAAAAAAAAAAAAAAGAAAAAAAAAATTGTGGAAAAAGAAGAGTAGGATGGAGCATACTACTAAAAATTCCAAATCTTCATTTTTTTTTCTTTTCTTTTTTTTTCTTGATAAAAAACAAAGGGAAGAAAAGTAAGAGAAACAAAACTAACAATGATGAAGCAAATTGTTGGAGAACAACTGCAGTTATTTTTTTTAGGCAGTTGAAATTTTTCAGACCAAGAGATGAGAATGTAACTATAAAAGAACAAATGTTGATTGATTTTTTTGAAAGAGCTATGACAAATGAACACAAAATACACTCTTTCAGAGAAATGACCTTGAAAAAACACGTGAAGTGGTATGATAAATCAAAGCGTTGTGTATATCGCAGATAAGGATGCACCAACAAAATTGAAGCAGTTGATTAGCAAGCATTAGACAAAAATGGGACCTACTATTAGAATTTAACATACAGGCACTTTCAGCAAAAATACCTTTGCAAGTACTGTTGGAAAAGTTGTGCAGCTGTGGATAGTAGAGAAAATACTGTGCTTATTGAGAAGAAGATTGAAAATATATTTTGAAAAAAATAACACCTATACCTTGCCTACTTGTCTGTATTGTTATGAAACAAAATATCAGTCACATCAAACTAGGAGAACATTTTCTTTGAAGGCATGGGAACTAAGCAATTCTGAGTGTAAAGAACCACTTGGTGATGGTTGGCAAAGTTATTTAGATAGAGAATGAAAAAAAAAATCCAAGGAAAACTACACGCCTCTTAGCTAGATTAAGTAAAATCATAAGAGAGCATGCCATATAAATGGATTTACAACTGACGAAAAGACATCTGTCGTTAAGGGATGTATACTAATTAGCAAGGGAAGAAACATACCAAACTGCTGTGCCTACTAGAATATACCAGACAAGAATGAAGTATGGTGCAAGTTTTTCCAAGAGGAAAATCAGTAAAAAAATCTTAATTATTAAAGCAGAGAAATCTTGTTTAGATCCTTTTCACATAAGCATTCAAAAACTATGGTTTTGGGGGTAATTTCCTAATTGCAATTGCAGATCTTTCTCTAAAGGATAAAAAACAGTGTCTGAGAAACTTAAAAGGAAATAAAAAAGATTGAGGGAGAAGAAATAGTTAATATGGCAACAAAAGGCATACTTGGCTTTATAGCATTAGGATGACAAAGACTGTAATGAAACAACATGTTTAAGAGTATTTTGGGATCTTAGTAAAACTCTAAAAAATTAAAGTGCAAAACAAAGTAAGAAGCAAAATTACTCAGGGAACTTGAGAGCAGGACTGGGAAGAAGTTAACTCTGTGTAAGGTAAAATGACCATGCACTCAGAATTTGGTGCTGTCATAACAGCATTTTCACCTACCGTATGGAATGAGTTAATTGAAAGTCCTCGGTGCCTTGAACCAAATAAAGGTGAAGGGCAAATTAAATACCAGCTTGATTATGAACCTAATTCCTTTCCATTTAATCTGGCTATGAATAACCCAGTGATGGGGAGAAATAAATCTGTAATAATGTCAAAAACGCTGGTAAAAACATCATTAACTACCACAAAGAATTGAAGTCCAGAAATGTCTGACATTCAACACTGCAGCTATTATTAGATGTATAATACTTAGTATTATACAAATGCTAAGTTTGCTACTTCTCTTTAACTGCATACATTTCCCCATTTGAGGTCTATGAAAGCACTAGCGTATCTTGAACACTAAGATGCAATATGTACCAGTAAGTGCTGGGACTTTTGTGGAAGCCACTGTGCTTTTAGTAGCAGGCAGGTGGGGAAAACTGCTACATTTACTCTGAAAATTCTTTATACTATTGAATATAGCTTGAGTACGAGACAAAGGCAAATCATAGCACTTCCCCAAGTCTTGGTGTGAAATATTTAAGGAACAGGTTTTTTTCTGGTTTTACCCAACAATAAAATAATCTGACTAAATATACTGGCTCAGTAGAGGATTTCTACTTTAAAACACAGGGAAAGTTTTATCCCTAAAACCAATGAAATATTCATATTAACTCAGCTGGGGAATATTTCTCCAGCTTCTGTGCAAAAAGAAAACACTGAGCTGATTATGTACTCTGCTTATGGATGTTGTAGGACATTCACTTAGCTCAGTTCTGAATGTTAATTGAACAAAGTGCTTAAAGACACAGTAGAATGTCTCCAATATTTTTTTTTATGAGTAGCTTGATGCTCCAAGAGTCAGTGTATCCCCTGGGATATAGAACCAGTCTATGAATTAACACAATTTCTACTGCCTCACTTTAGAAATATTTTCTACTAAGCACTAGGCAGTAACTGCTAGCTGGAAAAAGAGGCTAAGGCTTTTTCTTCCACTCTGACTGTTTAAGGGGACGACAAGACTTCTGATTTACACTTCATTCACTTCAGGATTGTTTTATTTTATTCTCATAACCTCTCAACATTGCTCATGATTGCTACTTTTTATTGTATTGGTATACAAATTTGACACTAATGCTACCTATAGGAAACTGAGCAGTGAAAAAACCAATGTGATAGTATAGGAAAATCTAGGCTAGTTGACGGAGAAAGATGACTGCTTTCTCAGAACCTGATTCAGTCCTCTGGTTTTAGGTATCTATTGCAGGACAGAGTAAAGCACTCCCTGGAACTGCCAGTCCTTTCCAACAATTATGGAGTTGAGACCAGCTGATTAATACAGACTGGACACCTCATTTCTACATTAAATCATTAATAAGCATTGAGAATGATATTTCAATCATAGTTGAGAATCTAGACGTGTAAAAGCCTGGCACCTAGTTAGCTTAGAAATATAACAGAAATAATGTTCCAAGAATAATTTGTAACCAGGAAAGAAAAATAAAGTTCTTCTTACATTTAACTTCCTTTCCCTGTTTGGTTGCCCGGCAATCCTACAGATCTATGCAGCTGAGACCTTTCTGCCACTCACAGCTCCTGATGTAGTGTAGACCTGCACAACAGATAGGGTTTTGCACTGGAGATTAAAAAAAAAAAAAAAAAAAAAAGTCTGCAATACATCTGGACTAGAGGTCTGAATACCTACGTAACTGCAGCTCTTACAGGGCACCATGGCAGCATTTCCAAATAAAAGATTACAGGTTTCAATCCAAAGAGTTTGATTCCTTACTAAAAAGCCAGCAGCTTTTTCAGTAGGAATGAGTTCTTTTACTGACAATGTAGGCAGCCCTGCACCATGAGAATATGGGAAAAGAAAAGAGTTTTTATTCCCCTGTGGATTATTTAAAATTGTATATTTTTCTGTCATTTTTCAGGTTAAGTCCCCTTTAAGTCACTGGGACTTAAAACACCAGTGGATTTTGGCTCATGTCCATGGAATTTAGTAACTTCAAATTTAATGAAAAGATTTTACTTGTGGAGTTTTTCTGGTTGAATGAGATTAAAATACATCTTCAATTTCATCTTGCATGCTACACAAATCCCTTTTGTACTTCCTAGTAAATTTTCTACAAGGTCTTTTACTTCACATAAGATAATCTCTCTACGTGCTTCAATAGAAAAGTACCTAAATGTTTCTGAAGCATAGGTTAAGAAACAGGAAACATGACCACATGATATATTTCAGATTATTTCCTTTGACATATTCTCATATTCAGCAGCCATAACTCAATGAATAGCAATTTAAAGGAAGAGAACTACACTGAAAGAAGAATTTCTCAATGAAATTCTAAGAGTCTTAGATTCTTTTAGCTTGCATGCCTAAGTAGAGGGGGTTTTTAAGATTGCATAGTCTATCTGTCTGTCCATCCCTCCCCTGCTTCCATTTTTGCAGTGTTTTGATCCATTTCCCATGCACTGGAAAGAGGGACAGAAATCACCACTGACTTCAGCTCTCATGACAGCACAGAGGAACAGGTTTCCTTTCTGATATTCACTGTCTCTGCCCTCAAAAGCTTACTGCAGGACATGGGCAACCCGTGTTACGTGAAAAATCAATGACAGCAGTAAAGAAAAAGCAGAAAAATTGCATTGCCGTTACACCCCCACACCCACCACTTTGAACGCTGTGATAGAGGTGTTCCTGTATCACAATGCTTCTCTACCCACTCAGGTGGGTGGGGAGGTGTTACAAAATCCTGACAGTATTTTAGTAGAAGCATTTATGGGCATGTACTTAAAAAGAAATTCAAGCATTTTAAAACACTGCTTATGCCACTACAAAGATCAGACTCACATTAAAGGTTTTGTGGAAAAGGCATGCCTTGTCTGAAGTTACTTATGAATTAATGTATTTCAGATATAAGACAGGATTTTAGATTTATGGTTGTGAAGTTTGTCAGAGCTTATCACTCCCCCCACAAAAAATTCTTGTTTAAGCTTCAGGCCTACTGGCTCAAGGGTGGAAATCACTTTGAAATACTTTTTCAAAGATCCTAGTGTGAAAAGAATTAAGTCAGATTTCCAGAACTTGAGCTTTGGATCAGCACCCTCAATATTATATTCTATGCTTTATGATTATAAGCAAAAATGAAATTAAATAATATAGGTCAGATACAGTAGGTGAGGCCCTGCCTTCACTGAAGTCAGTGAGACTCTGGCAACATCTAAATATGTAACTAAAATTATCAGGGGTTTCTATGTTTTCTGTCCCTGGGATTACCTGGCAGGGTCTGACCATGTCCCCCATGTTAAACGCTCTGGTGTTTTAAACAGGGTAGCACAACCAAGGCACTCACTGGGCATGGACCTGAGCTGACTCTAGCGTGACTGCACACAGGACTTTTTCTGCAGATTTTAATCACTGTAGACCAAAAATTAAGGAAATTATTTTTTTAAAAAATCAACAGTATCATTCAAGTCCAGTGCCCAAGTTCATGCCATACCACTCCTTAATTTGTGTCACTGATTAGCCTTGCTCTGATTTAAATAGATGGCACTACCCATCTGTCCAAAATCATGTTCATAAATGGTATTATTTTTAGCCTTTTAACCAAGTTTTGAGTTTAAATTAAAGACATAGGATAATTTCTATGTCAATATTATATCTGTTTCTATTCTGCTTCTAGTCATAAAGTGGTTGATTTTGTGATGGTAAACAATTTTCTAACTCTATGTTTGTATGCTTCTTTCCCCAGCCTGATGTTTATGGCTCTGCTGTAGCAAATGCCTCTCTCCTCCTACCCCTTCTTCAATACTGGTACCTCTTTGTCTCCCTAGAAAACACGAAGGACAACTATGCACAAATGAATAACGAAGTAGTAACACTAAAGCTTAATATACCACAAGTATGCAACAAAGCATATTAAAATTTGTTTCCTGTTTTGATTAGCAATTAAATAGTCTACATTCCTACTGCCCAGTCACCATAAAGCAACTATCCTCTGCCTAAGGGGTGACTGTGGAAGGTACCTACCTACCAGCAGATCTATTTACCGTTTGTGAATTCTACTGTTTTGAGGTCTTTGGTGAGCTGCAGTGGTGCAAATACTCAAGAACTTAGGGAAAAATATATGCATGTTATAAGAGACACACTCTAAAGGCAATGATAAAATAACAGGCTTTACTGACAATAAAAAAAATGTAACAAATGAACATAAGCAACCAAACAAATTGGAAGTGCAACATTTTCGCATAGGATGTGTGTGTAAAGATAATGACAAAGAAATGCAAGGTGCTACGGAAGTCCTATACAAACTATGTAACAGCTGAGTAATTAGCAGTCCATTAGCTTTTCACAGACTCTGGCAACTTCTTCAGAAGACTGGCCTTTAGTCCCTGCCTTGAGACTGTCACAGAATATGAAATGAAGGAAAGAGCAAGCGAGCTAACAAGGTTCTGCAGGTTTCTCATTAAACATATATTTTGAGTATTATTTCTAAAATACAGCCCTAAAATCCAGAGGGTGAGTTTCTAAGAATTTTTTCTCTAATGTGCATTGAGATTGATTTGGATATATTGGATGAAAACCACTGTCTTGCAAAAATGGTAGAGAGTATAGCTCCCCAAAAGACTAAAAGTATTTAGAAATTCCATGGAACAAATAACAAAATTACTTATAAGCACCTTCATATAAAAAAACCTGAGTGTGTTTAATGAAAATGTACAATATCCAGCTGCTCTTGCAACAACAAAAGCTCATCTTGAAATGTAGAGCTTTTTGGTAGAAATTAAAGATTATTTAATAAACTAAGCTTAATATCTTTTAAGATTTACTTAAGGTATTTGGGGCCATATGCTGTGGTTTTAATCATATGATACTTAAAATATTAAGTCTAGAGGCTTGACCATAGTATCAGTTCAGTACTAGCTAGTAACTTTTCTACTGTTCCATATTAGTGTTGAATTTTGAATATGAGAAAATAGCAGACAAACAAAATCGAGAGAATTCCATCGTTATTCATCCTAGAGACACTGTCAGTTATAATTTTTCATGCTAATAACTGAGAATTGGTTGTAATAAAACTATTCTAATTTTGATGCTGTAATTTGTGAATGTTATAATACAGTAAATACAAAAAGATGAAAATAAAGTGGAAAGCTGAAAATTAAATGAAACATTTTGAATAAAGGCAAGTTTGAGAAAGATAATTTTTGATTGATTTTTTGGAAAAAGTGTAATATAATAGAGACTATTTTTGTTTAATATCATAATGGCTATAAATACTTATCTACAATTAATAAAAATATTTCTTACCTTTACTAAACTTATCTACAATCAATAAAAATATTTCTTACCTTTATTAAACATTGTTTCAACAGGAGTCAGCACTATGCCTCCTTGCAAACAACTTTAGAACCATAAACACCACTGGAATTGCAGAGTCCCTACTGCTTAAATGATTTTCTCTATGGATAACACTTAGCAACAGGTAATCCTTATAGTAGGATCAAATCGACTACTTTAGGCACTTTATTTATGCCTAATCTTTAGATGAACAGTTAAGCATCCATTTAAAGTAAGTGCCTGAGGTCTCATTACAGTCTGCCAAGACAGCTAAGTACCTTAAGACCTGAGAAGAGCAGCTTCTCTGACTAAATTTAAGCACTGAAGTGAGGTAAAAACACTTCTCACCTGAGAGCTTTTAAAGGCAATTACCTCTTTTCCTTAAGATACAGTAACTTTAGGCTTTTACCTTAGCAGGATACTTTACTAGACCTCTAAAATTCAGGGAGGACTGATGAATTTGCTCCATAACCATTGTATCTATTTTGGATATTCTTCTTCCTTGATTTTGTAATTGTTTTATTTTCTTGAAAAAAAAAATAAAAAAAATGCCTGATGCTGCCTCAAAATTGCACTTGAAATCAACTGAGCCTTCTATTACAGAAACCTACAATATTTGGTATCACAGGAAGTATGCCCTAAGATTAAAATGTCTTCCTTTTATATAAATTTTTCAATACCAGGAAGTGTTATCTGTGCATATAAGATGATTTCAGAAGGAAAGTTAAGAATATTTCAAAAGTAGAGCCATATTATTTCCTTAGCAAGGACAAAACACACGTTGCTTGTGTGTAAGTCAGGGTTAGAGCTATAGGGGAAAAAAAAAAAGGTCGATGGCCCAGAAAAATCTGTTTTCTTGTGTTCACCATATACTGGGAGCATCCTCCTCCAAACAAAACAGTTATTAAAGAATCTGTTCTCAACCATACAGAGCATCACATCAAAGGACAGTGGCAAGGCAATCTATGAATGAATAAATGAATGATTCATGGAAGCTTTATGAACAGATAAGAAAACCCTATGGCAAGTTTTCTAAAACTGAGTGCCTATAGTTAGGCTTCTTAGCAGAGTCTAAAGCTCCTCAGTTGATCTACCACAGTATTTAAATAGATACTTAACATTACCTTGTGCATACACCGGGGCTACTTAATATGCTTAGAGTCAAGTGTGTGCTTAAGTCTTTTCCTTGATCTGAAATAGAGTACTTGGTGTTTTGCCAGAGCTAAACTCTCAGGCCTCAAAAGAACTGGACTGTGGAACTATAATTTTTCAAACATAGAAGCAAGATAAAAATTTGATTTCTATGGCAGTTGTCTTCAATAATTAATTCTTTTCTACAGTGAAGGCTGTAGAAATTGTCTGTGTGCCCAGCACTTTTCAAAAGACACTTAGAGGCCCAATTTTAGACACACATTTTTCAAATGTTATTCCACCTTTCTGTTTAATAAGGGGGAGTATGGATGACCATGAGAGCAGAAATCAAAATGAATGACGACACAAATATTATTGAATGAATATTCACTTAGAATTTTAGATAAACGCTGAAGATGACAAACTGATTCAGTTTGACTTAGTATTTGTTAACTCAAAGATTCAAAATGTTTAACAGATTGTGAAAACTCTTATCATTACAGATAACACAACCATAGACTTCTTATAAAATCACGAAGTTGCAATACTGTACATGAGTTAACTACTTTCTTTAAGAAAATAATTTATTTTCCATAGTCACGACATATAATCTGGTATCAGTTACTGTACATATATTTTCTTGCAATACTCTGACTGTCTATGAAAACTGGATCCACAGATGCCACTTTTGCTGCTATAAAGGAGTGAATACAGTGTAAAACCGCCGTCAGATCCTGAAATTCAAGTTCCTGAAAGAGGAAGTAAGGGAAAAAAAAAAAAAAAAAAAAAAAAAAAAAGAGAGAGAAGACAAATTATGAGCTCATATTCAGGTTTATAAACATTTTACATAAATACAGAACAGACTAGTCAGCAAACAACAATAAAATTTAAATGAAAATTTGAATCTTTACAGGGAACTGTAAGGTTAAAGGTGTTAAGAATAAAAGATGTATATCTATACCTCGTTCACTGGCCACGACACATGTCAATTTAATTTCACTCTGTGCTACTTTATTGCTTAGATTTTACTCAGCTCTGAAAATGAAAGTGTTCAACTTGCGAGAACATTCAAATATTGCAACATATTTTAAAGTATATGATAAATTAAGGATGTTTGGGGATGCTGCAGTGTCAGTCAACAGCTGGGTAGGGTGAGGAGGGCACATACTCTGGCAGTCTCTGGAGGAGAGTCAGAGAAGCAAGCTCGAAGGCCAGAGGCAGGGTGGATGCTAAGGTAAAGTCACATCACAACCCACATATAGAAATATGGCTGGGTATGAAACTAATATGCCCTAATTCACAAAAGGGCAGAGTTACTGAGTTACAGACTTACTCCTAACCAGTTCTCAGATTCCCTTGGCTTTTTATAACATACTTCATCTTCTGTGCAGAAGTTAAATTTCTTTTTCTCATCTCCCCAGACAGAAATGCAGTGATATTCTGACACAATGAAAACAAATAAAATATAAGAAACATGTTAAATGTACGTGATACTACTATTTCTAAAGTCTGCAGCTGGTAAACAGATTGTGGGGATGTGGGACAGTGTTTGGTTTGAGGAGCAGACATTTGTTTCAATGTGTTGGCTACATAGTAGTTTATTGAGGCACACTGCATACACTTGCCTTTCAACAAAACACAAAGCACTGGACTACTACTTTTCCTATCTCAGTATTTTATGGTATCTTCTCAAAAAATTGCCTCAAACGGAGTATTTGGAATTCAAGATTACTGTTCTAGAAAAGCTCACCATCACACCATTTTGCTATAAAAGGCCATGTATTTACTAGGCAGGAGTGGGTTTTACTGCTAACTAATGTCTTAAATTATTTGCTAGTATTTGTGGGGCCCAACTTCGTGACCCTATATTGGACATAACTGGGAATTATTTTTTTTTTTTGGTTGCTGCAGGGCCCCTGTGAGGAGCAGCCGGGGCTGCCTCAGGCCAGGAACAGCCGGTTCCAGCTGGTTCCAGCCTTCCCTGCAGGGCATGGCCGGGCCCAGCAGGCAAAACGGTGACAACTCTAGGAAAACATTTAAGAAAGGGCAGTAAGTTCCTCAAAAAGGCAACAAGGCCAGTGCAGTAGGAGGTGCTCCATGGCAGAGCCCCTAACACCCCTGACGGGACTGCAACCGATGGAGGAGTTGTGCTGTGGGAGAGGAAAGGAGTAAAGAAGGAAGGAGCAGCCAAGGGAAAGAGAAACAAGGAGTGGCAGAAAGAAAAACATTACACCCTGACAATATTTGATAGCTTTACTTCATGACAATAAGATTCTACTCATTTTATTATTTTTTTAAAATTGAGTATGGTTTCTTTACAACCTCAGGCACCTATATTTTATTATCTCAGGGACTTTTTTTACCACTAAGCAAATTTATTATTCCCAGAAAAATGTAACTTTCTGTTACCATCTACTCTCTCCAGCACAAGGTGACAATAAGCAATATTACTGGACAATAAAAGTAAGAGAATGATATTCAACAAGCTCCCAATATATGGTCTTCCTGTGGTGTAACAGGCCTTACAAAAGCCTTTATCTTCTATAAAATATCCACAAAAACTAGAGGGAAAGACCTTCGCAGACACGGTAGCCTTGGAAGAGAGAAAGTTTTGGCAGCAAACTGTCCTCCTTATGGTGCTTACTCATTGCACACGGAGGCCTAAGGGAGCAATGCTTTCAGCCCCTGCGGCCTGCAAAGAATATGTAAGCAGAGATTTTTAGATGCATATAATAATTTGTCTTGGGTGTCAGACAAAAAAAAATTAACTATTTCCAGAACCTGGAAACACAAGAAATTGTCAATTAAACAGCTTTGAGAATGTGTTAACATAAATGAAATAACTCTCGCCTCCCTTCAAATATTCTTCTCTGAAATTACTGACTGGTTTTCCTACAACTTTCCAAGCAAAAAACATCTGAATTCAGAAACAGAGCCTTTTTTTTTTTTTATGCCAACAATTTTAAATAGATTATTACAACTCAATTATCTAATTACAATTGCAATAACAAATTACAAACTGACACTTCCAAGATTATAAAAAAGAAGAGCAAACACAAACCACTTCTATAAATAAAAAACAGGGGCATAAACCAATATAACTGATAAGCAGAATGTGCTGTTTATTGTCATTCATATCTAGTTAATTAAGGAGAAATTAAGGTAAGATTGAGGGAAGAGGCAAAACTCTCTCAACCTTCTCCTTTTGCATACTTTTCAGTCAACAGATTAAGGAATAATTATCCTAAAAGAAGAAAAATTGCTTCAGACCTTGTACCAAACTAAGCACTTAGTTAACTAGCATTTGGTTGCTGAAGTAATCATTGAGGCCTCAAAAAATAGATCTTGTTGTGAAAGTAAAATTAAGCATGAACGCTGGTTAAAATCCTTTGAGGAATTTAATACCATGTAATCATTTTTGGGGAGATAAAAGATCTGCTTTTTCTGTTTTTATTGATAGTTATGGAGCAAATATGAGAATACATTTCTTAAAATATGTTTTATTGACTGTAAATATTGTCATAAAATTAATATAAACACTTTCAGAAAAAAATAGTGCCATTATTTAATTCTCATTGTCTAAGTTTTATAAAACTAAAATGAAGTACACTTTCATGATTATTAATGGAATACAACTCAATATGAAATAATACAGGCCTCAGTAGATCAGTTCTCAGCTCAAGTAAAAGGTTTAAATCTGAATTACCACCACTAAAAATAATACATTCTGAAATATAAAATGACTCACATTAATCTTATATTTGCTTCAACACCAGCTGAAATCATCCAGCAATTTTACATCAGGTTCTGATATTCAATACACTCACCGAACGCAGCCAAACAGAGAGAAGAGCACAAGCTTTCTCTTTCTCTACTCTGCCTTTATGTGTGTCTAATCTATACAGATTTATGAAGGTAAGCAGTGAGAGGTAAACTAACAGAGATTGTAGGCAAGATTTCAGACTGCTCTAAAAACGTTATGTGAAGATAAGAAAAGAACAAGGACAGGAATGTCTCATCACTGGGAGTCAGTCCTTCCCAATGCCCCTACTGCAGAGTCCTCTTTGTTTCTCTCAGAGTAGGGATCAAGCTGCAGTAGTCCCTCCTGTGTATCTGAGAGAAGTTGTTTAACCTGTCGTGAATAACCTTTTGAATACTAACGATATGGTCGTATTTCTAGATAAGATAATCCACATACAGTTGAAAGAGGAGCAGTATTGCTAAACCTATGTTTTATATGAAGACAACACTGTATTTTCTCCAGTTAATACTGCAGGTCCCTCAGTCTGGGTGATTATTTTCAAGAGTGGTGCTAGTTTTGAAAGTTGTTCCAGAGCTGGGTAGCCAAATAGATGGTGTGTAAGCACTCCTCATGCAGTCTACCAGCGGGTTCGCTTCTCTTGTGTCTCTCATGTCTTCACTATTTTTATGTTAGGTTATCTGTGGGGGTGAGCAATCATCTAAAAATCATAAAAGTGGACACTCTGGAGGTGTCCTCTTTCAGGGCTTGGTTAGATGTGGTCAGCTAGGTGGTATCAGAGAGGTGGGGTTCACCTGAGGCCTCGTGCACTGGGAGACCCCAGAAATGCATCTTATCACAGTAGTATTTGACCCGGGAGACCACAAATGGGGCTAAGGCTGTGGTGCTTTGTGTTTATAGGATGTTTGATGTCTGCACTTGTTGACTTCATAATCCTGAAGCTGGCTAATCAAGTGCAGATGCTGAGGAACGGTCACGTATATCCGCAGCAGAAGGTTGGGGTACAAATTTGTGCAGGCACAGGTTACAGGTTACTTGGAGAGCTGGTGTTCTGATGGTGGATACAGCTTGCATCCAGAGTACAACAGGGAAGGGGAACAGGACTGGGGGTTAGTTTGGAAATATGGATTTGGTAAAAGATTGGGATGGCCTTCTGGCTTGGGGAAATGTAGATGCGGCATAGTCAGAGAACGTGGCCACAATATGTCTCTTAGCAAGAGACTATCTTGAATATGGTTTTAAAGGGCGGAAATTTGACCTTTTCAAGTTTAGAACGTAGTGTGAATTTTTCCTAGAAAATAACACCAATGACACTTCTCTCAAACAAATGTATTGCTCTGATAATTATTATTTATTTTTTTTAAGTAACCTTTCCCTCCATACCCAGCCAGGCAGATGACTATTTTATTTGCTCTGTATCATCTAACACCACCCTTATGCTTGCTTGCTTGCCTTATCCGTGATTGCTGTTTTTTACTTTAATTAAGATTGTCAGTTTATTTTTTGTGTATTTAGAAGAATCTGTGCTTGTCATATTTCAATAACCAAAGCTATTTCAGTTTACTATATGCATTCTAATAAGTGGATTAGGTACAACAAAGGCACTAGAAGGAAGACAGCACGAGAAGAACATAAAGACTGGATTAAAGCAGTTGGGAGGACAAGACTTCAAATTTGCCTGCTGGTATTGACAATAAGAAAAATATGCAATCGTATTGACCTTGATCACTATATGTGCAGAGTCAAATAGAAAAGAAAAAAAGTGGTTTTTCCCCCACCCACCTATGACAGTTGTATTTATTACATACCATAAAGAGCCTGACATGCCTGTTGCATCATTATCATGCACACAATTATATTCATTACTTCTGAGAGCTGGTGAATCAGTATTTGAACAAGGCATGAGCCTGTATCACATAAAAGGCAGATAATGCAGACACTGACAGGTAGTGTTATTGTGTCCTGTGCATTTCATGACTTCTTTAAGGACATCGGTAAGCCTCAGTGTCATTTGTTGACAAGAGCATGACTATTACTACTATATTCTTCAGTATATTATTTTAATCAGATTGAAAAGATAACCATATATTTTGTTAAAAAAGAACAGATAGAGATATCTAGGTTTTAGCTCCAGTCCACATGGAAGTCAAAATGGAAAAGGAAAGTCTACATTCAGTTCTATGTCTCAGCAAGTATACCAGTGCTTGGGAGCCATATCGTGGTTGAGAAAAACAAATGTATTAGTATTTCACAACTTGTTAAGACTGTCATAAACACACAAAGATAAATTATCAGCTATGGTATGAAAGCTTCTTTAGCTACAAACTTTTACTTGGCCTCCTCTGTGACTGTTTGCACAAACAGAAGAAGGATAAGCAAAAATGGTGCTCTTACCCTGCAAGCATAAGAACTATATCTATGATGCCAACATACAGTGCCAGATAACCAACTCTATCAATTGTACTTAAGTCTTTTAACAGTGTTCTACAGGGATCTGGAAGAGTCAGATGGCTTTTCACTTTTCTGCTTGACCGATTCCAAATGCCACTATTTACTGCTAAATCTGAAACAGTTTTAAATGTTGCATTGGCAGATGCAAACTTTGCTAATGCACAAGAAACTCATCCGAAAAATTGTTCTGGAGATGCTTGTCTAAGAGCAGCCAACTAAATTAATCCATTCCAGCAAATATTAAAATAAATTGCCAACAGCAATCAGATTGTCCAATACTGTCACACAGGCAAAATCTTACCTCTTATCTACCATCATCTTGCAAATGTTTTCCAGGACCCCAAGCTGTTCAGTAGTAAACTGCCAGACTTCAGCAACAAAAGACCCATGTTAAAAATACAGAAGGGCTTGAGTGCTAGATTATGGTTTATTGATGCTAGAGATTAATGTTTCTGTAAGAAGTGAGCTTTGCTTGCACTCTCCTTAATTTGCCATATCTCTCAACAGTACCAATATGGAATAAATACCCTCTCAGATGTATACAATAAATCAAAAGAAAGAAATACAGTTGCTGATCTGACCTTGATCACTCTCCTGAAGTTCTCCTGTTTTAAAGAGAATAGGATTTACTGCAAAACTGCTGCAGAATCTAATTGCAAAATCAGATCACATTGTACCACTGTACCACCCTGAAATTACAGAATAGTTTAGGCTTGAAGTCAGAGGAGAAAGCATAATGAACACAGTCAGATAAATATGCAGGGCTGTTAAGTTATATGCATAACAAACAAGAAGTTCATGAGACCAGCAACATTTAGTTGAGGCTTCAATATGTCTCACAATGGTCTAGTGACACTGATGTCTTGTCTTTCTTTCTTCAATGAAAAATTTAAGACCAGGTTAGTAAAAGAGCAATTCAGTGAAAAAAGATATATAAATTCTATTTCTGTTACTAGGGTGAATTAATTGTTAAAATATAGCTCCATCTTCTCTTTACCACAGAGTATAAAAGGAATCAAAAAATAAGATGAGAAGAAAAGGGAAGTGCTCAATTAAAATATGCTTGCAAAAAAAGGTCTTACCTTCCAGGTAGCTACAGTTTAACTAAGGGACATAAAGCATTGATACAATCCTGATAGTGTTAATCCTTTTTTTTTTTTTTTTTTTTTTTTTTAAGCAACCCTGGAAATTAAGGGTACATGTCATGTAGCTTAAGAATATCTACTATCATTAAGATTATTTGTAATTTCTCAGTACTGGATCCTGCACTCAGATACATAAGCTATATACAACTTTGCCAAATGTAACCTGTTTCGGTTGATATTAACCATATGAGTTTTCTGCAACAGATTACTTTTCACATGAAAATTTTAGCCAAATTGGTTTACTCACTCCTGAGACTCTGAAATTTGGCTGGAAGATGAGTTTTGCATCTGGGGGTTGCTTTTTACTATTCCTGTGAAATCTGCTCACATTTGTTCACTGGAAAATTTACTTGTAAAATTCATATTATATAAAGATACAATTTTCACTGACCATGCTCCAGCTTCAGACTTCTACCAGGCAGCAAATTAGAGAGGTGTGAATCTGAATCAGGCTTATTTGGATATGTTATATATTTCCATTTTGCAAGCAAATGATGGAATCTACTTTCAGAGGGTTTTTTTCAATCACTGTTAACTTTTTTTACGGTAACTTAACATAGGTACTATTTACCAAAATTATTTATGAGAACATCATGTGGGACTATTTTTAAGCCTTAATAAAGTCAAGACAGATTACATGTGTTGTTTCCCTCCAGAGTAGACTGTCATAAAATAAAAATGAGGCAATGTTGATATAGTCTCTTCTCAAAAATTCACCTTGATATTTTCCTATCACTTTATTATTCTCTCTATAATTACAAATAATTCATGTAATAAACTTAATGTTTACTTATTAATCTTGTTATTTTTTTACTATCAAAGTTAGGCTGATTGGTCTGTAAGCCTCAAAGTCTCCCTTTGATCCCTATTCTTTTAAAAACAGAAAACCAAAGAAAACTGCTGTTTTCTTTTGTATTCTTACCCATCTATCTGTACTTCTCAAACATCACTTCCACTAGCTTCTGAAAACTGCAAAAGCTAAAATTTAAAAATATTTCGATGGCCTTCCTTCCATATTCTGGCTTGTGTTTACAACTCCTTGATCTTATTTGTAGTTGAGATGTAATTTGATTTTTTAATAACTGGAGCAAACAAACAAACATGTAACATATCCTTATTTGCTATTTGCTCAGTTTTCACAGTAAATGAATTATTACTTGCCTTCATCCCTCTCCTTCTAGTAAAGTATTCAGAAGCTTTTTTTTTTTATTTTCCTGTCTTTTTTTTTTTTTTTTTTTAGTTTTCACCGTTACGGAAAGACAAAAGCAAGCCTCTTTCTGTATATGAACTTCTTCTTCTTACGTGTAAGAGGTGCATGTGAAGTCAACATGTTCCATCTGGCTGAAGAGCACACAGGTTGAAGAGCTGCCCCCCCCCCGCCCCCCCCCCCCAAGATACATGAAAAGGCATCTTAAGCTCAAAGAAATACAGACTGCTGATCCAAGGAAGAGTTGACCACAGCCCATACTAATTCCACATTCATGCCAAAATCCAGGAATCATAACCACTCTCCTCCCCCTTTCAAAATAGTCACCAGGAATCATAACCACTCTCCTCCCCCTTTCAAAATAGTCACAGAGCTACTCCTTCATACAGATCCATTTACATGCTATGTTGTAATTTCAGAATTTTTAAGTCTCTCCTAAAAAAAATCTGATTTCCTACAGAAGTGATCAAATCAAATATGTGTACATATGTGAAATTTTTGCCCTATTTGTCCAAGAGGAGGACACTTCAAAGGGGCTGAATCTCTAGAAGTGTGGCACAAGTTGTTGGCGGGGATTGGGAGGTCCTGTTACCACCCTTCAGGGAAGCTTAGGCAGGGAGAGCATCATCCTTTCCTGCCTTGATCAGCACCTAGGGCAGGGGTCCCTTGGCCACTCATTCATTACCCATGGGTTATCTAACCAGGTAATACACACATATCTACTAAGCAGCTGCAACAACTTTTACCCCATTGTCAGGCTCGATACAAATATGCTGGGACGTGGCAGTAATATGAGTGCATTGCAATGACTTTTGGGGGGTTTGAAGGAGTTGAAGTGGAGTTATTACTGAAAGGCAATGTAAGTTCAGGGAAGTACTGAAGTGGGAAACTATGAGGAGAAGCTGTAGGGAATATGAAGGACCTGAAGGAGAAAGAACTGACAGGTATTCAGGCCTTATTAGCTCCTTCAGAACAGAAAACTTTTAAAACGGAAAAATGTATTGCTCTTCACCTAAAACTGAAGTGCACAGGAAGAAGCACTTGGCCTAAAATTTACAGAAGAATAATAAAAAATCATCACTAGCTAGTAACCAGGATGCAAAAACAGAATTCCCAAATGTGATTTTTTTCCCCCAAGAATTTATAAGCATGTAAAATTAGACATAACCCAGAAAATCCTTTTGCAACCTTAACTCTACTGTTTATTGCCAAGTGAACATAAGTCACCTGTATCAAGCTTTATTTCACATGTAGTGGCTCATTTATTCAGGAAAAATGAGACTTCTGTTATTTGATGACATTTTCTGTTTCTCATTGTTGGCTGCATTTCACTATACAGCACCATCTGGCTCTGTGAAATCTCTTTCAGTACAATAAGCTGAGGCAGATACTGTACTATATTATGGGTATTAGTGTTGGTTATTTCCTGACTAGTTTTTAATTCTGAAGTCTAAGGAGTAATATGTAGGTGGTGGGTGTGCACCTGAATATATATACCACCTACCTGCAGCAGAGAGGCTGCACAGCTGTATCTCAGTTCCATTTAATGGGAAATCCTAGTAGATACACTGCACTGCGCAGAGGCAGTGATAAAAGGTATAGCCACTGAAACTCTGATGAAACCTCAGCTACTCAGTATCAGCCTTTCCTGTGGCCTTCAATAAGATTTTCCTGGGCTCACATGTACACATATGTAAATTTAGGTACATACATACTTAGACTTCTGTATGAACAGATCATGTATCATCTTCCAGCTGGTAATTTCAAGGTACCTCAGAAATATTCATGAAAACTTTGTCAGTTACAAGGTGTTTTCATTAAAGTTGTGCAAAAGAATACTTTTCAATGTTTTAACAAATATGCCTCCTGGACAAAATTTGCTGTAAAATTATCATTAGGACTCATAGCATTATTTTACAGATAGTAAAATTTTCATAAAATGCTAAAATTTACAGTTTTTCTATCTGAAGAGTAAAAAACAAGTAAAAGCAATTATAAACAACTGAAGTGAGCACAGAAATTAAAATAATTTTAAAAAAAATCAGATTGTTTACCACAACAGAGAGAAGAATGATACAGTATTAAAGCAATGGAATTCCACTGCAAGCAATGGAATTGGAGCCCTTGGCCATTCACACACATGGATTATCTGATGATTTAAAACACAGATTCAGATTATGTTTTTTTTTTTTAACCAGTACAATCTTCCTGTCTGACCTGGAACATGTTACATGAGCTCTCTGCTACACATGATCACGTATAAAATGATGAAAATAGTCCTTTTCTCTCTCCAAGGAGTACTGTGAGAAATGAAGTAGAAACAACCTGCTACTATAGTGAAGTTATTATAATATTGTACCTTTTGTAATAGATATTATAATATCTTTTATGGTAGAGCCAACAGAGAACTCGGGTTAATGCTGAAATACTGAATAATTTACTAATATAGATGTACAAAGAAAGAGATATTGCATTTGTTCTAACTTTATGATAAAACCAGGGAGGTTAGAGATTTTCTACTTACAATTTTTTAAAAACTTTAGAAGGATAGGTAAAATATAACCTTTGTGCATGGTCACTACAGAACAGTATCACTTTATAGGTGACTTTAACCTGTACAACTCCAGGTAAAAATACTTGAGAATTTTCACAGATATTCATATATTTTTCTGTTTTTTTCATTGGCTTTCGTACACCAAATCCCAATTGAACCTCACTCTTACTTTCCTCTTCTCTGTCATATCACATCAAACTTCTCCTCATTCTTTTTAAAACTGCATGATTGAAAAATTATCTTTTTATTTATTTATTCAGCATCAAACTTGGGATCACAGGGCAGAATCAGCACAGCCAAACCTCCAGATGATGACTCAAACTACAATCCTGAAGTAGAGACTGCTGAAGTTTAGCAGGGAATCTGAATTCAAAGTTTCACAATTCTATTTGATGATTTCTAGTGGGGAAAGAAGAGATACCAGTAATATCTCATCTCTAGTAGTGACTGTATGTCTCCACAGCTTAATTCCAGGTAATGCAGAGTACTGAGTGCTCTTAATTCACAGTAGAACCAATAGGTTTCACGAATTACTTGGCCTTTTGCAAGAATATTCCCTTTTTTAAGCTAGCAAATGTTACACAATATTTTATCTTATCAGTGAATTTTAAGCACATATTTGCTTAAAATGTTAACTCTACTATATAGTAGCTTAAATATGTATTTAGCATTTAAATAGTTTTATTTTTCCTTTATTCGTTTTAAAAGAAGTTTTTAGATATTCTATCTATTATAGCTTGACTAAACTTCACAGAAATCATCTTTCTGAAACAGTAAAACACCATCATAACACAACTCAGCAACAGCCTTGTACAAATACTGTAATAAATCTATAGATACTGTATCACTTCTGTTTATTGTGAAGCTTCTAAAGAACAGGAAAAAAACCCTAACTGTGAGGTTCACTATATGCATGTGCAGTAGTAAATGGAATTTTTGATGCCTTGATAGTAATTCCATGCCATTTTTTACTAACCTGAGAAAGAGAATGTTGCTTACCTTTGTGTCAATTTGTTTAGTGTCTAGATTCTGAAAAAGCAACTTTACTCTTGTTTTCCCATCATCTGAAGAACCTTTGAGCTGAGAGAATTTAAACCTCCACAGCACATTCTGAAGAAAAATAAATTTGGTTAAAGACTGTGTTACACACTCTTACCTAGAACTATAGATTGATGATCAATGTTTATGTATTGAGACAAAGCGTTAGAGCTGTAAACATTGTGCATGAAAGCAGGCTGGTTGCAGAACAAGTAAAATTAATAGCTCTGTATCATATGTGAAAGCAAAAGATGCAATATTAATATTATCTAATTAAAAATATTTCTAAATTCTCTGAAATGTAAAAGTTCCATTTGCCTGCATAATATAAAAAATGTGGCAAAATTTAATTCTAGAAATACCCATGAGGATATTTATATAGTTTCATTATGAACACAATTCTATCCCATATCTCAACCTTCCATATTTCAGCTGGCTCATCTGTGTAATGTAGATAATAATGTCTTACACAGATGTTGCAAAGCTGAATTTACTGATGTGTTTAACGCAGTTTAAAATCCTCAGATTTTAGAATAGAAATGCAAAAATATTATCATAAAATCTAGTCTCGCAAACCACAAAAATATGTTCTACATTACATAGTCATTTGTAAAATGTGTAAGAAATCTAAGCTTCTTGGTCTTCTACAGGTTTAGACATGTCATCTTCTGTTGACAAATCCTAGATCAACAAGTATGTTTTAATAGTTATGGAGACACTTTTTAAAAACAAATTTTGGGAAATTATTTTGAAACCAATGCAATTTTCTGTACTTATTTGAATGTTTTCTATTGATTGCCTGAAAATGTGTAAGTTTAAAAAAAACACATGGTAACAACTTGCATCCAGACATCCTGCTGATGTTTCCTTGATGCCTATAATCTTAATGAAAATTCTACAGACATGCTGAAATGTGATTCAGTCCCTGGACACTGCTGAGGAAAGACAGTTTAAATACTTTGAAGGCTATTTCAAAAACACACACAGAAAGAAGTTTGCTATGTTCCAATTTCCAATATACATCATTGCAAAATATTTTTTTCTTGTAGACCAGTGTTTCCAGTGGTCCTCAGAACCTTACTCATAGCTTGAAAGGGAATGGCCTATAAACAGAGAAGTGCTTACAGAAAGCACAAAAAGTCTGATTCCATCTCCTGGTTCCCTGCAGACAGAAATGTTATTGACTTAGACAAATATAACAGATGAAGAAAACCCCAACTATGCTACAGCACTGTGACAGTGCTTAAACAGCTTAAGTTCATGAAAAGATTTTAACTGTGTCCAGAGGGCCTAATTAGACCACCTGAAAAGTATTCAAAACTTAAATGAGTCTGGATTTAAATAGGACAGATGAATGTTTGCTATATAACTGCTAGAGTAGAGATGAAACAAGAACTTAGGAACAATTTAGAGATAATAGGCATTGCTGGAGTCATCACCTCTCTCAACAGTTGACACTAAGTGGAAAAGAAGTAGATGACTCTGGAAGCTGGAAGAAAATGCACACTTTGGGATCCCTTATCTTGGATGAGTGGCTGGAGGCACAGAATAAGGAAGATGAACCAAGCCAACAAGAAAAAAAGACTCTATGATCAGATATAAAGCAGCTGCAGGCCACAAGAGTATCTCTGTGATGGGACCAACCAAGTAAAAGCTGAATGAGTTAAGCCCATGATGACCCTGGAACAGAACACATAGGAAATGAAGTAATTCTTTAAAATAAATTGAAGATCTCCCAAAACTGTTCTAGAGAAGAGTTTGCTAAAAGACACTTAAACTCCTTGTGTTGAGTTTCCATGGCAAGGTTTTGGTAGTTGGTGTGGAACAGCAGCCAGAGGGTTGAGAATATGTGAGAAAAACAGCCCTGCAGACACCCAGGTCAGTGCAGAAGGAGGGGCAGGAGGTGCTTCAGGTGCTGGAGCAGAGATTCCCCTGCAGCCTGTGGTGAAGACCATGGTGAGGCAGGCTGTGTCCCTGCAGCCATGGAGGTCAACAGTGGAGCAGATACCCACCTGCAGCCCATGGAGGACTCCATGCTAGCGCAGGTGGATGTGCCCAAAGGGGGCTGTGACCCCATGGGGAGCCCATGCTGGAGCAGACTCCCAGCAGGACCTGTGGTCCCATGGAGACAGAGGAGCCCAGGCTGGAGCAGGTTTGCTGGCAGGGCTTGTGACCTTGCAGGGGACCCATGCTGGAGCAGCCTGTGCCTGAAGGACTAAACCCCATGGGAGAGACCCACGCTGGAGCAGTTCATCAAGAGCTGCAGCCTGTGGGAAGGACTCACATTGGAGCAGATCATGGAGGACTGTCTCCTGTGGGAGGGACCCCAGGCTGGGGCAGGGGCAGAGTGCGAGGACCCTTCCCCTGAGGGGGAAGGAGCAGCAGAGGCAGCCTGTGACGAACTGACTGCAGCCCCATTCCCCATCCCCCTGCGCGGCTGGGGGGAGGCGGCAGAGAAATCGGGAATGAAGTTGAGCCCAGGAAGAAGGGAGGGGTGGGGAGAAGGTGTTTTAAGATTTGGGGTTTATTTCTCATTACCCTACTCTGATTTGATTAGTAATAAATTAAACTAATTTTCCTGAGCTGAGTCATTTTTGCCTATGAAAGTAATTACTGAGTGATCTCCCTGTCCTCATCTTGACCCAGGAGCCTTTTGTTGTATTTTTCTCCCCTTGTTCAGCTGAGGAGGGGAGTGATAGAATGGCATTGGTGGGCACCTGGCATCCAGTCAGGGTCAACCCATCACACTCCCAAGCAGAAGTTCTTGCCCTTCTTATTTCATCATTCTTAATAAGAAGGCCCTTTTAATATAATTTTCCAGTCTGTAAAAAGGAACACTTTTTAAATGAATGCATGAGCTGGCTGCCCAAAATTTGAGATCCAGGCTTAGATTTGTAGAGCAGGCAGGAGACTGGCCCTTAATAAGTCTGTATGAACACCTGCTGTGGTGTAAGAGCATTCTTTGCATCAACAGGTGACTTTAATTTGAAATTCATTATCTCAAAGAAAAAATGATTTTTTTCAGCAAAATTGTTCTGTCCCTAATGAACTTTTATTTATTTGACCATCTCAACAATCTGTTTATTCAGTGTTGGTAGGAAGTATTCTGAAAAAGCTGAGAAAGGGGCAGCAGTCAGCTCCAGGTGACAATTATGGGAAGTAAGATGAACTGCGTAAGCCACCCGTTACTGCTTCACTCAGGCTTGAGAATACAGAGGACATCTCTATCTCTCACACAGATGAACAATAAATGCACTTGAGCTCTCCAGAATTTTTAAGTTTAACAACAGAATTGATCTATCTGATGGTATTCTATTTCTCCTTAGGTAAGCAACAAAGGTCAATATAAACCGTGCTCATCATCAATACTGAAGGTAGACACTGTGGCTCAAAGTCCTATCAACAGCGAAGATTTTAAAAATGGGAATACACCCAATGAATCTCCACATTTAAAAGAAACATTTTCTATAGTCTAAACTAATGAGATTACTTCTTATAGTTAATTAGTGGCTAAACGCAATTAGCCTAGATTTTTCAAGTAACGATGATCTTGGCCATTATTTCTCTGCACAAAGATTTCAATAAACTTGTGTATTTTGGCCCCAAACCCCAAAAATGCTAACACAGACAAACTAGATCCTGTTTCAATATTTCAAAATGCAGTATGTTTCCTCTTAAGTCTGTCTGACTGAATTTCTTCAACATATATTAAAAAAAACCTTCCATTTTGGAGTTGAAGACCATATTTCAGAGAACAGACCTACTGTACAGCTCTATTAATGCAGAAACATATTTTATATGTATGTTTACTTCTACTGGAAAACAAATGTATATATCCATTTAGAATAATTTAAAGTATTGCTAAATTATATTTAAAATAGAAGAATTACAGACAGGGCATGGTAGTTTTATATATCATAAACCATCCCCTGTAGGCACTTTATATATAGCCACTGTTTTGCAAGAGAAGTGAATTTAATCTTACAGATTATGACTTTGAAATGAATTTGCCTTTGTTCTGTTTACTTTAGACATGGCCTAAATTTTTTATGATGGAAGAATAATTAATCCTATTTTATATCTGTAGTTTCAAAACAAATACAATCAGGTGACACTTCATTTTTTTCATGACTGGTAATCTTTTAAAAATCTTGAAGCTTCTTCATTACAAGAAAGCCAGTCCCTCTCCTAAATATAACTTTCCTTTGCTTTTATTACTTGAAAAGAAAATTACTTTTTTATATTTCTCCAGAATTTATCTTTACATGCTAAGACAGAAGTCTAACTGTCCCTTTCAACTCCCAAACTGACTATGTTTCAGTAGTGCTATATAAATAAAAAGTACAGTACATTTGAGGAAGAAATACACATCAACATAAAAAATTACCGTTACTGATCAACATAAAATATTATGGTTACTGATAACTTCAATAACAGTAAAATAAAACAGAGTTGTTTTCTTTTTCTGCTTACCTTTGTTTTACTGTCAAAACAGGTAAATCCCAGAGCAAAGTCAACTGTGAAACACAGGGTGTCCCCTTGCCAACTGCACATGTATGTTTTAGACTGGAAAAAAAAAAGTATGATTTTTGAAAGAACAATCACCATCATTTGTCATAGAAAAGTGGTATTTTATGCATTTTTTTGTGTGGGAAGACACTCAGCTGGCAACACAGATACTGCTTTATATTATTACATTTTTAAATTGTCAGGAACTTCTGACTGTAAGTCAGCATCAGATCTGTCAGCCTAGATATTAAACGGAGATCTACATTTGAAGTTGGTCTTCTACAAAATAAATACCATTTTCTTGGAAACCTTCCCTTACAAAATGCAACACAGAAAAAAAAAAAAAAAAGCCAAATCTGAGTATTTGAAACATTTGGAAAACTGCTTAGACCTGACCTATTCATGACTTCTTGCAGAATTTCCAGCAAATGAGCAGGTAACAGTGCTTAAATGTTTAGTCACTGCAATCTAATTAAGATAAAGTCATCTACCTACTTGACCTCTCCATCTGATTTAAATTTTGTAGACAGTCTTCTTATTTTGCAACATTTTTTCATTTGTAAAATTGGGTGACATGCCCATGCAGCACTATGTTCATTAATGTAATTTAATAATAAGAACTAATAAATATCAACTGTTAGATAGCACTGATACTTGCTAGACAGTGTTATATATACACAAATTTTTGGATCACTTTTTAGGTTAGAAAGAAAAAATCTGTTTTATTAACAAACCTAGAAGTTTTGTTTAAACTTCTGAATAAGGTTTACAGTAAAAAGTCAAGTAACATTCTTCTTTATATGTGCTTTAAGGCTAGCTAACTTGCGTATATGACAGATTCTGAAAGCATGTGAAAAATCTGCTGCTGCTGCTGCAATATGAAACAGCTTGGTGACATTCACCATTCACAGTTAAAGGCAAAAAGCCCATGGCCATCAGCATGAGTAGAGATGGGATCCTGTCTCCAGCCTTTCCTTGCCTCACCTTCCCAGCCACTTTTGAAATACCCTTCAGCCTTATGGAATCTTTGATTTTTATTTTTTTTTCTTCCAAGGGAGCATTATTTTGCTGTCATTTATTTTTCATAAAATGCAATGTTGCCTCATGCTTAGACATTTCTTTACATGAAATTTTGGTATGTAGAGAGTTTCTTTAAATTCCAAAAAATGGTTTTAACACAAGAATGGCCTAGAGGAGATTGAAAGCGTTAATAAACTGTCTTAATTTCAAAATAATCCCTTTGATTGTTTGGTTCAAGATTTTTAGTATAACCTAAAACTTCTGCATTTAGTAATGGTAGCAGTTTCCTCATTCCGCTATTAATAAAAATATTTAAGAGTTATAGTAAAAGAAGCATTTCTGAGTTACAGAAATGATTTTCAAAGGATTTTGAAAGGGCTGGGAATGAAATTGATTTATTAATACAGATGAGTATTATAATCAGCTCAACAATGTCAGAGATATATATTATTTCTGAATATATTATTTTGCCCATTGGTGTTCAAAGATCATATTATTTGGCATTTAAAAAGATTTCCATGATGGATATTCAATTAAAATGACATTTAAATATCCCTACATTTTATTCAGTAATTATAAGGTGGCATTAAGCACCAGCCATAACATATTCTCCATTATTTTCCAATTAACAAGGTTATACTAGCTGAGCTCTGACTCAGCAAAGCAATTTTTAAAACTTATTAAATTAGATTCCCCCGATGGGTAAGCATCTAATTGCTCAGCCACAAATGGTGAATACTAAAATGAACTATGCACAAATAATTAGCCTGGAGTATTTTACAAATATTCAATATTTGCAAATAATGGAACTGGTTTAGAAACTATTTGCAAATACTAGAGACAAACAGAATATGCTGCATTTTCACTGTGATAAACATTACAAATACATATGAAGGTTTACACTTACAAAATACACTAATAGTATCTTCTTTAAAACAGAATTAGTTTGGGTTTTGCCATATAAATTTAAAAGCCTGCCTATGGTATTTCCTCAATTACTTTGAACAGGTTCTCAGACAGGTCTGTGATAAGGACTCCCATTTTCACTCATTAACACTAGTACAGAGCACTGTATCTTTTCATTCTTGTCTTTGGAATAAGCGTCCCATACACTTGCAATTGTATTATCACCCTTGGAAGTTTAAGATAAAAAGTCCAGGCTTAGCTGTCTTTTAGTGAATTTTGAAGAAAATAAAATGGCAGTTCATATTACCCAGCCTGACAGCTCACAGTTTAAACAACAGAAAGGACTAGGTTGTTCAAAAAACCTTCCTTACCAATTGGAAATGAGATTTTTCTGGTCTTAGGTCTAATAATAGCTTATCACAAAATACTTGCGGATTGTAAGAGGTAGATGAGAATTTAGGCTGTCAACCTTAACATGCATTAAAATATTTTGCAATCATACAGATATACACTAATAGCCTCATTAATTTACATAGCTCATACATATATGAAAATTCAAAACATTAGCAAATGTGGTATAGTGACCATCTTTGGCTTGCACTGCTCCAGACAAGATGTAAAAGTTTTTCCAGCTCTAACCTCGTGATTCTGAACATTATGGGGACGTAGAGTGGGAGTTTAAGCCTGATGAGATTCTTTAGTCAAAGTATTAAGAGTTTAGCTGTTAAAAAGAGGGCCCCATGCCTGAACCACAACAGCTAAGAACATTGTAGTATACATCCTAGATCAATTATTTAATGTTTCCAAGCAATGGTATAATGATCTGTAGAAAAAATACTTGTAATAAAAGACAATGACAACAATGACAAAATCCTTATCTGTGTAATTGTTCAGGTATCAGTATCACAATGCATATACTTTTAACTCATGAAAATATCATTAAGTTGATAATATCTCTGTCCAAATAGCAGAATAACAGTGTATTTGACTCATTCACATAAGGAATTTCTTAGGTGTCCTGTCCCTAGTCAGATGGACGGCACTGGTCTGTCATTGGCACTGGTATCTGTCATGCCAGACCATGACAGGGCTTAATAGTTACAATGACTACACATATACACTCACTGTCTTTCCCACAGATATAGAGATTTCCCAGAAATAATTCAGCTTTTATCTATCTTCCTCATTTAGCAGACTGTCTCAGGATCCTGGTGTCCTGCCCTCCTGATGGCAGGTTCAGTTGGAGCTATTCTGCAGAATCAATGGATGTTCCAGCTGCAGAATTTGGACAGACTTACGGTGGCCAGTACGATACTATCATGCTAGCGTGGCACTGTAAATGTAGGCAGTATCAAGCAATACTTGTACCATTATGCACTAATTACTGCTATCTCACAAGCTGGCAATACCAGTTTTGAGCACTCCTGAGCACATGTACTCTGCCTATCTTGTCCATGCTACCACACTGTGTCCCTTTCACCAGCGCAGCTCTTGTGAAACTGAGCAAGCTTCTTTGCTCCAAAGGCAGAAGGGGAAAGCTGATAGCAGACCAAAGACTTTCTGTGGATAACTGGCTAGCTGAAAAGGGTCACATACACATAGTCCTGCTGGCTGGACAAAAATGCACATCGCTCTCAGCTTATCTGAAGTAAAGCAAAATACACTGTCCTTGGCTGTTCTTGTTACACAGTAACAGGAAGATCGCGGTGGGAAAAGAATGTTGCAGGTGGGAACAGGTAACTACAGAAGAGAAACTAGGGGCGGGCTTGGTATTTAGGCAACTAACCAATAATGAGCTTAACTTTTGTAATATGTATGAGCTAATTATAACAAGGCGTAAAAGGTGACCGTAAGGGACAATAAACGAAGTCTGCTGATCACTCATATTGAGTGACTGTGTCTTCCCTCCGTCGCGACAACTTTCCTTCCGGCAAATGAAATTTCTGCCTCTCCTCAGCAAATTGCTGATCAAAGCTGAACTCTTGCTTGGGCATGAACTGCAAGGGACTGAGTCCTGGAGGGGAGTAAGAATATATATTGTGAGGCTTGAGGAACTTGGTACTTTATTTTTGTTTTTGCTGTTATCCACATCAATTAATATCTTCCAAGACTACGCACGTATCTTGGAATGTGCAGAAGGTAATTAGCATTGAAGTTTTGGTTAATTACCTCTTAATGGAAAAAAACAGAAGGGCTTCTTTCATGCTTCGTGTCAGTACTCCAAAAAAAGACTGATGTAGTATTCTGTCTAACAATGAGAAGAGACTTTACATATATGCTAAATGACAGGCCAATTAATTTCATGCCAAGCTTTTATGATCATTAGTTACAATGACTCTTTCACTCACAGGGAGGGAATGTATTTGTGAACAGATCTGCCAACCTAACAAGAAGGGCTTTAAACTTGGTTCATGGGTGTGTAAGTAGCCAAGTCAAGAGATGAGTAAATGCTAAAACAGGAGAATCAATGCATGGGAAAAGACTACAACACGGACTTTCTTATTTCCACTGAGAGAGGAGGGCATAAATATGCCTCAAATATCTGTACAGTGAGAGACAGAGCCTGGGCAACAAACAGAAAGGGGGGCCACTTTACATGGAGTCACTGGCCTATTACTTGGTTGGAAGCACAAAAACTTTGGTGGATAATAAGCTCCATTGCGGCCCAGACACAGGCTGCTTAGGAAGCAAAGGCAAGGAAGAAAAAGAGCCGCCTCTTCTTGAGTTGCCTTCTATGTGTAGGTGTCCTAGGCCACACAGAGCCATAGCATGAAGCCAGAAGGAAGCAAGCATGCCCGCCAGATCAGGGGCCTTCTGGTTTCAGCAGAGACAGGTAGGTGTCCCGAGTAGGCTAAAGCCATAAGTAAGTTTGGTTGCTTCAGGGACTGTGCAGTCCAAATGCTTCTAAACATATCTGGACATGCAATACATTTTTGTGGTTACTGTGAGCTTATTAAAATACTTTAGCTGGAGGGCCTAAATTTGCTTAAGTTATGTCATAGGTTTCCAATGTAATATCTCTGGATTTGTTTCGCAGACATAAAATCTTTTAATGATACTCTGATGTGGGATTATATTCTGTCCAAGAAATAGGGGGTCCACTTGTTTATGTTTTCCAGTAAAATTATTTGAAATCATGATAACTAATAATGCCTGTCAGTTGAGGTGTTACATTCTGAAATCAACAAAGATTCATAGTAGAAAAATACCATTTTATATCATTTTTAAAGAATCAGGGTGGTCAGTCACTAACCTTTTAAGTCATTATTCCTTTTCCTAAGTTTTCCTTTATTTCCTTGGGAAATAAAGTTTCTAAGGAACAATTATGATTCAACGATGTTGCTCATGTAAGGGCAACACAGCAAAATGACACAGTGGATATTCCTTTTAATGGAGCTTACATTTATAACTCCAGTGCTGTTGTTCCTAATGCCTCATCAAGCTTACAGTTTCAAAAATTCAGCTGATGCCTGGCTACATTGTGGTTAATTATTGTCTTGCATGAAGAAAAATCTCACTTGCTTTAACTACAGCATTCATATGCAATACAGACATTCATTCTGGACTCAACTATGCTCTGTTGAGCAAGAATTCTAGTAGTTTTGATCAGCCAAAATACAGAAATAAATACCAGTCTTCTATTCTAAATGAATACAAATTTGGCACATACATGATTTTCCTTGTTTATTCTCCAAAAAGAAATTGGAAAGTAGACAATATCTTATACTTTACTGCTTAAACTACATTTCCCCTGCTACTATGTCACTGCTTCATAGATGTATACGTACATTTGCTCTAAGACAGGCTGTAAAGGTAAGTGGGAATACAGGCACTATTTCTCACTATACACGTCACAGAATTCAACACATTCTTTCTAAAAGTAAATGATTAAAATAACCAGACAGCAAAGCATTTTGGCAAGAACCATATCCATATCCATATAGTATATACATTGCACACACTATTCTCATTATTAACTTAAAATATGTGCTATGCCTCTGTGTGGAAATACTATGCCATCAATATAATAAATGCTAAAATCTTAATAAAGCTTTGATTTTGCTTAGAGCAAGGGAGTATTTCTATTAAAATCAAATGAACATTATTTTATTAATATAATGAATATATTTCTGGAATATTGTTTCCCAGCAACAAGTCATTCCTTTTACAAGTAAAATAACACAACTGATAAGAACAGTTTTATTTGTTCAGTAAAAGCAATACCTACTTCGTATATTATAAACCAGCCATCAGTATCTGGTTCTGGTCTTTTTCCTTTTTTACAATTAACAACCAATGAATATAGACACAAGCCAAGAACAATAGTGCGTGCGTTTAGTATTTTTAACTTAGTGATGACCCCCAAATCCACTAAATTTAACAACAGAACAACTAGAAATACCCCAAACTGAGCACTTTTCCCTATTAAAGGAGTTGACTTTTCAACAAAGTCCATGATCGACTTAAGACAGTGAAAGGTATACAGATGAGGGAGAGAGCAGGATTCTAATGGGCTACACGTAGATGAAGTGGTTATGTTTATCATTCTCTATTGAACTGCAGATTAACATTAAAAAAATGAATGTAATTGTAAGAGTTTTCCCTAAAAATCGATTACTGGTCAACTTCTCAATCATATTAACAGAAAACTCCAGGGCTGCCACTTTGAACTGATAAAACTTAAATATTCAAATATCACTGAAACTTGTTTCTTCTTATTTCTGAGATCAAATCCCACCTCATATTATATTTAATATTTTAGTCTTTCTGTCGTTGTTGGCATCTGTTAAAAATGGGAGGAATTTTGTAGGACTTGTCAGAGGAACTTAAATGCCTGAAACAGAGAAGGACATAAATGACGTGATCTTTTATTATGCATTAGAAATAAGATAATGCACAACAGCATTTAAAATACAGTGACAGCAAGAAAAAAAATACAAACAGCAGACAGAGTTTGGAACACAGATCCTTGCATTAAAACTTTATACAGCAGCTTTTTACAAGATATTAAATCATACAGAGGTGACAGGAGTAAGGTTTCTTAATGCATTCAATGTATCTACCAAAACATAGGGTTTTATAAAAGCTTTAATATGGGACCGTCAAGGTCAAGAATGAACTTTTTCAACACTTGTAATACAAAAAAACTCCAAGTAGGATGTGGAGATGATGATAAGAACAAGCAGAATTGTTTTGGTTGTATAAGAAATATATCTCAGCCCACATACAGACAGTGTACTAGGAGGCATACAAAATTAAAGTCCTTAATTCTGAGGAGAGCCTGCAAAAATCTTCTTCAACAGTCTTTCTGTGTAGAATTACTTGTATTAAAAAGAAGTGCTTTTAAAACTCTTTGATATTCCAAAATAGTTGAATTAAAAATGCACATACCTTGGTTTTCTCATATTTAAAATTCTTATTGTTATTTTAGGATAAAATATTTTATATTATGTACCAACATTTTTTAAAGCACATTTTTCAGAAGCTATTTTTAAAGTACATTGAAAGCATTCTCACTCTGAATGCACCTTCATCTGAGAAAATGAAATGACAATGAAATCTGACATTCATCAGAACCATGAGGGATTTCAGAAATTTCATCCAGAACAGACTTCTGAAGCTCAGGTGTATTTCTGTTCCAGATAACTGTGCAAAAGGATCAGTGAAATAATTTCTGTGAGAGTGAGCAAATTAATACCTTAAAAAATGTGGCAGATCCACTCATTTGGCCATAACTTAAGAGAATTCACCATGTCACAATTAAAAGGTTACAGAACTGTGATAATTATGGTTAGATACAATTACACCCACTTCATTGAAACAAACCAGATCTGTTTAAAAAACTTGTACATTCCTTCAAGATCTGTGGTTGTTGCAAATAAAGGAATTGCACCTTAATGCCCTAAAATGACTCGGTTTACATACTTGACTGGGTATTAGTATAAAAAAGCGCATCCTCTTGGAAAAGATGGTACTATAACGTGATGATTTGAAGACATAGTTGGTTTTTTTAAACGTCGATGCACATCTGTGGTTCAGCATATATGTATGCAAGAGACACTCTGCCGCTAAATGTAAGATTTTCAAAGGACTCAAATAATGGCTCATTATACTGTCACTGAACTTCAAAGAAAGCTTCTATTGATTTCAGTAGAAGCAGTGCTAGCTCAGTGCTTAGTGCTTTAGAAAATAACACCTATGCTTAATATGTTCATGTTTTAAATGCTGTCTTTCTCAGGATACTGGTATGCTCGAAACTTTCGCCTTTAGGTCATCCATTACAATCTGAGCCACGCTCATACATAACATTCCTGTCACACAACAGCTGCTCTAACTGAAATAAATACCTATCCGATCTAAGGTATTTGTAATTTGTAATGCTTGTGACATTATAGCAGCTAACTGCAAAAATGTTTTTCTTAGTAGAGCTCTCATTGGACAGACTGCCTTCTCAGAAAACTTCAGCGTAACTGGGATTAACCATTAAACCACTACCACAGAGAGACCAGGCTTGCTACATGCACATGCACCCTGAAGCAAATGCTCCTCTGCAGGGAACTGTGTTCCTATAGGAAGACTGATAGGTCAACTACCTTCTCCTCAACCATTTTAAGTTCAGCTGTTTTACTTGGCAAGACAAGCAGATAATGCAGTTACGGATGCCTACTCATGACCGTGGCATTCTCTCTGTAATATGAACCTACTGCTAATGTAAATGTGACAGAAGAAAGACTTGCTACCTCCTCTGCTGAACAGGCAGACTATAGCTTAAAATGGTTGTAGGAAAAGGTAGTGAGAGAAATGGAGGTAGGAGGACAAAATCGAAGGCCAGCAGCTTAGCAGTGGTCATCCTCTAGCAGTGAAAATTCAAAGTGCATTCTTTAGGTCAGGAACAGATCGTGCTTCCTCATCTCTGAGCAACAGCTTCGTGGTTTTGTAGCAATTTGTTTTTCCATAAATAAAAGCAAGATACTACAGTGACCTGAATGTTTAATAGTTTCCTACATGTAGATTGCCCCACGTGTATTTTCACATACCTGAAGCAGATTCTCAGCAGCAAGCATAGTAATCAGGATGGCACCATTCATCTCAGTGGAACTCCACTGGTTTACTGCAGCAAAGGCACTGACTTGGGTTTGATACAATTTGTTATTATATAATAAAGTTTTGTTTTTTGGGTTTTTTTTTTTTTTTTTCTGTCTGGTGATCTATAAATTCTGGAATTTTGCAGTTGAAAAGGGATTTTAATTAGAAATATCAACAAGAGTTCAATTTGAGTACAAAATTCAGTTCTGAATTGATGCCTGAAGTGGGATTTTGTTTTTCTGTCTGGTTCTTATAAAGGAATTGTGGGTGGGGAATAATGGGGAACACCAAATTTTGAAACCATAAAATCAAGTATCAAAATTCTAAGGTATTACTCCCTAAATTTGAAATTCCATGATAGTAACTTCTTGACAGCTTTAATAGTTTCATCCTTATTCAAGTCTATAAGATCTTCTGGAAAATAAATAAAAAAAAAACCCTAGACTGATATGACCTAGTTGTTCTCTAAATCTTTGGATTTATACATAAATATAAATATATTAATATCTATAGTTAAGTCTTTGGATTTATCCTTTCAACATAAATAACTTGATATTTTAAGAATATATTACTATTTAGAAATATTGGTTTAGTATAATGAAAATCAACATTTTCTATTAATCATGTTAAAAATACAGAATACAGTAAACAAGATTTTGTTCAATACCCTTGTAAATTAGTACTTTCTCTTGCTTTTTTTAAAAAAATTATAGTAGGTGCACTGCTTGATTCTCACCTGCTTTCTGAATTGTTAATCAATTTTCAAATGTATTTGCAATTAATCTCTATGGTTCTCAGCATCTTTGTTGGAGAATGGTGAGGTTTTTGCATCAATGTGAAAATGAATAAGAATCTAATAGCACTTCTAAGGATGACCAGTTAAATTGGAATTGTAATAAGCTTTCTATACACAATGAAAACAATCTAAAACTTGATTGTGTAATTAAACTGAGTGCTTCTGCTAGCAAATTGATAAGTATCATTTAATGACCCTATAAATCTAACCTAAACTAAATGCTATTTAATATCTCACCTGAATTTAAGGAGAATATCCCCTTTGCTTATTTGGTTGTTTCAGAAATTAGTTCTGAAATTAGCACATGGTGACATTTCCATTCTTAAAGGGACTCCTTATATAATTCTATTTCATGCTTGTTTCTTCATCATCACAGAATATAAAATTAAAAGAGAGTATTTCCAAATTTATTTAACATTTCTGCATTTTCAATATATTATTTGGAGCTCACAAGATTACACAGTGATCAACCAATTATCTTTTACCCATCCTCTCAGTTTACCATGAAGAATTAATAGATTCATAAGCTTGCAACGAAAATAAGTTCTTATTCAGACTGTCTAATTTCTCCTAGATTTTGGATTTTAGGTGGACTTCTTTTGCTCAGCCTTAGAGGATGATTTAGACTATCATTTCTCAAGCACCACTTAATTCCCAAAGATGCTTAGAAAAAATGAGTGTGTTTGTTTCGAGTGCAGTTACTGAGGCACCCAAAGTCTCCTGAGCATCTCAGAAATCAGGCAGTCATAAAAGCTAGGTTAGCTCTGACAGAACGATTAGTGGAAAGATATCTGGATCTGAACATCACAAACCCTTTACTTCAGTTTTCTCTAAATCCAAAATCTTCAATTGGAATTGTACCTTTCATGCTAAAAAGTAGTTTCAGATAGGGATAATTCCACACTCCCTTGCAACTGGGCCATCATGCAGTGGGAATGCAAGGAATACACATGACTGACCAGAGCACATCACTGTTCCATTTTTAGAAGCTTGTTATCACTCAACTTTAAGCATATATACAGGAATGTTGCTAAAATATCCATTGATGTTCAGTGGCAACAAAATTGTTTAGAATCCATTTGAACTTTTATGCAAAAGAATTCCTCCAACTGGCTCCTAATTTTGAAATCATTACTTTACTGTTATCTCCAGTGGATTAGAGAATGAAAGCCCAAATACATGAATAAATTTGGGTTCTTTGTGGATCTGCTCAAAATATGGGAGCTATTCATTCATTCAATTTGATGAAAATGCAGGTTTTTAAGATGTCAGTGCAGTTTCACACGGTTCATTCTTTTTGATCTCTCATTGCTATAAGTGATTTTACACCTCATAAGGGCAAGTAGGTGATTTGAAATATTATTTTTCATGTTATATACCAATTATTGTTTTATATAATTGGTTATATATAGGTTAGGAAGTAGTATGTATGCATAAAGTCACTACTACACTGATATTTTATACAATATAGTCAAATGAATGCTTTTAAAGGGAAATTATGACAACATACTGCTTTCTTGGGAAGGTTACTGAAATCAGATGGAAGCAACCTATTCACTTCTGTATGTTTTCAGTTAGTTCTAGTGAATCCTTTCAGGGGATTTTTTACAGAAACACACATGTAAAATTAAGTAACAGTCCAGAAAGAACAGCAAGCAGTTGGAGGAATGAGGAGATTTCCTGAGCTGTGAAGGAGGGATGAGAGGGAAGCATTACATGGGCAAGTTTTATAAAGAAAACTTTAAAACCATAAATCTTTACTAGAAAAATGAAGTAAAAACCAAAAGCTGTCAAGAGTATGGATTCTGAAAGGATCTGTACAATAAACTATGTTTCACAGAAAGCAATTTCATCTTTCTCAATGAGAACACTATGAGTGGGTTAGAAATTATTTAAAACTGATGAACTGGTAAAATCTATTGCAAGATATTACAAGGAAATCAACAAGATGAATAGAAGATATCAAACAGTAACCAGGACCAGACACTTCAGAGTCCATCAAACAAAAAGGGAAAGAGATACAAAGCTGAGGAAAGGATATTCTGTAAACTACTTCTTTAAAATAATTATGTTATTTTTGGTTTTGGGTTTTTTTATGTTATTGTTTTGTTTTAATCATCAATAAAATGGTTGTAGACTCCTCAGGCATTTCATATAGATCATCCCAAAGAACATACAGTGTATAGAGGGAAATGTTAAAGTCTGGAACAGGAAGATGGTGAACTAAGGATACTGCAAGGTATGCTATTCCCGTGTCTTCATCCTTTGTAAGTGTGGAACACTGCTTAAGCTCACAGATGAAAACAGAGATTGGCCACACAGACCAATATGGAAAAGGAATTAATTGTTGCTTACAAAACAACAACAAAAAATAATTCATTAATTACATCTGTTTTGACTATTGCTTTTTTTTTTCTTTTTGTAGGAGTTTTAATCATAGCATTTTAGCAGGACAATATTAGTGGAAAGAAAATTGAAATCTTCAAAGCTCCAGGTCTGCACGCACAATTATTCCCAGTAAATATTTTTGTGTTTATCCAGAAGAGACATAACCAGCAAGCAATTCTGTGCCACAATGAGCCAGTCTGGCTTACATGTTCAGAATCAAGAATCTCACTATAGAGAATTGTTTGGTTTTTAAAATAAATAAAATTTAAGAATGCATACAAAAAGATAAAACATCCACAGAAGCAGACACATGTTAATGGAAAAAGAGAGGGAAAACATAGGATAATTGCATCTTACAATTAAGCTCATTATAAACTAGTATTGGATTTCCACTAATGTTCACATGACATGCATTCAAGTGAAATATTATTACAACATTAATGATTATTTTTTAAAAATATGTGTATTCTTCACAGGAGAAATTTGTATAATTCCAGGAAAATGAATTTTACTGCTAACATTTCTTTTAGCACAATACATTCACGCACCTGTCCTCAACAAATATATATTTTTATTTCCAGGGTTTCTTTGTCTGTCAGGATTAGTCACTGAGTTACAGAACACAATGGAAGAAAATTCACTAAAGCACTCATTTTTAAGCACAGAAAATAACCATGCAGCAAAACTTCTTGATTATTCTGTTATGACTGAGTGGAGTCCAACATATGACCTATTTTAATTTTTGCAGTTACTCAAACTAAACAACTTTTAATTGTCCAAGAAAATGGTTTCATGAAACTAGGTTATTCAGCTGTATGAGAACTGGAAAGAGCTTGCAGCATCTCCATCACAGCTGGAAGCACAATGGGAAAACTTTTTTTTTTTGTTTTGAAGTTGTAAGATAAATGAGAGCATGCAACCATGTCTCCTCACTATACACCAACTGCAGGTATTTTAGAGACACTGCAGTAGATTACTTTCCCACTGCATGTTGTTTTCAGTCTCCTGAGAGCTCTTCCATCTTGTGAAGCAGGTTCCTCTTCTCTGTCTTCTGCCTTCCATGTAACAAGTACAAAATTTGAAGATGCCAAAATAGTTAGTTCAACTTTTCTACAGCTGACAATGAAATGTGTTACCATTGTTTTTTCCTCTGTCTCCTGCCAAATACTATTCCAATATCCTCCTCTATTCTCCCGTTGAACAAGACTGAAGACCCCAAAGACAATGAAATGTGTTACCATTGTTTTTTCCTCTGTCTCCTGCCAAATACTATTCCAATATCCTCCTCTATTCTCCCGTTGAACAAGACTGAAGACCCCAAAGATCCAAATCATCTTATCAAGATGTTTCTGCATTAATTTAACAATCATATCCAACACTCAGATGAGTCAAGATAATTTGCTTTGGGAAGAATAGTTTGAGGAGAGGGAAGAATACTGAGAAAGCAACTTAAAACAGACAGTGTTGAAAAAACATGGAATAAAATCTCGTAGTACTGACAAGACTACCCAGAAGGGTCAAATAATCAGTAAGACATCTGGAAAAGGTGCTAACCTTTTATTTTTTAAGATTCTCTACACCTTAAAAAGCTTTTAAACAAAGAAAAAGAAAAATTACTTCATTTGAGCATGAATAATTGGTCTTACAACGTTTATGATGTTCCAGGTGAGGCAGAGAGTCTTGCTAGGATTTCTGTGAACTGACTGAACTTCTAGTTAAAATTGAGAGGCTTTCACTGCCTATCTTCCTCCATTGCAATGATGACTTTTATTACCAGCCTCATGCGAATACTTTTTAACAGCATTTTTTCTGCCATTCAAGCACCTTCCTGCCCTACTTCTATTGCATTTTTACTCCCCCATCTGCAACTACAGGATTTTTTTTTTCTAGGAAGAAAATATAGGTATTTCTAGGACATGGATTTAACCTAAATTTGCTTGATATCATTGTTTGTAAACAGATTCATTTCATCCGGTCACTGAATTTCACAGTTTCTCGGCAGACTCCTTTTTCTAAGCAGTTGCAGCTTGAAATATGGATTTAAAATAGCTCAAAGGGGAATGATACTGTGAGGGGGATATCCTCCTGCTTTATTGCGTTTTTTCTGTATCAAAAAAATCATGCAACATGGGCAGACAAAATTGAAAAGCATCTTTGAACATACCACTGCACATTAATAATTCTTTTCATAAACTGTATGGACAGAATCTTTGAAGAAATACACCTCTTCTTACGGAAACACCAAACACAAAGAACACATACAGGATAAGGTTAACAATCATCCTATCAAAGACAAAATGCGAATGACCGTCAACAGTAAACAGAACCACGCCACATTTCAACAAGAACGACTGAAATTACACATGCAAGCAAACAATTGCCATGAATCTTGCCCATTCATTTATGAATAAAAATAAATGTAAAACTTCAATTATGGTCTTTCTCCAAAAGGAAGAATTTCTATGGACAATCTACCCTATTGGTGACAATCTAATCTACCAGTTTTTTTTCTATGGCTTGAAATAATTATGTAATGTTAAGTTGCACCTCATTCATGCTGCTCTTGATATCATTCTGAAAAGAAGAGCATTCAAAGCAACATTTCTGTTTGGAAGGAGGAAAGAAAACAGTGGAGTGAAAAGAATTTTCACTGCTGGAGAGTGGCCACAGCACTTTGCATCCTAGTGACATAGTGGTTTACAACAAACTTGAATGTAAGCAACTGAGTGACAGAAAATTAAGATATGGGATCACACATAAGCAGACTAAAGCACTGTAACCAGGATTTTAATTGAATGCCTCTCCTGGAGGTTTCAGATAGTTTAAACCTCAGCTGGAAGAAATATTAATGGCTTTTGTGGGATATGGGTCTAGAGGATTGTTGGATTAAAATGACAAAAGATCATTTCAAAAAGACTTGTTCCTTAATTTTAAGATTGTTACTATGTAAAAGAACAAGTTTTGAGGTTAACAATAAATACTTCAGAAACTGACTGGATACAGAACTAGCTAATCTCCACCCTCATTATACTTAATTTTAATTATATATTTTCTGCTTTTTATAGGAACAGCACATAGGACAATCAAATTGTTGGTCACACAGTTGTATCATAATTTCTTGCAGAAATTGTGAGAAAATACTTTACACACACTCAATATGTGTTATTAACATATTAATAACTCCCTCACACCCAGCATATTTTCAGGAAGAATTTTTTTTTTTTTTTAAGAATTGCACTACTTCTCAAAAGTGCAGGAGCAACGGCATCACCATTGCAAAATCTTCTTTGTTACCTCATCAGTGCAAAGAGACAATTGGAAGGTTTCTAAGCAAGTGCCTGCAAACCTCGTTAGAATCCTACAGATCTGGAAACTTAGAAGAGCTGATCCAACACCTGTGCTAGGACTTCTGCTCCTTGCAAGGTGTGCTAATGCAATGTTGTGATTCAGTGCTCTCACTATTGCAAACATCTTTCAAAGGTCCCTGCAAATGCGAACATATCAGATCAATCTTGCATTTGTGCTAAACTGTGTAACTCTGTTTTTAATTGGAGAAGGTCTATACTCTTAATCCATACTTTCCAGTACCACTGGTCTAGTTCACTTGGGAGTATGGATCCAGATGTTCAGCAAATAACTTGTTTATATAACCATATACAGGCGTTTGAAGTTGCAACTTAAATAAAAATAAATTTATCTTCTCTGTCGTCATACCGCAAAATATCTCCTTTAGAATAAAGTATCTGTTTCAGGACAAGCACAATCATTCTTTGGTCTCTACTGATTCTAATAGGAGCTTAGTCACCACAATGCTAAGACACCCACATTTACACAACTATACCAAGAATCTTGATCTTAAATTTCAAATGACCTAATGGGAAGTGCACCCTCAGATCTAAGGAAATAATTGACTTGAGAGAATTTTACTAGCCAGTAGAAAGTGATAATTTGCTGTTGAATTTTGAGAATTTAAGACTATCACAAACTTTCACTTTTACACTGTCTTCAGTCTCTTCCAGTGTTAACAAGTACAATCCCAATTTACAATTAACAATGTAAGAGCAAAATATTTCATCTTTGAAAACAGAACCATCATGTAAAACATAACATATTTACCTTATATAAGTGGAACATAAACTTTCTGGAAGAAAATGTTCAAGGTGGAGTGAGTAATCTCCACAGAAATTTATCTTCCAGTGGTGAAATGTATTAATTTCCAGTTTTTTATAATCAAGGTTGACTTACACATTATTACTTTCAAGTTAATTTTCATAACATGCTCACAGACTGTTATTACATAGTTATTGACATACAAATATTGATGTGTTGATGAAGCTTTCAGACGCCTTCAGTGTATAAAAATGCACTCAGATCCTTAGTCATGGAGCACATCAATCTGATGCAATTACTAAACACAGAAATTATCTAAAAATGTTATACTTATTTTACTGATGAAATTGCTCCAGGATTTAAATTATTTATTACTTACCCCTGTTCTCTGAACTTCCACGAAAATCGCTCTTTGAAATGATTTCTCCCACACTGCCAACTCACTGCCCAGCTCCACATTGAAATAATGACTCTTGCCGTGTCCAACCATAACACTGAAACAATACGGCCTCTGGTCTTCAAGATCGAAGTCCTGATGAATACCTAAATACAAGTTTGCTTGTAGGCAGCAATCATCAGCAAGCCAGAGCTGAAAGACATGTTTCAGTGTGTGATGCTTCATCTATCAAAAACAGTTAAAGCAACGTTGTATTCTGTAAGTTATGGGTACTTTGATACGTTATGTCATTATGTTAATAATTACCTTGAAGAAATGTTCTGAGAGTTAAAGAATAATTGCAAAGACAACTTCTCTCTTTGCTTCTTATTCACTTTAACCTGTATCACGTAATCCAGGCTACTTCTGCGCTTCCAAAACACTGTCATAGTTACCTAAGCAATACATACATAATTTAAAGAGTTTGTATCAACATATTGTTTACTGTGAAAAGGAAGGAAATCCCTGAATCGTTTGAGTACAATTCAAGAGCTGTGTACCAGCTTTACAGGAGAATATAACTACCCTGCTATGGTTAGGTTCCAATATGCTAACCACCAAGGAATGCAGAAAATTATCAAGCACTGAAGGGCTAAATCTGAAAATGACAGTGTGAGCTTTCAAATGTCCCCTAATAGCTGCCAGTGCTGCTAAGCAACTGCAATGGAAGTGAAGTGAGATGCTGCCATCACCTTCAAGATGAAGAGGAAGAAAATCTTCATATTGGTCTTTCAAAATAAAAAAAAAAAAATCCCTGTAACAGAATGTTTTGTAAATTAAAACAAATTCTTAGAAGAAACTTACCTAATCTTTCAAGACTTCTTTGACTAGTATAAATACAGAGAAAAATATAACTAAATAAAAAAGCTACTGCCTTTACATCTGGGTATGATGTGACTGAAATACAAAAATATGCATTTTTTATAAAATTCTATTTATCAGATAGGGCCCTTTCTTCATTTCTCTATAATAGCATGAGGCAGAAAATAGTGAAGAATTTGAAAAAAGAATGTTATTTCTTATTTTCTAGGCACTCACAAATAGAATTTTTTTTCCCTAGCACTCCAGGTTAGGTTTAGGAGACTTGACTCTAGTCAAGCAGATCTGAGGTAAAAGCAGTTATGTTTGACTGGACTTAGGTTCTTTGGAAAGGCTAGAATGCAACTTTGTAGGGGCACCAAAGTCCTAGAAACTTGTAGTCAGGATAAGATTTATAAAGATTTAGAATTTAGTTTTCCAGAACCTCTAATAGCCTATCATAGCCTCTTGAGGCTATAGTTGAAATTCCATGCACATGAAAACAGAAAAATAGCTGGAATCTGAACTTCCAAATGTAATATAAAATATTATGATACATTAAAATAAATTCTTAAATGTTCAGAGTCTTGTGTCCCTACGATTCTAGATGTACAGGCAATCGCCCTCACAGTGCAGTAGTGAAGATTCACTTTTTAATAATGAAAAGCAGAGGAAACAAATGCTCTGCTAGCACACCTTCCTCTGAGTACTGCTCTCCTATTCATAAACAGGATCAAAATACTCAGATGGGAACTGAAAACTTTGCTTGTGCTGGTGAATTACTGAATAAAGCTGGCAAATGTAACCTTACACAATTTGATCGAGTCTAGTCTGTTAAGCTATGGATGTTTTGTGGGGCACCTCAGAAGCAGCACATAATGCCACCAGGGTACACAGCACTTTGCTGTCAAAAATGGCCCTTGCAGCTACCTGAGGAGAGAACAGTCTTAAGGAAGATCAAAGTTATTTTACAGCACTCCTTTGGGCTGTTGAAAAGGAAGTTGAACAAAATTCCTGTATATAATCTGATGTTCAGCAGCTATGGAGTGACAGGTATTATATCTGTATCTGCTTCAAGACTCAATGCTGCACAACCTGGCCTGTAGACTACTTATTAATATTTCTTATTTTCTATGTGAAAATGTACTGTTTGAAAATACCAGGCAATAAAAGAAAATGTTTTTAAGACAGATTTTAAAAATGCAATTATTCTTGCCCCTGAAAAATACAGATTTCCAGTAACAGTTCCAGTAAATATGGAGTATAAGCCAAGATATAGGAAGAAACACATATGATAAAAGCAATTACATTTTCAATCATCTGGTTGTTACCACTAAATGTCCATGAATATGCAAGTGCATGAGAGATATATATATATATATGAATTTTAATTCACATATTTGCATATGCAAGTGTGTATTTATACGTATGTAAAAACACACACAAATTAAAATATAGCAAACATTTTTGTTTTCAAATGTAATTTCCATATTGGATTCTCATTTTCCATGTTTAACTCTTGTGTCATAATAAACACAGATGAGAAGCTTACAATTAGGTGAGTAACAAGTGCACCTCTCCTTAAAATCCATCTTTCATGAGAAGATACAATGCCACCTTCCACCAGAGCTCTGCACTAGCTCTAACCAGCTTCTGAAAGTCCTTTAGAATACTCCCCCTAAATGGCAGTTTTTAGAATAAACTCCATCTTTCAGTCTGTGATGAAGAAACCTTAACCTCTTAAGATTTCTTCCTATCTTTTTGGATTTGCTGAGTTTGTGTCATTGTCATTTATACCAAGGAATCAACGGAAAAGAGGTTAAAGAGTTGAATTTGAGCTTTTGCACTTTAGATAATGTATTCATGAAGACTGGCAATTAAGCATGCATTTATTAAAATGTCAAGAACATTAAAGAGTTGAATCTTGGGTAGTTTATTTCCCACTTCTTTTTCTTAATGAAAAAGTATCACAGAATATGCTTTAAGGATCCATTATCCTTGAAATTACCAGAACATTGGAGGAAGGACTGAATTTCAAATCAGTAGTAACATTTCAAGGGAAAAAAAACAAAACCAAAAGACAAAACACAGCAAAAACTTTTCAAAGGGCATAATGAGTATATATTTAATTGCTGCCTGACTTATTTTATCAGGAAAAAATATTAAAAAAAAATTAAGGAACCAAATAATCTGGGACAGAACCTCTGCTCTTTGCTGCTGTCTCAGTGATGGGCAGGACCTGAAGTTTGCCATGTGCATCCATCTGGAGAAATGGTCACATTGAAATAATGCTATGCCTACAAGAATATGGCTGTGATCCTGCATCCTGCACTCCAGAGCTGAGCTCAAGCCCCAACTACAGGATTGTTAATATCTTCGCACGGCATTTGCCAAGACCTTTCCCTCTCCCCACTTTTGCCAGAGATGGGAACCTTCCCCGCCAGCTCAGTGTCAGCAGGCCTACAACAGAGAAAAAAACAGGCAGTGATGGGCTTCAAAACTGGCAGCTGACATGAGCAGAAGCTCTTTTAGAAGCCAGTTAATGGACTGACACTTCTGTTAAATACAGATGTTTTACTCATATTGGAGAGGTATTTTTTTAGATGTCTATCAAATTCAATGTGGTCCTTGCTCTGTCGTTTGTAACTTCATTATGTTTTCAGATTATCTTTTTTTTTTTTTTTTTAATCACAGTCAACAAAATTGGTGTGGAAACATGCCCATGTTGTTGAAAGTCAGTGTGGGACAAGTAGTTTGAGTAGTCAGGAATGGAAACTCCCTGCCACCCCATTCTTTGAAGAATATGGTCATTTAGTGCAACAGATCATTTCCCTCTATGCCGAAAAGGGGAGTAAAGAGGAACGGAGTGTTGTCAGGTCTAAGATTATTTTTTTTCATTTTCACTTTTCCTTCTGTAAATTGTCCCGAATAACTGTGTTGTATCAGAAAAAAACATCCCACAACTAAACTAAAAAAACTTAAGCAGTTCTTTGGCACATGGTTAAATCAGGATCTGTAAAGGGAACTGAGGAACAACCTTCTCCACATAAGTACACGGTCAAAGGACAAACAGCAGAGAGAGAGGCTGATGAGAACTGAAGATGATCTGTAATTTTTCAGTGAAACAACACTTTATCTGAAAAGACTGATCACCCCCCCTGCTCCCAATAATATATTTGATTTTACTCTCTTAGGCTAGTAAGCTTTCATCTAGCCTTACCTCACCTGCAAAGTAGCTTTTGATTAGGTGATAGAGAAATAAACTAATTTATCTGATGCAACTTATAAGAAAATATCTTCTGTAAGTCAATTATTTAAACAGACTGCCAAGGTTTTACCCAAAATCCTTGCTTGAGACAAGTTAAAAAGAAAAAATGACACTTTCTCTAGGTGGTGGGAAAAAACCATGAAGAATTCTATAGTACACAAATGCACCATATTGCCTTTTGTAAGGTAACACCTACTATAACATTTGCAAACTACACTTGACCTAAAAGGGACATAAATTTCTACTTCTATTTACTGAAAAGAAATAAAAGTATATTTATAGAGAACAGGAATTATAGCAAAAGCATTCTTTATTACATTCACTCAAAAATCTGACCCACGAAGAAAAAAGCAGTATTCAGCTTCATTATGCTTAGCTGTGTGTCTCACCTAGACTTCATACAACCAGCTTGAATACTGAAAATTTTCTTCAGTATGGAAGCATTTTCATAACTTGCTCGCTTAGAGCTTAATCCATTTTCCATGTATTTTTATACTTGCATAGCTAATGCACTAGCAATTACAAATAGTTTTTTTTACAACAGATGAATTATTTGAATGTTAGCTACTCCTATTTAAGATTAACTTGAGCTTATTATTAACAGGAAAAGGCAAGCTTTCTTTACTAAACAATATTATGATTGTTAGGAAACCTACCTTGTGAATTTTAAATAGAACCTCACAGAGGTTATAGATTTTTTCAGCTCGTACCCAGTCTAGTGTGCTTACCTATAATATCAAAAGAAATATTAAAAACACATTATTTATTCTAAAATCATGTACAGATGAAAAAAAAATTTAAGTTTCCACTCATCATTATCCTACTGGATGCTCTAAATATTGACATGTTTCTACATTTAATATCCATCATTAAGAAAAGACTGTGAAATAGCATTCAGTTTTACAGAAACAGCATCTACAGGAGTCTTACTATAACTAAAAACTATTAAATAATTTCATTGGTTTTTTCCCGTTATTACTACAGTATGATGGAAACCTCTTTGTAATATCTGTGGTGAGTTACATAAGCATATTTATTTTCCAATATGTTAACATAGACAACTTGTCTCAAACCCAGAGTAATTCAGCTTCATGTCTCCATTTTAAAAAAATCTTACAATCAACAGACCAAAATTTTTTCTTAAATTCAGGTTTGAGTTGGCATACAGTAATGCACCAATAACTTAAAATTTATACTAAAAAACGAAAGGGACCATGTGATTGCAATATTTGAAATTAAGAAGGTTGTCAACTGTGTGCTTAACAATGAATATGAAAAGACATTTTTGTTTCCTTTTGATTTCATCACTTAGTCCTGTGACATGACAGGCTGTTAAAGTTTGACAGTTAAAATGATGTTTGAAGTTTTCTCCTAAATTCTAGTTGATACAATGTGATAATCTGTTTTCTTTTAAAAACAGTACCTAGTCTATGTGGTTTAAGAAAAAAACAAAGAACCTATACATAGGAAAAATACAAGGGTAATATGCATCATTTTGCTTATATTTTAAAGCAAAATCTAGCTCTTGGTGAATGCACAGGGATGGCTGCATAGATATATGAAGAATTTGACTAAATTGTAAGTCTGAGGCTTTTAGCTCATGGAAATAAGTGTTTGGGTGTCTCTAATAGCAACATGGATACTTCAAAATAGCAGGGCAGATGCAGCTTTGCCCTGTTCCTGCCTCCCTCCCAAAAGGAAGAAAGGATAAAAATTAAATTAAATTATTTAGGTAAAGCAAAATATGGCTGCAAAACATCTGGCTTCTGTGGATGAAATGTAACTAGGAAAAAACTATGAAATTCAATAACAGATTATTTTTCTCTGTATTCACAGTAGCACATACTTCACCTATAATAAATAATGTTCCTGATGTTTTACATGAAGATCAACATGAGTTTTTTAAAATTTAAGTTTAATTTCCAGGTATTTATAAATTCTAAACCATTAAGAAAAATGGTAATAAAATGATGAAAATCCAAACCACTACAACACTTAGGAGCAGACTGATGTGACTTCTGGTTATTAAGTGTTATTTCAGAGTGCTGTTGTACGAGTCACGTGAACCTGGTGTTAGTGTCTTTCTAATCTTATATGCTTTTATGTCCACTCCAATTGAAATTAATGAACATTATTATCAAGTAGACCTCACAGCCACGTGTTTCAAAGCAGTGTGTTTCAGAATTTACCTGAATTCTTTCTTCTTTATGTGGAAAGCATCCCATTTAAGTCTATACATCAGAGGCATCTAATCTAACAACCTAATCTAATTCCTAATAATCTAATCTTAACTTCAACATATTGAGAAAGGAGAAAGAAAAAAAAAAAGAACAAAAGACAGTGCTTTCTCCCAGTTGCTCTAACTTTAGATTAGATCTTGAACTTTGAGACGACTAAGTTTAGATGAGATAAATCACCTACTGCAAATGGGACTGAAGACTTCTAGAAGAGAAAGTTCTATCATCACGTCTTTTAAGGATATAAAGGGAGTCATATTCTAGGGTTCTCCATCTGACACTTTTTCTATTTTACCAGTGAAATGAAAAACATAATTTGAATGCAATGCATAAAGTAGAATATTTAAAAGCATGTTATATACCTCCTCATTCTGTTTTATTATGAGCATTTTCTCATAAACTCAAGATCAAAACATTACATACAGCTACCTTTAAAAGTATGTAATACTACTTTAAAGGAACTTTGTGAAATTTAAAACTAATGTTGGATGCTTTAGGAAATTAACTTTTAACCACTTTAGATATTCGACTTTTCCTGCTATCACTTCATAAAATGCAGCAATTTTTAGAGCCAAACATTTATAATTTTTAGATTTCTGTTACTCTTTTCCTTCTAGTAAGGTCCATTCAGTATATTATTTTTAGTTTTGCTTTTCAATTGTTGCTACAATGAAGAAATAACACAAGTTTAGAAAATTGAAACTGAAGAATTACAAAGCTGATTCATAAAGGAACATTATACATTCAAACATGCTCACATAAAGCAAGTACTGCACGTCTTTGCTCAATGTTATATACAGGGAAATATTTTTTACTTTGATCGCTGTTCTGAAAATAAAATAATTAAACAATGCAGGTTTTGGCCCATTATTGTTGATCCTCAAAAGGGATCTTCATTTTGCCTTTCTGGCAAAATAAGGTTTACAGCCTAGAATGGTGGCAAGTTCATTACTTGGTCTTGAATTTCTTGAAGCGAAAGGTTCTTTTCAATCTCAGTTAAAAGCAGGAGAACCCTTCATTTCTGTTAGTGGCTAGACAAGATACAAAAGCATAAGCACCAACTTAACCTGCTGTTTATAAAACTGAACTTAGTGACATAGGTTATAACCTGAAAGCTGTTGAGACATAACTGAACTTTCATTTGCTCATATAATTTGTTTTGTTTCCTGAAGACTGGGGATTGATTCCTAAACTGCTGGGGTTCTTTGCTGCTATTAATGATGCTACCATGGACAACAGTGACACTTCTGTGCCATTAAATTCACTCTGAATACTTCAGCCTTCTCCCCATTATCCTGTGCTTCTCTTTCATCCTTTGACTCTCAGTAACCTCTTATGACTTTTTCAGCAGAGATAGCTAGTGACGATGGTAACTGTCAGCACCTATACAAGCCAAGATTTTCTTCTACTGTGTATGTCAGAGAAAGGTTACCATACTTAAAGTCAAGAGTGAAACAGTCTGAATATCATAGTGTGCAAGGTCATCAGGAGAACATGAATTATATGTTGATAATTATTTTAAGGAGAGGAAACAAACATAATACAAAGGGATACTGGAATCCAAAGAGACAGCTGAAATTAATTATAGTTTTCTTAGATCATAGCATGTCTACAATTAAAATGGTATCTCTACCATTTTATAATAAATGTATTTATTACCAACAGTACCTGAATGTTGTTATTATTATTATTGGAAGACCAACTCCTTAGCTAACTCAATGCATTATGTTATGTATTGAATATTTGGATTTGTAGATATTTGGTTATATTAACCCTTTCAGAAAGATTGTAAAATGAACACATTTGTAAATTCACAGAGAACACTGAGCTGATCACAGAGATAATAAAAATTAACGGAGAGAAAAACAGGAATCTGCAGTTACAATTTTAAGTCCATAATGAGAGACTGAAAGAAGTGTGTAGAGTTACCAAAGTGCCAAGTGTTGCAGAAGTGCTTTTTACTTCAGTGTGAGTTTCTGTAAGTTCCTCATGTTATAAGAACAGGCATTACATTGGATTTCTGGAAATAAGTAAACTAATAAAACATAGTTTTACTTAGACCAAGTGATCACAGCATCAGTTCAGGCTCATATTCCAAATATAATAAATTTCTGTGTTAATCATTGATTTTTCTTTAAAAAGTTATGATTTAAAATAAAGAGAAAACAGTTAAATTGATTTTGACACATACATGTAGTAAACAAACCAAAAAAGTTACTCCCTAGAAAAGAATTCTATTATAAAATAATTATAAAATAGGCATAAAAGAATTTCATGCCTATTCAGAGATCAGCATTAAAGGATTGACTAGACATGAGAAACAAATATGGGGTGCATGTAAAAGAGAATCACACTTCAAAACTCACTGAAGTCAAAGGGAACATAACATACTCTGACTTTCTATGAACACTGAATCTGATTCTACAAATCTCCAGTGCCCCTCCAAATACTATAAAATTGAATACATATATAAAGAATAAAGCTTAAGGAAAAGAAAGATCAAAGTATTTATGTTAATATATATATTATTATACTATTATATATTAATATAATATTAAATTATTATATAATAATATTAAATAAAAATTACTTATTATTGGAATACAGAGAATGTTGCACTATCTGACAATTAAGTAGAAGTATCCAACCCACCTAGAAGTACTAAAAAGCTCTAGGCAAAAGTTGAAATACTTTTACTTCAGGAGTAATTAATTTCACTTGTCTCTTCACTCTTCAGTGAAAAAAAATAAGCCAAGTATAACTTTAAAAAAGTATTAAAAGATACTAAAAAGTAAAAAAAAATAACATCAAGAAATCTTCTTGAGATGAACTATGATAGCAGTATAAGAAGCCTAAAGATGTTCAAACCAACTGAAACTCAATGGTATAAAAAGAGCAGTCGGATCCTAGCAAATATGTGAACAAAATAAATGAAGAACTCTGTGTAAAGTTGGAAAGTTCACCAAAAGCATTCATGGTCAAATATATGCCCTCCAACTCACTGTCATTTCTTTCCTAATATGTTACATTGACATTATGTATAATGTAAATTATAAATACAACTATCTAGAACTTACATAGCAGTACTCTAACACTCAAAGCAGTGCTCATGCTAATTATTTTACGCAAGCTTTCTTCTCTATAGAGTTTTTCAAAGGTGAAATTATTTCTGTTTCACATTATTCTTGTATTTATTCCTTTTCTTAAAACAGTGATTGCTTAGCTGCTTTCATGTAAACCACTTCAGTGTTATTTATTTAATCATGTTGAAAAAAGAGTTTTGTAATTAAGGGTCCATAAATAACATAACAGGTCCAAAGATGTGGCGACTTGAAGACTTGAATTTAAAAAACATACTGAACTATGAGGAAGACAGAAAATCAAACAGCACAATCCTCCCCTACATATAACCCATATTCCATACAAACAAAGCACTCAATTTCTCTGCAAATCTTTAATGACATAAAACCAGTTTCATTTTGAATGACTATTTTGAATATTGTCTCCCCAATTTCTCCTATGATATAGATCCAGAACCTTTTCAAGATCTGAATAGTGACAAAAATTTATCAGAGGCTTTTAGAATGTAATATACTGTTTGTATATTTATTAACACAAGAATAATTTCTATTTGTTCAATTGTGTTTTTTACATATGCAGTTTTCAGAAATGTGTCACAATTCTAATATAGCAATCTGCAAATGAAATCTAAATTCCTTAAATGCTATCAGATAAGCCACTTTAGGGATGCAGAAAGATCATTCTCTGCTAATCGCACTGTTCCTGATATTTACTTGTATGGTGAAGCTTCTACATTTTTGGAAACATCATCTGATATATTGTTGAAATGGAGTATAAATAGAATATTACTTGACATAGTGATGTATTTCATATTATAATAGCCACATTTTTTCCACATTTTTCTTTATTTTTGCCCACGGGTAACTATGTTTTCCATTCTTACAAAAGTTAGCAGCTGTATTTACATTCATATCATCTTTTCCACACAATTAAATAGAAAAAGAGTAGAAATTGTACCAGATCCTTTTACAAGCAGTTATAAAGTTATAGGTAAGGTCATTACAACTAAAGATAACTGTTTGACTTGTAGATCATCAAATCTGCGCACACTACATTGATATACACTACATTGATTCAGTATACAAACAGCAGTAACATTACAGAAACGTCTCTGAAATAAAATGTATTAAACTTATCTTCTAAAGATCAACCAAGTTAAAACATCTGTATTTTTGTGACTGGACAATCCATTTTTTAATGTTTCACTTAACACAGTAAATAAAAGTCAGTAGGAGTAATGGTAAGAGCCGTACTATTAAATATCTCTAAAAATAGCGAATCAGCTCTATGCATGGCTTTGTGTGGGGACTTGCTTTTCCAGCTACAGAACCGGGACATGTGACACAGAAGCAGTGTCCAGGCACAGTGTGGGTTGATAGCTCCCCAGGAGCCACAGGAGCTTGCCTCGGGTCTGGCAGGGCAGGGACATCCCATCGCCCTGTAGTGGGTTGACCTTGGCCAACAGCTAAGGACCTATACAGCCACTTGCTAACTCCCATCTCCCCACAGTGGGATACAGGAGAGAAAAGGAAGAGCAAAAGCAAGAAAACTTGTGGGTCAAGATAAAGACAGTTTCATAAGTGATGGAAGGAGGAAAAAAGAAGCGATGCAAAGGTGATTGCACCTGCCCGCCCCAAGCAGGTCAATGCCCAGCCAGTCTCCAAGCAATGGCTATTTTTGAAGACCAAATCCCCATTTTCTATTGCTGGGCATGATGTTTTATGGTATGTAATATCCCTTTTGGCCTATTTGGGTCAGCTGTCCTGGCCACGTCCCCTCCCAGCCTCTTGCTCACCCCTGGCCTACTCACTGGGTGGGCACTGTGAGAAACAGAAAGGCCGTGCAGGCGCTGCTCAGCATCAGCCAAACCCACTGGTGCGTTAGCACCGTTTTAGTCACAAATGAGAAATCCAGTGCCACATGGGATGCTACGAAGGAAGTTACCCTCATCTCAGCCAGGCTCAGTACATGTCCCAGCCAGGAGCAGGGCAGCCACAGGGACTGGGGGCAGCCCCAGTTCTGGGCACCAGGCACCTCCCTGGGGACAGGGATGGGCTGAGGCCGGGCCTGGAAGCAGGCCGACAGGTAGGTCTGGCTCGCTGGCGCCTATGGCTGAGCAAAACATGGCTGTGGGCAGCTGGAGACCAGTCCTGCTGTGTGGCTGGGGCAGGGGCTGACACCCACACGGGGGCTGCAGTGGGGTCCTGCATTGTGGGAAGGGTGGGGGGAGCCCCAGGGAAGGGGTTCAGGGACAGTCAGGGCTGAGGGTGCCCTCAGGACTTTGATAACAGCTTCAAAGTGTTGCTTCAGATCCAGGTTAGAATTCTCCAGGGTGGTTGCTGGAAATTGCCAATTTCCTGTTTTTTTGGTGTTGTTCCCCGCCCCCAGCCCCCCCCCCCCCTCCCACACACACACACACCTTCCCCAGTATAAAACATCTGTGGAACGATTAAATAGCAAGAGAACTAGTCAACAGGTTTTATAATTTACAGGCTTTGTCACATTTCCTGGTGTATCTGAGTACTTGGATGACATAACACATTGACCAAGGAGGTCGCCTTCATTCAGTTTTTGAAAAGCCACTTTTTCTACAAAAAAATCGTGCAGAAACGCAATAGAGTGTAGTAGATACTGACAAGTAACATGGTGTGAATACTACCAAACATGCATCCTCACTTGTCTGTTCTCAGCAGAGTGCTGAACATGATAAATGAAGTAGTTTAGCCCTAATTAGTATCATGTAGATGGATAGTTTTAATTATATAAAAAATGTTTCCTCAAAGACAGGTCTGAAAGTGATAATTAAAATTTATAAAGGAAAAGCATTCATGTGGTGTGTTATTTATTTGTTTAATATTCTTGTATTGGTTTTGCATTTTAATTGGATTGTACTAATTGCTTCAAATTTTAGTTCCTTGACTTAACATATAGACAAATAATTTTTTAGAGAGGAAAAGAACTTTTCCCATATGTGTTGTCTCATTTTAAAAATAAAACTATTGGCCATTTAAAAATGCTTGAAGTTAATAGGAATCATTGGATCTAGAATTTCATTTTAGAGAGAGAGAAAATGTTACTGATTGCTTCTCATTGAGTTTCACAAATAAGTTTCTAAGAGTATGTTCTTCCCAAAGTACTGCACATGGTATGCATGTGAAGGATCAGATTTTCTTTGGATCATCTGAAGAAACAGGGAGACTGATCACCTTCTGGGCAAAACCAAAAGGAAGCTGTAGAATTGAAATTGCATTCTATTTACACATTTTATTCTTTTTTTTTTGGTTTGTTTAAAGCAAAGGCGCTCTGGAGAAAAAAGAAAGGATAAAACAATACCATGTGGTAAGTATGGGTCACTTTTTAAGAGTTTAGAATTCTACAGCTCATTTATGTTTCATTCTTTTAAATTAACTTTATTAGGGTTATTTTAGAGAAGTATTAGGTAAGTCATCTATTGTGAAATATAATTCTTGTTACTAGCTATGAAAATTATCAAAGGAAGATAATTTCATTTGTTCAAACACTACATTTAGCATTGGATACTCTGTAACATTTCATTCCTTTGCCTGTGTGCAAAATCAAGTATCTATTAGTAGTATGGATGGTGTATTTCATGACACACCTTGTCTTTAAGAAAACAGAGTAACTACAAACTCATTACATCTACAAAAATACCATAGAAAAAATAAGGTAGGAAATATTTGACCTAACCAAACAGAGAAAAAATCTGAACTACACACCTTTAAGAAGTAAAAGACTTACTCTCTGTTAGGAATTCTTGGTACTATCAGTACAGTAAGATTTTCAGAGGACCTTGAAAGAGTTTAAATATCTAAAGCTTATTAAACTTCAAAGCCAGCTATGGATTTAACTTCTTCTGAAATGTCAGCTGACAACCTCACTTGGTAAGGAAAAACAAATCCAGATGTAACAAACAGGTTTCTGTCTACAACGAAACAGTCAAAAAAATATTATTTTTTTACCGGTGGAGTGCTGAAAATGTAGAAGGATGAACCCTTCAGTGCCAGAAACTTGAACGTGTAGAGCTGAGATGAATCAGTTCCTTCAAGTTTCTCATTTACCCATCCCATATGTATGACCTGTAAAAGAAAATAATTGAAAATTAAAGCTCTATTTTTCAGTGTAGCATAAGATATAGCTGGACTGGTCAAGTCTTTCCACAAGGAAGAGTGGTAATATTAGAATTGGATGTATCATCCACTTCTTGTTTAACTTCCCCCCTCCGGCTAATCTTGAAGTATATGGTATCAGGCCAGTGTGTCAGAAGTCCTTGAACAGACTTAAACTTGCAGTACAGGTTGTGTGAGTCTTGTCTGAAATAATCACCATTTAAAAAAGCCACCTTTTTATGTCTCAGCAGAATCTCACTTGAGCCAGCAGAAAACCTGAGCCAGCAGTTTACAAAAAGCATGATCCTATGTTATCTACAGCACAGTCAAAACCTGGACATTCTGAAATTTCTTCTGATACATGTAACTCTAAAGAAAAACATCTGAACAAATCACTAGATTTATCTGAAATCAAATAACTTTCTATATGTTCATGTTTGCCACTGTTAACAAGTGTCTTTGTCATACTGGTTGTCTTTCAGAGTTTATATACATTTTTTTTATATATACTTTATCTTATTACAATTTATTTCCTTATAGATTTAGAAGTTAAATTCAGTTCTTACACAACTTTGCTCTAACAGTATTACAATATGTGTCTTTATATTTCAGATAAATTAATTTTAAGAAAAATAAAACTCAGAAGTAAAACTGCATGCGTCCTTTTTGAACTAAATTCAAATTTATAAAGGAATAATGCCATAGCATAGTAGAATACCATTAATGTAGTTACCCACCAAAAATAACAAAAAAACCCCCACATTTTAGACATCATTTTGCATACATTAAGAGGAATATACTGCTGTTGCAACAGGTACTTTAATCTAGAGTGATCCACCAATCTGAATATATAGCTATCACTGATAAGCTTGCTCATTTTCAATTAAGGCTACACTTACGGAAAATATTGAGTTACACAGGGACAGAAATGTCATAGCACTTGTGAATATACTGAAGCCACAGAGTTCACTGGATGTCATAGGAAACAGCATGGAGGCGGCATTCATTAAACTGAATGAAAACTTCAGTATTTGCTCTATTGATAGAATTGGGGAAAATGTGGTGATCTCAGTAATACTTTTCTACTGAAAGCCCAGTGTGCACACCTATTGTTACTAGCAACAGAGCACAATGGTGGAAATAATGGACAGGGAGTAGCTAATAGTACAGATGCATGATCATACTGACATAATAAAAATCTCACACATAGTTTTCTAATCTTTTTTATTTAATGTACCAATGATGTCTCTTACTACTCAATCTATTAAGAAATAAATAATAATATGTTGAGCTAGACAATCCTGCTCTGTGCTCTTCTACTGAGCTCCAACATTAACGTTTCAAGAAGATCTAAGAAACAGCACAACAAATACAGTAATCCTTCCAGTTCTCAGTTTGCTACTCTGTAAATCCAACAAGTTTCACCAAAACATTATTTCTATAGTAGTCTGCAAACGTGTAGAAACGGGACGTTCAGACACTTTATTACTTTAAGAAAATATACTACTACAACAAACTATATTACATATTGAGTTTATCAGTGTGGTATATAATATCAAATGATACATACAAAGAAAAATAATGTCCAAATCACAGGGCACAAACAATACCATATTCTCCTTTACGTTCATAAAGTCTTGTTTTCTGACTTGCATATGGACACCATTTATTAAAATTTAACAGTATTAAAATCCCTTCTTAAAAGGTAGTTTACTGATTAAATTGATAAACAGATAAGCAAAGGATATGGCTTTCTATTATGTTCTTTGTTCATCATAATTATCATCACCATTTATTCTTACAGCACCAAATGATTTCGGAATTATCCACAATGTCAAATGGCATAACTAAGTCATAGATAAGGTCTGCAACTTGGCAAGGTTCATCAAACTTCATCTATTAAAGCAAACATGACATGTTCTGAGAAATATAGCCATATATCTTGTTGCAAACCAATGATGTTCATTTAATATACTAAAAGAAGGAAAACATGAAGTTCTTAGTTGAAACTTGGGGCAGGATGGTACTAGAAGACAGGAATTCTGCTTATCAAGATTGTATTTTCATTTCAAAACACACATGTAATTTCCTGTGATTGACAGAAAAACTTGATTTATCTCGCTGACAGAAACCACAGGTTGGCCTGTAAGCACTGGTCCTAAGTACCCACAGTAGTGCAGAAGACAATCACACTTCCTTTGAATAAGTCTAAACTTAGAAAAAGGGCGCTGAATTTCTCTCGCTGAAGTAAAATGAGATTCTTTTTTCTCAGTGAAAACGTGCTTTATGTTAAAGTTTTCCATCTGTAAAATGGGAAGGATTTCCTTTACTTATTTCATGGGATTTGTGTGAAGGCCCTATCGTTGTTCTACTCTTACCTATGGCTGCAAGATGTGATAGGAGCGCCAAATGTTGTAGCCTCAATTTAACGTAGCACTTAATCTGGATAATTTTTTTATGTTTTTATTAAAAAAAGTATCCAGAGTATGTTTTTAGCTACAAACAGTAGACTGCATTTTCTAACTGGCTGAAGACATATTTTTTTGGACATGTGTTCTAAGTGTTTGACTGAAATGGAACTGCATTATTACTATTTTTATTGCAGTCACACCATACTGCGACCAGTCTACCTGTGGTAGATCTGAACGAAGAGACCTGGTTTGAAGTATACCATTCTGCATACAACAAGCAGATTTTTATAATTATTAATAGCTACAATAATGTTAAGCTGTTCTGTATGTTGAAATCTCTTTCAACCTCAGTAAAAACAAACAAACAAACAAAAATAACATTCACTGGACTAGATTTTGGGGGAATGGTCTTTCTACTGACTGAATCATTAAAACATTGTAATATCACTCTTTATTTATATGGACTATGATAAGGTCACTTGTTCAATCCAAAGCCTACACAAAACCAAACAGCAATACTTCAGTTACATTTTGAATACATTACACTGAATATTACTCTGCTTGATTGAAATGATGAACAAAAACTCCAATTCCAGGAAACAAGAACTTCAATCAGGAAAAAACAAATAACAGATCATCAAAGCAAATATAAAGACTTAGAATCCTTACAAATATAAAGAGACCCTTTTTGTTTCTAGATTTGATTATAATTTCCAAGAGATATCAGAAGCTGATTAAAAGATTTTCAATTTTCATTTTCTTTAAAACCATTTGTGGAACAAGGAAACAATTATATACCTCACAGCAGAACTAAGAAAAAAATAGTCTGCTAATTAATACCTCACAAAATAAACATAAAAACTTATCTGGAAAAAACTAGGTAGTATATAATAGTTCAATGTAATAATAATAATAAAAAAACCCTGAACAACAAAAACCCAGCAAGTAATAACTTCCAAAACTCTTTATATCCCAAGATTATGGTTTGTGTGTTAGTACCATGAAAAATTTACCTATGTATTAAAGGTGCCAGTACAGAAAATGTTGAAGCATGTCCTGAACTTTTTTAAAGACACCTACAAAATAAATGCCTACATCAACTTGTTCCTTTTTTTTTTTTTAATGATGATGTGAAAAAATTCCACAATTAGCACATTTGTAGATTAATTTAAAATTTGGAGAGTATTTCTGCAGAATATTGGCAGAAGTTTCAGCACACACGCATCTAGGAAGAGAAATTTAGTACAGCTAGAAGACACACAAGTTTTATTTGTCCATTTGTTGCTAGAATTTTTGTATATTTAGGAGGAAAGCAAGGACTGAGTTGATTTAAATATGGATTGATTCACTAGATATGAAAGACTAAATGAGATACTTTTTTGGGGAAGAAGCAATAGTCAGGCTAGGTAGCTGAAGAAGGATTGCTACTGGAAGAAATGGTGAGCTCAGTGGGTACGGAGCTGTATTACCGTCATTTGCATGGGCTGCAGATAACAGGGTGGCAAGCTAAAAACCAAGTATTGATGAATATGAAAGGGAAAGGTGGAAAGACAAAGCAAAAGGCATTTAGGAAGAGAAAGAAATAAAATTAGTAAAATCAAAAATAAACCAGAAGAAAATATGAAATTAAAAAATGAAAAGAACAAAAGGAAGAACACTATAGAAGTACATAAAGAGAGGAAAATCAATGAAAAAATATTTGAGAGGAAAGAACATAAAGAAAAGAGGATGCCAAATGTATACTTGCCTATAAAGACACAAAGTTCTTTAAAAAGTACAATAGAAGAATTTCCTTTATCACACTATTTTTAACTTGTGCATATATTGAAAAATAATAAAATTATGCATCTTATTAAAAAATCTAATGTATTCTTTACTTCTACACATCTTCTTTATTGACTAGTTTATTTTATGGTAATTTAGAACATAGAAATGGAGAAAGAATAATTATTAAATTCAACAAAGGCCGTACAGAAAAAAAGTTCCAAAACACTCAAGTGCTGGTATTCATAACAAGCTGTTTGTGGTTCTTAAGTAAGCTACTTAGATTCTCAGTACGTGGGTGGGTATATTAGTCCTGGGACAAAAACTCTTCTGTTATTTGGATTGAAACCTACCATTTGAAGTTCTAAGGGGTGCTTATAAAGCATAGTACTATAACCTATCCCATTCTCAGCATTGCTTTTGCCACTTTATTCCTATACTGCATAATCCATTTGAGACTGCTATTTGAAACTGTGTGGAAAATTACCCATACCTCTGGAAAATTACCCATACATCATCGATGTATTATTAAGTTTCTAACATGTTCTAATTTACTTTCCAAAAGCATTCATTATGAGGAAATAAAACAAGTCACTAACAAAATGTAATCCAATCATAGCAGATAAATGAAAGTTCTTATTTGCACTTAACTGTTTTCCTGTAGTAATAAAACATCTAGATGCTGCAATGACTGGAAACTTAACATGTGTTGCATTTAATAAAGTAATCAGTACATTATATATATAGTTCTTTTAATTTAATAGTTATAAAAAGTAAATGATGCAAATACACCAGAGGGAAATAAAGAAAGTAAATCAAATAGATATCTATGTATGACATGTCAGAACAGCTGGGTACACTTAATGTAATTAAAGTGGGATAAGAAACAATAACAGACACGACACCAGCTTAAACCACAAGTTAAAAAACAGCGCCATACCATGAAGCACAATGGAATAATACAAAATTAAGAAAGCAAAGCAAAGTACATCTTGAAGTAGCTTAAGTAATTCTTTTGCGGTCTTTTCCAAATCAAGTGGTAGACGGCATGTTTTGAAAAGTACCAATATTGGGCAGGGTGGGGGGGGAAAGGAAGTGGGCCTTTCATGTACATAATGATTAAAAAAAAAAAAAAAAGTGCTAGAAGTTTTATCATAAACTTATAGAAGCATAGAAACATTTGGGTTGGAAAAGACCTTTAAGAACATCAAGTCCAACCACTGAACCAGCACTGCCAAGACTATCACTAAACCATGTCCCTAAGCACCAAATCTATGTGTTTTTTAAACACCTCCAGGGATGGTGATTCCACCACCTCCCTGGGCAGCCTATTCCAATGCGTCACCACCCTTTCTGTGAAGAAATTTTTCCTCATATCCAATCTAAACCTCCCCTGGCGTAACTTGAGGCCATTTCCTCTTGTCTCTGGTTACCGGGAAGAAGAGACCGACCCCCACCTGCCTACAGCCTCCTGTCAGGTAGTTGTAGAGAACAGTAAGATCCACTCCCTCCCCACCACCACCCCCCAAGCCTCCTTTTCTCCAGGCTAAACAACCCCAGTTCCCTCAGCGGCTCCTTATAGGACTTGTGCTCTAGACCCTTCCCCAGCCCCGTCGCCCTTCTCTGGACACGCTCCAGCACCTCAAAGTCCTTCCTGCAGTGAGGGGCCCAAAGCTGAACACAGGATTCAAGGTGTGGCCTCACCAGTGCACAGTACAGGGGGACAATTGCTGCTGGCCAGCTGGACAACTGTTAGATGTAGAAGTGTAGAGGAATGAAGCTGGGTTAATTAACATTGATAATATACAGCTACAGCTGTGGGCTTGCTTCAGGGGTGGTGGGTTGGCTGATGTGGATAATGTGCAGCTAAGGCTGGTTCCTGCTAAGTAGTTAAATTGCTTTAAGGGGTACGGAAGAGGAACACTGGATGAAGAGAGACCTGGAAGAAGCAGAGGGAGGAGAGAGCGCATGCCCCAGATGTAGGAGAGGCAAGAAGCAGGGTGGACTTGCCTGAAGAGGATGAAGAAACAGCACAGATAGTAGATGAACTTTTGAAACCTTGTGGGGGATTGGTGGCCATGCCAGGGCAAGGCACGTGAACTAAATGAAGTTAACCTGGTATGGGATGGTAAAAAGCCTTATTGCAGCCAGCTAGTTTTGATAGTGCTGAGACAGTTGGACAATCATTTGTTAGTCAATGACTCCAAAATTCAGTGGTTCTCTCTGTACAGTGTAAGAAAAAAAATGATTTACTGTCTTTTCTAAATATTTTGGTCACATTTATGATTCTACAATTTAAAAGCATTTTGATGTAGTTGTGAAGGCTCTGCTGCAATTTAGTTTACAATAAATAGTGTAAACTTATTAGGCGGTGTGGCTGGACTAGGAGAACATCAATTCATTGCGAGGCCTAATGTGGATATTAATGAAGTTTGGAAAGACAAATTTATCAACTGGAGACTGAAAAGTGAATGCAGTGTATTTTAAGTGCATGAAATGCATACAGAGATTTGTATATATGTCTGAACTGTGTTTTCACGTATAGTGCAATATGACTGTTGCAGTAGTCTTTCAACTTCTGAACAAAGCAAGCATAACTTGTATATTTTAGTTCCCATTAACTCATCATGGATGTATTACAAACCAGTAGTCTACTCAGGACTATTCATTTTGAATCTTGCTGGTGCATCCAAGTATTATGTGATGAGAGATCTATGTAAATACCCTAATATTAAGGCATTACTTTCAAGGAAAGGTTTACATAAGTTACCATGGGTTTCATGCACATGTAAAAATCAGAACAAAATAAAGTCCAATGGAGAAGTGGTGCATAACTTATTTGGGAATGGGAAAAATATGGGAGGGAAAGGAATATAAGTTAAAACATATGAATGGGGTTTTTGGAGGTACCTGTTGATCATCCCTGTACCTGATTACCACAGACCAATGTAAAAATAAACCATAATAATAAATCATAACAATGAATCTCATGTTTTTCTTATTATCTCTATCTGACTGCTACAGACAGAGGTATCTGGGATGGTGTCCCCAGGTGCTAGCAAGGCAACAGATGGACCAAATCTTCCTAAAAGAATTTACCTTTCCCAGATACTTTTCAAGTAACAACTTCTGTAGCTGTTTTGCACAGCCTCTTACATATACTTAATTATTCTCGCCTATGTGCTGTACACTAATTGGCTTCCACTCTGTATTTCAGATCATTCTTCAATATGTCAATATCATTTTTATGTCTAATACTGTATTTTAAAGCTTTGTGTCTGCAAAACCAGTAGGCTTACTTTTGCTAATGCACTGTAAAGGAACTACTCAAGGGAACTGGATCCAGGACAGACCTCTTCAGGACTTCCACTCAATAAGTCAGCTTTGAAAGTGAACCATTTACACCTAGTATTGGATTATCCAAAAAAGTCTGCACAATCAAATCTGTATTATACTTGCTTAAAATATTGTAATGTCAAGAAATGTCATAGACCTTACTGGAATCAAGGTACACTGCAGCAACCACCTGTCACCCATCCACAAGAAGTTTTATACTATCACAGGAGAAAACCAGATTGGTTGTAACTATTTATTATTGACAAATTCTTCAGGGTGATCACTCTTCTGTTATCTTGCAGCTGCATACAAATATTTTGTTTATTTATTTCAAATTTCTTTCTAGAGATTGAAGTCAAATTGACTAGTCTCTCCAACTTCTCTTTCTTTTTCCATAACAGCTTTGATGTTTGTCCTTTCCTAATCTTTTGATATGTCACCTGGCAGACACAAATTCTCTGAAATATCTTGATAATAGCTCTGAAATTACTTAAGACCGATTCTTCAAATATCACCAGGCATTAAAAGCATACATACCACCAAAACATCCCTTTGTATTGCAATCTGAGATTTCATTGGGTTTTGATAGTATTACTTGCAATAACTATCTTTTGCAGTCAACCTATTTAGTGAAGGCTGACCTATAATAAGCTGAGTAGCAGACTACCATTTTCATTTGTCTTGCTGTTAATGCACTTAGAGGGCAATGTTTTGTTACCCATCTAGCCCTAGCTGGTATCACATGCTATACTTTAACAGTCCTTGTCTCTAGATTTCATTTTTTGTATGGTTTCCTCTGGAAGTCAATGAAGAGGTCACTGTAAAAAATCAAAACAAACAAGGGAAGAGACATCCCAGGAAGTAGTGCAAATCAGTTTTACAGCATCACAAGAAAAAATAAACATAGTCAATTAATATCTGATCAACTTTTTTGTATTGTTACTGAGAAGAAACATATTTTTTTAGTGGAGGACAGGAAATTATCATATTAGTCTTAAAAACATAACACACCCCCCACCCAGCAAACAATAAAAAAAACCCCTTGCAAGTAGTTTTTCTGTACACAGAGAGAATTTCCTGATTTGCAGTTTCATAAAAAATGTAGGGCAATCCAGCAATGTGTATCTTTTTGAAAACTGAGTCCCAAATCTGATAACACAATCAAGTGTTTTCAAGTCTCCAGAGCACTGTAATAAATTATATCAAGCAGAATAAAAAGTTACAATATTTGGAGAATGGTGGCTGTAAACATCCTCCACACTCAATAAAATAATGTAGAAACTGGCTCAATTCCCCTCTCTCTCCTTGTGGAGCACCAATATGTTCTAGAAGTATTCAGTGCATAGACTCCGTGTGCATGCTTCATCATCTACACAGGTTACATATAAACTTAGAGCCAGAGCTTCAATAGTGGTACTTATTTAATACCTTTCAAATTCATGTAATGCCTGCATATTTGTTAAAACCTTGTAGTCCTTGACAGGACTAACTAGCATGACACACCCTGGTATACTAGAACTCTCCAAGTTATTTCCAAGGACAGTCTGGGATTTAAGCATTAGTGGGAGTCATTTCCAATAGGCAGTTCAAATGCTGACACCCCACTTTGGTGGGAGAAGAGAATTTAAAAGTGTAGAAGTCAACAAACAATCCCTGCTAGCTTCATGACCAGATACTGTTTACTTTAACAGTATAAATATATTCAGAATAACTACAGCTACTACTACCTTTCTTACTATCTCCTTCCAACTTTGGACCATAGACACAGGGCAAAGCACACACTCTTTGTTTGACATCTACTTTTGGCAAGCAGTCCCATAAATATAGCTAGTTTAGACCTGAGAATCATTATCTTTGTCCTTTCACTTTCTAATTTTCTTTAGTTATATGCCCATGGAATTCGTCCTGTTCTGGAGATTTAGTTTCCAGTAAAATCAGTCAGGGTCAGTATAAAAGACAAGAAAGAAAGCCACATTTAGCAAAGTAATCTTTTATGCTCTTGACCCAGAACCCCAGTTTCTTAATGACCTATGAAAGACAGAATCTGAAGGAAACCTATCCTGATCCAACCTCATTGTTTTATGAAAGATTAATTTGGACTCTGAAGTCAATGAAGAAAACTCATGGCAGGCAACACAATAATGAAACTCTAAGGGCCTGTTTAATTCTTCAGCAATGTCCAGACTCAAAAGCAAAGATAAATTTGCAGCTATCAACAATTTTACTTCAAGGCAGCTCTTCATGTGACCTTCAATCTTTCAAGCTTATCCCTTCTCTAAATTTCAAATTGATTGCATTAACGAGAGCTATTCAGGTTTGTACAAACATCACGTAACTGACATTAATTGGATCCATTATCTAAGACAGATCAAGTTCTTTTCTGCTTTCAGTTATCATTGCCAAGTTTTATTTTATTTCTTTGTGAGATATATATTTAGATATATATATATATGAGATATTCACATTGTGGTTGCTTTTTAAAGCAAATTTTCACAAGACATTAAAAAGTTTGTATTTTTCACATTTGTTCCCTTAATATTTTTATGTTTGCTGGTTTTATTTACTTGATCAACTCAAATCAATGATAAACTTTATTTTTTCCCACTTTTTGGCAGAGAACAATCCAATGTTTGTTGCTGTCAGTCCCATCTTAAATTTTCAGCTCCTGAAATTAAAGTCCTAATTTCATCTTCCCTTCTTTTAATACTTGGAATTGATAACGTGGCATAGATTTGTACTGCCTAACGTTAGGCACCTACTTTAGTTGATAAGCTAAGAGGCTATTCTTCATAGGACCTTAGTACAGTCAGGACAGAAAAAGAGGCTCCTATAAAGGATGATCTAAAGCGTTGGTATCACGTTCCACATTTCAGCAGCTCTCTGGAACACAATTTTCTGCACTGACTATCTAGGCAGTTTATGAAGACTAGCCCACTTATTTAGGAAATCAAATTAAGTAGTTAGAAGTAAGTTTTATGACTGTCCCCAATATAATTTTTAAATTGAGGAAGAATAGCTCTTCCTTTTTTCAACTAAACCCATTATGTGTGACCAAACTGATAAGAATAAACTTTGAATAGTTACTATAGTACTTGCAGGAGAGAGTTCAGAGAATCATAGAATGGTTTGGGTTGGAAGGGATCTTAAAGATAATCTAGTTCCAAGCCCCCTGACATGGGCAGGGACACCTTCCACTAGACCAGGTTGCTCAAAGCCCCATCCAGCCTGGCCTTGAACACTTCCAGGAAGGGAACAGGCACTTCTCTGGGCAACCTGTTCCAGTGTCTCACCACCCTCACAGTAAAGAATTTCTTCCTAATACGCAGTCTAAGTCCACCCTCTTTCAGTTTAAAGCCATTCCCCCTCGTCCTATCACTACATGTCCTTGTAAAAAGTCCCTGTCCAGCTTTCTTGTAGGCCCCCGTTAGGTACCGGAAGGCTGCTATAAGGTCCCCCCAGAGCCTTCTCATCTCCAGGCTGAACAGCCCCAACTCTCTCAGCCTGTCTTCATGGGAGAGGTGCTCCAGCCCATTGATCATCTTTGTGGCCCTGCTCTGGACTTGTTCCAATTGGTCCATGTCCTTCTTATCTTGGGGGTTTCAAGCTGAATGCAGTACTCCAGGTGGGGTCGCACAAGAGTGGAGTAAAGGGGGAGAATCACCTTGCTTGACCTGCTGGTCACATTTCTTTTGATGCAGCCCAGGATAAGGTTGACTTTCTTGGCTGCAAGAAGACACATTGCCAGGCCTTGCTGAGCTTGTCATCAACTAGCAGCCCCAAGTCCTTCTCCTCAGGGCTGTTCTCAATCCATTGTCAGCCCAGCCTGTATTGATACTAAGAGTTGCCCCAACACACATGCAGGACCCTGCCTTTGGCCTTGTTGAACTTCATGGGGTTTGCATGAGCCCACTTCTCAAGCCTCTCAAGGTCCCTTTGGATGGCATCTCTTCCCCCAGGCATGTTGACTGTACCATACAGCTTGGTGTCATCAGGAAACTTGCTGAGGGTGCACTCAATCCCAGTGGCCAGGTAGCCAACAGAGACATTAAGCAGTGCCACTCCCAATACCAACCGCTGAGGAACTGCTACACACCACTGGTCTCCACGTGGTCATCAAGTCATTGACTGCAATTCTTTGAGTGTGACCATCCAGACAATTCCTTAACCACTGAGTGGCCCGCCCATCAAATCCATCTCTCCAGTTTAGAGACAAGAATGCTGTGCTGGACAGCATCAAATGCTTTGCACAAGTCCAGGTAGACAAGGTCTGTTGCTCTTCCTTTACCCACTAACTCTGTAAACCCATCACAGAAGGCCACCAAATTGGTCAGGCACGATTTGCCCTTAGTGAAGCCCTGTTGTCTGTCACCAATCACCTCCTTTTTTGCCATGTGCCTTAGCATAGTTTCCAGGAGGATCTGCTCCACGATCCTGCCAGGCACAGAGATGAGATTGATCAGCCTGTAGTTCTCCAGGTCTTCCTTTTTTTCCCTTGTTAAAAATGGGGGTTATGTTTCCCCTTTTCCACTCAATGGGAACTTCACCAGAGTGCTGGGACTTCTCAAACATGATGGACAGTGGCTTTAGCCACTTCATCCACCGGTTCCCTTATGACCTGTGGATGCATCTCCTCAGGTCCCATGGATTTGTGCACCTTCAGGTTCCTTAAATGGTCTCAGACCTAATCTTCTCCTACCGCAGGAAGTTCTTCATTCTCCCAGTTCCTGCCTTTGCCTTCTGCAACTTGGGTGGTGTGGCTGGAGCACTTGCCATTGAAGACTGAAACAAAAAAGTCATTGAGCACCTCAGCCTTCTCCATGTGCTGGATGACCAGGTCTCCTGTGTCCTTCCAGAGTGGGTCACATTGTCCCCAGTCTTCATTTTATCACCAACATACCTATAGAAGCTTTTCTTGTTGCCCTTGATGCCCCTGGGCAGATTTCATCCTATCAGGACTTTAGCTGTCATAACCTGACCCCTGGATGCTTGGAAAATTTCTCTGTATTCCTCCCAGGCGACCTGTCCTTGCTTCCTCTCCCTGCGGGCTTCCTTTATTTTGTGTTTGAGTTTGTCCAGGAGCAATTAGTTCATCCATGCAGGCCTCCAGGTGTTTTTGCCTGACTTCCTCTTTGTTGTGACGCATTGCTCCTGAGCTTGGAGGGGATGATCCTTGAATATTAACCAGCTTTCTTTGGCTCCTCTTGCCTCCAGGGCCTTATCTCATGGTATTCTACTGAGAAGATCCCTGAAAAGGCCAAAGTCTGCTCTCCTGAAGTCTGGGGTAGTAAGTCAGCTGTTCACTCTCCTCTCTGCCCTAAGGATCTTGAACTCTACCATTTCATGTCCACTGCAGCGAAAGCTTCCCTTGAGCTTCACAGGCCGCACCTTGCTGGTGAGAACAAGGTCCAGCATAGCACCTCTCCTTATTGGCTTCTGTATTACTTGGAGAAAGAAGTTATCAACAACATATTTGAGGAAGCTCCTGGATTGCTTATGCCTTGCTGTGTAGTCCCTCCGACAGATATCGGAGCGGTTGAAATCTCTATGAGAGCCAGGGCTTGTGAATATGAGGTTCTCCTACCTGTCCATTGAGGGTCCTATCCATTTCATCTTCCTATTCAGGTGTCCTGTAGCAGACCCCCAGTACAATGTCACCTGTCCCTGCCTTCCCTTTAATCGTGACCCATAAGCTCTCATCCATCCCCAGGTGTAGCTCCATGCACTCCAGCTGGTCACTAACATAAAGGGCAACACCCCCTCCTCATCTCCCCTGGCTGTGCTTCCTAAAGAGCCTGTATTCTTCCATTCCAGTTAATTCAATAAAAAGATATCCAGATTCAATGCCTTCTTCCCTGGCATTCATAATCACTTGTTTTCAATATCAGTTTAATTAATAATTAAAAGTCACAGCAAAAAAGGGTAATTAAACGCTCCCTTCTTATATAGAATAGGTAATTATTTAGGCTTTGAGGATAACTTCGTTTTCTGCTATACACAGAATTAGTCTGTAGTTGGTTTTGAGGCTTTTTCTTTTTCAAAATGCTGATCCAAATATAAAAAATGTTTCCTGTGTAAGAAATTATCAATGGTTAAATATTTTTAGTAACTTCTAGAAAAGACCATAGATGCCCAAGCACATTTTACAACTAAGATGATGAAATGGTGACATATGGATGAATATACAAGCTGTCAAACTAATAAATATTTATTTGACCCTGATATGAAGGTTTTTTTGACTTCTGTAATAAAATTCCACAATGAATTTCTGCAGTAAAATACTATAAAAGACAGTTTGCCTAATTTTCACTTTTATAATCTACAAATCCAACATTTTTGGAAACAGCACGGATCGGGCTCTTTGTTCCTGAGTAATGATTCAATGCCAGATCGATGCAATGAAAGCACACAGAAGTGAAACTTAGTTTTATAATACAATTTCAAAGTACTTCCCAGAATTACAGAATAAGCCTGGAAAATGCTACTATTCTATTTTACAAAGTAAATGAAAAAAACTGTTTTCAATGCTAGAAGAAGAGTACTTCCCAATGCAGTAAATTCATCTGGGTCTTCAGGACATTTGGCTAGTTGGAGCAGAAGAAATATCTCATCAGGCTCCTGAGCCCCAGAAGTCCAAAACAGTTATGGCAAATGTAGTCTGCCCAGCATGACACATGTAAAACAGATTGGATTTGTAATAGACTCCCTGCCTATCTGTGCACTATATGTGATGTAAATACAGAGTTAACTTGTCAGAATCACTGCTGCAATATTACGCACAAACATACAGTATGCTTTCCAAGACCTGGCTGTGCGGTCCATTGCCCCACTCTCATTTATTTCATGGCTCCATCTAATCCACTTTTTAGGTCTACAGTGGAGGATTCTACTCATTACTGTGGATTACTAAGTATCTGCTGTATTAAAGGCCATTTTGGAATTTCTAACCCTAGAAAACTTGGGTTTAGAATTTTAAACCTGACTAAATTATGTATGTAAGTTCTACAAATTTTGCAACTTAATGCAACGACATGAATTAAAAAAAAATTAGATAATATAAAGAAAGCCTTACCTGGTCTGAGGGAGAACAACATTTATTTGCCATTTTCATCTATGAAAGAGAGATGGAAGAATACACAGTTATTAATACGCTGAAGAGTTTCTGTGATGCAATCAGAATTGACTTCGTTATTGACTACTGTATTAATACTTCCAAATTATATTTATAAGAAATTAAATCATGCGGTGCTTAAATACTACATTTTCACTACTACACAAAATTTACAAAACCAAGGACTCAAAAGATGGGAAGGCTTTTATCAGAGTTTTTATTAAATCCTTCATAAAGATTTGCATTTATGAATTTGACTTTGTTACTCTGAGGGAAATATTATACTGTACTGTATAGACACCTCACTTAGGTCTCCGTTAAACAATTGCTTAAGCACATCTATAAATTAAGCTTGTGATTAAGTACTTGTGAAATTAAGGGCATAGAGTGCAAGATGTGTTTAAAGATGAAGGGAATATTGTTCAGGTTTTCAATTTAGTTTGCTCTTCAAGATAAAGTTAGATATCTTTCTTTTTCCTCTCTGTTCACATAATGAAGAGTTTTGTTGACTATGGCTCTTCTTAGGCAGTCATAATTTTCATAGATGAGTGGTGGACAAACCTTGACAGATACTCAGTTCTTTAAAGTGAAACACTTCTTTGAAGCATAGCATTAGTATATGTAGTAATGGTATGGAATCTAGACAGAAAAATATTAGACTGGAAGACAGACTCTCCTATATGCAAGGCTATAAGCTGCAAACTGTCTTACAGTTTTTGAGTACTTCCAAAGGATCTTGTCATCAAGAAGCCTGTTTTGTAACAAAAGGTCTGTGATAGAAGAAGAAAAGCTATAGCTATGAACAGGAAAAACTACAATTGCCACAGGAAAAGAGCAGAAGAATCCCAGGGCTATTGCTTGTATCCTGGCCGTACCAGATTTGTAAAATCAAATCTGTGGGTAATCTTTGGAAGCAGAGCATGTCTGCAGCCATGTAGCTCAGTAAAGACAGTGGTGCCATTGCCTGTTGTGGTGGGTTGACTCTGGTCAGCAGCTGAGCACTCCACACAGCTGCTCACTCCCTTCCCCCTCCCAGCAGGAAGGGTGAACAAATAGGAAGTGTAAAAGCAATAAAACTATGGGTCAGGATGAAGAGAGCTTAATAAGTGAAGGAAACAGGGAAAGAATAAGTCATACAAAGGCAATCACCTGCCTTCCACAAACGGACTGATGCCCCATCTCCTCTGTCGGCTACATCACTTTTATTGCTGAGCACAATGTTATATGGTATGGAATATCTCTTTGGACAATTTGGGTCAGCTGTCCCAGCAGTGTCCCTTCTCAATTCCTTGCCTGTACCTCACTGGGGATTGGGGTGAGGTGTGTCAGAGTAATAAGAAGTCAACACCTTGATGCTGTGCAAGATCTGTTCAGCAACAGTCAAAATGCTGGTTAATTATTAATGCTGTTTTAGCCATAGATACAAATCACAGCACCATATGGCTGCTATGAAGAAAGCTACCTCCATCCCAGCCTCACCCAGTGCACCTGTAGGAGGCCAAAAGGCCTCATTATGCTAATGACAAAGGCCTCAGGATGTGTCAGGGTTGGTGGTATATATTTATATAAAAGATATAGGTTTATGAAGTATATAAAGTATGTGTACATTCCCTCCCACACACCACACTCCCCCATACCCACCCACCCACATTCACCAAGTGATGGCAATGACAAGTCATTATTCTCCATAGAGTGAAAAACAAAATGACCCTAGGACAAAACACAATGTGGAGGAGTACAGGATGACAGCAGGAACCTTCACTGTATGGACACAGGATAATACCAAGGCTCACGGCTACAGGAGCTCACTAGTCAGTCCTAATGCACCATGGGCCGTCAGGGCTCCTTCTCCCCCATACGCTCATTTCTGAAGACCATTTGAATTGTATGGTCAAACAGTGCAGGTGTGCTGGTGGGTCAGACCGCTGGGAGTGACAGGCTCTGGGGACAAGCTAGCCAGACCTGCTGGGAGCCTGGGGCATCTTTTGAGGCCTGGCTGCCACCTTGGGTAGAGTGCAGGAGAGCCTGCCATCCCCTTGGAGGGGCCCCGCCATACTCCCTACTACAACCCTGTCACCCCAGAGGAGGAACAGGGACCACTGCATGTGCTGGCATCTACAGCACAGAACAGAGGAGGACTGATGATGATGGAGCTGCCATGCAGCTGCCAAGTAGGGGGGGGGGGGGGGGCAGCAAGGTTCCTCGCAGCTCTCACACACAGCTCTGCCCAGAGCAGTCTGATCCCAGGCTGCGTGGCTGTGCTGTGCCAGGGGTGTCCTGGAGCGCTTTGGGAGGGGGAAGACGTGGCAGAGCCTCTTGGTGCTCTCGGGGTCCTAACATTAACAAACCAGCAGGATCTCAAGAATCCCACTCTGTAGCTTGGATAAAACAAATTGGTGATATGCCCAGTGTTGCAGAAGGAAGTAGACCTCATCAGTTTGATTCGGTAATAGGCTTAATCCTGAGTGGTTGTGCAGGACATAACCGAGAGACACCTGGAATTCTTTAATGCCAATAACTATACAGAAGCCATGCTATACACACAGAAAATATCATTTCCTTGCAGGTGGCCAAAGACAGGCTGAAAAAAAAGATTGCTTTAGCATAAACCAGTACAAATAAACAGGGCTATCAAGGATCCTGTCTCCTTTCACTCTCCCTCTTGGTTCACTCAAACTATTTAAGTTCCCTATATGATATGAAAAAAAGTTATCCTACTTTTTATTTCATTTGCCTGGAAAAATGTGCATGAGACGGGCCATGCAGGTTTTCTGCAGAATGAGGGTAGAGTACTGTTAAGCACATTCTCATAACCAGTCCAGCTTCCCATTGGTAAGGAAAGAATACTTTGGACTACACAGCTATTCACTGCACAGCCGTAGCTCATTCCCTATTCAAAGCAGGGACAGCTGCAGCCCTGACATAACTATGAGGAGAGGAAAGATTTCCTTCTGCATCACATTATGTCCCTATGTCACAGGGCTGAGGACAGAGAAGTATGCACTCTCCACTTCACCTGGCACCACACATTCTCTACATGCCTCCACAGCTGATGCAGAGAGATAGGAATACAAATGGGATATGTTACACCTTTCTGGCAGCACATGAGCTTTCAGTACTGCAGTACAGTAATGGGAGTTGGAGACAGCAGGGGAACTAAACCTAAAAACCTGGATCTGCAGACTGCAGGCAACTTGGAAAAGGAACTATTAAAAAATTATAATTCCTATACTGTGTTCTAAATGAATACATACAGTGCAGGAATAGAATGGGGATGAAATGATTTAGAACCATATACCTAAATCTAAATACCTCCCTGGCTGGGATTTATCTCACTTAACTCTGACTTGCCAAAAAAGAAAGAGTTATACATCTAATTTACCTGTATTCTCTATCCTGACAGCAGAGAAAGATCTTGATAGGAACCTGTTATTTTTCTCCTGGCTATAAGAGGATCATGTAAAACTGCTTGTCCCTTTAAAATCTCAACAGTTTGAACTGTGGAACTTTCAAATGGAGATTTTTAACTTAAAAAAAAAAAAAAAAGCAGCAGCAGTAAAGAAATATTTTCATGTGTTTTCACTCTGGGAATAGAATTTTTGCATAATCATTGAGGCAGTCAAATTTGTATACTGCCTCCTACACACAAGGATTTTGTTTCCATCTACATGTAACCCACATTCTGCTGTGTAAAGAAAACAAAGTCTTCTCAATCTTCTTTTTTTTTTATATGCATGCCTCAAGCTCATATTTCCTAAGTCTCTCCCTATTCAAATAGAACTTTCACTCCACTGAGATACTGAGTATGACTTAGATATACATGTACGCAAAGTCATAAAAGGAAAGCTTTACACACTATGACATACACAATTAAAAAAGCTGTCAAAGGCATAAATATGATCCAGATTACTAACCCTGTTTTGAAGGCAAATGTTAAGTTTCTACCATCCACTACTGAAACTGCTGGAAGGATTTATATAAATTCATAAATAATGTTTAAAGTCGAACAACTTCATCTTAATGCGTTCTCTTATGAGCTGCTCATTTGTAAATATTTTTTTATATATAACACCATTAGAATATAGTGGAGGGAAAAAAACCAACAAACACCTTGAGGAAGTTATAGATATAAGAAACAAGTGTCTTTAGGTGCTTCTACTGATTATGACTACATTAATGTTCAGTGTTATGTTTCAAATAAAATAATTAAGATGCATGAGAAAAGCTGCACGTATTTAATAGCTGGCTATCTGAATGGTGCAAAACAGAGAGAAATATATATTATTCCAAGAAACTCCGACCTAAAAAAAACATCTCCAGCACAGCATTGCAACTTCAGCCTACAAAGAACCCTCTAGCTGAACAAACAAAGAATAGGAGCAGCGAGAAGCACAGGCAGATCAACTTGTTTCTTGTGCTTATTGTTTCATAACGGAATCTTCACTGCCAGTTTCTGTTCCCTTTCTCCCCTCAGTTTCTTCAACTGTACCTCCTTCTGCAAGAATAGAGGTGTATGAAGAAATAAATGTGAGGTGCTGATTAATCTCTGTTTATTTCTCACAAAGGTAAATGTGAAGAGCTTTGAGAACATTTTGAAGATTGGGAATAGAATCACAAAGGAAGATGATAGGGAAGTTTCACACTGGTAGAAAAGTATGTGAAAGACAAGAATATGAACCGTGGTGAATAATTTGGGGCTAGGGTCCTGAGAAGAAAAAGTAACCCATACTGCTTGTAAGACGGAATGCTACTAGTTTTTCAGAGCTAACCATACAAGGAGCATGTCTGTAAGGAGGGCTGAAAAGATACCCTTACATTTTTCTCCATGTTGCAGTATTGTATTCCCCATGGTTCTCTGTCCTATAAGAACCAAATCTCTCCAGGCTAATACCGGAATCATTATATCTCATCTACCAAGTAACACTTCTGGATATGTTAACATCCACGGGTAGCATCCTTATGCAGTGAGGACTTCTCACATCTTCACTATTGAAAGATGACTCCCCCTTTACACTCGGTCCCCAGAGAGCTTGTCTTTGCATAGAAGTTAGATGTTTCAGTACTTCAAAAAACTAGCCTGACATTAGCACAAGTGTCACATTGTGTCAGAGCTATTTTTGTACTGCCTACATTAGGACTGTCTTCTGGCACCAGCAGGAGATCTGACAGAGCTGCCAGCTGCTGAACGAGACTGTATTAGGGTAAAATAGCAAAATAAAGTATATTAGGGTAAAGTGATACATGAAAGATAGGGTGCACTGTAAGAAAACAATTAATCTGTATCAGGAGCTCCTTAACCAAAATTCTAAAATAAATTGTTCAAAATAGTATGCAAAGTTTTATGACAAAGGATGTATATAACAGTAGCACAAATAAGCACAGAAGAATGACTAAGGTGCAGGAAGAGTTGCTAAAGTCAAGAAACAAGTATCAGCACATACAAAATAAAAAAAAATATGCGGAAGTAAAAGGTGAACAATGGAAAGTATTGCTTAAATACTTAGTAACAGGTTGAGTAAGAATGTTAACATTCTTTATGCCAATGGTATCAGCAAGAAGGTCCACTGTGACCATACACCTAGCAATTAATTTATGTACAGAGATGATAACATAGGACATAAAAATAGGAAGTGAATAGTTTAAATATTTGGAGAAGCAATGGAATTTAGAATTAGTAAGGACTCATGAAAATAACCTATAAGTAGATAAGAGACTATCTGAAATAATCTCGGAATCAGTAGTGATTATCTTCAGGTACTTCTGGAGAATGGAGGAGACACTACAGAAATGGAGAAGTGCAGAAACAGGAATCTGAGGAATTACAGATCCATTCCCTAGCATCAATTTCATATGTATGATTAAAAAAGACTAATTTTGTGAAATGATACTATTAAGGTAATAAAAAGCATTCAAAATGGATTTTCAGGAAGCCTAATCCAAAGGCCTTGCCCTAGGCACTGTGGGTGTCAAACAGTCTGTGTCCTCTGCCCAGAGGCAGGGAGCAATCTCCAGCCTTCCTTTTCTGACCATTTTAGTTGCAATCCAGCCTCACACTCCTAGTCTTGAAAAATGGTTTGCAGTAAAAGGGATTCTCACTATTACATCTCCTGTTCTGATGATCACTAATTAAAATAATTGGCCAGACCTTCCCAGTTGTAGCACAGGCTGAACACCTGACAAAACCTGTAAAGCATTAAGTCCAAGTAAAATGTATACTTACTTCTCATATGATCTGTATAGAGTTTACTCTGTATCTCACCAAGAACACAAAACATTAATTTATCATGGCTGCTGTTTCTCAGACCCTTCCCTCGAACAGCCACTTAGACAAACACCAGATGAACTACTTTGTTTACAGAATTCACTGTTGTGATAGATAACAGAGAAGAGCAATGCAAGTACTCAAGCGTATAACAAAATATTGTTGCAGACAGGTCACAACACAGTGAAGATACTATGTCAGGACACATGCTGCTGCAAATACTGTATTTGAAAAAAACAGACTAGAACCCTATGACTAATAAAACCTGCTTGCATTTATAGCCACTTTTTATTCTTATTCACCTATATCCCTGGAGTGGCTTTTATTGAGTGGATCTCTTTAGAAAGCAATAGATTTGGGCTTAGTAACTATGAACTGGAATTGCTCTAAAAATATTACCATACACTTCTTTTTCTATTCATGCAGAAGGAATTAGGAAATTACATGAATAATTTACATCACTTCCTCAGAATTATCAAATAGTAATACCCTGTAAATGATGTAAACCACTAGAGAATAGAGAATAATTATAAAGCATGCATCATAAGCAAAAAGTCTGATTTTTCCAGAGATTGCTTAAGCAGCTGAGTATTTAAAAATAATTAACATAATAACATAATAAATGAACTATTCTGATCAAATGTGATTCCAAGTAACTTTTGAAGACCAGAAAAATAAATTCAATTTATAATCCGTTTTGATGAAAGATTTATATTTAAATCCAGTCCAAAATAATACACAATATAATCTGAAGAATTAAGCAACAATTAACCTAGAATACAAAGCATAAATCATAATTTATAAAAGAAGTTACAGCCTGAACACATCTAAAGAAAAAAAGATTAGAAACCTGCACAGGCAATTCTTCAAGGGACAGCTCTGCTATTATGTTTTCATCATTGATTTCTATCATTTCAAAAAGACTGAAATATATTTTCAATATTGTACATTATCGAGCTCACTATATAACTCTATGATTCAGTTGTCCTTTCTTGGAATAATAATGTGCTGTCTAAGTAATAATTTTCTGTTTCTCCAGGGATTATTTAATACTTCTGTTTGCAATAGCAAATGCTACTTATGAATTTACAGGAATAACTTAAAACAGCATAAGCACTTTTATACACCTAGGGAGAATGAAGGAATATATGTACTTAAATATATCAACTCTTAGATAACTTAGAGAGGTAAAAATGCTGTGTTCCAATAAGCCTCTGTAAGTCACACTTTACTAACTACAACATTTCCACATGCCTACTTTAAAATCAACAAATACTAATCTCAAGCACATTTTAATTACAAATATGTAAAAAATAAATATGTGGTCAAGTCTAAAGCTCTGTGAAATGACCAGAAAGGATAAATATTTTGTTTTAAAAAGTGTTTAAAAAAATAAATTCAATCTGATTTTCTACTACTTTTTTTTTTTTTTTTTTATAACAACACTGCAAGTCTTGAAAAGTTCTTGATACTTTTGATTTACCAGACATTCTCTCCCTGCTCTTTCCTTTCTCCTTTTCCTCTCCGTACACATGCATTTTATATATTGTATCTTAAATGTGAACTGTTTTCTACCCTTGGAAAATTAGAAATAATTTTACAATATCAACGAAATATGAAAATATGCAGAAAGTAACATACATTTTGAAGTGTCAAATCACTGATGTTAGTTGATATTGCTCTCAGCCAGTCAGCACTCTCCTGGGCTGTATAAAACTGAAGTATCCCAGTACTAACTCCATCAAGTGCCAGCACTTCAAATGCATTAGATCTGCAGTAAGAAGAAATATATCCGTAAAGGAAGATACGTCAATATTCTGAAACTGCCCAATATTTCTCAGTGTTCAAGTGATTTTTACAGCTTTTGACATGTTTTGAGTCTTAATTTTACAAATCAAAAGAAAGGCAAAAAGGAGAATGATAATAATGGGCAGTACCAGGAGCAACACATACAATAAGTACTTTCTCTGTACCAGCATATATATGTGCTGATCATTTACTTCCATTGAGTATACATATTATGTTCATAATTACTGAACTTAAGGTAGTGTATTCAGAAAGTATGCATTAGACCTTCTTGAAAAAACAAATTTTTTATCTTTTAACCAAAATGACTGTTTTCTTTATTGCATTTTGGTTTCATTTACTAGGAATGTATTAAGTTGCAAAGAACTGCCTTCCCTAGCTTTAATTCCTTGGATTCCTGTACCTTTCTACATAATGTTCTAAGCAATGTTTCCTTTAAGTTATAACACTGAAATTTGAAAAATGTACTTAGAAATTTCTTTAAATATTTTTTTAATGTAGGGCCCTTTCTCAAAACAGCACTGACACACGCTAATGTGCAACTGCATTTTATTCATTTTTTAATGTATCTTTTATATGTTCACAGCAGCATTATTCTGCAAATGCCAATGCTTTCCTTACTATCTGCAGTAAGTTAAGCACTGTGTATGCGCCTCTTAAATCCTCCACACTGGAATGCTGGTGTGATATGCTTTTTTAACTATGAGATGTTTCAATAGGAACAACAACAGCTCATTATGTAGTGGCGTGGAAGTACAATGGTCTAAACTTAAAACATGTGACATGCAATAGTTTCAGCAACTAAACTTCAGAAAGCTACATATATTACTCAACTGCACATGACTGTCACGAGAATTAGATTTTAGTCATATACTATTGTGAAAGACAATTATCTGAATGATTGTGCATATAGTTTGTATGTAATATGGAGAATATCACTGCCACCTCCTACATTCAATAATTAGATATTTATACTTATATGGTATATTGCTTTCTTTTCAGTACTAACCTAGAAGAAAGCAAAGTACTGAATCAAGAATACTGCTCCACAAAATTTCTGGGTTTTCCTGGGATTCTCTGATCTTAGGTAAAAGTCCTCTACTGCTTAATTTATGATATATGTCAACACAAGCATTCAAAATGACACAAAGTTGTTAATAGGCAGTTATTAATTCATGACTTACTGGAAAAGGTATTAACATTTCTCATTTGTAGGGAGTTTGATGGTGAACATGAATGCTAAACTCTATATACTTGCTAAAAAAGGTCATATAAACCACCCCTCACAATATTAAAAAGACAATGTATCCTAATAGATATATACACATTAACTCATATGCTTTACTTTTAAAAGAGTTGTAAAGAATTATACTTGCTGTTCACAAAAATAACATTCTTGGCCTGAAGACTTAAATATTTATCAGCTGATTCCCTTGTTTTCCTTTCATGATTGAATTATCATGGAACTAGTAAAACCTTGTGGCAATAGCACAATGCTGTGTCACTTTATTTCAGTAAATCTGTTTCACCTCTTCAGAAAGAAAGGTCAAAATAAATCCTTTTATTGTCTTCAAGTAAACTGAATGAAATAATCACCTCTGAAGCATACTGTTCCTTTTACCTCAGACTGACAAAGATCCCAACAGTGCTGTAATGGAATGACTTATGGCATGATCTCTTTGACATCCCACTGAGACAGTGAAGGTCTGTCATCCCCTATGCGTTGATACACAGCAGAGCATGGAAATAAACTTAATTTGGTGCCATGAAGAGAAACAATTCACAACACCTAACTTAGGTATCAAATTCGAATATCAAAGCTAGGATGCTAGAATCTTTACACAGACAGAAAGGACAATCCAGAGCATTTAACAGAGCCAAGAAACAGCACGTGCTTTCCACACCACAGGGTGCGTAGATACGAAACTCAGCTTCAGTAGTAGATGCATAAAGGTATGCAGTGTGAAGGCCTTATCCGAGTGGTACAGAGTTATACACGAGGCTGATGAAACATCACAGAAGGGAAATCCTCAGCTAAAAGCTGATGCTACCAACACAGGAAATCAAGATTTAAAAATAATGTGGTTTATAACTATTAATTAATCTTTTATCATCTGAAACATGGTGCTGGCAATAGTGCAGTTTACGCTAAAATTCCTGTTGTCCTTTACCTTATTAAAATATGGCGATCAGTTATAAAAGACAGTTAACAAGAGTGAAACAAAAGCATCTAGAGATCGGAACACTTCACAGACAGAATTATCTGCACAGAATCAAACCGGGTGTGAGGGATCCTCCAAGTCCAGCCTCTTTGCTAACTGGTTTAAAATACAAATCTCTTTTCCACAGGAAGACCAATACTGGACACAGTATTTTAGATGCAGGTATTTCAGATGTGGCCTCAGGAATGCAAAGTAGAGAATAACCACTTCCCCTGACCTGCTGACTACATTACTGCTAACACAGCCCCATATGCGGGGCTTCAGCACTGGAAGTGCATACAGCTGACATACTCAACGTGGTGTCCATCAAGATGCCCAAGCCTTTCCTGCAGAGCTGTTCCCTTGTCCCTGGAGACTGATTCCAGGGCACCCTTCCTTAGGAGCTCTGTCTGATTCAAGGCTTCTCATGTGCCAGAGGTCATCACAGTGCCTGGCACAGTGGACTGAGACCTTTGGGGAACCGCTGTCCCCACTGCGTTGACTCAGGGAGAAAGCCAGCTTCACCAGAAAGCAGCTCAGTGCATTAAATAAAGCAGGAAAAGAAAGAGCATGGGTGTTCAAAGTTTACAGATGTCAGCCACAAACTTTGTGTGATTAAGACAGTAATTTTGCTCTCAGCCTTACTCAACTTTACATTATTTCTTGCCTTCAGTAACAATCGTTCCCAGAACTCTACAGATCCTACAATATATTGCTATTGTTGCACGTATCACACTGTGGTCTGAAAAGCATAATATATAAAGCTACAAGTAAAAACAAGTATCCAAACTAAAAATAAAAGCTTAATAAAATGAATGCTGAAGCTTTTGTTTTGGTTTTAAATGAAACAATTAATGCAAGCACCAAGACAGCACTGGAATTCAGAAGAAAATAAATTCTAGAGGCTTAAATACCATGCCTTTCTCCATTTCCTCCAAACACAGAAAAGAAAAAAAAAATACAGAGGCACAACTAAGCACCTGTTGCTGTTAGCTGACAAGGACGAGTTTCCATTTAATACCAAATAGTAAATTTGAGAGGTCTCAAGATGCTATGAAGTTATCTTATCACCACAAAATAAGAATATGTTTTAGCTCTTTTTTTTTCTTTCTCTGAGGCTGCAAACTTATTTTAAAACACAGTTAGAGGAAATTCCCATCTCCTCTACTACTGCTTTTACTGTACTGACTGCTGCAACTAGAACCAGAAAAGAATGTTTGTTTTTCCTAAATTTGAGAAATTTGGGCCAAATTACACTCATATTTCTTATTATTTTCAGATTTTCACCCAATCTGTAACTTTGCTCCGTGCAAGCATTTCCACAAAGGAGCATGAGGCATTGTTTTCTGTACTCAGCCTCTTTCTATCTCACTTTCACATGGAAATGATGAATGGATCTGCATTGCTGGTGTCTTTGGGGTTTTGTTTATTGCATTAAATTCTTTTAATAAAATAAACACTGTCTTTATGAGAAAGACAGTAAGACTAACAGATGGGCATTGGTAGGTTTAAGTTCTCTTCCTGACATTGACACTTTTAAACAATTAAAATTAATTAATATTAATAGAGCATATTTTTGCCATACAAGCATTTAGCTACTATAGAAGTGTTAAATCCAAAGATTTTTCTAAGAGAAAATGTATTTTCAGTGACAGCTGAAATGGGAAAAGCTGAGATTTTACTTTATAGGAGCCTAAGAATTTCAGCAAAATATATTTTAAGATTTTCAGTATGTGTGGCATGTGAAACCATCTTTACATTAGGCTTATCTCAATGTTTTACTGTATTTCCTTAATAAAACCTTAGATTCTTGTCTGACAGTAGCTGTTTTACCTGAAGTTTACTACCATGCCGACAGACAGATTTGCCTACCTTTGCATCTTTCCAGGTCCTAAATCAGTCTTCTTTCCTTCCTGTTCGCATCCTTTTTTGATGTCTGAGTTGACTTTTTATTGTTTTTCTTACAGCATTTTCCAGTGGCTTGTTTATAGTACTACATGGCCCTCTTGCTAGAATTTCTATTTAGCCTGAATTTTTGTGGACTGTGGGTGATCTGAATGGAAATTCCCAAAAGAGAATTATCTGAATTACTTAATCTCTTTGAAATTCTGTGTTAAAAATGGGATTTTGTATTCTAAATGACATATACCTCATATCTTAAAATATATTCAATTTGCTTGTATAATTGGACTGTTAACAGAAACTATGTTGCTTAAAAGATATTGAAGCATTAAACATAAACTTGGAATGCATTTTATATTTGGGGTTTTTTTGAACCTTTTTCTTCCAGTTTTGTAACTTTATTATTAAACTTGGAGTAATGAATTAAGATAACTGAAGTAACACAAACATGCTTCTACAGGTATTTCCTTAACTGATGCGAGTATAGAAGTAGCTGTATTCCATTAGATTTTTAATAACTTGTGCAGAAGAAAAGGATAGTGGGAGAGGGCACAGGTTTAGCATTCATGAGATTTCTTATCCTGTTTCCTGTGAAGTCATACAAATAGTAACACCAGCACTGAGGAGAAAGAACAAGCGAAATATCACCAGCTGAAAGAGAAAAGAGAGTAGGATACAGGTGTGAGGTATCTGGTTTTGCTGCAGACAGAAAAATCTGAGGACTTACATTCTCAGCATGCTTTATTGGTATGGAATAGGTGGAGGAGTCTTGCAGGGAAATAGGAGTAGCTTGAAAGACTGAAAGCTATACGCAGTATCAGTGTACTCCTGTCAAATCCTGAGTGCAGAATGTGTAGTAGGACTAGTCAGTGTGGTCAGCTGGAGAATGGAGTGTATATATACTTATCAAGTGTTTTATAATTCCAGCACAATTATTAGTGGTAATTCAAGAGATGGATTTCACCTCATTCAAGTATATGAAGATCTGTTGCCTAAGTATATGGATCACAGGCAGCAGACACAAGCTGGAACATGGCAAGCTAATTCGACATTAGATTTTTATTCTGGTTTTTTTCCCACTAAGGTGATCAAAAACTGGCACAGGATGCACAGCAAAGCTGTGGAATCTCCACCCTGGGAAGTGTTCAGGAATTGACAAGAGAGGGCCCTGAGCACCATGTTCTCATTAGACATACTCTGAGCAGTGAACTGGACTAGGTGACTTCCAGGATCCCTTCTAGCCTGAAATATTTGATGATTTCTGTAAGTCATGCTAAACTTGTGAAACTTTTTTTTTTTTTTTTTGTTATCATAAGTGAGTGCACAAGATAAGTGAACTGGATCATTCTATGGAGACCCTTATTCCTTTTCATTGACTCCAAGGTGAGTCCAGGGATTTCACACATTCATAGGTGAATGATTACTACTGTCAGGTGAGATGAATCTCATTCATTAAACTGCAGTCCTACAAAGATTTTAAGCACATGGGCGGTCCCACAGCATTTAGGTGAAATGTCATTTTGCCTCAAGTTATTGACATGAAGATGCCTTTTTTAGATTCAGAGCGCATCACATGTTAATTCTACTCAGAAAGAAAGTACAAGAAAATGTTAGTAAATATAAATTATCAAATCAAAAAAAGATTGGTTTCACCATCTTATTGAATGCATTGGCAAAATAATTATTATCAAAGCTAAACCCCCTTCAACTGTATTTTTAAAAAGTCTTAATGCAAGTGTTTACAATTTATTTTGATCACCAGGATAATAAACATTCAGGCCACTTTCTAATTGCTCCTTAAGCAAAATGGAAGTGTGTGGGAAAGGTTAAAATTTTAAATAATAAATCACTCAATTGTATTTCACAGTATTCATTGTAGGAAGACTGGATTTACCTTAATGATGTCTTCAGAGTTGATTTGATAATGTCAATGGCTTCAGTCTCCAATATAATACATAAGTGTCTCTGTGAATTTTTTTACATACTTGAGATGGCTAACAAAATCTGTATTTGGATAATAATTAACTGGACTGCCTGCAACTGCAATGCCAGCTGAGGTCCAGGTTTAAGCTCTGTAAGTCTTTTGGAATGAGGAGAGCATGTAGCTCATGACAACAAACCTGTGTCATGACTACAGAGATCATCAGTGACATTATGTCTAAATTACATGCAAAAGATTGCTTCTTCAGGATGTTCAATTCTCCACAGGATTTAAACATCCAATTTATACTTTCTATGAAATGCAGACACGTTTGTTAGGGAAAAATAGATGTCCATATGCTTGACTTACACTTAGTAATGTGCTGGATTTCTTTGAAATCTGAACACCTTCTGCTTTCAGAATTAAGAACAATATAGGTTGATCATGTAATTACTACTATTATTGATAACACCATGCAAATTGGTTTTTTCCCATAACTCTCCTCTGAAAATATGTATTTCTTGAACAAATAGGTATTTCGTAAAATAACAGCAATAAAGCTAAATAATGAGCATCACAAACTTCAACATATTCTGCTCACTGTAGAAGTTGGTTGGGTTTTTTTGGTGTCAAAGTTAGTGGGAAGCAAGCAGGTCTGCTGTGGAAACTCCAGGCTATTTATCTATCCTAAGGCATTTACTGAAGACATCTGGGGGTAGATTCCTTCTGAGCTAATCCTGGTGGATTAGAATTTAATATGTGGTCAGCAAGCAGAAGACAAAGTCAGTCTCAAATTCTCCAGAAACAAACAAAAAATAATAATTCTTTGAACTCAGTGGTAATATTAACAATTCCCCGAGAGTAATAATGTGTTTATCTTTTTTGGAGGACAGTATTTATTTTGCCTTTTCTTCTGCTTGCTGGCAATATGCCATGATGTAATCCACCATTCTGTCTTCTCAGGGATGCTATTTACCAGAAAAAACCAAGACTGAAGAGGTGTCACATGGATTTTCCAGAGCAACACATCATCTCTGGGGGAAAGCAGAAATGGTTCCTGAGTACACTCATCCTGAAAAGATTGGAAGTTCTTCATTTTTGCTTGTGCACTTAGTTGCAGTATAGATTTTAAAACTAGAAGCTAAATATCACAAGCGTGAAGATTCAAAAAACAAATCAGCTCACTCTCCTTATGTTGGCTTCATGCTACTGAACAGAATTAAAGGGATTTATTTAAGTATATGAATATATTGCCCTAGAGTGCAAAGAAACAGCAATTTCCTTAGTTTTCATGTCACTGATTTTTGATACATTTTTATACTGCATCCAAAAGTATGTCTAATGTCTGGCCAAAACATTTTACATGACTTCTTACACCGGGAACTGGTACTAAATCTCTAAGAAGCGATATTCAGTGCTGACCTTTTATTCTAACTGTGTGGCACTGCTCCTGTCTAGCTTTTTCTTCCTGCCTATACCTTGATTTTGTCTGATTTAGCAGCTTATTCTAGCCAAGGGTAAGTGACCAGAATTGTAGATAGATCTGCAGAATGGCTGGTCACTTATGAGCTACTTTTCTGTTTACAGTCTGTTGGGCAGATCTTATTCTGTTGCCTGCACATTCCTGATCCCTTGCAACTGATTTCCAGAACATCCTGCTGCTTGAGCAGAATGTGACAAGTATACTGGAAACACTTAATGATGCTTTTAAAGAAAAACACACATAGCAGTCTTCAGTCCTTAAAAAACTGTATATAGCACATTTTTTTAAAAAAAATCCACTGATTTCATGGCTTATTCTTTTTACACGTGACCTGAACAATGTAGTACAAAACCAGTAAGTTGTCCTGTGCATCATATTCCTAAAGACATAACAAAGTGCTTGCTGGAGGGCTTCAAAGATGAAAAAATTCAGAACAGAAGTTACAGAATGGATTCCCATACAGGCAGATGCCAAGCTAGTTTTAGTACTTTCTAACTACAGTCAAAAAATCAACCCGCATGTAGAAATCAAAAAAACATTGCCCACAGTGAAGTATATGTCTTTTATTTCAAGGCTATCAGGTCTAAATCCATTGAAAACAAATGTCACTTTCCAACTCTATGCATAATGGAAAAAAACCCCAACCCTAAAATTCCTTAAGTGCCAAAGGAAACCCCGGTTGTTAAATCCTAAAATACTACAGCTGAAAATAGGAACAGTGACAGTAAAATACCTTTTGAGAAAAGGCAAAACTTCTAATATAAAATTTTATGTTTTTATTTAAATAATCAGAATTGTACATAGGTTCTAGATGGGGCCTTAGTAGTTTAATGGTTTTAATGCTTCTGACTTCTGGAAAATGTTTCTCCTGCTATACTCTGAAATATCTGTTTCTCCTTTATAACTCTGCAGGGCAGTGCTTTTTCAGAGCTATTTGCTGTTTAACTACTGTACCCAATCTTTTCCTTCCTTTCCTGCCACGTAACAAAGGCTTCACCAGGCTCCTATGAAAACCTATTTCATAGGGTTTTTTTGTTGTAGTAACAATATCATCCCCCTGCATTTTGTACTATTATGTTGCATTCCATTTCCAATAGTTCTATCCTCTCATAAAGTATTGTGCTCCTTTTTCTGTACTGATGATGCTGATTCTGTGTCACCAATGACTTCAATTAGTGTACCATTTTCTGCATCATCAGTCAAATCGCCCTTGAGGCACACTATTAATAATAACCCTCCAAAACTGCACTTTCTTTTTCATCTTACCTTTTATCAGACATTAATCTCTCTGCCACTGTCTCTCACCCTATTGCTCTATATTAGTTTGATTGAGATATCTTTCAGGTACATACTTGTTCTTCTTACCCTGAAGTTCAATGTAACTGCAACTGTAAACAGTGAGCAAATACTCATTCAGGTTTTGTAACTCAGATTTTGTTTAATGCCTGTACCTTTCTCAAAATTGTTTATTTAATTTCTTACTTTCCAATTTATTTATCTAATTAAAGGCATTATGTTAAATCACTAAAATGTTAAAATGGAAAACAGAATCCTTCAGGAAGATTCTGTTAAGAAGCCAGTGAGCCAATTAAAAATAAATAAATATCCCAAACCCAAAACCACCCATGTAAAAAAACCTGGACAATACTCTGTAGTAATTGCAATGGCCAGAATACCAAGAAATAGAAAATAACACCTAAATCTAATTAAGTTGTTTTGTAATTGGGATCATAGCTACATGGGCTCATAGCTACTGGGCCTGAATTACTTCCACTCCACTCATTTCTTCAATCTAATTTCCATCTTCCAAAGAAGCAATTTTTTCCCCCCATCCCTAAACTCATAATGTTCAAGAGGTTATAGTGATTGTACATTCACTTAGTCAAAAGCTCCAGTCAATACAACAAATAAAAAGGATTATATAGTACTGCCACTGTCTGCTGAAAGGACTAAAAATACATGTCTATATTTTTTTTTTTCCAAATACGGATCCAGACATTCCATAGGAGAGATGAAAGACTATAAATGAATGAACTATGTTCTTCATCGACTACTTATCTTTACTTTTCCATCTTAAAAACAAAACCACCCCAAACTATGCCATGAACTACAAATTCCTTTGGGCGAGGAAGATTTAACTGATCTTATCATTTCTCTGTTAAACTTCCATCACATTCAGTGACCAACTCTATTCTCAACACTCAAAAAATGTCTCCATTACCAGTTAGCAATTAAGAGTATTCACAGGAACAGTCCTCACTGTATAGATTACCTTACCTCTTACAGAGAAAAATTACATTGATGGACTGGTGAGAAGTTCAGAATGATAGAAGTAGCAGTGCTATATTACAAAAGCAAGTGAATAAAAGTTATTGAATTAATAAGTAATCAAAAAGACTGATCAGCACACTGCATAGAAATATTCTTTCAGAGTCCAATCATATCAACAGCATGAAATAAACTAATTAAAGGTGATTTCAGTAATTAATACAATATTTCTCTCCCAGTGAGAAGAGGCATGATATCTACTACATTTCTTATCTTTCCTTTAAAATATTCTGGGGAATTTTTTGGCCTGTAGGTAGTGGTGTTCCCCAAGAGTCAGTATTGCATCATCATGTTCAACTTATTCATCAACGACCTGGATGAAGGGACGGAGTGTCCCCTCAGCACGTTTGCTGGTGACACAGCACTGGGAGGAGTGGCTGAGACCCCAGCAGGCTGCGCTGCCATTCAGCGAGACCTGGGCAGGCTGGGGAGCTGGGCGGAGAGGGACCTCATGGAGTTCATCAAAGGCAAGTGGAGGGTCCTGCCCCTGGGCAGGAATAACCCCCCGCACCAGTACAGGCTGGGGCTGGCCTGCTGGGAGGCAGCTCTGCGGGGAAGGGCCTGGGAGCTCTGGTGGGCAGCAAGGTGCCCATGGGCCAGCAGTGTGCCCTGGTGGCCAAGAAGGCCAGTGGGACCCTGGGGTGCATTAGGAGGATCATGGCCAGCAGGTGGAGGGAGGTGATCCTGCCCCTCTGCTCTGCTCTGGTGAGGCCACATCTGGGGTGCTGTGTCCAGTGCTGGGCTCCCCAGTTCAAGAGAGACTGGGAATTACTGGAGAGTGCCCAGCGGAGGGCTGCAAGGATGATGAGGGGACTGGAGCATCTCCTTTATGAGGGAAGGCTGAGAGAGCTGGGCCTGTTTAGTCTGGAGATGGAGAGCAGATCTTACCAATGCCTACAGATACCTTAAGAGCAGGTGTCAAGGGGCCGGGCTCTTTTCAGTGGTGCCCAGTGACAGGACAAGGCGTGACAGGCAGAAACTGCAACACAAGAAGTTCCATCTGAATATGAGGAAGAACTTCTTTCCTTTGAGGGTGCCAGAGCCCTGGAATAGGCTGCCAAGAGGGGCTGTGGAGTCTCCTTCTCTGGACACAATCAAAACCTGCCTGGACGTGATCCTGTGCAACCTGCTGTGGGTGAACCTACTTTAGCAGGGGGTTAGGCTAGATGGTCTCCAGAAGTGCCTTCCAACCCCGACCATTCTGTGATTCTGTAATTTCATTTTGTGATACAGACAAACATACTCCACAGTCCCATCTGCAGTATTTTCATTCACCCCTCTTTATGTATAATGAAGGAAAAAAATCTACCCCATACTCTCTTGTTTCATGTACGGTGCTGACAGAATCTGAAATATATGAAAATAGACTCTTGTGTCATTAAGTCACCAGTCTTCAGACTTTCTGGGAAAAATAAAAAGAAAATTCAAGTGAAAGGAAAAGTCAAGGGTAACTTCTTTCTCTTATAATGAAAAAAGAATAACAATCAAAGAGATACAGGTGTTCTTGGTCATCTCATGACACAAGAGCTAAAGGTTTGCCATTTTTTGCCAAAGTTCTCAAATGAAGTACAGAGGAATTTAAACTGCATAGCTGGACCACAAAGGAAATAATATAGCCTAACTTGATTAGACTAGATTTGATCTAACCCACACTAAAAGTATACTACAGTCTGACAGACAACTCTAGCTGTGTAACATGCTCCTAATTGAAAAATGGTAAAAAATATTAAACAAGATGCTGACATTGTCATACTCTCTATTTATCCTTTTTAAATACAGCCAACAAAAACATGACCTTCAGTAACGTATAAGAATCTGTTTAGCCTTATGACAGACAATCTTTTTCTTGTTCCTAAGGTTATCTGAAAGTTGGAACTTATTTACAGTCCCAGAAAAAGACTGCTGAAAACATGAAACAATCTTGAACATGAAGGAGAAGGAAAGTGAATGAGGTCAGAGGGGCCATCCAGACTGGCTGACAGCAGCTTACCACATCAGAACAGCACGAGTAGTTGGACTTACGGATACTATATATAGAATATACAATACTATATATTAAAGAAATCACTCTGTGATTGATTTTAGTAACAGAAGTATGCTAAGTCTGCTGTAGCCAACTGCAAGAATTTCACAGGTGAAAAAAGCTGGTTTTCCGTCAGGGAAAAGAAGGATTGAAGAAAGCATAGTATGCATTACTTGTAAGTGGATCGACAGCAAAATAATACAGGCTTCAGCATCCTTTCACAAGCCATAAAATTTTGCATAGTTACAAGACAATGTCAAAAGCCAAAGGGATATAGATAATTTTGATGGAAAGAATGATATAGACCTCTCCAAATTTAATTCAGGTAGGAAGTAGAGGAAAAGACTTTTTATATAGCCCATCTAGCTGAAGAGAAGGCACACAGCTGTACATGTGGCACTACAGAAGATGCAATACTTCAATACTATACACTTAAAAAATAATCTGTCTGCTCTTGTGCCAGTGCACCTTCTCAGGGCCAATGGAGGTAACTTAAAGGATAAAATATAATGAAGCATTACAAAAAAACAATGTTATGACGAACATAAGGCAGAAAAAAAGCTACAAGGATGACATACAGACTTATGGACTCATTTAATTCTGAAAAATCAGGCATGCTGTATAACAAGGTATGCAAATAGGCTCCAAGTAAATATTCTGAGAATGGCAAAATTAGCAAATTTGTCAGAAGAATCCATGATATATTTGGAGGAATTCTCATGAACATATTCAAATTACTTTAGACTGATGGCTGAAATGTGAAAGGGAGTGGAGATGGGTTGATACGGTTGAAAAGGAGGATTGTTATCTATACTGATGGTACCATTTATACTTGGAATTGCTTGTACGTTTTATTTCATGCAAAGCAGATGCGTGATTTCAGAGAGCAATTACTGAAGACAAATGTTGGAGTTTATGCTTATATGAACATGGGGAAATTTAAAGGAAAGGATACAAGTGGGATAGTAGTAAAAATATGTACATGTATTTCAGAAAAGGAGAGAATAGGATAAGAGCAGTCTGGTATCCCTCAGGCAAAAATAAACACCTTTAGCAAGAACATGGAAAACACCTCATCTGCGGTTAATCTCAAGGTGGCATTCCTCTAATGCTCATATAGATGTTCTTGTTGGTTTACTAAAATAAGCAAGGAGCATTTAGTAGAACTACAGTATCATGGGGTAGTGATAGGCTTTAATGGAATGCTTTCATCTTCCTTTAGAGTGATACAACAGAAAGGAGAAAAAAAAAAAACCAAACAACAAAACACAAACCAACCAAAACCACCAGTAATAAAGGAGTGCTGTATATACTATATATATATATATATGTGGGAATGCCATGCATCACAGGAGAATATATCTGTCTAATATTGAAAATGAAAGCACTAAGCTCCTCAATCCTTACAAGAAAAATAGATGTGTGATGGGTTGATTCTGGGCTGGCAGCTAAGCATCCACACTTCCACTCACTCCCCAACCCCTGTCCAGCAGAGAGAAGAAGAAAACTCATGGGTTGAAATAAAGATAGTTTAATAGGCAAAGGGAAGAGGTAGAAATCCAACACACCAACCCACAACAAAACAAGTGATGCAAAGGCAACCACTCACCTTCTCTTGTAAGTAGAATGATTCAGAGTCAGTCTCCAAGTAATGGATAGCCCCCCCCCAAACACTCTCTTCTCATTTTTTATTGCTGAGCATGATGTTACATGGCATGGAATATCCCTTTGGTCAGTTCAGGTCAGCGGCCCAGGTTATGCCCCCTCCTAACTTCTCACCCGCCCCTGGCCTACTCCTTGAGTAGAAGCAGAGTAGGAAAAAGGAAAGCCATGATGGTGTGTTATTAATATTGTCCTAGTCACAAACCAAAACACAGCACTATATGGGCTGCTATGAAGAAAATTAACTCCATCTCAGCCAGACCCAGTACAACATCAGAAGGTGGTTTACTTCAAAGAAGTCTCAAAATGCACATGCTACTGTTTTGGGAACTGGAATCCCTTTGGATTGCTCCATCTAATGTCTACAGTGCACAGAACAGGAGTGAAACTGCTTCAAACTATCACGGTGATAACTGAACTCAGAGGCCTAAATGTTCTATTTTCTTCCATTTTTAAATTTAAGAACATTGATGATAAGTTGCTGATGAGTTGATGACTAAATGTGCACACAGATTTGTTCACTTAATTCACAAGAGAACTTCTAAGCCTTGAATGGTTGGAGGCCTGTGATAGATTGGGAAGGGTTGGACCACATGAACTGGTCAGCTGAAGCAGGAAGGAAGTGGTGGAGGAAGTGATGAGAGACTAAATAAATGGAATTAAGAGTTCAAAGACTGTGGAAGAACCTAAAACCTTTCTGGACACCTGTGATGCTTTAACAAAGTCTGGGAGAGTTGTTCAGTCATTTAGGAGACCGATTGTTGTAAGTTAAAGCAGCATAACTGTCCTACTAGAAAAAGAAAATGTTTTTCAGGTCATTTTCAGAAAACAGGTAATAAATCTGGTGTAGATCAAGAAAGGTATACACATGAATTTCTGGTACATCCTGGGAGCAGGTGACCTTTATAGTTGACTGTTCAAGAGAGATTCCAATTCTTTCATTAACAAGAATTAGAAGTAAATAAATATAGGGCAAAGAAAATGCAATAAAGAAAATGGAAAACACCAACAGTGAATGAAGTCCTGTTCTCATACATGTGGAGAACTGTGGACTACTTGGACCACAAGTACTGGAAAATTTGAGGCAGCTCTACCACATAGAATGGTTTGCAGAAGAAAGCTGATGCATGCTGTGATGTGTTAAACTTTTCTCAAGTACATTATTTATTGAAGCTTTATTAAACTTCACTTCTCCTTTCATCTTCCCTGAAGTACAGGAAAATCACCTCTGACATCCTATTCCAAGGCTACTTTATAAACCATTACTTAGGTGTCTGAGATGGATAAAGATTTTACAATCAAAAATACAATATTTTGTACCACACGCTTTGCCAAAATCTCTTGTCAATATGAGTTTCTATATGACAATGATATGTAGCACAGTCATGATGATTGTACGCTATGTTATCATTTGTAAAGAAAAAGGAAAGTTAATTGACAACATTAGAATTTGGGAATACGTAACTATTCTATTAGGGATACGGAATGAAATGTAATACCTTAAAAATTAATTCAAGTAACACCAAGCTTAACTTCTGTTCTAGTTGCTGATACTAACCAAATTCCCAAGATACAAAAGATTACAGAAAGGAGCTATATTTATTGTCCTTTTTTACTTTATCTTTGGTAATCACCATGCATGCCATTGATCTCAAGAGAAGATGGACCGCATAGTTTTTAATAAGAAGACTTCCATATCTCCAGTCGAAGAATTCTTATAAAGTCCACAGAGTAATATTAGGTACAGCTAGCTAAAAGTCCTTCCCCTTTTAAATTACAAACCTTAATTTATCTGTTCCAGCTTTGTACCTCGAGATTCGAGCCATTGACAGAGGAACTGATAAGGTGTCTAGCCAGCGCTTCTCATATTTTGGTTCATTAGCTATGGGTGAAGAAGGTGATGATGGAGCCTGTGCAGAATAAATGAGAATCAGTAAGTACAGTTTATCAAACAACATAGAGAAAAAACCATGAATATGCATCTCTGGCTCTGCTTGTCTCAGAAATGAATAATCATAGCAATAAAACTATTCAAGAAACTCAAGTTTTAGTAAACAAATAAAAAGAAGCATTCATGTAGAAAGCTACCTATCTTGATATTAGGTTTGTGACTTAATTTCAGTATTAACATTACAAATATTTATATTTTTGTTAATATTTATAACTGACAACAGAAAGGAAATAATTTTCAGTCATAAATGTCCTGAATTTTATCTAAATGCAACATTAAATAATTTTTTGTTTATATTAATTTGATGTCTGTAACTCTTCTATATGCCTCAAACAATCAGAGAAAAAGACACAAATAATACACTAATATAAGGACTACATTAGAGAACAGTGGTTTCTTATTTGTGCATTGTGAATTTTATTCATAATGTTATTTAATAGTAGATTTAAAATTCTGATGTCAGTGTTATTCCTATCCATATTCGGACTGATTCATTTTGAAATTTGATCCTTGAAGTTTTCCTTCAAATGCTGCTACTAGAAGGGTAAGATTTTTGAAACAAGCTAAGCTGTAAAGGATGTCCAGATCCCAGAGTAGTGAAAAAATAAAAATTTACAAGCTAATCATTTCATGTAACTATGGCATACAAAAGAAAATTACCTTAACATCAAATGTGTGCAAATGAAAATCAAGTTAGAGGAATTAGCCTCGATATATAGCAATTGACAAAAGGGTATACTTAAACCTAACCTAGAGCTTATACGCAGACTGTTCAGCCTGCTCATATAAGTAACATCTTACGTATTGCAACAAAAAAGCACATGAAGCGCATGAAAGCACCAAGAATGAAACATGCTAAGAAGAAAATATTTATGAAATTTTGAAAGCTGTCACAGAACCACTAGCACTAAAACATTCAAGAAACTGCAGAGAGGTGTACATCTTAGTAGATATACAATTGCAGAATATGCAGTTTGTTCCTTGTGAAACAATATCCAGAAGTTTACATCATTGTACCAGTGACTGGAAGTACAGAAGTATGCCCAAATTGTCAAAAAAAGATGGTAACTGGTTTTATTTGTAAATAACTTCAAAACAGTGGTTATAGGCAAAACTCAATTAAATTAGAAACAGATCAGAAAATGCTGGAAACTACTGTTCAGTATAGGAATTGAAATTTATGAGCATGATTATGAGCTTTAAAAATGCTTATTAAATAAACAATAGAATGAGCTAGGAGTTTCTTAAAGAATGCATAAAAATGATAAATTGAAAAGTTCTTATTGGTATTTATATCTCTGCACTACCATGACAGCTGAGCATTTCACTCTTCTCTAGCAATACTACTTACAGAGAGGCAGCTGAGGATTCACAAGCATAGATATTTAGGTCAAAGTCATACATTTGTGCTTGTCTCCAAACCAAAATTATTTTTTCCACATTGTACAGAGAACTTTGCGGTACATAACGGAGTTGAAAGTTGGTTATTTTTATACAAGCTGCAAATATGCACCAAGTAGTACTTGCAAAAGCAAATAAATCAGAATGACCCAACTTCAGCTCTGTATGCCCAGGTGTTTGTAAGCCATAATATTTACTCAAAATAAAGAGCATTCTGGGAATTGTTCTATTTCTTTTTCTTGCTCATAAGGATTTAGGATTAATATTCCCCCCGCCCCCCCCAAGCTCCTTCTTACAGTCAGCAAGGGCTGATCTTTCTATTTACTTGTTTAAATAAATCAAAATAGTGAGTTTCATATTCTAACAGGGCAACTGAGAGTTAGTGATTGAGAGACACTTTTCTAGTAAATGAAAAATTTGTAATGAAATTGCTAAGAGTTGGTAACACTAAAGAATCTTTTCAGACTGCAGTCTCTGTGGGGAAAGGAATTTCATTTAGAGTATTTTCAGTCCCTGGAACAATCCAGCTTTCATTTGATTGAGGTCTCCTGGTGTTGTTGCCATATGAATATTTCATAATGAAGTCCATAGACTAACTCTATTTCATAGAATTAGCCACAGAAGGCTAAGGTGTCTCCAAAGCTTAGTATGAATTTAATAGTATCATAGTGAAGAATCTGATGCATATTTTAGAATTCTGTGCAAATTAAAATAATTGACAGAACCATAGGCAATCTGGAGTTGAAAATTATCAACGTAATCTAACCGTGCCTGTCTGCAAACTGAAATGTCTAAGAATAAAGCAGAAGGTAGCTTATTACAGTCAAACATAAATGCCTGAATATGATCACTGAATTTAAATAAAAGAATCAGAAAATAAAGGAATATAAAACTTCCTGCAGCACTTTTACCTATTGTTCCCATCTTCTAAACTTTCAAGATACAGAAAACATCCAGACCATTTAAATAAAAATGTATCTTCTTCTTGTGAACTATTAGCTGTACTTTTATCAGGCTGCTGAACAATATTCTGCAATATTCTAGGCAATTTAAGAGCATTTGACAGCAAAAAAATTGAGTGGGTCACTCTTGCAATTTGATGTTTCCATTTGGTCCCTTACACTTCATTAAATGCTTTAATAGGATACTAATGTAAAGAAAAAGATACCTTCATGTAAGTAAAGATCAGGATTTTAGAAAACCTACATCACAGCTATTCCTCAGATTCATGAATTGAAGGGGAAAAAATGGAATCTATTAACCCCAAAGTTCTGTTACTACAGTATAGAAATATTTCTACCAAAATGCTAAACTGTTTACAACTGATGTAAACTCCTGAAGAAAATGTGACTTCTCCAAACAGTATCAAAGTTTTGATATTTGAAAAACAGTAGAAACAGTAAATCCTGACACACACACACACATCAGTTCTGGACTACTTATATCTGCAAAAACCCTACTGCATTTGAATTTTAATGACCAAGAGCAGGGAAAGGATACAAAGGGGTCAAACTGGTCCAAGTTTCAAACGTCTGTTTCTTACTAAGCCATATTCTACTAGCCAGTTTATGCTAGAGCATAAGGTTGGATTGACCACTCTTTATCTTCTTAAAGGCAAAAGAGGGCATACATATGGCCGTAAGACCACTGCATAGAAACAAAATACTATTGTAGGACCAGCAGCTCGTGTTGTTCACTTTGCCTATAATCTATTAACACTTAATCTGAGACAGATCCTTTGACATATCCCCTTCAAAACACATGGATAAAAACAAACTGGGGAAGAAGCAAGTCAATAAAACTTTTGCAAACAGAAGTCATGCTTCACAAATCTTTTACAGCTGTCCAAAACTGTTAATTAATATGAGAAGCAATTGCTAAGGTGTACTTGGGTTTCCAAACCCCTTTTGTCCCTCACAAAAGGTTCTTAACTAATTTGCTGTGAAAGAAGGCAAATGCTCACACAAATTAATAATTAGCTAAAATACAGCAAGCAAAACACAGCAGTTAAGAACCAGTTTTCCCTGTGGAGGGGCACTGTCAGTGGACTCCCCCAGTTACACACGCTGCTCAGTATACTCATTAAAGATCTGGACAAGGTGCTGAACACCACACTGACCAAGTTTACTATGCACAAGTAATGAAGAACAACAAAAAGAAAACCAAACTGTAACCAGCTGCAGAAGAAGCTCATGATACTGAATGACTGAGAGACAAAAGGACTGCTAAAAATAGATAAATGCATAGTAACGCACATCAGGAAAGACAATATTAACTTCCTCCGTACTGTAATGCAATATGAACAGGCGACCAACACTCAAAACCAAGATCTTGCTGTTGTGGGAAAAGCAGAAGTTGGAAGGAAAGTAATCCCTTTTATGCAAATAACAATTAAGTCAACAAAGATTCATTAGTCTGGAAAAGAAGCAGCTGAGGGAATTTATGACAAAGGTATGTAAACCAGTAAGTAACAGACAAAGGGATTAGGCAACAGTGGTTCACTTGCCTTTTTCATATAAGAAGCAGGGATATTGATTAGGAGTAAAAGACAGCAGAATAAAAACAAAGAAAGAATGTATTTCTCTATGTAACAAACAGTGACTCAGGAAGCTGCTATGCCAGAAATCATTGGAGGTGCAGGAAATGTACCCTATAAATAACTGTACATATTTCCTCTGGTTTTGTATTCTCTTGAGGACATCTGCTGGGAACAGGTTATTTGGCTAGATGATCCTTTGGTCTGACAGGGTACTGAGCTGGCTGACCTTCAAGACTTCTGTCTACTAAACAGCTGCTGCTGCTGCTCGTGTTGAAAACTCTTCACGCTGTTTCACGAAAGCACTAAAAAATGTGGCTGTTTAGAGATCTCTGCAATCGTAGCTTTTATCCTCTGGTTCATTTCACACCTTTGGCTTTCTACTCAAACTGCCAGCAATGTTGCCAATTAATGCCAATTTGTTTGTAACACCTGTCCATTAAGAAATGGATTGAACACAAAAATCTCATTTTTGACACAACACTGAACAAGAATCTGGTTGTAATGACACATAATCACTACCCACCTGGGACAGCTGTGTACTACTGACCTAGAGGAGGGTCTGATTCGGTATCCCATTAGCAATCATTGACCTATGAAGGACAATGCAGACAAGTGCTTTGTTGCGTTTTTGAACAGCTATATAACTCATTATGGGGTAACCAGGAAGTCTCCCCAGAAGTAGAATGAGTCCAGAAAGTACTCCAGTAACTGGGAGACCTAATCAGACATGTCTCTATAATTAAATTTCCACTAATAACATATGAAGGAAGGCAAAAGATCACAGCTGGCTGGGACTGTCAATTTTTCATCTTTTGGTGACAGAATTTGAAGAGCTTGGAAAACTGCTATTTTTCCTTACTTTTTTTTTAAAAAAAAACTGTCATAGATTCTAAATATCTGTAAGAAAAATGTCTTCAGAAGGAAGTGTTTCTGAATCCTTCCTGGTAATTTAATTTGCAATTTCTGTAAGGGCCGCACCTTGAAAGCAGCCACAGTGATATTGTAGGTTGACATACTGCTCTTTTGTTATACATAGGCTTCAGGCAGGTTGAAGCTGGGTTAATTCACTTTTGGAGTCAGAAATACTCAGGGCCGTATTACTCAGCACGATTAAGCTTGATTGCAAATATACCTTTAATCTCATATAACAAATACTATCTGGTTTTCAGAAAGGCAATTCTTGCAAAGTCTTCATAGTGGTTGCAGATGAAGGACTATATCTGGAGTGGCAACGTATCTATCACAAACGTTCTCGCACTACAATTAAGCAAAGAGGCAACAATAATTGGCACAGTTTATTTAGGAGACTAAATTAATTAGCAATAACAATTTCTTCCCTTCAAACAAGCTACTTTTATTCTCTGCTACCACGATTCCTTGTTTGTGTCACCAGCATTGAGAAATAAAGAGAAGACAGGAGAACTTCGTATGAATATCTCAGCTTTTACCTGTAAATGTAACCAGTGTAAACGATTTCACAAAAGACTTGTGTTCTTACTTGATCTTCTATCAAAAGTCCTTAATTTTTGCATTTGTTTGGCAAATTCCATGTCTGAGAGTTGCAAAAGACTGGTAAGATACAAACTTAACTTTCAATGAATTAATTTTCATTTATATCATAGGAGCAGAATCATTTATGTTGGAAAAGACCTTTGAGATCATCAGCACCAACCGCTAACCAAGTACTGCCAGGTCTATCACTAAACCATGTCCCTAAGCATTGCATCTACACATTTTTTTAAACACCTCTAGGGATGGTGATTCTACCACCTCCCTGGCAGCAAATATGAATTAATATATTTAATTGTTATTTTCATTACATTGAAAGGTAAAACAATCTAAAAGGAAATAAAAGGTTTGAAAATATGATACCCATCATGTTTTCCAGAAAGAGGATCTTGGGGAACTAAAAGCCTGTCAGTCTGACCTTGTGCCGGGGAACGTTATGGAGGAGACCATCTTGAGTTCATGTGGCATGTACAGGACAATCAGGGGATCAGGCCTAGCCAGCATGGGTTCATGAAAGGCAGGTCCTGCTTGACTGACATGATCTCCTTCTATGACAATCTGACCCACTTAGTGGTTGAGGGAAAGGCTTAGGATGTTGTCTACCTAGATTTTAGTAAAGCCTGTGACACTGCTTCCCAAAGCATTTTCCTACAGACACTGGCGCTCATGGCTTGGATGCATGTACTGTTTGCTGGGTAAAAACTGGCTGGATGGCTGAGACCAAAGAGTGGTGGTGAATGGAGTTACATCCAGTTGGAGGCCGGGTACAAGTAGTGTTCCCCAGGGCTCAGTATTGGGGCCAGTCCTCTCTAAAATTTTTATCAGTGATCTGGACGAGGGGATCAAGTGCACCCTCAGTTACTCTGAAGGTGACACCAAGCTGGGGGAGAGTGTTGATCTGCTTGAGGGAAGGAAGGCTCTGAAGGGGGATCTGGACAGGCTGGAGTGATGGGCCGAGGCCAGTTGTATGAGGTTCAACAAGGCTCAATGCCAGGTCCTGCACTTGGGTCACAACAACCCCAGGCAATGCTGCAGGCTTGGGGAAGAGCGGCGGGAAAGTGCCTGGTGGGAAAGGACCTGGGGGTGCTGGTTGACATCCAGCTGAACATGAGCTCACATGTGCACAGGTGACCAAGAAGGCCAACAGCATCCTGGCTTGTATCTGAAACTGTGTGACCAGCAAGACTAGGGCAGTGTTTGGCCCCTGTACTCAGCCATAGTGAGGCTGCATCTCAAATCCTGTGTTCAGCTTTGGGTCCCTCACTGAAAGACAGACATAGATGCGCTGGAGTACATCCAGAGAAGGGCAATGACGTTGGTGAAAGGTCTAGAGAACAGGTCTTATGGGAAGCAGTTGTGGGAACTGGGATTGTTTAGCTTGGAGAAAAGGAGGCTCAGGGGAGACATTACCGCTTGCTACAACTACCTGAAAGAAGCTTGTAGAAGGTGGGTATCGGTCTCTTCTCACAAGTAACAAGTGACAGAATCAGAGAAAATGGCCTCAAGTTACACCAGGGGAGGTTTAGATTGGACATAGGAAAAATTTCTTCCCTGAAAGGGTGGTCAAGCATTGGAACAGGCTACCCAGGGAAGTGATTGAGTCACCATCCCTGGAGGTATTTAAAAGATGGGTAGAGGTAGCACCTAGGGACATAGTTTAGTGGTGAACTTAGCAGTGTGATGTTAACATGAAGTTGGGCTCCGACAATCTTAAGGGTGTTTTTCAACCTAAATGATTCTATGATTCTATGATTCTACAAGTCTATGAAATAAGAATCAAGTGTGACACCCATTAGGAAAAAATACAATCTTTTACTGATCATTTGCAATTTTTCTTTTTTTTTTTTTCTTTTTTTTTTTTTTTGCTTTAGAGGATTTATTAAAGTGTATCGTTAAAGTCTTGAGCTTGTTCGGTAAACTGGTATTTCTACCAAGCACATGTCTATATATGTAAGAGGAATAACTAATTCTAGATTACTGTCTTTATTGACACTGGGTCAAAAAGAGGTGATTATGATGATGCTGTTATTTATCTCTCGAGGTATTTTTTCTATGTCTGGTTTAGTGAACACCGATGAGAATTTCTGAGAAGAATATAAAGTATTTTTTTATAAAATATGTATGTGAAAATGCTAGCAACATTAATATATTTGATATCTATATACTGAAATATTTTCCTAGTAAAAAAACCTCTGAGGTTGAAACGATAGAATCATACAGTATCTCAAGTTGGAAGGACCCATAAGCATCATCAAGTCCAAATCCCTGTTCCTTGCAGGACCTACCTGAAACTAAATCATATGACTAAGAACGTGATCCACATGGTCCTTAAACTTTGAAATGCTAAAAAATGGCTTGGATAGCTTCATTTCCTTAAGCTATAACTGAAAACATTGGACAATAAAGTTTTAATGGAATTTGGTAAAAACTTTTAGATTAGTAAATATTAACTTTCTTGCATCTTTCTGGTGCAAACTGGAGTGCATCTTGTCAAAACCCCATTACTAAATATATTACAGCATACTCAAAAGAAAGCCCTCAGTATAATACATTTTTCAAAGTAGGCAGATTTGTCTTACAGTTATTCTGGAGGAAGACAGAGTTATGTAATTTCTTGCAACAGCACCAGCAACTATTCAACTCACAGTGGACAATGGATTGGATGAGCTCTATAGTTTTCAGTCAGGTCTGTGACTGAAATACATGTATATATTGTTTGTGCATACCTTATATATATATCTTTATATATATGTAGGAATAGTTTCAGTGGATCAATTAATTCATCTGATCAATGTATGGCTGAGCATTTGCTAACACTTATTTCAGGGGCAGACAGGAAACAGAGGCTATAGACTGGTTGGAGAAGAAAACCAGACCACTACATTTAGCAGTAAAAGACTCTTACATTAACTTACTTTAATCATTGAACACAATTAACAAGTGTTCAGCTGGGAGTAGAGACATGAGTGAAACTCTTGTGGTACCGAGCTAAAGAAACACATTATTGAGATATCTACTGTAAATAGGAGTCAATTAGAGTGTTTTGTCTCAGAACTCAGAGGGATTTAATGACAGTATCAAAACACCTTTGATTCAGCATCAATTCAGGAGAGGGTCCGTGTTTATTTATTTTTAATGGAATTCTTAGATGCAGGTGCATGATTCTCTGATGGCTTTAAAAAGACAGCAATTATCTGGTAAAGTATGCATCACCAAATCATTTAATAGATAAAGGCAATAAGGATACAGGAAACAAGCTCTTCCAGACAAAGTAACAACTTGGACAAGTAATTTGATGTCTTTAAAATTCAGTGAAAGCAGCAACTTTTAATTATACAGCTCTATTCTACATTATTTTAATTGACAAGAGGTTGTTTAATTAAATGGAGGAAGGTGAAAAACATGTGAAACAAGGATACTACCCCTCCCTTTCTATCACAGAAAAGAAACACTGTTTTAATTCTAATGCTGCATCACATGCATGCTTTGGAAATTTAATGACTGCCCTTGAAGACATTTAATGCTCTTTAATTAATAGATGGTTTTGCAGACACTGAGCATCTACCTATAATGTGGTGTTTACATGGAGAGTCTGTATAGCAGTACATGTTAGGGACTTACAGTGCCATATTCATTGCAGTAACTATACATTTAAATCAATGGGATTACTATTCTACAAGTGAGGAAAAAATTATAAACCTTTCAGTTATGTAAGTTTCTCTAGAAGTGATTTACAATAGAAATATTAATGAATATTTCATTACAGCTGTGCTGCTAGGTGCTATTACATTATTATTTTTTTAATGAACCAATAAGGTACAAGCCTGAGTAAGATATTTTTAGAGAATACATATGGACTATTTGACAGAATCTGGCACCTCTTTCTTTAATTTCTTTCCCTCGGGCTAGTATGTAATTGGTTCCTGAGTCACCTCAACAACCTTGCCTGCAACATCTTTCCAGATATATTCTTCCTTTGGGGGTAGGGAACAGGGGCCAGAGTAGTTTATATTAAATCTCAGCACAGAAAGCAGGAACTAATTATGACTCCTCAAACTATAACAACAGTCAGAAATCAAAACCCAACATTAAAGGTACTTAAGAAAAAGAATAACAAAATACAACGTTGAGATCATTATTGTGTTACACTATAAATGCAAGTGTACCCAAATGTCAGCTGTTACAGACAGCTTTTGGCCGCCTTTCACATCCCAAAATGGGACATGCTGCCCTTGCTCAGAAAAATTAGCTCAAGGTTAGGAAAATTCTTTGAACTCCACACAGTCTGCACACTCCCAAAGATAAATCTGAGGCTTGCCTTGCTTATATCACTAAACTAGGAGCTCCATATACATCAATTTGTTGCAGAAACTTGACACTGGATGCAACTTAGTGAGAGAACTCGCCTCAGTTTTACTAACATTTTTCACTATAAGCCATTTATAGAATGTATGTGAATTGCTGGAGTTTATCTATGCTGACATCGAATCTAGAAACACGTCATCACTATATACCTGTTTCCATGCTGGTCATTACCAGAGCCTGGTATTTGGAACAGATACTGAATGCTAACTTGGGCCAACAGTAGATGGATCTTTCTAGTTAAAAAAAAAAAAAAAAAAAAAAAAAGCAGCTTGCTTTCACCTAACACTTTGCCTTCACATTTAGTCTTCAGCCTCTTGAATTGCTACCACATGCATTTCCCTCTTATCAATGCCTTGTGGTATTTCCTGCTAAAACACTTGAAAGATGGCTGTTCTTTCTGTTCACCATGTTGGCAACAGGTAAGAAATGGTTATAATTTCCTTTATTTATATAACAGAGTTTAAAATTTCTAACTTCTCTTTATAATCTAGCTCTGACCTGAAATGGTCTATTTTGCACCTTTGTAGTCATAGGCACGTGAACAGATACCAAGAGAAAAAAGAATATTCTGTCCACAAATCAAATGCAAGTTTAATTCCTCCACAGATCTCCTCCTGCACTTCTCAATATCATAGGCCAAACTGAAGAGCATCATTCATTAATAAATAACATCATTTCCCAAAAGTCCTTTTTCTACCCATGCAAATGAAAGGTACTCAATACACTCAGTGCAACCTACAGAGCAATACAACTCTCCCTAAAAGAAGATTCCTGGTGACTATTCAGATGAATTGCTCACTATAATCCATCAAGCAAAGGGACTCAAAATATTTTAATCACAAGTGTAATTAAAATAAAAGAGGAAATGCATAACAACAAAGAAAATGATCCAATTTCTGTCAGATGGGCTTTATCTCCTAAGCTATTATGTTTTTGCTGCTGCTGCAAACTCAGACGAACAAATTCATAAGAACTTAAGAAACAATGCATTCACATGAAAGAGCTGTGTACTGGAAAAATATGTATAGTTAAAAAATATAAAAAATAACAGCAGGTTACTGTTTTCTATTTGGCTTCCCCTCTGCCTACACCCGTGTCACCTACGGCGCCTGCTACGGCTCCACCCACTGCCTTGGCACCCACCAGGACACGTGGTACAGGCAGGGCTGGGGAGGGAGGCACCCACTGGGACACCCCCTAGAGCAACTGGGGACCTCACTGGGACACCCAGTATGGGATGGGGGGATGCCCAGTACAGGGAATTGGGGGTGCACCTGGAGTGGGTGTGGGGGACACCCAGGGCAAGGATCGGGGCAGGGGGGCACCCACCGGGACACCTGGGTGTGTTCCATTGTAATCCTGCTGCATTGTTTTCTGAAAGATAAATAACAAGGCCATAATCGTTTATCTGACATTTCTTGGTCTTTGCCTTTTCCAGTTAAAACAGACTTGGATTTAGGCCAGCCCCACTTAAAAAAACTAAAGCCATCAAATTGAAACCATGTTCTTTGAAGGTGTGTGAATACCAGATCAGTTTTCAGTGTTTTAAGTGAATATTTTTTCAAATAGTATCAGATGTCATAAAGCAGCAAATATTGTTCAGTATTTATTTAGCAGCTAGTATAATTTGTATTTTCAATGCCATATTTCCTTTTACTAGTTTTTGGTGAGGCTCTCAGTTAAAAAAGTAGGTTCTAAACCCATATTTGACTTAAACTTTTCTGGGAAATTAAATAAGTATTTCATTTCTGTGCAGAAGAAATGACCAACCTGATCCATCAGATGTTAAAACCTAGGAGAAATAAGTCCACAGAAAGGATTAGCAGTGACAGTGGGGATCAATACAACTAAAAGATAAGACTTTTAAAGATACCTTTTATGCACTTCATTAACGTCATAGCGAAAGTCCCAATCAACTCTGTTCAGAAGTAGGAAAACACAGCACTTTTGAACAGCTAAATCTAAATTAAACAATTTCAATACTCAGTATCAGAAGCATTCCCTTAATAATTTGATAGTAGTGGAGTAGGAAGGTGGTATTTAATAGGCTTTTTCCAGCTTCTACTGCTATGATTTCTAAGAGGTGTAAACAGAAACAGAAAATTTGGATTATTTTTCCCTGTAGGTGGAAAGGCAACAGTCACTTCATAGTTTATTAAATGAGAAAAAGTAGCACACTTATTTGCAGTGTGTTTGTCTCACTTCATAAAAGTCCTGAGCACAGCAGCAGTCCACAATATTTAAATGTAGCTAGCATACATTAATCTATTTCAAGTTTCTCTTCAGCAAATAAACAGAAGGTACTGTGACAATTACTGTCATAAGAGTAACCAGCACTGTACCTCTGAGCTATTTTTTTGTATTTTTTACATTAATACATTTTATGGACATACATTAACAAATGATACACTGTGAATTGGAAGTTACATCGCTTTCCTATTCAGTGAGAAAATCATGGATGTTCAGATCAAGAATTGGCAGTCTATCAGTATCACATGCTAAACCATTCTAATACAAAAGTATTGATCTGAAATCCCAAAAGTTTCGTTCTTTAAAGTGAGCTACAGGATAATAAAAATGAAGAATAAATTAAAACTTAAGAATGATCAATAGTGTGTTTATACTACATTAGAAGACACTACAGGAACATTCAAAAAATAAAACGATTGAAGCTTTCAGATATAGGGCATCAGTTCAATCTCAATTCAATCATCTGGTCACACACTCCACTAAAGTAGCCATCGTAAAAACCTTTACTCTCAGTAAGAGTGTGTCCACCTCCCTTTCTTGGATACTCTTCCCTTTTTGCCTTTACACATTTAGCATTGAATCATATGATTTTCTCACTCTGGAACCAGGACTGCCATAAACATTAAAAACTTAGCATCCTACTGGTCCCACCAAGAGTGAGCACCTGTATTTTTTCTTTTTTAAAAACTGTACTTGGTGTTGAAGTTGAAAATGTATTTTTAAAGCAATTAAAAGAGACTTTAAAAAAGACTTTTTCATTTAACAGATGAAATAAAGCAACCCAGGAAAAATATTTTTAAGCAATTCAGAAAATGTTAAGTGCCTGTTTAGTTTCATTTAACCAACTAAACTAAAAATACACTATAAAAAATAAATCAGAATTCTTAAATTACATGAACACAGAAAATAACGACTTACTATGGTCTCACTTTACTAACTAGGACACCACATTTAGACAATTCAAGGAAGCTGGATTTTCAAACAAATGAAAACCTACTACATTCTCCCTTTGCATTGTAACTACCATATTCAGTGGTGTCTTAAACAGGAATTTGGTTTATTTCCAGTCTTTTGTTCTTTTCCTTCCCAAATTTCTCCAGAGAGCTAGGCTGGCCATCTGGGATATCTGGACATCTAGGTGAATATCTCTACAGTTTTTTCTCCATTGTTTTGTCATTCGATTCCTTCAGGTAAATAACCTGCAATCACTAGACTAGAGACCACCTCCTCTGAACATTCTATGCTCCCCTCTGAAATTTCACATTGTGTTTAACAAACCACTTATAAGATACAGATTAATGTATCTGCCACTACCAGTCTCTATAACATCTGTCACAGTGCCCAAGCACAAAATAATTAGGTGTGAAGAGAGCACTTCAGCTCATTTCTCTGCGTTTCAGAGAACCCTTTTCAAGTGCTATCTTGCAAACTGCTCTGATATGATAGGGAGGATGTGTATAAATCTTGAAGATGATATCACATCACATATAACAGATGCTTCACAGCAGAGATGATGCAGATATAAAGATATGTCTAGCAGAGGCCAGCTAGCACCAGAACTGAAAATGGTATAATCATATTAGGCAGAAGCAGCTTGTTGTTAACATGGCTAAACTACTGTCTATAGAATACAAGCTAGCTCAAGTGTCTCGAACAGACATGCTGAATGACAGCTTGGTAAAACTGGCGTAATAGTAATTCCTTACCTTCCTGTCCTTCTTTTACATTGTGTGCTTTTTGAAGCAGAATTTCCACTCATAAATATAGGTGCATTGTCTAATATGGCATGGATCTGACTGTGGTAGGAAGATACATAGAACTGCAACACAAACTTACAAGATGCAATATTCAAAGTGAGTCAGATTTTCCTTACCAAGGTGACACTGAAAAACGGTTTTAAATAGCCTAGCCTCACAGGGCAGTATCATTATAGGAAATGCCAGTTCTGCTGTTTCTTTACTGTAAAAATGAATATATTTTTTAAAAGTACAAACACTCACTAGCTGGTAGTTGAAACACATTTATAACCACTTTTGAAGATCTGATCATGGCTCAGTTACACTCACAACTTACTTTAATAAAAGTTTGACCACATCCCTCCAGCAGACCATCTCAAAAGCCAGTCACTCCTGCTCAGAATACTTAGAACTTTGCTATTGCATTTCACCATAAGAATCTGGCAATTTTTCATTTTGCTTCCTATGAAGGGAGATCATGACTTTTTACTAGGCTAGATATAAGGTAAATAGTTTTGCTTTATTTCACTTCTAGGTCATAGTTTCTGGTGCATACATAGGTCATGTGACTATATCAAGCTTCAGAAAAATCAAGTGCTGTATGAAAGAAAGCTAGTACTTTAGTATTCCCCTTTTTCACTTTCTGTTTTTCCACATATATTTCAAAATTATGCACAGTCTTCTGCGTGCTACCTTGTCAACTAACTCTAAATTATTCTGTTACACGTCTACAAAACTCCAGCCACTTATTTATGTTTTTATAATGCATAGAATTCAAAGTGTGCAATTCCCACAGTACAATCATAATGATTACTGAAAGTAATTATGGCACACTCACTCTAGCACTTAGTAGTCATTAATTTACTAAAACATGCTAATGCAATCACAGGCAATCATCTGACCATAGGCCTCTTATAATATAAGCTTTTTGCAGAAAAAGACTTTCTTTGTCTGCAGAGCACCTGGCAGACAGGCATTGCAGAATGCTGCACCCTGAGAACTGATCAAGGTTCTTTAGTAAGACAACACTACAAGGTAATTAAAGGTAATAATTATCTTGACAATTAAAAAAAAATAAACATGAAGCCTTCTGTACCTGTGCTCTGTTTGGATCCGAAACATTAAGGTATAGGTATCAGCACAGAAAATCATATTTCTATATATTTATTTATCTTTTATGTATTTATATTATCATAAACATAGATATTTTTATCACACAAAAGCAAGATTTAAGGGTTAGTTTAGAGAGACAGTGCTCAAAAAAGTGCAAAGCTTGGGAGAAGTACTGTAAGCAGCAGACACTGGCATCTCTGAGTAGGAAAGAAAAGGAAAAAGAGACAAGAGGAGAAGCTTTCATTCCATTCATTGGACACTTCTATAAAATTTAATACTCAACTGAAAGACTACAGGTGAAATTTATTAAAAGCTGAACAAGTTTTGAGCGTGAAGGTCCATATCCTTGTATGGCTAGTATTTACATCATCAGTCTTCATTTTTAAAAGAGCAACACTCTCTCCTACTAAGATATCATATCTTTGGCTTTTGTGACTAGTATTTTTCCTGGGGAAAGGAATTCTACCACCACTACTGCAATTAATTCAATCATAGCTGTTCACCACAGAAGAAAGAACCGCTATCGTCTGGATTAAAGAGACTGACCTTTTTTTCCCCCCTAAGTCTGCCTTCCCATTTTATTTCTTTCTCTTTTTCTCCCTTTCTTTCCTATCACAAAAAATTGTTTCAATAATTCAACTTCATGTTGTTTTCTGAATTCCATGTAAATTTCAGCATCTCTAGCTGGACTAAATTCAATAGCACAACCCTACAAGTTATCAAAGAATGAAAAAAGTTCACATGAACTCATGCCTGAACAATGATTGAATCTTACTGTGCTCACTCCTACAAGCTTCCTAGTTGCCTCAGAGTAAGTAGTCCAGGGCCCCATGTTGACTACATTTTCAGTACAGAATTTTACAGTATATGCACTTAAAAATCTAATCAATCAAACAAAACAAGCAAGCAAGCAAACAACAACATAAAAATTAGGCTAGTCTTACAGTCCTACAGTAGCATTTTGAAGCTCAGAATAGGAAGACATCTTGCATAGCTTATACCAAGTTTTTATTATTCATTTGCTTACAGTGTTAGTTGAGTTTCCATTTAAATGTAAGCCACTGTCAAAGAGAGGTGATGAGGCTCCACTACTGTGATCACTGGATGGTCCAGGGGATCCTGGAAATCAGATGAAAAATAATTGCTTATGTTAAAAATATACATAATATATCAGGCAAAAATCTATTCCAGCTGTAAAACACAGGAAGAATTTTTAATATAAATCACCAAACCAAGCCAGAAGTATTACTTGCATTTTAGAATGACAGTAATAAAATGTTTATATGCTATATTTCTTTCTAGAAAGAAAAAAGGTAGCTAGATGTCATTTATAGAGGCTGTGCTCATGGGAACTACTTGTATGCTTAACTGTTTGCAGGACTGAGACTTTTTCACTGATACTGAGATATTGAAAACCAAGTAAGAAATTCAGTTACACAAATCCCATTAATCTAATAAATAAATTTCCTGTTGAGTCTTGAAAGTCTCACCTTAAGAGTGTAACCACAGACTGTATTTAGAAACAAAGCTAATAAACTCACAGGCAAGTACTAATTGTACACATGCATACACTTTATTAATAGATATATCTTTTACTTAAAATGCCATATACTTTCAAGAATGATGCACCTTCTCAAACTGGTAAGTTAAAAGCAGACAATCATCTTGAAGTGTTGATAATATGTTAATATGTTAAGATTACACAGTTACAGCTTTCAAGATATTTCTTCCTTTAGCAGTTATGCATCATGATAGTGCTTTAGTAGTTCAAGTGACTCCAGGAAAGTTTAATACTTTTGTAACATACAATAATGGAAACAGCACAAAGTCACATCATTGTGGAATTTCTGCTTACAGGTAAAACTGCTTACTTACACGTTACGTTAACATATAGCACTGATAATATACAATTACTGTCAGACAACACTTGATTTTATCAATAAAGCACATAAAATCAATTTCACAGCATTATATTCATCATCACTGAAAACTCATTTTTCCATCTGAAGTTGTCACCTGAAATTGCCTGTAAATCACTTCACATTAATACGTCTGTCAAGTCTAACATCACAAGAGTCAAAAAGTCATTCTTAGTCATATATTTTTGTATCTATCTATTCCACATATCTAGAAGATTTAGAAAATGGAAATTAATTCAACAAAAGCTTATCTTCTCTGTAACAAATCTCTGTCAGTTTAGCGCTGAAGTCTCAGGATTATATCCTGAGTTCTGAAGTTTCAGCATGTTTTCATCTGGAGTCCTTTCTGTACAGTGTCAGATGATGTCAGCAGAAGGAACCATTACACTTTGCTTGTATGGGTCTAACCCAAGTGCCAAATTTAGTAGCTAGCTGCATTTTGTAGCTACTATATAGGTACAGTAGACCACAAAAAATCTATGTTGATACACATAGATGACCACAGCAATTTGCTGGAACAGAATATAATTTATTTATTTTTCTTTTCTAAAAATAAAAATACTGAAATAAAAACGTTGACATTAGATTCTCCACTGAATAGTCTGCCTGTGGGGGAATCCCACTGTCTTGGGCAGTAGACAACCATGACAGGTCCATGAGTCAATTGAATTCTTAAAGTGGAACTATCACACCTCTTCAGCAATTTCAGCATATCAAAACATTAAATTAGGTATTTTCAAATCTCTAATTCCAGGTTTTACCACAACATAAAATACTACATTAGAATATTTTTTTTCAGTAGAGAAAAACGTCTGTTGCATGGGAAAGCTAAGAATCAAAGGTTAAGGAACAAATTTCTCTCACCACACTGTGTCTGCAGATTTGCTTTTCAGTTCAGCAGCTTTCTTTGGTTTTCTGAGTCGCAACAAACTACAGAGCCTCCCTTAGGCTATATCACCTCCACCACTTGACTGCAAGCACATTCACAAGTCTTTTAGTCTGCTCCCTGCTTATTCTGCCTCACTCACTCATGGACTACTCCTTCATGGTCTTGGTAAGCATTTTAGAAGCTCCCAATGTATATGCTCAACTGCTTTCATGGAAGGTGCTGTGCTCTCATCTCTCCAAGGAGTGCTGTTTGCCTCTCCACATGGCAGCCCTAGAGCAATCAAGTAGTGTTCTTCCCTGTTCTTAGGACAAAACATAGTACACACACACAAGATATACATGATACAAAATAAACTAACACAAAGTAATCCTGTACTGTCAGCTACTGTAGCCCTTTCCCAAGAAGGTCAGACTCCAAATCGAGTGTTAGGTACCAGTCCAAACTCCGGAACATTAGTTTGAGAAAGACTATCAAAACAAAGTGTTTATGTAAAATAAAGCATCTGCTACAGGTGAGTCTTACTCCATGACCCCATGACCACAGTGCACTATCCTGATGGGTACTGATGCCAGAAAAAAGGTATTTGATATGTTGTGAGATTGCTAGCAATTATTATTGCCTAGATGTCCTCTTATCCCACCGAAATTGTAGTTAGACAGCAGCTTATGAGAAATGCAAACTACACTATGATAGACTTCATCTGTTTAATTTTCATTTTCAGCTGTGGCGTTTTTGTTCTTTTGAGAAGGCAGGGTCAAGAAGGATCCTGTGGGAGAGCAGAACATGCTTGCCTGATCTTTACCTGAGCAACAGCTGAGTATGCTCAGAGAAAAAACAAACAAACAAGCAAAAAAAAATCCAAAACAGAGAGAGAGAGACAGAGAGAGATAGGTAGCAAGGATACAGGAATCTGCAGTTCACAAAAGAGACTGAGATGCCCCTGAAGGCAGGAGACAAAAGACAGGCAGAACTTCAAGGTGAGGGAAAGAAACTTTGTAAGAATCACAGGGGATACTGCAGAACTAGCACTAACTCAGGAAATCACCAGGCTAGGTGACCCTAAGCCTAAAGCATGAACTCACTTGAAGTGGTACAGGTAGGAGCTGTTTATAAACCTTTTTATATTCTTCTTGACAGAATCACTGAGATTTTTACATTTAAACAGTTAGGTATTCTAATACTTATTCTCATAAAGCCTGGATTTTATTTTTTGTTTTAAAAGCCTTATGCTTTCTAGATCTAGAAAACTATCTATTAAAGTTCTGGTCAACTCAGAGGTCCATCAACAGGTGGTTGTTTATTTCAGTCGGTGAATTAAACTAAATTTCTAAATAATAAACAACATCCCCCAAATGCAGGACAGCAGATTAATGTACAGGAAGTAGTAGGCAGACTTTTTCCTTTACAACAATTTGTCTTATGATCAACATAGCTGAATGATAATGGAGATCTCTTGTATATAAATAAAATCTCTTGTATTTAACTTGCTAATTAGGTCATAGACAGCCTCCAACAGACAAAAAGCTATTCCAGAACAACCACAAAACGAAATCAAAGGAAACACTCCTGGTGATTTTTAATTATGCTGTAAGCTTTGTACCATCAGAATATTCGGATAATCTGGTATAACTATCAAAAAAAAATTCTGAAGAGAGTCTGTTTTTTGTAAAATGTCCTGTAGAGTCTTCCCAGAAGCAGTGAATCTTATCTAAAAAGGTTCTACAAGCCCTGCTCGACTCTGCAATGGGCAATGGACTTAGCTCCAGAGAATCCTTAATGACAATATCCAAGAGCTGATGCCATAATTATTCTGTAACAGGCTAACAACTAACCCTCATAGCCACTAGTATCTTCCTGACCCAGCTCCAAAATCCAAAATTCCTTCCTTTGGTTTCCAGAAACACAAATCTATACTCTCTCTAGCTGACAGTGACCTTAGAGCAAACCACAGACAATGGGATAAGGAATCATCCCAGCCATGGAGCCAGACAACCCAATGAAGCAGACATTAATTGCGTAGCAAGTGGGCACCAATATTCCTAGGCCTGTGTGAACTACTTGTGAAGGCAGCCAGCTGTCTCAACACAGAATATAAACTGGGTGTAAGTGGCAAGGTTTTAGGGCACAGGGTGACTTCCAAGGCAGGAAATAGTCAGGGGCTGCCCATACCAGAAACAGCTGGCTCCATCTAGCTCCAATGGACCTGCTGCAGAGCACAGTGACGCCCCTCAGCCAAGCTGGGAAACTATTCAAAACAGGGCAAAATGCAGAACAGCAGAGAGAAGAGTGAGGAGAAAACTGTGAGGGGGGAAAAAAATATATCAAAAGCCACACAAACCTCAAGGTCAGTGAAGAAGAGGAAGGAGGTGCCCCTGGCACCAGGGCAGAGATTCCCCTGCAGCCCATGGAAGACCATGTCACAGCACACACCCACACTGCAGTCCAGGGAGGACCCCATGCTGGAGCAGATGGATGAGCCCTGAAGGAAGATGCAGCCTGTGGGGGGGGACATGCTGGAGCAGATTTTTCCTGAAGAACTTCTGCCCATGGACAGGACTCATGCTAGAGCAGTTTGTAAAGGACTGCAGCTGGTGGGAAGGACCCACACCAATTCAGGGTAAAAGTGTGAGAAGGGAGGAGTGGCAGAGGGGACCGCTGTGTACTGACCCCAACCCCTCATTCTCCAGTCCCCTGCACCACTTGCAGGGGAGGCAGAGGAGTCAGGAATGAAGTCGAACCAGGGAAAAGGGGTGGGGGGAAAGTGTTGTTTCAATATATTTTTCTTTGTTTCTCACTGCCTGAATCTATTTTAATAGGCAATACATTTAAGCTTCCCCAAGTCAAGTCTATTTATTTTGTCCGTGAGAGTAATTAATAAGTGATGTCCCTGTCTCTATCTTGACCCAGGTTACTTTTCACTCTATTTTCTCCCCATGTTCTGTTTGAGGAGGGGGAGTAAGGAGAGTGGCTGGGTGGGAGTTTGGCTCTCAGCTAGGGTTAAACAACCACAAGCACAAGTGTGTATGTGATGTCAATCAACAAGATAAAATTACTAGTAGGACTGCCATAACTACAAATGAGTATAGACAACAACACAGAAACTACTACTGAGACCCTGCTAATTTGCCAAAATCACATTTAAGCTTGGACACAGTTATCCAAAGCATTATAGACATTATTCTACAGTTGTCTGATGACCTCGCAGGAAGACAAAACCTGAAGTTTCCTTTTAAGGAACACTAACCAGACAAAGATCTCCATATGTAAACATAAGATTTCTTCAAATTTAGATTCCAGTTTGAAGTGGAAACAATAGGCAGTAAGAACTGAAATAAAGGTTTTAGCATGAAATGTATAATCCAGCTTAGTAGAGGCCTGTCAGTTTTGCTTTTAATAGGTGTAAGAATCTAGATGAAATGACAGACATTCTTCTAATGACAAGAGCTAGACCTCTGAGACCTATGATTCTGTAAAATCAAGTGAAAACAAGTACAAAGTTGAGCACAACTTATATAAAACCCTGGAACGAGACAGATTTTAAATCTTTTTTTTTTAATTTGGAAAGATAATCATACCTAAAAAAAACTTGGTGCGAAGTTATTTGGTCTGATTAAGGTAGTTGATGTATTACGTACACTGTTCTACTTGCAACAATCGATTACAACTAAGTACTTGAATATTTGTATTTGCTAACCAGAAGAACCAAAACTTCACTCATCTGCATTGTTCATAAACTACTATTGCTACTGTTAAAACTACTAAGTTGTCACATCATAATTCTGCTTTCTGACAAAAATGATCAAAATATCAAAGCAATGCATAAAATCTGCACAATTAATGTTATCCATTTGTTAGGTAAGTGTCCTGAACATACCTTTCTGTGTGAATATATGATTCAAAAGTTTTCAAATTCTATTTATTGTATTCAGGCAGATTCTGTAGAAAACCTTCCAGATATCACCCATGATTGTCTGTATTTTAATGAGTTTTTCAGTTTTATTTTGAATAAATTACACAGAAGCAGTCATGCAGTATGCATTAGATTCTTATATGTTAAGCAACAAAGCACACACACAATTTTCTATTTCTTCCTGTAAAACACTCAAGGATTGTATTCCTATTTCTGTCACTGTCATCTTATTATGAGAATACTGCAAAGTGGAAAACAAATTACTTCTGTCCATTAATTTCCTCTTACCTAATGGGAGCTTTAAAAACGATGGAGCTTCCCTGAGGTACTGAACAGTGATGGTAACTTCATCGCCAGCATTTCGCAGTAGGTGTACCTGTCAGTGTGACAAATAACAGCTACTTTAAACCGAAGAACCACCAGTCATGGAAAGCACATTATTTACAATGAAATCAACATCTCTGTTGATCTATAATAAACTCAGTATGAACATTGCTGACCGGGAATGAAGAATATCTTGAAGGTCAAGCCACACCAACAATGGATAAGAGTAGGCAAGACCTGAATAAATAATGTGGCGGGCAACCTGATTTCATATAGCAGCTGAACACAACTACAAACAAACTGATTTTATAAAAGTGCCATAGGGTAGTACGGAAATACGTGTTTATGTAGATACAATACATTAACTGTGTGTGTATTTACATAAACAGGCATGTAAAGATATATTAATACATCATACATATCTGGATCTTAAGTATTTGGTTTGATTCATTTAGGTAATACATTAAGCACACTTCTCTGTTTCAAATACAGTCTTGATTTTTGGGACTGTCTTCATTATCTGTAAGTTTTTGCTAACCAGAAGGGAACACATACACACACATATATGTGTAGACACGTGTATTAAAACATCAGAATTTACCTAAAGGCATAGCACACTACTGAGTAAGGAGCTTTTTCAAACATAAAACTTCAAATAACATCTGTGAAGGAACTCAATTCCTATTACAAGGCAGAGGTATTCCCCAGTTTCATATCCATAACACAGGAAACAGGTATTGCATTTGGTTTGTCTGTGGCCCTGCATGCAGGGTTTGCAGCCCTCACCCCGTTTCTCAGAAATGGATGCTAAGGCTTGTGGCCTCTAGTCCGAGCACAACCAGAGCATGGATACATCAAGCAGAAACAACTAACTGCAACAACTAGCTCCTATAGATGGATTTACTGGTTTAATGTTGTACTTGGAGGAAGCTGGTGGCTGTGCTACTTCAGGCTACTATTTAGCACAGTGCCACATTAGCCAACATCATGGGATGCAGGATTACCTCAAAAATTATAACTCTTCCTCTCACGCACCTGAAATAATGCTTACAACAGTGACTGATGTATTTGCCTACATGAAAACATCAAGCTTATGCCTCACAGACATGTAAACCCAGAACAGGTGAAGAAATCAAGTAAGCAGACAGGCTAAAAATTTTAGGCTATAAAATTATTCTGGAAAAGAGTGATCAAGAGAACTGACCATAAATCCCCCAACACTTAACACCAAAAAAAAAAAAAAAAATTGTCTGAATGGGAACATGTTCTAATTTGGTTAATTAAGTGAGCAGACACGAACCACCCATATAAAGCACTGTTGCTCAAAGCTTACTGTTTGCTGTACCTGTAAAACCCATATGTCTAATAAAAACTTACAGTGTCTGCCTCCAACCTCCTCATCCATCTCTCAGTTCATCTGACTTCCATTGCTAACAACCTGCAGTAGCACTAGTGACCACAGATCAGTCCCTGGGAGGGAAGAGTAACATTTTGCACTCACTAAGTTAGGAAATCCAGCTCTGCAGGGGAGAAGCAAGAGCTCAATAATTTATTTTAGTGCCTGATTTGAAGAGTCTGAATTTCTAAATTATCTTTAATCATGAGTTCTAGATTATTTTTAACTGAAGTATTAAGTTCAGTCGTTTAAATTAAACCAGAATAGAATTTGAATATTTAAACAGAATCTTTGTTTTTTGGATTTAGACCAGCTACTTCACACAAAATGCTCAGATACCAATGAAACCTATGTCAACTCATGTAAACCTTTCCTTGAAAGTAATGTCTTAATATGTCCAGAGACGGGCAACGGGGCTGGTGAAGGGACCAGAGAACAAGTCTTACAAGGAGCGGCTGAGGGACCTGGGGTTGTTTAGCCTGGAGAAGAGGAGGCTCAGGGGGGATCTTGTCACTCTCTACAACTACCCGACAGGAGGCTGTAGGCAGGTGGGGGTCGGTCTCTTCTTCCCGGTAACCAGAGACAGGACAAGAGGAAATGGCCTCAAGTTACGCCAGGGGAGGTTTAGATTGGATATGAGGAAAAATTTCTTCACAGAAAGGGTGGTGACGCATTGGAATAGGCTGCCCAGGGAGGTGGTGGAATCACCATCCTTGGAGGTGATTAAAAAACACATAGATGCAGTGCTTAGGGACATGGTTTAGTGACGGACTTGGCAGTGCTGGGTTAATGGTTGGACCTGATGATCTCAAAGGTCTTTTTAAACCTAAATGATTCCATGATTCTATGATTAACAAAGCTTAATCAGAAATATTTTCCATGAGTTTATGTATGAAGTTAAAAAGAATTACTTTGTTCTCTTTTTTTATTTTAAAGAAAAAAAAAGTTATGAAATTACTTGTAAGCAGTTGAAACAGCAGATGTGCTTCACTTTGCAATCCTTGAAAAAATATCCACGCTCAGGCCAAGTACATATGCCTGAAAAAAATCCAACAAGTAAATATCCTGCAGGCAGCACAGCGACGGGTGCAGCGTTCAAAGGGGTAACAAATGCCCTGATTTGAAATTAGGAGAGTGACACACGTTACCTGTATGTGTCTGGGCGCAGGTGCCCAGGCGCTGGCGGGGGCTGCAGGGCCCTGTGAGGAGCGGCCGGGGCTGCCCCGGGCCGGGCACAGCCGGTTCCTGCCGGTTCCCGCCGGCTCCAGCCACCCTGAAGGGCATGGCCCAGGGGGGGAAGGGGAGGTAGAGGGGCTGGGAATAAAAGAGCAAAGCTGAGCCTGGGGAAAGGGGTGGGGGGAAGCTGTTGGTTCAGATTTTTGTCTCTGTTTCTCACTACCCAAATCTATTCTAACTGGCAATAAAATTAATTAATTTTCCCCAAGTCAAGCGTATCTTGCCCGTGATGGAAACTGGTAAGCGATCACCCTGTCCTTCTTGACCCACGAGCTTTTTCATCCTATTTTGTCTCCCTCTCCTGTGGAGGAGGGGGAGTGAGAGAGCAGCTGGGTGGGCATTTGGCTGCTGGCCAGGGCTGAACCACCGCCACAGGCTTGAGACAGTTTTAAAAAACAAACAAACAAATAAAAAAAACAAAGGAAGAAGTGCAGCAATGCTATCCACATAGTCTCAGTTCAGTGAATCCAGCCTGAGTGCAGCTATGCCAGAAAGGTAATATGGTAGGAAAAGAAAAGGACATCCAATTCATTCCCTTCCAAAGAAAAAATATCATAAAGTTAGTATCAGGGGAGTAGGAAAGCAGAGCTGGCAAAAAATAGATCCTGTCACTGAATGCTGCTCATCTTATGATACTATTTTACTTTTCATTGTGTGGTAAATATATGAGAAACGCTGACTTTAGCTTATAATAATTGTAGCAACATCAGTATTTTGTAAAATCCAATAGATATTTCCAAAAACGACTAATTGATAATACAGTCACAATACTGTACTGAAATATGTAATGGGAAGAAACATAAACCAAATAAAATTAATAAAATCAATAAAATTAATACTGAGAACTCATTAACTTATTCAGAATGCAGTCCTCAGAAACATCACAAATGTGAACCATTTTAATTCTTCAATTTTGGAGTAACATGGAAAAAAAAATACTTCCTAATAAACATTTTGAAGAAAACTTTCAAATGCAGCATAACAATTGTGTTCCCTCTTTATTAAACAAAAAATGTTTGCACACAAGCACTTATATTTGTCAAGAGATGAGAGGAGACAGCATGACAGACATACTGCCTAACATATTTTTGGAAGATCTTAGCCAAATATTACGAAGATAAATCCAAAACCTGTATGGAACAAAACAAAACAGTAGACTAGAAACTGCTGCAGAGCATGAAATTTGGGTTTTATTTAAAATGATATTTTGAAAAGTAAAATAATCTAATATTAATGCTTTGGTTTAAAATTACTAAGTAGTAATACCTTAAAAGACATGCAAACTGTATCATACTCTCCTGGAGCTACTTTGTATTCCTAGGTATTGTCTGAAGAGGTTGTAGTATTGAGCCACACACATACTAAGAAAAAAAAAATCAACCTCAGTGCTCACAAGAAGGTATTAACAGTACAGAAGGTCACTAAATAATGCACTGCTCTGTGGTGCTGAAACTTTTACACAAGTCCAGTAATGCCAAAAAGACAAATCCAGTAGCTTTGGAGTAACATTCACTGTTGCGCTGTTGCCTTACTACAGTATTAATATTAAAGGAGAATTTGAAAAGTGAGGGGTTTGTTTGCTTGTTTGTTTGTTTTTAAACAGTTAATTAAATACATTTACTGCAGCTGTTTGTGTATGCACTGACTTGTGTGTTCATATCTATGAAGGAGAAAAGGTCATCAAGGGAAATACTTGCTTTTCATGCTGGCTTTAATTTGTGGATTTTGCATATCTCTAAGTGCATTCATCAAGCCAGGGTTTATTATGCTTCTCTTTTTCACATGTATTTCTTAAGAACAGAACAGAGAGAATGTTAAAAATATTAATAGGAGCTTCTACATCTCAGTCAGCTAACTACAGTCCAGAGTCTGCAGAGAAAAATCTGAATTATATATTAAGAAAACAAAATTATCTTTGTTGCCTCATTTTTATTGTCAACATCCATTTTACTTAAATCCTATATACCTATAGGCACGCAACTCAATGCACAATTCATAGCTGATGTGTACCCTTTGTAAATTCTGGTGCCTTGTGTTTACCATGGCTTGTTCTAAACCTTCAAACATACCTGATATTCACACGGCTCAGAGATTTATACAGGGGTTTAACCGTTTGAATCAGGTTCTGTCTTACTGTAGATCAGAACTGTAACAGCAATTAAAATTCAAAAGGAGCATGTCTTTGATGAATGAATGCATCCATATGGCCCTTAGAGCAGAAGTCACATCATGTAACGCTGGCCATTTAAAAGATTCAGCTCTAAAGCAATTGTTAATATATTTTCTAAAAATCCGTAAAGATCTTAGGATAAAAAGGAATCAGCACCCACAGGTGTATATCTGTAAATAAGGAGACTCTAGATAATAACCTTACATTTAAACATCTGAAGTTAGATGAAACAAATCCTAACTCACATCTATAGACGAAAAATTAAGATTAAACACGTTACTCAAAGTCTGAAGCAAAAATTCTGAAATAAAAGGATGTGAATGTTCTGGTGAACGTCTGATCTTGAAGTACATGCATTTCACAGATAAAACACTTGAAATTCACATGAAGAGCAAGTCTTGGACTTAACAAGTACCTGGGTAGATTATGTACAAGCCTGTAATGAAGCAGGTAAACAACCGAGAAGTCATAGTAAAATATTTGAAGAGAATTAGATCATAACATATAATAGTAAAAAACCCAATGAAATCTACAACACTAGAAGTTTTTAAAAATTCTTAAACCCTCAGAATTAAAAAGGAACAATAGTACTTAACACTTAAAATGCCTCCTAGACTAAAGCATGTTTGGAATTATTTTTGGAAACTTGGCAGTTTCAGCTCAACCCATTTGAGTATAATCTGATTATTATCTGATACTGTGGTTTTATGTCTATGAGTAGGCAAAGGAGATGCATGAAAAACAGAGACCTCACAGTACAAGTAGTCTTTAAAATAATGGTAAAAGTGAAGTGGCTTTAAAAAAAGTTTATAAAACCAAAATTGCATTGCAAACAGTATTGGAAAAGCATGAAGCAGAATTAAGTTACTTCAAAAAATAATGATTTCTTGACACTTGTCTCTTTTCCACTGGTCAATTATAAGTGGTTTCCAATAAACACTTCTGATTCTTATCTTCCTTAGCTTTGCAGTATGCAATGAGCAATAATACTCTCTCCTTAATGCTTAATTGGCTACTCCAAAACAAGCCTTTGTGTCTGAACAATTTATACCAATATGACAGGAAAATGACAGTCAATGCAGCTTATGGGAATTTTCACAGATTTAAACTAAACTGCAATTTGTCCTACTTCACTCAGCACTTTTATTTCTGCCTACAAATACAGTAAAAGATGTTTTAAATGACAAAGGACCAGTATTAATTTAAGTAAATTATGCTGCTCCTGAATGATATAATTACCAAGAATTATAGACAAAAAATGAAATTATTTAAAAGTTTTTTTAATTTTGTAAATTATTTTTTCTACTTGATTTCACACTTTAGTCCGTGATTCACTTCAAAACAATGCTTACACAAATATCTAGAATATGAAAGATGCTGATACATATTGTGCATTGGAAAATACATTTTGAGTCAAATCAGTTGTTCCCTGAAGCAATGGAAGTTTAAATTAATTCCCTTAAGGCTAACTATTACCTGAAACATGAAGACTCACCCCTGAGAAAGTTGCTTTGCAATCCTTCAAAAAATTCCAAGAATATCAGAGCATTACAGGGACTATATTATCTGGAAATCCAGGTCACTCTCAACTGTTATAAATGTGCTATAATTGAAAAGAGTTCAAAGCCACATAACTTGTAATTTTACAATAAGCAGCATGTTTTATTGCTCATCTACTGTTACACATCACTTGTAAAAAGAAAGAATTGTCTCAGGTATCAAAAAATTACTCAAGACAAGAAATGGCCGAATTACAAGAAAACAAACTTAAGAGTTCTCAGATTGAAACTTGAAATCATTACTGACATACCTGGTATGTCAGCAACATTTACTATAGTCACCAAGTGCCACTTCCAGTTGAAATACACATACACATTATCTGACTGAGTGTGACCAGAAACGTGTATGTTTAAGTGAAATCAGAATCTACAGAAATGCAAACATTTCTATGCCAAATGCAGGCCTTTTCAAGCAAATTGGCACAGGCTCATATTCTTCAAATATATTTCAAAATCTTTCTAGATGATAGTTAAGTGGTTGTGTTTATACAAACTCGCAGATTGAGCTAAAAAGACTAAATGCAGGTTTTCATGTAGCCGTTAGTGTTCCAGTTTTCTTTGTTGGTTTTTGCTTTTATTCATAACATACCTGCAGAGTTCTCTCAAAAGGATTTTATCTGACTAGAAGTGTCTCTGAGGAGAGAGACATCTGTCAGAAAACTTGTGCCATCATCTACTGGCAACAGTATGAAATGATGATGAAAGCAATTTCAGTTGAGTGATGGGCAACATTTAATGAAGAATGTCTTGTGCCACTGAGTGCAAAAGCTAAACCTGAAGCTTTTAAAGTTATCAAACCCAGCAGATCATATGCTGCATTCTCTGATTTAGAAATCGTTGACAGTTTGGTACTGCTTCCTTTTCTTACAACAAACTTTTCCACAATCATCCTTTCGCGCTAAGTCTTCCTAGCCTAATAGGCATTTCACAGAAATCCAGAGTTAATATAGGACTAAGCATAAGAAGCACCAGAAACTACTTTTGGTATCTACATGTTCACTGATGAAATACACGATAGAAGTTCTAGACCTATGGACTGATTAGCATGACAGACTACCCTTCACTTTGGATGAAGCATAGAATTTCTTTGTAATCATCCACATGCTCACCATTTCAGGCTTAAAAAACTTGGGCACCTAGAACATTAAAAAAAAAAAATAAAAAATCCTCTTTTACACTGAAACCCTTACAGCATGTAGAAGAACATAACAGGATAACAGGAATACCTATGAACAAAATTTTGCAGTTTCATAGTAATATTACCCCTGTAAATCAGTCTTTAACGCTTTTCCTTCCACAACTCCCCAGGTGTATTGTCATAAAACAGCAAATCACCTGCAACAGTCAGCATACATCAGAAAGAAACTTGTGTTAGGCAAAGTCCCATATCCAAGTCTTCTGCATGCTATTTCAGGACCCCAGCCCATAATTCCTTGGAACTGTCTTACTGTACAGGCTAATATTTATTCAGCACAGGTCACCATAAGTATATTCCTTTATTTAATACTAAACATTTCCATACTGGAAAAAATAATCCTAACTGATGAGGGGAACTCTTCCCCCAGAGTACTGATTACAGCTAGAGTCACAGTTGTTTAAATACAGGGCTGTACTTTTTTCTATTAGACTTTTTGCTAATACCACATTACACAAAAAATAACAGCAAAAAGCCCCCTTTTTATTTCCTGATCCAGTTCTTTAATAGGTTTGATGCAATATACTTTATTTGCCCTCTGAAATGTATGAATACACTCCTGCTCTATGAGTGTTTTGTCTCTACAACAAGGAACAAGAGCAGGTGCCATTATCCAGCCTAAATGCAGTGGCTAAATAAATGTGCCTGAATAGTGACAGCTGTAATACCCATTCACATGTTTAGATCACACTCCCACTAAGTCAATGAATTTTTAAAAAGAAACAGTATTTATGTACAGCTTATACAGCAATCTCAAAGGAGTTAATCTTCCTTGTGAGCAGAAATAAAATAATTTTATTATTGAGTTAATTTTATGTGGATATAAGTCCTCTATATAACTTACATTTTCCTTTCCATTTCAGGAAATTTACAAAATGTAGAATAACTGAGTTTCACTTATGCAAACAGCGCAACAAACACATTTATTTAATTAATCTATTCGTTACCACAAGGGTGTACACTAACTCTTTATTAGCTTGCAGATTGATCCTCTTAATAAAATTGGGCTGGTGTACGTAGCACTCCATAACTCTTCACACCCTGATGACTCACTATGGTCACAAAGTATTCGGCGTTCATGGCTTGGACAGGTGTACTCCACGCTGGGTTAAAGCTGGCTGGACAGCCCAAAGAGTGGCAGTAAACAGAGTTACATCCAGTTGGAGGCCGCGCAAAGTGGTGTTCCCCAGGGCTCAGTATTGGGGCCAGTCCTCTTTAAAGTTTTTATCAATGATCTGGATGAGAGGATCAAATGCACCCTCAGTTACTCTGAAGGTGACACCAAGCTGGGGGAGAGTGTTGATCCACTTTAGGGAAGGAAGGCTCTGAAGGGGGATCTGGACAGGCCAGACCAATGGGCCAAGGCCAGTTGTATGAGGCTCAACAAGGAGAAGTGCCAGGTCCTGCACTTGGGTCACAACAACCCCAGGCAACACTGCAGGCTTGGGGAAGAGCGGCGGGAAAGTGCCTGGTGGGAAAGGACCTGGGGGTGCTGGTTGATGGCTGGCTGAACATGAGCCAGCAGTGTGCCCAGGTGGCCAAGAATGCCAACATCCTGGCTTGTATCAGAAACAGCATGGCCAGCAGGACCACGGCAGTGATTGTCCCCCTGTACTGGGCACTGGTGAGGCTGCACCTCGAATCCTGTGTTCAGCTTTGGGCCCCTCACTTCAACACAGACATAAAGGTGCTGGAGCGTGTCCAGAGGAGGGCAACAAAGCTGGTGAAGGGTCTAGAGAACAAGTCTTACAATGAGTCGTTGAGGGACCTGGGGTTGTTTAGCTTGGAGAAAAGGAGGCTCGGGGAGACCTTATCACTTCTCTACAACTGCCTGAAATGAAGTTATAGGCATGTGGTAGTAGGTCTCTTCTCCCAGGTAACTAGTGATAGGACAAGAGGAAATGGCCTCAAGTTACACCAGGGGAGGTTTAGATTGGATAGTAGTAAAAATTTCTTCACTGGAAGGATGGTGATGCACTGGAACAGTCTGTGCAGGGAGATGGTTGAGTCACTACCCCTGGAGGTGGTTAAAAAACACATAGATGTGGTGCTTAGGGACATGGTTTAGTGGTGGACTTGGCAGTGCTGGGTTCACGGTTAGACTTGATGATCTCAAAGGTCTTTTCCAACTTAAACGATTCCATGATTCAATAAGTTATTGAATTAGATAAAAGAACAAAACATTGTCTGGATAGGAAAAGCAAGGTGGGGGAGGGAGAAACGAGAAGGAGAGGATAGCGCTTCAGAGAAACTAGCTGAACAACAGTGGAAACCCAGCAGAGTGACTGAAAATGAAGACATAAACTATTTTGTGCACAGTATGCAAGGATCAAAGGAAGCAAGAGTGGACAGGTCTTTCTAGTGATTTTCACGGGTAACAAGGGACATCATATAGCACTGTTCCTGAATCTATCAAGTCCTGTTTCAAAACCAGGTAATTTCTTTTCCTACCAGCACTTTCAAAGACCCTCCTGACTTATCCATGGATGGTTTACACCCTTTTGTTCTTTTTCCAGCATTCTCCTTTAGCTTAAACAGTTTGGCTCCCTACATGGTGTTCAGTTTTATAGAGGTGGGGAGATGGAAGAAAGGGCCCCTTTATTTATGACTAAAGACGTTAGTATAATTTGTTATAAATACTTTGTAGGTCTTTCAACGTTTATAAATGAAAAAAATATGAAATGAAAAGGGTAAAAAGAGACACAGGGGTTTTTTGGTGTTTTTTTGTTTTTTGTTTTTTGGTTTTTTTTTAATCTTAACTACTTTTAACCTTAGGAAGTACCGCTTAAAAACATAGATGTCCAGCTGCACTCTCTGTTGTGCTTTACCTAGAGAAATGGTGCATTTGGAATCCATAGTTAACAAAGATTTCAATTTTTCCTATAGCTCTTTAAGGCCAGGTAGCTGATTTCTTCCACCACTTTTAATTATAGTAATTCTTCATTTGTGCTCAAAGATTATGCATGTTGTAAACACTCATAATGCCAGAGTACTTGCTGCTTCTCTAACCCAGGGCATTAAGTGATTATGAAAAAGATGGGGGTAAAATATTACTAAAATATGAACTAGTTCATTGTGGATGCTGTCTTTAAAAAGATGCTTTTTTGAAAGAAAGTTGATTTCCACAAGTATGTTACAAAAATTGTGTAATATTTTTAAGTATATGTTTTACACAGGTACCACAATATGTTACTCCACTTTTTTAAAATCTGGTACTGAATTTTGCTATCCGTTACAAAAGCACAGTGAAGGTGCAAATCTAAAGGCCAAAAATGTGTTTTAAAGTATGTGGGTTTTATCAATTTGCATATAAAAGACACTGGAGACCAAAAGTATACTACAACTTCCTTCTTAATGAAGAATGCTGCCAGATGCATTCAATGATGAAATAAAAGCATTTCTTAGAGCATCTAGAAACAGTGTTGTACATCCCACAAAATTTTAAGGTTATACTATAATTTGCTCATTCTATGTAGCTTTATTTTTATGCAGTGCTGGCATGCAGAATACTTATGGCAAATTAGCACCTGGTGAAATTAAATTAAACTCAGATCTTTTTTATCTAAGCAAGGTGAAAACCACTTTTTATTTGTCTCACTGTCATGATAATGAACATGTTGTTCTATTACAACCAAATCCACAAGAAAATTCTATAGGGTAACTGAAAGAACAGGAAGACTACGAACCGCAGAGCTTCTCCCTGTACTCCAATGTCACAAATTAGTATTCTTGCTATTAATGTTTATTTCTTTCCCTCCTTCTGTTACCGCCCACCTACATAGCAGCAGCAAATTTTCTAAAACACATGGTCTTAACTAATGACAGCAACTACATTAAACTCGTTAATAAATGCTCTTCAATAAAAGAGTTCATTCACTTCTTTCACTTCCTCCTTCAGTTCTTTGATGCATGCAGCTGCACTAGGGCTATCTACTCAAGGTAACAGATATTTGCTGTCCACATAAAGCATTCTTTTAGGAATGACTGAGGCAATGACAAAGGAATTCTGAGAGAACCACCACAATGAAATTAAGAAACTAAAATCTTCAGAAGCTTGGGTTTTTTTGGTTTTGTGGTTTTTTGTTGGTGGTTTTTTTTGGTGTGTGTGTGGTTTTGTTTGTTTTGTTTTGGGTTGGGGTTTTTTGTGTCTCTCTAGTCCTAAAAATATATTAGAACACTTTAACTAAACAGAAACTTATTGAATGTTCCAATGTTTCATGGTTAAAAAGTTTATTAATTAAAACATATTTATAGAAATGTTGCAGTTTCTTGTGCAGCTGTGTCTCAAAACTTCATTGTGTTTGAAAGTGATTTACAAATGTGTTCAAATCTACATGCCTGCTTTGGCTGATCCCAAATGTAGATCACCCAATAATGGGGAAAGCAGGTGGTAAGAGTCTGAGATCATTTCAGCAAGCTCCTTGTCAATAATATTTGGGTCTGATGTAATCTACCCATGTTGCTTCTGCTCATATGTTTGTGTGTATGTATTTACATAACTGAAGACAGCCTCAGCCTGGAGCACATAAGCCCCTTATGACTGTCAAGATATAACTCCCTTATTCCATGTCCCAAAATTAAAGCAATAACAGTAATGGCAATATATTGGGAAGACAATATGCCTAATCACAAACTAAATAAATCATATTTCATATATAGAATCTAGTCACAGAAAAGCTGATATGTAGAAACCTCACATTTCTTTCCTAATAGCTCTCTTCCAATATCCAATGACAATGTAGGGCAGTGCTGGAAATCACCTAGAGTAAAAAAAGTACAATACGCTAAAGGTTTTGCCTTTGTTCTTTTCAAACACCTTTCCATTTTGAGGAAACAACTGTGAAACTATCTAAGAAGAAAATTCAGAAAATGCTCAAACTATCTTCAAGACTAAAAGCATTTCACATAAAAATACTTTGAAAGCAATAAAGGGAGACCCATTGAGTATTCATAAGGATGGGTCCCCCTAAGCAGTTTCACAGCATAGCCCTGCCAAGTTGTTCTAGAGACATTTCCATCATTTTCGCCTTTCTCTCTCTTCAGCTCTCAGGAACAGAGAGGAACTGGAGAAGGGAAGTGGTAATGTAAAGGTTGTGAAAGTATGTACATTTAATTTATTTCCTCTACAAGTTTTCATTATTTAAGCTCTCTAAATATATATTTTTATATATATATATATATAGGAGAGAAGGAAAACCACTTTAACTCTAGGTTAGTCAACTGCATATTTTAAGTTTTTACTTTTCTTTTAGATATTTATCTAATGGTTACTTGAGCGAGATCAGGGAAAGGAGCAGCTAAAGCCCTTTCAAGAAGTCCCTAGAACTGGAAGAGATTTTCCATGCTTTCCTACTGCTCTTCCTTTTCTCTTCTCTCTGCCATTTTCCTGAGACTTGTTTGTCACCTCTCTGGAAGCACAATGGCTGTTTTGTTTGATTATTCTATTTCATATTTCTTTAGGTTTCCCATGACAAAACATATGCCCTCACAGAAATGCACACACACTTCCTCTCTACGTGTTCAATATAATTTTTACAGAGATTGATTTCTTATTTCCACTCTACTGCATCTGAATTACTTGAACACATTGCAATTCCTGGAAGCAGAGTGTGATGTTGAGGTGATTTAAGACACTCCTGGTAAGTTTCTGTGCAACACCACGTACTTTTTTTTAACTTGCATTCATACAGTAAGATGTAATTCCAGTTAAACTTTGCAGTAATGTATATAGACTATTTCAGAAAGTGTGTACAATTTTATTGTCTCTTTTCTTCTTTTTGGTACCTTGATTTTTAAAGTGTGCTTTAGTAGCATCCACCTGTTCTCCTAGTGATGCTTTTGTTAGGGTGTGCGAGTAAGACAGCAAAGGGAAAGGGAATACAGAGGCAAAACTACCATTTATGGTATCGCTTTTAAACTCTCAACAGAAATAATGTACTAAAATGTATTGAAAAGTACCAAGAAAATGTGAGAGCTATGCAGCTGAAGAAAAGAAATCAAACAGTTCCATGATATTCAAAGGACTCAGACAATCTTCACATGATGTGAGAAAATCTGTTACTGGTTCTTCTGGATCAAGTAGAATTACCATTCTAATATTAGCAGAATACTTATTCTTTGTTCACAGAACAACAAAATTGAAGTACAAAGGACTAACTAATCAAGTGAACCATGCAGAGCATTGCCAAAAGTACTGGGAATATTTATCTTGGCAGCACTAGGACAGATCTCCAAGAAATGAAACACGCACAGTCTTTCTATGTAGAAAAATATTTGCCTTTTCCTTCATTTAACTGGTCAAATTCTCATTTTATACTTTTCATATTTAAATTACACTGTTCTTTTCAACTTCATAAGATTTTCTATGTGCGTAAAAGAGCATGTTCAAACTGAAAATCTTCACACAAGAAAAACTGTAAAAGTTCAAGCAACAACCTGAAGTTAAGCATCAGCTTTGGGTCAGAAACGTGCCTATGTCTGTAAGGGTATCTATACATTTTAATGTAGCAACTACCTGGGCAATCTAGTAAAACACTGACAATTTCTTTACATCTCTGACCTGTACTGCTGTTTATTTCTGGCAGGAATCTTAAGGTATTAAACCCTCTATGGATATTAAATGAAAACTTTATTTTTACTTTCTCCAAATGTCACAAGGTTGTTGCCTCAGTTATTACTGAATTATACATTCAAATGTTAACATGTAGTTAAACCTACAGAACATAATACTGCGTTTTTATCATTGTAAATATGCATCTTAAATTGTTTAAATATTAATTATGTTAATAACAGCATAATTCAATAAAATCTACATATTAATGACTGAGATACTACTACACAGTAAAAATAGTAAATCACATGAATGTATTTTTGCCACTTCACAAGCATCTATCAATTTGACAAGTTATTTTATAAATTATTATTTAATTGATTTTATTAATTCATCACTATAACGTTTTTTACCTTCTAAAATTCTATATGATATACTTATTGTGCAGTTAAACACCACATACCTTTTTAGCTATGTATATTCCATCTTTCTTATTAGACCTTTTTCTTTCTGATATTATATAGATAAAATCCATAATCTGTGTTCCACCACTTGTAACTGAGTATCTCAAGGAAGATAAGCAATTTTCAGATTTATCCCTTGTATATCAATGAATCGGCCTACTGAAATGCAAGTTCATCACTCCCTGCCAGACATGACAATTAAATACTTTGCATGATGTTTAGCAACGTTAAGTGTAAAATGCAATCTAGTGTGACTTGAGACTACCCAAGCCTCATTGCTGAGTGTCTTTTGAACAGAATTGCTGGAATGCCTCTCAACCAATCTGACTTAGAAAATAGGGCACTCTTCACAGAGACAGGAGATGAAGGTATGATTTCCTAAAAGTTAGATGAGTCCTCCACCCTTAATCTTCAGCCTTCTGGACAAATAACCTTTATCACTACACTACTGTATTAACAGCTTAATACACTGTAACACTATCTTCTTCAGTGTGTTTCTAGGTGCCCAAACCTACTGCATTATATGTAAAACTCAAAGCTGATTGTTTATGTGGTCTCTGAACCCTAAATGGAACTTATGGGTGGGAGTTCTTGTTTGGCATACCTTAAAAAACTTACATATGAAAGAAGCTTTTTTTTTTCAAGCAAACATTATTGCAGTTCTGGATCTGTGCCATACCAGAAGTCTAAACACATCCACTTTCATCAAACAAAAAGACATATGGATCCATGGACTTTCAAGTATGTAAGCTGAAGGCTTCATTTTTACAAATTAAATGGATCACTCAGACTTATTCCTTAGTTCAATATAAATTTCACTTTAGATGTTTATGTGCAAGTGCATGCACTCTGGACTGCTGTAACCCAATAAAAATGAGATGAGAAATATTAACCTCCTGACAGGTAGCAGACCAGTGCATCATCATTGACATGTTCCATCTACAAGTAACAGCTACTGACTAACCACTGATTTCTACAAGCTAAAAGCTTACGGACATTAAATGAACCCTTCTTTTTGAAACGTTTTTTTTTTTTTCCAATCGTAAACCCACCATATTCAAGAGATAATTTTTATTTTGGATGAGAAATCTCAACCATTATTTCATAAAAATGCAGTGACATAATTTTAATAAAAACAAGAAATAAAACAACTTCCATTCTCTCAGGAACTTTGGTAATAGCCTACCTCATTTCATCTTATAGAATCAGCTCTTTCCTCTACCACCTGGCCCATTCATCTAACCCCACTCTGATTATGATAGCGGGTTGCGGTAGTAGAAAAGTCTCTTTGCAGATGTGTCACCTAGGCCATTGAGATCTCACTTCCTTCACCCTACGGCCTACATTCGTTACAGGAAGTTTTGTTTAACGTTTCTATTGAGCTCCAGTGTACAGGGCAAAGAGCAACATTATGCATTTCTCTGTCATTCCTCACCGCTGCTGCCATAGCTGTGTTACATGAACAGTTCTGGAGTGCTTCTAGGTACTGAAAAACAATCTTTAAGGAATGTAACAGCGTTTTGTGGGGAATAATGTTCAATAAATTTGTTTAGAGTCTGCATGTGCAGCAACAATATAAGCAGCAAGAAGTCAGTTCAACGCACAACAGACCTGACTCTGTGCTTTATGGAGACTGTGTAATTATTCTAGAGATTCAGCCTAGCCTGATGGTATTAATCAACACCAAGAAAGGGACTGCAAGATCATGCAGCTGCACTTTATCTTGACCTAGAAAGATCACCTCCAAGTAATAAAAGCAAGTTTAGTTCCTTTGCCCATGTATTTTCTACCTTGCTGATAAGACTGTCAAAGTCCATGTCAGTTATGGTTGCTACAGATGCTATTCTGAGATACGGCTGTCAGTGAATCGACTGGGAACTGCCAATAAATAGGCAACAGAGGGTAACATTTTTAATCTATACTGCCTTGCACTGCAGACCAGAAAATCACTGCAGATGGAGTGAATGTGAACTGGCTTTTCCCCCATATAGTCAATCTGATAAATGAAATAAACGAGTTAAAAACTAACCACTATTCAATAAATTATTTTGTTCCAAGTTAGACCATATATTGTGGTAAACTGTATTTCAAACCCACATTAAATAACTGGAAGAGTAAAAGAGGGAAAAAACCCCAACACAACAACTGCTGCTTTTCTTTAAGTCAGTGAGAATGGCAAGGGCCCACTACATTTTCAAATGAAATCTAATAACATTTTCATAATTATAAGGCTAGGTAAGAATCCTTAGATTGCCTTGAAGCTGCTAAACTATAGGCCATTCATTACCAAATCATCATTTATCACTGCAGCAGAGGCAGTAGCCTGTGAAAGCTATACAGTATGGAATTGTTGGAAGAGATGTACAGAAGGATGGGACTGGGGTATCAGTGGTTCAGGTGAGAGTAGGCAGCACAAGGAACAGATGCTATGAAACATGTTATTGCTAGGAGTCATTTGGGTGCACCCACTCAAGAGCTGGTGATTTGTTTCAGTAGCTTCCAAAATTAACAGGTTCCAGCCATCTCCCATCCTCTGTGCTTTTCAATGGATTAGTCTGAGTGCTGGTGAGGAAGTGATTCTCTAACTGGGGTAGAGCATGAAGTGGAGGGGCAAGCGCAAGAAATTAATCTTAGGCCCACTGGAGAACATGTGATGATAAAAATATTTTGGAAATTTTGCCAGCAACTTCTGGCTTACCTCTTCTCTAAACTCTGATAGGTAATATAGAACAACTATTGATACATGCTTTTTTATTTGTGGTTTAGCTGCAAGCATCTAAGCACTGAAAATGCTACAGAACCAGCATTCTTTAGAAGAAGAAAGTAGTTCAGTATTATTTTTTTTTCCCCAAGATAATTCCTTGCCATCTTAATTCTATAAAGCAATGTAAAATACATTTTAATAATCTTCCTTTTAAGCAAATAAAAAACCTCACTGGAATACCTTGGTCTGTTCCTTGAACATTACCATGAAAATGAATGCACCAGTGATAGTTAGCATATTGTGCTAGAACTAGTCACCATAATTCCATTCTCCAGTCTCAAGATTCCTCTAAACAGAACATCACCAGATTCAAAAGCTATGCAGAAACTGTGACTGCAGTCCACAGGGTGCTGTACAATTCTGGGGCCTTTTCAGCGTGTCACAGCATTCCACACACCCCAGTTTTCCCATGAAAACCAAGACACAGAGGTGCATGCCTTAATCTCCTCCCAGCGTGAAGTTGAGATCTTCGTATGCTTTCTCTGTTCTTCTCTTTCTTGAATGTGGGTAGGGTCTTACAAGGTACAAGATCCCTTTATTATGGTTCTCTATTATCTATAGCTTTATAACCTCTGGCAGTACCAGCTAGGAATTAGGATGTGTCTAATATATGCACTCAGGCTAGAAGAGAGGAAGTGTATCTCATCCTATGGATACCATCAAAAAGAGCCAATGTTTAAGCAGCACGTTTCTTGCTTCCTAATAAAGACACTTCTAAAAAACCTGGTAACTAGCATCTTAAAATGACTTACAGAATAAGATGAAATTTAAAAACGTGGAATGCCACTGTTTCTTGATTCCTCCCATTCTTTTTCCAGCATTTAGAAACAGTTTTAAGTATAACATTGTATGCCATTATTATTACTATCTATACTTCTGTAACACTTGAGAATTCTTAATTGCCCTAGTGCAATGTACCACAGCCCACAACAGTAATGCATATCATACATAAACAGGGCACAACTGAAATTGTTACATCATTTCACCAAATAAAGTAACTGTGTCCCTTTATATATTTCACATCAGAAATGCCCATGTTCTCACACAACCTGTGATTTAACCTGGCAGGTAGTTAAACACCACACAGCCGCTCACTCCCCTGCTCCTGCTCCCAGTGGAATTGGGGAGAGAATTAGAAAAAAAGGAATAAAAAAGGTAAGATTAATGGGTTGAGATAAAGACCGTTTAATAGGACAGAAATGGAAGGGAAAATAAGAATGATAAAAAAGTTAGAATATACAAAACAAGCGACGCACAATGCAATTGCTCTCATCCATCAACTGATGCCCACTCAGTTCTTGAGCAAGCAGCTCCCAGACAGCTTTTCCCCTAGCTTATATACTGAGCATGACATCACACGATATGGAGTATCACTTTTGCCAGTTTGGGTTAGCTGTCCCAGCTATGTCTCCTCCTTGCTTCTCATGCTCCCCAGCCTACTTGCTGGTGGGTTGGTGTGAGAAGCTGAAAAGTCCTTGACTTAGCATAAGCACTGCTCAGCAATAACTAACACATCAGTGTGCTATCAACATGGTTCTCATCCTAAATCCAAACCACAGCACTGTACCAGCTACTAGGAAGAAAATTAACTCTATCCTAGCCAAAACTGGGAAACAAGTGCACTTTTAGAAATAGGTAGCAAAACATTAATTAGATTTTCTATTTTTCAGTGCATGCAGGGGTAAGATCTACAAAAGCCAAGTCCCTTTCAATTGCACTGAAGAGAACGTAAATCAAGAGCTTTTAAATACCTGAGCAGGATCATGAAACTTCCCCCATATATTCTAATTTTTAAGGGGTGTTTTTACAGTAGGTTAAATCAGATTCTTTACTTAACTCATTCAATCCGTGTTTCTGCAATGCTAAGAAGATGAGAATTTTATTACCATTTAATTGTACTATCACAGCAGGTGAACCCTTTAGGAGCACCGGCAAACCCAGCGGATCAGGCTCTATACCAAAGGCATAATACATAAAGACTATATGTGTGGACACACAGATATATATGTTATTTAGACATATATTATATATACATATATACTTCATTTATATATATATATATATAAAGACTATTCCATTTATTTGCAACTCTGAAAGACTAGTTGTGACCAACCAAAGGACATTTCAGTACCTATAGCAGCATCATAAAAAAGGTAAGCTATCTTTTTCATATTTTCACCATTCATTCATTCTTAAATAGTAAAGGCCTTTTTTATTTATTTGTATTCTATTGAGTTTTCATGGCAAGCAGCTCAGTGTACAGTTTACAGAGGAAAGAAAAGAAAACATCATGTTTTCATTGGTAAAACTGATACAGTTCCTATTCTGGGAAGAGCAGTTGCCTCTGCTGACAGCAAAGCTAACCTACCAGGATTTTGCATTTTTGCTTTAGTTTGTTCTTTGAAATACTTTATCTAAGGGATGTAAAAGTTATAATAAACAATGGTGGATACTCAGCTTTGGAACAGTACATCTGAAGAATAGTCACAGTAAGAGTGCAGAAGCTGTAACAAATCCTAACAGCCAAAATGAAGCTTTTAATAATCACATATATGACAAACCTGACTATAGCACTGTATCTTTATAGCAAAAAAAGAGTAAACTCATATAAAGCAAGGCTAGAGACAGAACAGTTTTAACACAGGATATTCTGTACACTATTAAAAAATCAAAGTGGAATGACTTACCACTTCTTCATGGGTAGCACTTTCTACATTTATACCATTAACCTAAAAACAGATACGATAGGGAGAAAATGATTTGCAATGCATAAGTTAGTTAATGAAATAAACATAAAGGCAAGTATGAAACAAATGGCTGTGGAAAAAGTGTTTACTGACCTGTATGATTGCATCTCCTATAAATAACATTCCTGTTTGGTCAGCTGTGGGATTACAGAAGGAGTACATTTTAGTTGATCTAGTATTGAAAAAAAATGCTATATTCTTTTCCAGAAATTAGTTTAGCATCCTGATGGTAACCTTCGTTTGAAACTGATTTCGTTGTGAAAATACCAACAGCATAGCAAACAGTATTCAATCTACAAAGGTAACAGATTCCTATCATTTTTAAACAAATTAAAAGTTACTTTCCATGCACAAATAACTTATTTAATAGGGAATACAAATGTCATTTCTCGCTAATGAAGGATTTCATTAAATTATGTGTGGAAGGTGTAATTCACACTTATCATTATTCTTCCGCAAAAGAGAAATAGGCATTTCTGAAACTACTTAGCTGTTCATTTCCCCCTGAAAAAAATTGCGGGGACTACTATAATTAAAGATGTTGTCCCTAGAATGTAATACGACTTTTTAACATGAAGTTTTAGTTAGCTTTGTTCCTGAGAATAACAAAATATATTACTACAGTCTGTAATTTGCATGTTTCCTGCCTTACAGAGTTAAAGAGAATTATGTAGTGAAACTGCAAACAATTCTGCACAAATAATGACATTTTTGCATTGTATTCTCTAACATTTTAATTTTTCTATTTTTAGTAGAATATAAGAATATTTATTCTCTTGGAATGTATTACTTAATTGAAAGTAAGGCTCTGATCCTGCAAAGACTGATATGATTAAACAATGCAATAAGTTGTAACAGTGGCAGTATTTTGAGAGATGGAAATAGAGGTGAAAAAGAAAGAAAAAACTGCACAGAGTATTCTCACCATTTCTGCAATACAGCTGTTGCCACTACAAATGTACCTTTGATACAAAATAGCTTTTTTCATATTAAATTTATATTTCTAATAGATTTTTCATAATTCTATTGGCAGATAAAATATAACAGCTCATTAGTCATACTTTTATCAGTTCTTAGGAAATATTTCACAATTTATTTTAAGTACAATGCTACAAGTTGCACTGAAAGTCTTTACACCACTTCTTATGCCACTTTAGTATTTAAAGATACATGCAGAATTTGTCATAGCCGGTACAGAAAAGAGAAGCTATGCACAGAAATGCAACTGAATAAAAGCAGTTCAAAAACATCACCAAGCATTGTGAAGTGGCCTATACTGGGTAGATACGTTGGTAGAGGTACTGAATATTAGCTTGGGCATCTCAATACTAAACTTCTTTTTAAGATCTTTACATATACCAATAGTGAAAAACATGTGAACCATTTTTAATTCAATGTTTATGTTAGGGCCACTGAGCTGCTTTAAGGAAATGGGAGCACACTTGAATTGGATAGAAGGAATAGGGTGTGTTTGAAATTTCAGTTGTGGGAAAGTATAAAAGAATATAGTCAAAGGGTGCATGCCTTGTCCACTGTTTTTGATTGACTCAGAACTGTATTAGCAAGTGATGAGGCACAACAGAGACAGATCAGTAATCAAAGAAGTTGGTGCTGAGGCTCCCTATGCTCACACTGTATGGGTTTCAGGGATTTTAATTCAGATCAGTTACACTGGTCTCCCAGTTGGATGCTTCCAGGTGATGTGAAGCTGCCCAAGGAAAGCTAGTGCACAAAACTTTCTGTTTTGCGGGCCCTTGAGCAGCCTGTCCTAAGGAACACCGGTTGTACACAGTGATGCACTCCTGCTGCCAGTAATAGCTACAAGAGGCCACAATACGCAGAAGCGGATGTTCCTTGCAAGTAATACAATGGTCCCTACAACTTGAATCGATGCAGAGCCTGGACATCAGTTCAACTATGTATAATGCAGGGAAAGTGGTTTCTCAGCCTGCTTCAGGAGGACATCCCTGATACGCAAGTTCTGGGGAAGTATACTGACTCCGTGAGGGTTGCAGTAGGACTCACACTCCAACTCACTGCAGCCAGGCAGATGTGCTTATTTACACTTCAACAAGTACCAGTCAGTTCATCTTCAGGCCACAGATGTGATGAGGATGACACACGTGGGCAGCACGCTGTGTCATTTTCCTGAGGCCCTGTCTTGTTGGCTCTTCTGGGAGGCCAAAGCAGCTGTTGCCATTGGGAAGAACAATTGGAAACAACAATATTGAAAAAGAAGCACAATAAAAGCAAGAAGGGTGGAGATGCAAGAGATGGGCTTTGAAAGAATTTCTGTAAGACGTGAAAACAGGAAAATATAGCGCTAGTAAGAAATAAAAGCATATTGAGCCAGAAAATATTGGGGTGAAAGATGAGACCCTGATCAAAGAGCACGTCATGAAGATTTGCAGGCAGGTAAGTATCACTGTCCTCCTGGATGTTCAGCTATGCATGTCTCACTGCATAATGACACAACCGCACAGTTGTGCAATCTTAAGTCTTCCAAGAAAACTGCTTGGTTCTAATAAAAGTTATAATAAAGTATCTAGACTAGTATCCATGCAAAACAGGAACGGCAAAATTCCAGGCACCGTTAAAATTCTTGAGATAGGGCTAGTTAACAGCCAAGGCTTGAAGAGGAAAAGCACTGATGTGAAAAGGTATAAAATCTCAAGGAAGAAAACCAGGTAGCTGGAGGATGGTAGCTCAGCAGCACTGAAGACAAATCCCTTCCATGCAGCAATGGAGGCTGAATTTTTCCCACCTGACCATTGACTGCCGGATATGCAAAGACTCTTTGGTCATTTCACAGGTGTGATGAGTACTGCAATATCCCCAGATACCTACTGTGTGTGTTAGCCCATAAATGTTATAGTTTAAGAGCACAAAGCAATTATATCCTGCTTGCAGAGTCTCTGCACACAATCAGAGCTGTCCAGGTAGGTAAATGAGAGAAGGAGCATTGTGTGGTCAATACCAAATGTTTTAAGAACTGAAACAAAGCACAGAAAATGGGTACAATCAGGGCATTTGCTCCAGAAGTGCATTACACTGCAAACTAACACAATAATGTAGACACCTCCACAGCTGCTGCCATCATGACCAGTGACAGTACTCTGGCAAACTAAGCTTGCAAGTCTGTGATGGTTTTAGCCAATTGTCTATAATTTCAAATCAGTCATCATCTCTAATAAAAATATCTTCCACAAACCAAATTGTAGAGGACATGTCACTACGATGCAGAAGGTACAATACAGTTTACAACTATATTAGTAATAAAGCGATAGGGAAAACTCTTTTGAAAGAGACAAAAAGGCAGTTTTGTGTCTCTAAGGCATATTTTCAATCTGAAGACATCTACTGATGTTTTCATTAAGTCATATGTTCTCTAAATGACAAAAATATTATCTCCAAGAAAAATGTTCCAGGCTATGCAGGACTTTTTCTCCCACTGGTAACATACCCATATACAGAGGTGTCTATGAAACGCTACTCTGTGATTATCAGTCACTATGTCTAAAATGAATCAGTATTAAAAATAAAACACTAAAGAGAGAGCTTCGGGATGTCAAGAAGCATATAAACTTATTCAGATAAGCAGTAAATATAACTCCTTTAGAACCCAGTAGGCCTCTTTAATCTTTACTCGCAGTAATATTTCAGTAGCAGTGAATTCAACATGCCCTCCCCAAAAAGACTGAAAAGAAAGTAAGCAAAAATTAGTGATAAGCAGAAACGTACCAGATTGTAAAAAAGAATTAAATGTGTGCTACAACAATTACTCCTACATCGCCTCTACTCTATATTTTAATTATTTTTAAAAAGGATTAATATTGATTAAATGCTGTATATTGATTAAATTCACAAGTGATACTGAAGTAGGAGGAAAGCATCAAAGAAACCCAAATGGGCTTATATTGAAGAAATTATATGAAAATAACCAGAAATAAATATCTTATTTTTGAGAATATTAGGCTTGAAAAACTTTCCCAAAAGCACCAGTAATTCTTTCTAGCTTTGCCTTGTATCCTTTTCCTATCCATTAGGGCTGAAGAAGGGCTGTATTAAATTTTACAAAATCTGCAAGATTGTGCATTAGTAAATTTACTGAACAGGTTTTCAGGAAATTCTTACTTGCTGCATAACTCTATGCAGATCTGAGTCTGTAAATACTTTGATGCCCTTCTGTATTTCAAGATTGATCACCATATGTATTTTTACTCAATTTTTGTTGAATTCTGAATCACACAAAAAACATACCAGGTACTATGTCCTCTGACATTACTAGTGATGCACAAAACCATGCTGTTTAAAGCACACAACGAGCTGTACTGACTTAATGGACCTCTTCATTCATAAGCTTAACTTTGTATATATGCATAAATATTTCACTGCATAAAGAAAATCTAAAGGAAGAGTCAAGAAACTGGATTAAATAAAACAGACCGGAGAAACTGCTATGCAAAAAAAACTTCTCAAAGTTATCCAGATGCATTTTTCCCTCCTCTCCCATGAACTGGATGTAACTACAGTCACGATCATAAAGATACACCCACTGCAATTATTTTTTTTTTTTTTTAAGACAAGCAGTTTGACATTTTCAGTCAGTTTTAAAACACAAATATATTAACTCAAACATTGAAAACTACCTTGCTAGGGATTTTTTTAAAACTGAACATACTCTTTACAGGACTTGTTTAAACATCTGTCTTTGTTTAAATGAAAAAAAAAACCTTTTTCATATTTGTATTTTTGACCATGGGGTTTCCTTATTTAGTTTCTTTCCTTTCTATATTTGTCCAGTTTATCATGTAAAGAAAAACTGTAAGTCACTCAATAATACAATGTGTTTCATCAAATACCCATGCCGTTATTCTAATGTGTCAGATTTCCCACGCTGAACTAAGTGGCGGATGGGGGAACTGGGACTTCTCTCTCCATTTTTTCTCAGTGCCTATGGAGCAAGTGTAAAGAGATCATTTCATGTCCCTGAAAGTACTGTATCTACCCATCAAGAAGTCACTTCTAGATCTAAGCATATGTAAGCCTAAAGCACTGAAGCTCAACATTGTAAGAACCAATTCAATGTGAGAGATGCACATGATGAGAGGTGAGAAAGGTACTGGACGCAGGAGTATGCAAAGTCTGGATGTAGCTGGGAGCACAGGTTTGGAAAGATAATAATGGGCCTCATGTAAATTACTGAGTAGGATATTCAGCAGTGCTACAGACATTGCCATTGATCCTCAATACCCATGAATGCCTTAACAGCAGAAGCAATTCCTGCTGACTCACAGAAGATCAGTGAATAAAAATGCAACTCTGAAAATAGGTTATGGGACTGCTGAAACACTGAGGCCATCCTGCAGAACAGTATTTTAGCTGGCACTTTGCATAGCTGCATAGAATACAGCGTTGTATCTGCAAAGTTAACACAAGATAAAACTGGTTTGGCCTGGCAAGTCAAGACTTGTTTTCTCTTCAGCTTGGGCTACATGAAGAACAACATGAACTGTAATAATGCACAGGCACCACAAGCATAACCAAGAAAGCCTCCATCTTTCATCGAAGCATCTGAGCAAGAACCAATCACTGTACACCGTTCTCCTTACAGTTTGGCATATGGTAACATGTGCATGCAACTAATACCAAGAATTGTCTAGGACAATGTACATGCTAGCAGCTATAAATTGGTTCCAGTATTTATTTTAAGGAACAAAATTAACAGTCTTTTTCTGTTCTATCTGCTGCACCAGGTAGGGTCCTTTAGACAACACAGCACAGTGTTTCTTAGCGGGAAAGCTGGTGTGTGCATGATGTGGGGACAGAGACTGCAAAAACGCTGAAGTGATGGGCATTCACAAGAATATATACTTCCTACTTTAGTGTCGTATCTACTATTGTGCTGTAATTAATCATGTTTTTCTCTGTTCCATTATTGTTGTCTTTTTCCTCTCTTCTACTTTATTTACCTGTATCCATTTACTTTTGTGATTTTCCATCTCTCAATTTTCAATGTGAGTGTCCTTTGTGGGCAGTTCTCTCACTCCATTCTCCACTCTAGTCTCAAAACGTCAGCAAATGCCTAATTATTTCTGGAATTATGACCACCTTCTGAGACATCTTTTTTTTTTTAAAAAAAAAATAGCTTAAACTGGAGAGTTCACAGTTATTAATAAAGCACATTGAAAAAAAGAAGACATCAAATGTTAAAACTTTTTTTTTTTCCAAACAAAATGTTTTAATTATATAGAAATCAGAAAATACTGAACTGGAAAAAATATTAGAGTGCTGAATCTATTTTGAGTATATGTGTTTAATACTGGCTTTGCTCTTTCACTTTCTCCTTTTAAATGACCTCTGCAAAAAACAGGTTTTCAGAACACATTGCTCACTAGAATCTTCTACTGATAAGTCTTTTTCTGTTTATGGCTAATAGCATTGATTCCAAGTAGAAAGGCAAACGGCTGTAATAATAAATTTCGAATATTTTTCACTGCAGACTGCTAACAGGGTAAACTTAGCTTTATTACAAACAAATATTGCCTTGTATTTTATATATGCCAGAAAGTAAAATGAGGAGGATATGTAAGGGTAAGTAACAATCCCAAGAGCATACCCGTGGGCATTAAGGAACCTAAACCTTAAAAAACAAATCCTTTTATTCCCTACCATGACTTTTAGAAGGCAGATGATATTACAACTGTTTTCTGAGGCCAATTTCAAAATACCATTTTGTTACTATTGCCTAACAATTCAGAAAGCCTATGTTACAGCCAAAATTTGCCATTTTTTTACTGACCTAATATGGACAATGGCTGCACATATACTAAAACTTCTCTCACTAGAGTCTTGAAAAATCCTGTCCATGACACTATTTAACTAAAAGGGTTTTGAAAGAAAGTTTGAAAGTTCAGTTATATTCCTACTCGTGTAACTCTTAGCAGTCACTAAATTAAAAATTATTAAAAGGCTTTTGGATGGTTTTCTGATTGCGAACACGAGGTGCATTGCCAGTTTATTACATGATCTGTAAAAGGCACCAGCATACACTGTGATTAAATAGACTTTAGACCTCTCGTAAATAGGCTTTAGGAAACAAGAGGACTGAAGTTCAGATGGTCTGCATTGCCTGCAGAAGTCCAGGTGTTTGTATATCTTGATGCAAGACTCTTAAGCCAAACTGAATGGCAATGTGATTTTTGTAGGTGCTTCCAAACAAGTAGCCTTACAGTATGAACACTCAGTGATGAAACCCTAGGCACACCAGGTTAGTTCTTTAATTAAAGAAAGAGGTTTAATGTAGCTCAGATTAGCTTGCAGGTGTTGCAGCACAGTGCCCACAGGAATGGTTATCATGATAAATTCTTACTAGAGAAAAATGCTTCCAGTTTTACATTCAGTTCATCATTTGGTTTTGCCTTTCTAGAAAAATATCAATTCTCAAAGTAAGGAAACAAAATTAGAACGTTAATGGTGTAAGTCCTTAAAATTTTGCCTTTTTAAGAGAAGCCATGACAATTAAGATGTGACTATAATAAAAGTAAAGCAGATTTTTTTTTAAATGTATCTTCAGGAAATTTGAAAGGGCTACATTAGTACTGTCATGTATTACCTGGGATACTTGCTTAACCACAGATAGTAAGTCCCTTGAGTTTGAAAAGGAAAGTAAAAATAGTCACACATATCACATGGACAGAATTCAGAAATAAGTAGCAATAGTTAAGAAGCAAAACCAATGGTTATAACTATAAATAAGTTATATTTTAGGGTTTTTTTAAGAAAGTTCTACTAGCCAAGCACAGCTAACACTCATTAAGAGTTAGTGAAAAGCTATTTACAATTGCAAAAATGTGATATTTCTAGGAATTGTTAGTAGCGTTAGAAGCTCTAGGTCCTCAGTAGTGTTAGAAGCTCTAGGTCCTCTGCATGTATAATCTAAACTTGATACTATTTTCTGAATTATTACAATGTTTTTCAGTTAAAAATAGTCTTCATTTTAAAATTAATCACTATGTGAATAAATTGACAAAGGAATGTAGTACAATGTAAAGGCAGATTAATCTGATCACACAATTGCAATATTCAAAGGCATAAGGTTAGCTCTAAGACATATGATTAATATCACATGTAGAAGGATTTCTGAGCTAAAGAATATAAAGTCATACAAGTTATGAATAGTTAACATTATATAAGGAAATTAATGATAATCTGGCATCGTCAATCTTTTCTTCCAAAATACATAACTAAGTTAATTAAATTTGATTATTGTATGCCAAAAAGTTTTAAATGCTGTAGAGGTGATACCTGGAAAACTAACTTGGAGACTAATGAGGGATGTCAAAAGTAGAAGAAATACATGCTTTAAAAGTGTTACAAGAAGAGAAGAGAAATAGTTGCTAAAAGAGCCTAAGTCGTCTTTCATTCTGAAACCAGTAAGGGAAAGACAAGAACAGTGAAAAGACAAGAAACAGAAATTTTCTGAAATTGCCAAAGGATGTTATTAAATTTCTCATATTATTTCATGTGATACTGTCTCCGGTCAGATGGGTCATTATGTTTGCTCTTTCCGTGAAATATTCTGTGTGATTCTTCAGTGCTTCAGCCTCAAATAATCTGAGTTAGGTTTAATCTGTTTTTCATTTCTATCTTTCAATGCAATGGGAACCTTTGTTACAGTTAAAAGATGTTTTCTGTCTAGATGCTTGCTTCTTGTTTCTGTACCAAAGCACTGCAGAAAAAGCAAAAAGCTCCAAATCCAAAGTCCAAAAGACCATCCATCCTCAGAGGAACTTCAGGAAGTTCTCTCCTGAACATATTATATGAATGAATACATACTATAGAGTTCTCTAATTTCTTTGTAGAGAATAATTATCATTAACCTTTTTCTTCACCACTACTGGACTGCAGTGGTAACAAATTCAAATAGTAACTTTAAATGCTATTTCATTAGAATTCTGCATTTCATAAGGCGACTACATTGCTCAGAGGTAGGTGAATGGAAGAAAGAACAGAAACTGTACATGTCAGTAGCATCCTAAGGCCACATTTTATTCATCCAACTGCTACCTGGAACGCAACTAAAAACCAGATAATGTGTTTTTCATACCTCTCTCTAGTTTTGAGCATAAGAATGACAACTATAATATTACAGGTCCACTGAAATTACAAATAATGTTTTTTCAGATTTGTATATATTTTTGTTTCATAAACTGCTAAATGACCTTCCAAAGAGAATATTCATAAAACCTTACATAACTGTAACAGTTTCCAAAAACATTTTTTATTGACATAGCTGTTAAGCAAAACTAATTATCTTTTATTGAAAGATGATCTTCACATTTATGAAGAAAAAGTATAATCTTTTAGTACAATTTTTATACACTTAACAGAAAAGCATTGTTCAGTATCAGAAACCTAATGCACACATTTCTAGACACACACATATATGGACACATACAAAGCATACATAAGTAAATGCCTAAATGGAATCCTGGACAGCTAATACATGGCTTCTGATTTTTAGCCAAACCAAAGGAATGAAAACAAATTTCCAATTGAGCTACAAATGGGAATGCTTCTTTTTTTTCCTCTTTAAAAATGAGTCCTGTGTTCATCAAGCTCTTAAATCCTATTAAAATACTTAACACAATTCCTAAAACAAACACAAATTTTAAGTGAAGCTTACAAATATTTCATCACAATTTTTTTTCTGTCCAGGAATTATTTATGAATACATGTAATGCATAAACCAATGTTTTCATAGTTACAATGAAATGCATTACCATCTTAAAAAAATTACTAGATCTGATTTTAATATATGCCTGTTCAGTTAAATAAACACTTAAAAATTAATTCTTTGCATCCTTCTACTCAAAGAATTCTTTAGATTTAAGTCAATAACGCAAGTCTCTTGCTTCAGCATTTAACCCTCAAAACAAATTCTAGTAGCATAAACTGTTCTAGAACCTCAACTCCAGAATTCATCTACCTATATGCTTCTCTCCAAATATACAATGACTGCTATTTGTATTATAGGACCTTAAGTACGTTACTAACTATTAAATTCAGTAAAAATACTTCCCTAAATCGGGGATCAAGATACATTCCTTTTATTTGTTGACTAACATTTAGCAGTTCATCAAGTACCTTTATTAAAAGGTACTGCCTTTCGTGGCCTGCCTAGTCTTGAGGAGGCAACAATAAAATAAGAAATTCAATACGCTAAGAATGTTCTATGCCTTCTGAAAATAAATCTAGAGCTGGAGGCCTAGGTCTGAGAGAGATCAGTGTGTAGATGCTATCTTCAGAGATCATTAGCTTTCCAGTAATAAAGAAAAATAACACTGGCAAAGATAATTAAAAATTGACAGAAAGTAAGTATAATCCTAATTGAATAAATTTGTAAGTGATATTAGGATACACTGTATAAATACTCAATACCATCTAGCTCCAAATGTCTTATGTTCAAATAAGACCTTTCATACGTTCAGAGATGGTCTTGTGTTCAGCCTCGACATTCATTAGCATCAGGTATAATGCAAATTTGTGATCCATTCTGACTTCCTTATAAACACAAATACCTCCATTGGGCTTAACTTTAAAAACTAACTTATCATCAGTCTTGACCTTGCTGGCTCATGGAATGAATCTCCAAGGCTGATTAACACAAGAGTAGTACAGCTGTAGGGATGAAGAACATCAGCTACAAATACAACCATGCTGTGCAGCTTGACTGTAATCTCACATTGTGCCCACCAACTTTTTCAGACTAGGTTTGGTTACCCTAGTTGTACCACCCTTGTGGATGACTGGAGTCAACACAGAAAAAAAACCAAACCAAAACACAAACCACCTATGGGGGAAGTATCACATATGCTTCCACACTAAGCCATCTTTGCTTGCCATATAAGTGTAAGTGAAACTGTTAAAAGCCCTCATCAAACTGACACCATGTCCTCCAAACAGATTGTCCTGAATGCAGGCAGCCAGGATGTGATATTTGGACAGTCTGTGTTTGCAAAGCACTCTGTTAAGCCAAGAATGTTTCAGTGGCTGAATGTCCTGAGTTCGCTCCAATTTTGCCAGGGTATACAGCATCCCCAATCAGAAATGGGCTAAACATGTAAAATGAAAGGTTTTTCAGTACATCAGAATGTGAGTTATAAGCCACCTTTTATCACAGAAGGTGGGAAAATGCTTTCAAATTAAGGTTTTAATTAATTTTGTCTCTCAAGAGAGAACCATTTTTGAAACTGGCAAAATGCAAACTATCCCTATTCCACTGGGTTTTATTTAATTTTATTTAACTATTTTTATCACACCTCAGTGAGCTGAACCCACTGTTCTGTTTCATCTTTGCTGGTCATCTGACTCCACATGTTATATGAAATATGAGCAGAGCTCACAGCAGTAGCAAGATTATTACAGCAGGTCTCACGAAAATGGAAAGTTGCATCACGGTAAGAAAACGTGATTGCTAACTTGGTAATTGCAACACAGAATAGAAATTTGATTGCTTGATGTTCACACAATTAAAATTTCCAATACCATATGCAGTAAGTCACTCATATGTATCATGAGGTTCGATTTCAAAGTCCATTCCTTTTTACAGTCTTGACCCTTAAGATGCCAAAAGTTCATAAAGACTCTTTAGTAAATAAGAATGGGAACAACAGATAACAGAGAGAAAGACGTAAACACACGGAACCTTGTACACTTCAGCCATATATTGTGTTTAAGGATTCTTCGAAGTATATTTAATGGATCTAAGAAATTTTCTTATGGATTCACTGTACAACAATTAAGCCTAGCTGATCTGATTCCTTTCACAGCTCAGGATATTCATTTATACATCTCTGAGAATAGGACTTTTCATCTATTTGACTGTAAACTTACTGCAGTCTTTACCATAAATAAATTAATATTAAGTTTAATGCATGTATTAAAATAATACACACATAGAAGCTATTAGCAAATCACCAACTATTGTAAAATGATTGTAAAACCATTGCAAAGTGGTAGAGTGCAATGTACTTTATCTTAAGCCAGTTTCAAAAGGAAAACACAAGGAAAGCAATACTGTATTAAAATACATATAACAAAAAAAACAACCAGAGAAAGCATGAATAACACTTAGAAAATCTTACTGAGAAGCTTCAACATCAGTAGTATCCTCACATAATCTTGGAGATTATTAGTAATGTTTCTAATATGGTGAATAGACTGGATTATTTGATATACATGTACAAGAAAAAAAAAGCTTTGGAAGTGAAATAATTACCTATGTGATTAAAAGGACTCTGTAGCTAATTATATCACTTTTGAATTTATAAACGCATTTGCATTTACTTGTTCTCATTCTGTATGGCACAGGACTTTTGTCCCTCTGAAATTAACTTTAGCAAAAGCTTTGGTGGTATGAAACAAATGTAACCTTTGTTAGAACTGAAGGCTGAATCCACAGAAAAATGTTAAAGACCTAAATTCAGTGATGATTCATTGGCATTAGCAAAACTTGCTCTTGATACTGCTGAGGAGGGCATGTGCTCAGGAATAACTGAGGACATTCTTTACTGTGATTTGTAATACATTGGACATTAGTCTCCAGCACTGAATGACCACCTAATCTTGTCTTGTGGAAATGTAAAGTTATGCTCTTGAATTGAGTTTCTGTGTATATTTCAATGAACTTTTTCAGGAAAGTCTTATTGATTAGAGTGACCTAAGATAACTTAATTTGAAAGTTATAAATACAGCAATCACAGCTGAGAGGTCTCTATGCCAGTCAAAACTGTAAGAATAGCATTTATTACCACTGTTGCTAAAGAAGTGCTTGTACTAAATAATGAAATTAAACCCAATTGAAATGTTCACCGTACCTCAACAACTGAAGTGCAAATGCTTCAGCTGCCGCTTACATCAATACAAACAAAATCACCTATATTTGAAAAATTTAGAGTACAAAGACAGCTAACCAATTAGATTCTTTAGGAAGCACAAAAGTTGTATAGATATAAAAAAGCAGCAACTACTTTATTCCATTATACTTTGAGCTTTGGAACTCTAAAATAGTACTGTATCCAAACAAAGTATGGTTGGAAATACAAATTTGCAGTGTTGTCATACAATAGGCATTAAATTGCACAAAAAGGATCAGAAATTATCAGACATTTGAGGAAATTAGTACTTTAGTCAGTAAGGAGAATTTTAGTCACATAAGTTCAGATATTTTATTTAAGGACCCAAAATAGTAAAATCCCTCATAACAAAATTCCTGGTAAGAAATTCAGGTAACTGAGGTATTTTCAAATGTTACTGCATGATAAAGCTTTTTTAAATTCAGTATATTTGCTTGAAGCAGCAACTAATCTCATTGCTCCACTCAAAGACAACTTTGAAGCTAGCCAATCAGTTTCATTGTTATTAGCACCTCGTATAACAAAAGTCCATTGATGATTTATTCACACTATGAACATACAGATGTTCAGTCCAGAATTTAGTTTGCGATAGATCTGCATGTCTCATCTCTCTGTGATATTTAACATTTCCTCTCATTATATCTACATTAATATTTTTCAAGATATCCTTTTATACATATATATAAGTATGCATACGCATATGTTCATATATATATATATGAGGAGAAAGAATGCACATATTTTTAGAACACTTGTTAATTTCCCTTAAATATTATTACCAGATTGTTTTGTCTAACATTAAAGCACTAGAATCTTAAACCAGAAATATCCCTTCAAGGTAATCTGTGAGTTAAATTTGGACATATTTGCTTCATTGCTATTAAATACCAATTAAATGCGATACTATCAAAGTAATGCTGTGAATAGCCTTTGTTACTATCTTTTTCCTATACTGAATAACAGCAACACTGAGAATTTTGAGGTTATATGCAAAGAGAAAGATATGCAGTATAAGAAGGTTCTGGATTTCCAGTTTTTTTTCTCAAAATCTTCTAATGCTTTTTAGAAATCTTTATTTTCCAGAACAAACAAACAAACAAAAAAATCCACAGTTTTCTGTTGCACAGACATTCAGTAGCCAGAATGGGAGTGCAGGAAGAAACATGCCACAAAAAAAAGCATTTATATCACATATTGCTGATCTTTAGCATCTGCAACGCTAAAGGAATCGCAGAATCACTCAGGCTGGAAGGGACCTCAGGAATTCACCTGACCCACCCCAACACATGCTGAAATTCTCTCCATCACACAAGTGCCCAACCGATACTATAGACTACTTTCTTCATACCTTGCCAGGTGTGTCACTGTCTTCATGACATGTACTGATTCAGCCAAGAACATTTCACATGGGTTCACTGTGATATAGCATTGCTTCTGCTTATAACTGTTACTCACTTTGGAGCTTCCTTGAGCAAAAGGTTACAAAATCTTAAAACAAATATCTTCTGAGGATAGATTTTCAAATTTGAGGTAAACAGCTGACCCCACAAAATTGTTCGTGCACTTGTTACTGTAAAAATAAATACAGTTGATTGAAAACTACCTACTATGTACAAAAATTTGCATATAAGTATTTTCTATGTAAACTCACTACTAACCTTGATTAAAAGTACTATGTCGTAAGAGGGCAGGAGGTAGCTCTCCTTGTTGGTAATAAATTTCCTGAACTACTTTACTTGACCTGAATGCTTATATTCATTATTATTATGTATTCATTTTCCTAGTATAGTTTACTATGCTGTGTATTCAAGAACCCTATTATTGTTCCATATACAATAACACAATTGACAATTCGTCACTGTGGAAACAATATCATAGAAAGAACCATCATGCTGAAATATATGTAAAGTACTGTACATAGGAAACTTGAAGCAGTCTTTCCAATGGGACACTGGCATAACCACCCCCTCAATATTCCCTAAGTATCAGCTCAGAATGGGTTACCAAGCTTGGGTATTACATTTCAAGCAAAGTAATGACCTCCTGAAGAAAATATAGAGGAGAAAAACAATCACAATCTGCAATCTAGTATGTGTCCCTTCGTTCACATTGCAAGGCACTGCCCACCCATGCGCAATGGCTCTACTTTTTCTTACCGAAGAACCCCCTTGTTTTCCAGAGCAGTTCTCCAACTTGGCAAGATCTATCCAAGATCTGACATGGTCCCCCCCAAAGGTTCCTTTTGCTAGATAAATATCAATGTAATGCTTAACTGGAAGAGACTATGCTGATTTAGATCTTGTGTTATCATCACCGTAATAAACACTACAAATCACTTTGCTTGCAACTGGGCACAGTTAATCATACCACATAGCAGTGAATTACTGTGTGTGGGGAAAAAAAATATGTCTGATTTGTATTTTTTTATCCTCTAGGTTAAGTACATCAATAGATTCCCTATATCATAGCTTTTTTTTCACAAGTAACTTTAAATATGTTGTTTACAACACAGCTGTCTTACTGCAGCAAAAAATATGCTTCCTGAAAATATTAGTTACCAGTAAAATTTCATGTACAGGTCCTAAAGACCTGGAAAGATTACAGATTTTAAATTCAACCCAAAGGCACATGGATCATTTGGACATTTGTAGAAAGGCCTAGAGTTAATGTGGGGCTGAAAGAATGCACCATACATATGTTTTCATTCTCAGTTCAAAAAGCATTTAATTTTTTCTAAAAAAACCCCACACATACTACAGTACTATATAAGTAAATAACATAAATATAAGTTACCTGCTTGGTCTTTAAATATTTTTGATATGACGACAGGCACTTTGTGCTCAGCACCACCCTGTAAAAGATGCATATTAACCGTGAGATCTCAATTAAAACTGAAGTGAACTAGTCGTTCTGAAAATTAAAAGAGAGAATTTATCCATACCTTTATGCTTAAGCCCAAGCCGCCAACTGGTTGTCTACGAAGTGTAACAGTTCTGTGCTTTAAAAAATTGTAGAAAAAAATAAATTTAGGTGAAAACACAGTATCTGAATAAGCACCGAAGGTGTTTCTAAACTGCTTTTACTTTTAAAAAATTAATTCTCAAAGGTTGCCTAGAATCTCAGTGATCAAATTCAGTCCTGAAGCACCATTCAATGCTGCTTTATAGGCACTTATTTAATTCCTTACCATAGAGAGCAGAGCTTATGTGTCAGTTGTGCATTGTCATGTATGCATGCATTCTTTTAGTATGTTTTTCTATTGCTGAGATTGTATTCTTCCTAAAGTGAATTTTTTACATGTTTTCCCTTTGTTTTGATGTGAGAAAACTATAGGAAAATTTTTGAGAAGTGCACTGTCATAGCTATCATGTATGCACAATATTTATTCTCATTTTTCTATCACAAATACCAATGTTTTCTAATCCATATCTTCAGACCTATACCAATCTTTTGCAGCATATGTCAAAAGACTTTAGTGCTTCAAAAGGTTATTTTCTTGCATTTAATATTTAAATGCATAAAGAAGATAAATATTTATCAATATTTTTCTACAGCAACCTAACATTTGTTTAACAGTATGCTGAATTTGACATTTCATTAACGTGTAACTCTTGGTGCCTGACAACATAATAGCAGCACTTCATCTGTTGACAATAATTATATAGTTGAAGGGAACTATTTTGCAACATGCTGAACAGTACTGCATAGAATGCCATCTTTACAGGAATTCCTGATTTTTATTTTTTTTTTTCTGTGCATCGGAAATTGTATATGGGATTACTCCTGTATGTGCACTTCCTGATTAGGTAGTTTATGACTACACTGATTGAGATAAACATAATTTTTTATTTCAGTAGTCAAGCCCATAATCTTATATTATCAAGTTATTTTAAGCTTTTTTCCTAACACTCATCTTAGTAGACATATGTTCACATTGTCTCAGGGGACTGGGGAACAGAACACACAGATTTCAGTCTCATTTTAGGAGGGTAAAACCAATCCATATGGTAAAAAAAGTTAAGAATGCTCTCAAACATTTTAAAATTTTCTCTCTTCTGTTTCCATGCACATTATACTACGCTAGTCTGTGCAAAAAATGGAAAAATTATATAATGAAAATAGTACCTGATTTATGTGATTCAATTTTAGACAATATAATTCAGCTTTAATAAAATCTGTGCTAATTCAAATTGTTTCATAGGTTCTCTTCTTCATTTCGAACTGCATCAAAACTTTTGATCAACACTATCATATGCACTGATGAAGTTCAGATCCAATCTGAATTAGAATATGTCACTACCTTTAAGTTCAGTGACTCACTCCCAAGTCATTTCCTATGACATATGTCCTGTCTGCTTATTTAACTCATGTTTCTCTCACCTATACATACACACTGTAAACAAATTATCCCAATACATCCCATCACATAGGATGATGGAATAAATGTTTTGACAGTTTAGATTACTTTAGCATTATTGGACAACAAATTCAAAAGCACTACATGGGTAACTTTAGCTGTGTTATAAAAGACAAGCAAGGTAATATTTATTGGCACCTTATACATTCAACTGCAATTAACATGTATTTTAATACAGTTTGCAAGTACATTTCAAATGATAATACTGATGATACAATTGAGTTTGTAGCCCTGTGAAGCAATCTATGTTATTGCAATAACCTTGATATTTATATTTTCATGGTTCCTATCAGTGCTTATTATAGAGCTTCAAATATTCCTATTGAAAGACACTCAGAGAAGATATTAAGTTTATACCTAAACATTTTCTACGTAACAGCTTTTTCTAATTAGAAGTACATTTAAAAAATGCAAAAAAACTTCCTTCTTTTAAAGATGTTCAAATTGCAAAGCAAAATGCCAAAAGCTGAACATTATCAAGTGTCATAATCAAGATCATTTATACAAATTTATTTCAACCCAGTGATCATACATCATATTCTTTGACTATAACTAGCAGCTATAGACGACCAAACATCACATTTCATTTTCTATAGATCCTGTAACCCCTCAACTCATCCCCTGCATATCTTCCAACACAAAAGACAACACAAAGCCAAGATTCAGTAGATGACAGCTACTACTAACATTTGACTTTGCAACTTTATTTTAAAGGAGGAAAATAAAATAACCTTTTGGGGTAATAAAACACAAATTCACATGGTTCACTAGGTTCCATTTAGTCCTTATCTGGACCCTTAAATCCATAATATAGATGCTTAGCACTAGAGCCAAAAAAAAAAAAAAAAAAAGAAAATTTGTGGTAAGATAGAGGTGAAAATTTGTGGGTAATTTAGAGGAGATTCAACATTAGATACCTGCTGAAAGCAAGACAGTACTGACTGAATTTGATTTCAGACTTTGTAGTGAAATGTGCTAAACCATAATTATTCTCTTTTATTTGATCTCTTCTTTCTGTTCCCCCTAACTTATCCTGTCGTGGTCCCTTCTCTTCTCGGGACCTTTGCAAGGTGGCACATTCCACTGGAATCCTGCTTAGCCCAAGAAGTGCTAGGCAGGTTTTGTCTGTATTTGTACCAAAAATGTAGGGAAAGACAAGAAGTAAGTCCTAGGTATGAAAATTAGGCAGAAAGAAAGGAAACTAGAGACCTGGAGTTCTAGCGTACGGTTCTCCAAAACTCCTCCAGTAGTCCATGTAAGGCTGGGGATACAGCCAAGGTTTTAATGCCTTCCTAAAGAGATGGCTCAAGGAAGATAGATTCTGGTTCATCAGAAACTGGGGGCATTTCTGAAACAAAGGGAGCCTGTACAGGAGGCACAGTCCTCATCTGAACTGTAAAGGAACCAAAGCTGCTGTACTTAAAATGCAGGAAGGCCACATGTAAAGCTTTAAACTGTTGGGATAGTTGACAGGTACAGAAGACAGAATAGTTATGGATGATGCTCCTATTATGGATATAAACAGAGATGTTCTGTATCCTGAAGTGAAGGACAGGTTAGGGAGGGAATAATAAAAATGGGAAATATAAAATAGTGTCAGGAACAAAACCAAAATTGCACTAAATATGAACTAAACAGAGGTATAAACACTCTGGAGAGGTGGAAAAAAACTAGTTCTGGGATGCAAACTATGTAAGAAAGGCAAAATAGATGAGATAAGCAGCAAAGTAAATGCCTTGTGCTACAGAACTTAAGACTCAAAACTCGTAAGTCAACTACCTCAATAAGCAAAACTTATTTTTTTCCTAAACACAAGTGTCTTTACTAGTGACCATTCAACCAGGATGATAACAATGATTGAGATATGCAAAAGAGCCAACATGAATGAAAAATGTAACAGTCACAACAGACTTCACCTAACCTCCAGTAGATCAGACAGATACACATAAGGATATAATACAGTCAATAAAAAGCAGGTCTCTATCAGTCACTGCTTCATGGAGCTCACAAAAACAGACTCAGTACTTGCCCCGGTCTTGATTACAGCATGCAGGATCTAGTTAATTATTTTTTTTTACAGCTGAATAGCTACTGGGTAATAGCAACTGCTATGTATTTTATGTTCAACATTTATGCAACTGCAATCCCAAGAAAAGAACTATGTAAAAGTGATGAAGCTTGTTGAAAGATAAAATAAAGGGGGCAGCTAAGAAAATGAAAACTTTTTAGGCACTGTGAAGAGTACTTCGGAGTACCATACTGGAAGCAGAGCCAATGAATGCCATGTATTAGAAGTACTTAAATAAGAGGAAAAGAAAAACTACATGGCTAAAGAGGAGGTTAAGAGACGTTATTGCATGTAAAGAGTGATAGACACCATATTCATATGAAGACAAGAAAAAATAACATAAGCAAAAACTGAAAACCAAAATTATGTAGCAACAGAAAAGAATTCTAAAAACTGCCACAAAAAAAGAAAAATTAATAATAAATTTTCAAATCTGTGAGGAGCAACGAGGTCTGCCAGAGAAACGACAGGGTCAATTTATGATCAAGATGTAAAAGGCATACTCAGAGTAAATAAGGCTACTGAAGGGAGGATAATTGAACACTTTCCATTAGTATGAAAAAACCTAGAGATGTTCCTCCAACTTTCTTTGCAGCAGAAAAGATGTATGGATCTGTCTGAATCTGAAACCACTTTAGAAGCAAATTGACTAAATAACAGTAGCAATCACCAGGGTCAGATAGCATTCACCCTAGTCTTAAAGGAACACATGGATGAAACAAAACAGGAGCACTGGAAAGATGCTTCTAAATAAAGCCTTGATACATGAAAACTACAACATTTGAAATAAAATCCCATTTCTTCAGAAAAGAAGTTCCAGTTAAGTCTTAGGAAATGTAAGGCCTGCACTAAACAAAACAAAACTATAGGAGTAAAAAAAGAAAATCTATAGACGGCAACAGAAACTGTAACGAACAGAATTGGCAGATGCTTCGATGAGCTTGATCTGTCTTGGAAGAGCCAGTGTATTTTTTAAAAGAGAATTATGGAAATGTAGGAACTATGAGGTAAGAGACTTGCACAGATATATATTACTAAATAAAACTACCTGGAAACTAGATAAAAAACAAGGAGATGGATTAAATGAGCAGTTCCCTCTATGGAGGAAGGTCACTAGTGAAGTTCCACTGTTGTCTGTGTTGCAACCAGTATTAATCTAAAATACGCCTGAAGAATTAAAAAAAAAATATAAAGAGGGGATGAGCAATAAGATTACCTTTGCTGCTTACTGAGGTGGGAAACATAAGTGAACTGAAAATATTTACAGAACATCTTACAAAATATTAACCGGGAACAAAATAGCAGACAAAATACAATAGCAGATCAAAGCTAGCGAGAGATTATTTTTTCCCTACATACATTACTTATATAAGGAATTAGGACTAATTCTAAATCAGTCTTTTCTCTTAAGGAGTAAGACTTTGGGGTTAAAGTAGATGGTTCCATGATATCATCAGTGCAGTGTTCAGCAGTGGTCAAAAACACAAACCAAATTTTTGGAAGTCTTAGCAAAAGAACAGAGAAGAAGCAAAGAATATCATTATACCACTGTAGAAATCCAAACTTTACTCCATCTTGAAAACTGCATACCGTTTGGGTCCCTTTGTATCTGAAACTGCTAAAAAGGTTCAGAAGATGACAATAAGGACGATGGAAGCACAATACCACTCCTGTACAAGGAGTAACAGAATAGGCTGTACCTCTTCAGCCAGGAAAAGAGACAGACTGAGGATCAGGAGGCTCTTACAATAGCAAGTTGCACCGAGAACAATGAATAGGAACCAGTTTTTATAGCCTCTTCCATTACAAAAACTAGAAGGCATCAAATTATACAATTAGGAACTAGGATCAGAACAATCAAAACAGAGATGATTCTTTGACCAATGTATAGTATAGATTTTAGAATCTGGTAAGAAAAAAAAAAATCTGGATGTTGAAAGTCTGCATGGGTTCAAGGGGATATTGGACTACTACAGCAGAAATAAATCTGTTAAGAGAAAACACAAAACTGCATTTTGCTCAGGAGGGCACTGAATAACTTGGGACAGGGAAAATGTTAACAGCACCATCGCATATTCTTGCACTGCTTGGCTCTTCTAGGGAAACATTAACAGCTACTGCTGGAAAAAGGACAGTGGGCTCAGTAGATTTTAGGTCTGACTCAGTTCTGAACTTCTTATATAATAACAAAATTTCATAACTACAAAATTTGGACAGAAAACCACGCTAGCTTTCCAAGCAAGTACGAAAGAGAATTCTGCTCCAGAACTTCTTGCTAAAACTGAATCACAATATTCTGGAAAAAAAAACCCAAACACCTTTTTGTGACGTTAATGATAATGTCATGCACATAAGTAGCTGAAACCCCAGTGCTTATGTCTCAGTCAAACATACAAACATCTTATTTCATTTTTTAGTTGCCTGCAGGCTAGATATAATTTTTCTTTGCAGACTAACTTATTTATGGTTTGGGGCTAGAGTGAGGCAGACCTCTGTATCACTCTTTAAAAAAACAAATAAAAATAAAAATAGTTACAGTTGACTATGATAACTGTGTAATTTTATTTCATAACAGACAATGGGATTAGAAAGTGTTACTAATTATCTATCTGAACAGGAAAGATGAAATAAATACATTTTCTGCTTTTTAAATAGCATTTTGTTTTGCTAACTATATTGTTTAGTAGTATTTACACTTTATTTAAACTCTTCATTCTGAAGGCTTCCAAAGTATTCAATGTGTATACTATAACAATCACTCATTCCAGTTGTGCTACAAAGCAGAAGTAATTATGTACACACACCACACACACACACACACACACACACACCCAGCATACCACATAGCAAGCCTATTTAGTTTTGTTTTCTGTTTCTAGATTAGAGGAAGAGCAAGTGCCCTGCATGAAAGGTCAGGATACATTTGAGTACACAGAATGATAATTATTAAAACTGTAATTGGCCAGGATACCAACATGAAACATTCCTATCTTTCTGAGACCTATTATTGTTGCAAGTTGTCAAGGATTTTATTATCTGTTCCTCAATGCAATACTAGCTCTGTAATACCTACTGCTGTGTTTAAGAATTGGGGTAACAATTTCTCCATGACATTCTCTGGTGTCTAAGTTCTGAAAAACAAATGCATTGACCAGTGTCAAACATACCAGACAATAGAAAGAGAAAGCAGATTTACCCGCTAAGTGTTTGACAGACAATTTGATCTGCTTGTACGTCAAGCCGTTCTTTGAGCGAGCAGCCTGGCTGTTGCAGTCTACAGTGAAAGAATACGTATTTTGGAAATGTATTTTCTTTTTAAAAAACAAACTGTAAACCTGAGAAGGCTACTAAAATTTTCACTTTTGTAATGCTTTAAGGGAATTCATATTGCCTAATTGCATGTGTCTGAGTGAAACCCTTGGCTTGTTCTGATGCATGAAAACACTGGAGCATAAAGGTTTTGACTGAAAAAGCTTGCGTATGTTCAAAGACAACCAAACAGCAATTAAGAAAGCAGCCTACTCTTTGTGAAAGACTGATTTACACGCTTAGCTGCTAGCTAGGTACAAACTCAAAAGCAATTTTTAGTGATGAAATTCTCATAGCCATTAGGGTTAGAAGCAATATTTAGGTGCGATCCATCTGTCTTCCTCTCAGTCACCATTGCCCTTGTGGAATAATATTTACTCTGCAGGAGGACCAGAGCATGACCAGTGGGTTTGTATCTCTTCAAAGTACATAGCCCAGAGATGGGCTTTATTTGAAAACAAAGTTATGTTCTGTGCACTGGGACAAACAACTGCACTGCACAATAAGCTGTTAAATAGGTGAACAAGCAGAAAAGATTTTGCCCCACTTAAGGTGCTGATAGCCATAGTCCACTGATGAAAGCACTGCAAGTAATGTATTCTTAAAATCACCCTGTATCTTTTGGTTAAATGTAGTTCCCAAGGGTGTGAGAAATCCAGGGAAAGCCAATTCCAGAAAAGCTCTGGACTGAAACAGCACATAGAACTATACAGATGGGGGGAGAAGGGCCTTCAAAGGTCTCAGTCATCAATATTGAAATATAGACCACTGAGGCAGAACTTTCAAGAACTCCAAGCATGATGCCAGGTAGGAATATATCGAAAAAACAGATCAATGTAATTTTAAAGATATATAAGAGACAGACACCACACAAAAGAACGCCATACCAACAACTGCTTGGTAACAGGAGGTATAATGCTGTTTATAACAGCTACCTAGAATGATATGGCTGAAAAAAACCAAACTTGTAAGTTTTAATAGTTTCAAAGTAAATGATACTTTCAAATGTAATTTGGAGAACTGTATGGTCAAATAACTGTCTTTTAGGTATGAGATAGCTCTTGACATAGAAAACTCTCTAGATTCTTGTAAAACATGACAATTCAACAAAACAGTTTATCTCTGGAAAGGTCTTTTATGACTTGGTATTTGTTCATATGAGGTGACATGATTGAGTTAATAGGCAACATGAGACGGCAATTACAATTCTTATTTCTGGTACTTTTATTTTTGGTAAGATTTTATATCCATCTGTCAGTCCTACCCATTATGTCATTATTACCAGGTTGTTAACACCTAGAACTGGCACTTGTGGTAAAGAATCTTTCATTAGGAAAAATATTATATCTATTTTAATGAACAATGTACTAAAGGGATTTCAGAAGGAAAGTCTGCTTGAAGCACTCCACTGATATAAATGTATATATTTGGAAGAGGATTCTCTATATACCATATTTCATTTTTCTGTGCAGTCTGCATAAAAATATTAGTACATATGTTATTTCCAAACATCAAACTGAAAATGCTGGAACATTTGAAATAGGCCAGGCTTCCCAGATTTGTTGAAACGGTTCTTAGAAATGAGCCCATTCACAATGGCTATAACAGGCTGGAAAACAGAAGATTGCCAAAACCAATTAATTTTTATTCTTTTCCCTTCCACTTATCAGTGGAGACCATTGTGATGACTCTACCAGTGTCCCCCTCGGCTGCCATGTCCCCCTGCCACAGGGCAGGTAGATCATGTGGGGAACTGCTGTGCTGGTTTCTCTCCTGGATGGGCATCTCCCCCACTGTGGGACCCGGATGCTGAGTGACTTGTCAACATTAAGTATAGCCATGACCAAACATGCCTTGGTACATGAGCCCATCCAGTCCGCTACAGACTACTACCTTAACAGGTATTCCTTAAGCAAGGTTGACTGGCTAAACAGAAAGATTGCAAAATGTGAACAAAGAAATCATTCATTGCTGCATTGTTCAGAGTTGTTCAGGTACTTTTCTGTTTTGTATAAATAAACTTTATTCTTACTACTACAGTTGCATCTATCACTTATTGGAAAGAATATTCTCAAAAGGCCTCCTTCCTTGTTGAAAGCAAGATGTCAAATTTACTACAGATACTACATGGCAGGTTGACAATAGAAAATGAAGGCCAGTCTTAGACAATGATAGCAATAACGGTAGCGCTTGCCACCAAGGCCCTTGGGAAATGTGTAGGGAAAAGGAAGAAGCAAACCAAGAAAGTTCTATATGAAGAGTTAAAAAAAGAAGCCTGCAACCTGTCCTGCATGGACCCAAGGGAAGATACAGTCTGGTACCAGAAGGGATAAGAAGATAGGTACTTAACATACCAGCCATATCTTATCTTCCTTTTCTTCAGCAAGTCTTGAAGGAACAAGGAAATAAGGAATTTGCGAGATAAAAAAGCTTGAAGAAATAGATCCTGTAAGAATGTGAGACCCAATAAAATGTATCATAAAATGCAGACATCCTGCTAGTTATTACATATCCAAAAAGAACAAAAGAGTATGTAGTGAACAAAGATATATGAAAACCTTCAGGAAGCTTTCTCCTCAGGTTCCCAGGGAGTTCCCATGATAAAGATTTTCTCAGCTCACACCCTCCACCTCTCCAGCTGTAGAGCTTCCTCAGGAAATTGTCCATGTGTATTTAACATTCTGCCACATACAGAGATTTCCACTTCACCTCACACAACCCTCTCTTCTCATTGATCAGCAGTCAACTTCCACCTATGCAGTGCTGCAGGCTGTAGTCCACTTATTGGCTGACTCTTTATAGAAATATGGATTTTAAACTACAGTGGGGGCTGCTCTTGACAAAATTACTTCCAGATGGAATTCAGAAGAAAGACCGTACTTTGAAAAAAAGAGGGTGTGCAGCACTAATGAGAGATGGTGATGGATTATGATTAATCACTGAGTGTAATAACATAGATGTCTACATGATAAGGCAGAAAGACATAGCCTTATGGTGATACATAAAGATATCATACAACATCTCACACAGTACATCAGATGAACTGCAGAGCCATCACTTGGGACTGGGACACAGAGTTTCCTTCTTCCAGTAGGTGGCAATCCAGGGTCAAAGAATTCTAATTAGAATCCAGAAAGCACCGAGTTTAGATTGCTTCCTTACTCACTACTGTTACTACTTACATATGTCCCATAGCCTTTATTAAAAACCATGACTAAACACAAATCTTCATAAATTAGTGGAGCATGAGGGAAATGTAAGTGTCATACAGTTAGCCACTTCAGTCAGACTGAATTTGCCATGTCCGTGCGTTTCCACAAGTTGTTAATACTGCCCTCTCAGGAACTGTAACTATCAGCATCTTATAGTTACCAGGTAAACAATCAGAAATTAAAAACAATGTGATGGCTTTTCTGTAAAACTACTGTAAAACTTTTGGGTGTGGAGTGTCAATCAAAGAATTTTATTAAGAGGAGGATTTGCTATATTGTTGGTTATAACGTGTCTGGTTTTCAGTAAAACGTTTTTGCTCAAAGGGTGCCTAAATATACTTTAGCCCCAAGTCTCTATTATTTTTAGTAGGCTGTTTTATATTCTTAGAAATAGTTACATTGGTTAAAAAAAGACAGTGTAACTCCGGAAGTAGAACAAGTTATGGAGACAATGGAAATTCAAGAAACCTCAAGAAAGAGAGGGAAAGACATGAATTAGTCCTCCATGGCATCACATGATGCTTCTTTCTCCACTTCCATGAAGTGGAGACAAGCTGTAATAAGGAACAGGTAGATAGAAAGTAAAAGATTATTTTGAATGGGAAAGAGTTGAAACCTAACTTCTTGTCTTGCATAGGATCTCACCTTTTTCCCAAACAGACAGGAAGAATGAAAGCTACGAAAATCAACTGAAGCATGTCAGTTGCTGTCAAGTTTTGTATAAAAACAAAGAAATTTCCACATGCTAGCAAAGATCTGGGACAGCTGCAGAAAATCCTTACTAAATATGGTAAAATAACATCTTTTTAGCAGTTTATTATAACTGTTTCTATTACTATAGAACAAAGTAATTCATTTTACTTTCAAAGCCTGCCAACCTAAAGATTTATACAAAAAACAGAACCAGATTGTTCTCACAGATGCAGAATGAAAAAGGATGAGAGGCAGCAGTCACAACTTGCAGCAAAGGAAAACCCAACTGAGCATAACAACAGGAAATAATTTCTCACTGTGAAAGTGGTTATGCATTAGAAGAGGCTGTCCAGAGAGCTGGTAGCTCCATTCTTGGAGATATTCTAAAAATGAATGGACAAAGCCCTCGGCAACTTGTTCAAACTTGGAAGCTACTCCCACTTTGAGCAGTGGGTTGAATTAGATGATCTTGAGAGGTCCCTTTCTACCTAAATTATTACATGATCTACTATTGTAAAGATGACTGTGACAAATCCTGCAGTATGTTATTCTCCAGGGTCTGGGGATCATATTAAATGTGTCTGAATGAAACACATTCTGTCTTGCTATGACTTCACAAGAATCCTCAGGAACTCTTCCACGGAGCTGTAGGATACTTCATTTGGGACAGAAGCTTTCTTTGGAAAGTGCTATGAGAGGACCTGGGACTCAGACTGTTCTCAAACTGACAATACAGATTAAGTCTATGCAGATTATCTACAAATACAGATTTCCAGAGTTACTAATAACATATATATAGGACCCTGTGTCAAAATATGATTATACTTCTTTCTTTTGCCATTAAATATAAGCTGATTTCTTTCAATTAAAAAGGCAACCTATAATATTGAATTATAGCTAAATCCTGTCAGAACCCAGCTGTTCTTTATTTGAGTAATTTCATTTGCATTCACTTCGGACAGCATTCCACATGTCAGCTGGTGTGAAGACAAAGATGAACAGTAGAGGTTGCACCCATCAATATCACACATACCACAAGTGGAAAGGCTCATACTTCCATTACTGTCAGATATTTTGCCCCTAACTACTGAAAATTTTAAACTGCTATGCAAGCTCGCACAATATATACAGCTGCAATTCACCAGCCCTTACAGTCTGTCACGGCTCCAAGTGTAATAGATTAATTGAAAATTTAATAAAGGACTTTTTTATTTGTATATATGCTTGGTTTGCCAATGTTGTGCTGCCTTTCTTCTGTCTTGTTGGTATGAGCGCTTACCCTCCGCTAGACATTTCCACATCTCAAGAGGAGGTTATTTTTCAGGGATATCCATAGTGTCCTTCACATTCCTCCGTTGCATTCATTAACCGTTTTACTTAAGCCACTTACTCTTTTTTTTAATCTTTAATAATGAAGATTTCTCATGCTGATGAATACTCATATCTATTATTTATTTTGTGATACAACCTTTTAACTGTTCTCAAAGTGTCAGCAACACAAGCTTATGATCTTTCATAATAAAGATCTTAAGGAGTTATTTGATAATCTTGAAAATATCTAGGTCAGCTTTCCAGAGCACTGAAAAAATAACAAATGGTTAAATAATGTATTTTCTTCATACAAGTGACGTTAGTTTCAAAAGGAAGAGTCTTTCTTAATCATCCACTTGATGTTTCCAGAAAGACAGAAAATGTGAATTATTATTCTTTAAAAAGTGATTTTTGACTAAAATACCTTACAAGCAATGGTAGAACATGCATTGGGCAAACAGTAACATTAGTAGTTAACTAGACAGAAATTTCCTCAGGTTAAAAAAAAATATATTTAACTTTGACTTTAATGCTGTTCCATTCCCCAGAGGTTTGCTAAAATAACATTCTTCCCTGTCCTCATTAGCATTGGAGTTATAATGAAAAAGCCATAGCAGTCTCATCAGGGATTTAAATAGTACTTTCAGGCTCTGTGTCTATTTTTTGAATCAACAAAACAACTAATCTTGCTATTTTTCTTCCCTATTCACCTACCTTGCTTCATTCTGATAAAGTCTAGCTACACCACGGCTTGTGAAGCTGGACAATTGGGTACCCAGAATTCAAAGGTTTTCATTATCCTAATTTGATTAGACTTACATAAGCCTCTGAGGAGTCCTCTCCCAACCAAGGTGCTAGAAGCCTGCATTAGAAATTTATCTGCCCCACCACTGACCAAGTAAGAAAAAATTCAGCTCTACGAGAAGGACGGTTTTTGATAAAAAGCCAGATGTATTTCTTTTCTTTTTCTTACTCTGCAAGTGGAATTAGCAGGAAAAAAGATAACAGAAATATAATACAAAGTAATAGAAAAAAATGCTTATTAAAACAGCAGAGATGTAAAACTGTGGGCTGACAACAGGAGTATGATAGCAATATGCATGGAAGAAAAATAAAGAATATTAAGGGTGAGGCGCTGTATGTAAGAAATCAATTTTAGCATGTGGAACGACACAAAGTTAAAGCAGAATCATACCTTAATGAAGCATAAACTATTAAAATGAATGCCACCTTGTTTCTCCTTTAACTGAAAAAGGATCTGTCCCTGTCTGTCATACAATTAATTCCTTTCTGTGAATATTGTTAAACTTTAAATCTGGGGGAAAACAACAACAACAAAAAATCTGTTAAAAATACTTAGATGATAGTGAAAAATATCTATTTTCAATACACCATTTCTGTCAATACCTTTGTGCTTGGTTTCTATTGAGTGTGCACCACTTCTGATGTACCCATACATTCTTCTTTTTCCTGTGAATCTGAATACCCCAAACATAATACTAAAGTCATGAAGAATGATTGGATTTGCCAAGTCTGAAGTTCTGAAATACATCTTGATGGAATGATCGCATGTTTAATCACATAAATACAAAATTTTAAAATACTATATATAGTTATATATAGATTATTTTTATAATTGCAGTAGTATATAATGAAACACTGGCAAATATAATTTCAACAATGGTTCTACTTACAGAAGGATTTTTACAAACATTTAAAAGCCATCTTGTCTACTGTGAAAAATTTCAATATCAAGGAAAAGGAACAGTTACCTTTACATTATTTCTTCTATACACATCTTGAATTTCACAAATCCTGTTCTTCTCTCTTATTACTCTACATCAAAGTTCAAGATAGCAACAAGTGAAACAAGCTGAACTGCCATTCAATGACAGAAAGCCAGCTCTAATTTCTCATCAAAGGTGAAGCTTTCTCAGTACTTAGACGTAGCACTTAAATGAACAGTAGATGGCAAAATATAAACCAAGAATAGATCTACATGATGGTAGTATAGGTATTTTATAGTGAGAGCCTTTTATCCTTGGGAATAATCTGTATTGTTGAAAGTCCAAAGCAGGACAGTAGCACTAGTGATCACTGATGTCTTTGCCAGTCCTCACTGTAGCATTCAGAACTGGATGGGACTAGCAGAGCTAGTTACACATGGCTGCAAACCTTATCCTCAGTATTCCTCAGGATCAATGAATCTGCCAGCAAAAGAGAGGCTGGAGGCAATGCATCCCACAAATGCTGTCCCACAAAACTGGCTGGAGAACAAGTTACTACCACAAGTAGGCACAGAACTTTCTTTCCAACATTTTCCCATTCACCTATCCCACCTAAAAAGAACTTAAAGGTTTCTCCCACACACACACGTTTGAGGTGACTGCAGAAAGAAGGCAAACAAGTTATTTTATTTTTATTGCAAATGAACATTACTAAATTTACATTTGGCAAATGGCCATGTATAAAATGAAGACTAACTATAAATAACTGAGAAAGAAAAAGTATAGAAAGAAGAATAATAAATCAGTAAGACAACACGATTGTTTATGACTGCTACAGAATTGACTTTCAGGTTACAATTTTCTATTAGTATTTTGAATCATACAGCACAGGGATGAAAATAATTTTCTTGAACCAATTGAAAAGTAAAGCATTTATCTCTGGAATTTATCTTGTGTAGCTGTAAATGCAAAATGTCAGAATCACCAAAACAGTGCTAGGGAATTACCAGCTATTTCACCTGGATTTCAAATACTGTTTTTGAGCTCCTATATACTAGCAATTTACATACTGTAAAAAAGACTGTGTTCATCTTCATGTTACATATCATCAGCCTTAATATTAAATGCTAGTGTTCCAAAAGGTTTTACTCGGTTCAAAGTACAATATAGAAAATCAAATACTGCCACGAAGCCACAATTTAGTACATTTTTCTCATTAGAGTTTGACAACAGAAGCCCACGAGAATCGAAGATAGCACTTTCAGAAAGGGACATCTTGGGGAGATCTTGCAAGAGGCACAGGAAAATAACAGATCACATCCTTAAAATTTAGCTTTCAGAGTCTTCAGTGAGAAAACTCAAGGAAAATAAGGAGATAATATTAACAGTGTTTTCCAGGAAAGGTGAGCTTGGCAGGACTGCCCACACTATCTATTCAACAGTACGAGGTAGGAGAAATCCCTTCTGAATGGACTTCCTTCCTAAAGCAATGTAATAATTTGCAACTCAAACCTAATTTGACATCTGAATTATACTTTCAATTCCCTTACTTTTTACACATTAACACTGCTTTTATAACCTGGAAAAACTGTCTCCATTTGACATAGTCCCAGAATTCACTCCTTTCCAGGCTTACCTGCTGTGTGATCATTACAGTCATGAAATACAACCAAGGAACTTCAGCTTATTTTGTACACAGTGGCTGCATACCCCAGTTCTGCCTCCTCCACAGGGCCTCTTACTTTCCAGAATTTATTTCCAAAATCCAGCTCTTGAAGTGTTATCAGAGCTTGGTCTTCCTGTTCTGTCTTCCACCAGGAAATACTGTTTAGGGTACCCACAAAATGTAGGAGTAAAATGCATCAAAATCAACCCAAATCTTGATATTAAAAGGAAGAAGCAGACCTGGTTGGTTGTTTGGAGTGTTTTTCTGTACTGCTTTAGTTTTGGGTTGGGGTTGGGGTATGTGTTTGGCCTTTTGGGTGGTTTGGTGTTTTTTTCTTTGGTTTTGGGTGTGGTTTTTTGCTTTCTTGAGTGATCAGAGTGATGATCAATACTTACACAGATGTGATACAACATTTTCTCAGATGCAGCCAGCCTGTGCTGATTCAATCAAGACAAAATCTGGGACTAGGTAGCATAGAATTTCAATTGTTTTTCTATCAAAGTTTATACACATGGCATGTAAATGTTGTTGAGTTCAGAGCAATCATGCATACTTACATGCACAAACACCATATATCGCAGTCACACGATATTTTACTATGATTCTTGCAATCACAATTTGCACACAACTTCACATTACTAGCAAAGTCTGTAGTTAAAAGCTGCATTTTTCATGCCTCTAAGTAGAAAATATATGCAAGCTGATGATTTTTGACTGAGGCTTATATTTATTTCAGCAAAGCAACCAGAGGTGGACATGCCTTTCACTTCACTGAGTGGCCTCCCACTAGCTGCCAACTGATGCAACCTTTTTGAACATTTTTAAGAGCAAGTCATATTCCACAGAGTTCCATGCCCAGGCTTTGAAACCAGTACATAATGTTTCTAACTACTAAAAGCTATTTCCAATTATTTTTGTGTGATATGAAACCATTTTATATTAATGTTTACGAGGAATTAAACGTGTTTGTGTGTTACATGTGCAGACTCTCTCTCTCTCTGACATACTCACATATGTATATTTGGATACCCACTACATAATGTTTCGGCTCCTAATTCTTAAGAGAGTACCACAAACTCCCCTGATGTACCCTAGTGCCAAATTTTATGTTTACATGATATGCAATACAGCAAGCAGACAGAAAGGCTTCCCCTTGGCTGTCTCTGAGGAGGCTGCCATGAATTGTTCAGTCTAGCAAATATCAACAGAGTTCATTAAATTTATTTTACTCTATAAAATTTGGGCTATCTACACTTAATTTTAACAGGAACACTGTTTAGATAAGGAAATAAAATACACTATTTGGGGATGTCCATAGCCTAGACACCACTGCTGTACTGCTTATACAAAATGCCACCGGTATTTCTAGTGACATTAAATGGTGATACAGAAGATTCCTCTATAGCTTAAGGGCACCAAATGTTTTGAAAAAGCAGCATAAGAGAATTTTGGGGAAAAAAACCACCACTTACAGGCTGGCACTGCTTAAGCCCCATCTGTGCCTGAAAAAGAATTAAAGTGAAGTAAGTGCCTATCAAGTGTTCTCTCAGCCAGCTCCCCAAGATCAGAAAGCTCTTGCCTTTAATTTCCTGAAAACTAAAAGAAAAAAAAACTATTTCCAGTTCTCAGTGAAGCTTTAGGATGCTCGGGGCTTCATCCATTATAACTGAGTTTACACTCCCTAATGATGTGTAACGTTATGTGCTTTGTTACCATAACGAGTACTTAAGCACAAACCAAGTTAAAATTGGGGAAAGTAAAATTAAGTATGTATTGATACAAATGGGGTATTATCTTCAGTCAGAAGGCATGTGTTCTACTAAAAGTATTTTTTCATGCAGTATCTGCCTTTCTCCATACAAGCTGCCCAGGGAGACCATTTAGTCATCACCCCTGGAGGTATTTGAAAGATGTGCAGATGTGGTGCTTAGGGACACCGATTAGTGGTGGACTTAGCAGTGCTGTGTTAACGGATGGACTCGATGATCTTGGAGGTCTTTTCCAACCTAAAGAACTCTATGATTCTGTTCTATGCCCCTGAACAGCTATCCTGTCAATACTTGATACACAAATGAAGAAAAATCTGGTGTATTAGTTTACTCTTAAAACACTTTCAGTGTGAAATACTTTTTTTTTTTTCTTCATTGAGTGGCTTAACAATATTTGGTGGAAGAATGTTGTAATCTCAGTATTTATAGATTTTTTTCTCTTCTATTAAGGTTATAGATGTCAGAATAAAGGACATACAGTACTGGCCAAAAAAAAAAGTATGTATATGCAATAATGTAAGTATGCACAAAAACCCCAGCAACTGAATAGAACATGTATTTCTATTACCCAATAAAATCTCTTGCACTCCAATACCATAAACTGATCCCTGCAGAAGACATTAAAGTACACAGTCGAAACCACAGAGATATAGAAGCACTTACATTTGCACTGTGATCACTTCCACTAACACAGACGACATCTTGTTTTTGAATTGTTAATACCTCTTTTGTAAGCTTCAGTCGAATGTCGTAAGCATTTTCGGATACTTCATCATACAACAAAGCAATACCAGTTTTAGTCTGTGAAGGCAAGACACAGAAAAAAAATTGAAGAATATGAACATTTTATAATGATAAATAGCAACCTCTATCCCATTTAATACATAAAATGCATATAAATGAGCACTGTTTACAGAAAGTGGAAAATTGGTCTCCTTTTCAGTCTTCAAATGGATTAGACATAAAAAAGCCTCTTCTGTACTGTAAAATACAGGCTAAATGGTCTTTGAAGTAGACATTAATATGTAAAGAAAACCAAAAATAATTACCCATTGTACTGTTCCACAAAGGAGGGTTGCCACTGAACTATGTTCTATTTGTTTCTAATTGTACGACTTATGAAACTGTATTAAAAGCAGATAGGTATGTAAAAATGCTTGTGAACACATTTTCCAGTTTCAGCAAGAAGTGGAGAAGTGCAATGTCATTCCTGACTTAGAGACATTCTTTCTACTGTGTCAGAAAAAGACTTGTACCCTTCACAATTGTTGCCTTTACGACAGAGAGTTCTATTATAGTAGACAGCTGCTTTCACATTGTAAAACACACAAACACAGGTGTTGGAGAATATCCATTTGTTTAGGTAAAGATGGACATACATTTCTGAAGTTACATCATGACTGGACTAATAACCAGTAAACTCTATAGGACAGTCAAATATTTAGTATAAAAATTGTTTTCTCCATCAGCAGTAGAAAAGAAATTCTATCTTAAGTTTTATTAACTTAGACTCAAATTTCCCACTAATATTCAGTCAGATAGTTCTTTAAACAACAACTGAGGAATTAGGACTGCTTATAGCTGTTTGTTAAAATAAGTAGACTAATGTAATTTCAGAGCTTTACAGTCTTTGTACAGAAGAGAAAAAGCAACACACAGGTTCCAAAATGGATAATCATATTTAAAAGTAGTGTTTATTAATTTATAATGTATATAACAGTATCATTACAACACTGCGCTTTCCTCCATGTAAGTGAAGAATAATCAAGCATAACTTAAGGTTTAGTTGCAGCATTTGTTTTTAGAAGAGGATTTAAAATCAAGTTGTTCATCTATGTTTTGTTAAAATGTAGACTGTGTAAAGAAGAGTAAAGGAATTGAAGAAACATGTCCTGTGAACTGAATGAATGCTTGAAGGATTTTTTTTTTTTTAAAAATAAACATGGAACATTATCTTCATAATAGTATTTCCATTTCTATGAAAATAGGGAGAAAAGTTTGTGGTGATTCTCAATAAAAACTTCTGGACTTTAAAGGCAAGATCAGTTTAAGCTCAAGCCACTTAAATTTTGATGTGATATAGCTCTATGAGTGTCAAACCCTCCTTTACAGTAGAAATGGAAAATGCAGTCTAGAGAGCAATACAATTTACCCTGAAGTATATACACAGCAGTTGCTCAGCTTGATTGTTCATGTGCTTCTGCTGTCCCCGGGCTCAAAGCCCTTGTTCCCATGTAGGCCACTGCTGCTACTTAAGACACTTAGGATATCTAAGGTCTCCACACATAAGGCTCACGCAGGCTATTTTTAGGACATCCCAGGTCCTTCTCTAGTTAGAGGCAAGACCAGATTTCCACAATTATAGTGGGATACAGACATCAGTCATGCCAGCAGACATACATACGCAGGTATCTTCAGCTTGAAATGGGTCTCGCCAAGGTTTAAAATGCACATCTAGGGCAGCTCCTTAGATTCTGTCAAGCCAGTGGTGAAGCATGATTTACCTGATCTTTTTTATACCTCTATCTAGAAGTGAACAAATTGCATCATAGCTCTCTACTTTGACTTAAAAAATAAATATAAATAGCAACTCCAATTGTCTAATTCTGGCAGATAAATCTTGTCCTTTGCTGGGAATGCCTAAAGGAAACAAAATTTCAGTGAGGGTGTAAAGCCTTATTCACTCTCACTTGTCTGGAAACCAACATTTCTTCACTTTCCCAAGGTTTTGAAACTTTTTAAATTTCTAGCATGTGTGGCTATTATCAATACAATTTTGTGAATGACAACATATGAAAACCGTGCCAACATCATTGTTTAAAAGCCATGCTGCGTAATAGCAAGTATTTTCAAACAGTAGAACTGCCTTGCAAAACCACTGTCCCCACGTTCTGCTGCTGTTCAGAGGTTGCGCGTTGCTCTCCCACCCCTGGCAACTGCAGTTACTTTTGCTGATGTAGCAGAGGATGCTTTACAGAAACACTGAGAGAAAACAGCTCCAGAGAGCATTTTATACTGCCCAAACCTAGAACGTTTCTCTGGCTAGTAATTGTTAAATATGTTTAGAAGTAACGAAAGAAACCCTGAACTATCATTTATAACAGATGATCAAGTAACAAATTGACTATGTAGAGTGACTGATTAAATAGCTTAGCATTTTCCATCACACCGCTTGAACTAAAGTCTCACCAAAGCTCATTTACTCCTATTAAAATCCAGTAACTACCTCACACCCCATTTAACACCTGATGTGATCCAAGATGACATGCAGCAATACCTTATTTGCTTTCAGAATCAATAAGATGAATCTAGATTTCTCTCAGCTTTTCAAGTCTGCTTTTTTTAGACCGTTACAAATGGCTTTGAATCAGAGTTCATTCCCTTGTTCTCCCTTTGTATTGAAGAGATGGCATACGTAACTCTAGAGGACAAATCCCAGTCCAGACAAAATACTTCTTCAAACAGGGATCTTTTAATGAGAACTTCATGTTTGCTTGTACACAAATATGCAGCACTTTAACTACGCTATGGTTGTCTTGATTTCTCATTTTATACAATAGTTCTAGTAACTGGTACTAGAAAGTGAGGACTGAAAGTGGTAATAACTCCCCAAAATGATGTAGTAATATACCACATTAACATGTGTTTTATAATAAAAAAACCAGGCAGAAAGTACATTGGGAGTTGCATATCAACAGGATTTAAGTGTGTACAATGAGAGGCAAGGGAATACAAATTTAAACTTACTTGGGCAGATGAGGAAATTAATGTTGATTTTCATATCTGTGGGAGTTTTCTAGACACTGGCTGCAGGAAGAGGGGTGCATGGTGTGCATGTGCACCTCCACATAGGTGGTGAGAGGAAAAGAAATGGAGATCTGTAGCACAGTCATCACAGTAGCTGTGACTTTTAAGAAAGCTTAGTCACTGCCCTGTTTTTGAAAGAAAACTAAAACCACACTGAAACCTACTTTCTCAAGCAAGCTCAAAAACTGTCACAGAGAAGAAAATATCACACTCTAGAGGAAGCTAGAATTGCAGATGAATCCTTTAATCAGTTTTATTGTTGAACACTTAAGGCTGACCCCTAGACAACATACTTAAAGTGGTCCCCACTCAGCACAGTGTTTTGGGACCCTACTCAAAGTACCGTAACTCTTTCAATGCACTGTTATCTGTAGCCTAAAGCTCACAGCTGCAAATTCTGTTTCAAAGTAGGTATCTCTAAGCCAAAGTTCAGTCCTTACTGGCATAAAATACTTGTCTTCACTGCTGTAAGTTTTATTTTGAAAAAAATATGCAAAAAATGAGGCAGAGTTGGAGTGGTGTTAAGGTGTACTAGGTTTCCTATAGAAACTATTTACTTGCTTACATCCATTTGTTGCTCAAATGCATTAGAGTAGTGTTAGTTAGGTTTTCCACGCTAGTACCCATTTGAAAAGAGGCAGAAAACATTCAAGGCTTACACAGATGGTCAGAAGATTCAGATGATACTCATAATAAAATCATAATAAATTTTCATGCATTCAGAGCAGATGTCAAAGCACATGCAGTGCAGTGGTACTACATTGATTTAAACTGTGAAGTTCTCTGTAACTCCAAACCTATCTTCCATTCCCTTTGCCTAAGTACATTTTAGCAATTGTGATCACTACTATTGCAAACTAAACAGAGTATTAGGGTCTTAGACCCTTACAAAAATGGATCTCCTGTTGTTTCCCCTACTTTATCTAGAAAACCTTTTGCATTGTGTTATATTGGTCCTCCAGTAGAAATCACCATTTGCTGATCTCCACCCTTAACATATTATGTATCCACAGCTTCAATAGCATGGCAATTCAATTTTTAACTACTAAAATGCATTTATAAATGACCTTCCTTCATTTGTAAATACAAGTCTTTAAGCACTACATTTGAACTTTTTTTTTCCAACTGAACTTCCACATTATATTTCCAGACAAATATTTTATCAGCAATATTTGCACCTCAAAGGTCTAGTGATAAAATTCTCTAAACCAATTTTGATTATTTTTTTAAAATGAAAACAACTCTGTTGAAATTCCGTATCTATGGTATAATGGTTGGATCACTTGCTGAAGACATGTGAGAACCGGAGTCACTGATTTTTATTCTACAGATATTTTTATTTTTCAGATAGACAGAAAGAAAACTTCAGGTGGTCCCACATAGCCTGGTGCTCTGACCACTAAAGTACAGCAGGCTTAAATTTACTCTGTCTTTTGTAAGTTGTTTGATATGTTTTCTACACCACATCTCCCATTGTTATCAAAAGACAAAGACAATTTCTCAGAGAAGGGCAGAATTAAATTTTTAAATAGCTTTGACTATCATAAAAAAAGATTTCTTTAACAGAAAAAAAGCAGTGCAAGGTGCTATATTCTAGGAAGAACAGCCACTTGCATGGAAGAAAAGCAGCTTTTCTTCACCCTTTCTTTAAGGAAAAGAAACAGGTAGGTAGCAGTGAAGATTGACAGCAAAATATTGGCATCAATACCTTGTTGTTGCAATAAAGGCAAACATATTTTGACTGCTTTCCTTTGAATTCTTTCCTACTGAATTGTTTTTTCTCACTCTCACAAGATGAGTAGTACAGAAGGTTCCTTAAACACTGATGAATGTGAGGGAGGAATAATTTCACGCCCATGAAGTAATTAATCACCAGTGTTGCATTTAATACATCCCAGTACGTTGTTCCCTTTTATACAGTATTATGTCAGCACTGATTCATGACTACACTACATAGACGAGGTAATGAACTGAAAAGGGTCATGAGAAATACAAAAAACAACTTAGAAGTGATCAGAGATCTGGAAAATAGGCCTATAAGTAACTCTGCACAAATTTGGGTTGTTTAGTTTACAGACAGAATACAAGAGGACATAATGACAGTTATAAGTACCTCAAAATCTGTTGCAAAGAAAAATGGAACAATCAGATAAGAAAATAATTCAGAAATCTCCTCTTTAACATATTCTAGCTACAAGGAAACTGAAGTCCTTGAACAGATTGCTGGGACAGATTACAGACATCCATTGCTAAGGGATTCTGAGAGAAAACTAAACAAACATCTGCCCAAATGGTACAAGTACTAATCTTCTCACAGGGCAAAATTCCAGAAAATGTGATTTATTTCAGATCTATCATGTGTCTTTCTACATATGACTGAACCTCCACATCCAGGAGAAAGTCTGACTTGCTTTAGAAGGACACCTGCACTGAAGAACTTGCAACTGTCATAGGAGAGATGAAAAATAACTACTAAGATCTGAAGAAATTTATAGTTTAGGGGCTTTAACAATGGATGAGTGACACAATAAAATTTGTTAATAATTGTAATTTTATAGCACTTAATCTGAAGGAAGACTGTACCTTAAGAAGAGCTGTACCTTCGTCTTTCATGATAAGAAGGTAATTCCAGGCCTGAGGGGCCTTGAGTGAGAACAAAAATACAGGCTTTCCCACCCACAAGGGACAAATGGATAAGGACAGCACATACGTATGAGAGCAGTAACATAGCTGTGGAACGCAGAAAATTAATGATTCCATTAGCACCATAAGCTCACAAAGAACCATTCAGTAAAACTAAAAGCAGACAGAAGATAGACATTAATTATAACTTTCTGAAATAAGGTATATGGAGCTCCTTTACAGAGTATGTTTTTCCTGTAAGTACACATGGAGTTGTCCTCCTTCTGACCTTTAGCACACTATAGATTTTACACCTACTGACATTGTTTCTTAACTACCAAGACAAAAATCCCTAACCTTAATATGCTTTCCTTTAATAAATTCTGTATATAATGATAATGAAGACCTTAAACAAATTATTCAGATTGGTACTAGGGAGGGTAAGGCATTCTACAAACAAGTCAGAAGAACCATCTGTAAAAATGTGATTCAGGACAAAATGGTATGGATTTGTCCCATATCTCAGAGTAGCTCAGGACTCCTATAGGTCAGGAAAGAAAACACCATTTTACCATTCCAAGTAGAAAGTGACCTTGATAGTTTTCAAGCCCAACCTCAAAGCAATGCAACGATGTGATCAGCCCAGGCTGAAAGCCTCTGAGGATGGAGGTTGCTCAATCTTGCTGGGCAGCCAGCTCCACTACTTGACTGTCCTCATGAGGAAAAGCTTTTACTTGTATCCAGTTTCAAGTTCTGCTTGTTGTCTCCTGCCTACTCATGCATCATTGCAAAGAACCTGGCTCCATCTTCTTGATATCCCCCTTGTTGATGTGGAAAGGCAGTTTATAGGTCCTGCTGCAGCCATCTTCCAAGCTGAACGAGCTCAGCTCCCTCACAGAGCAAGTACTCCCAGCCCAAATCAACTTGGTGGCTCTGTAATGAACTCACTCCAGGTTATCAATGTATTTTTTGTATTGGGGGAACCAAAACTGCATGCAAAACTAGATGGAAGTCTAGTCAATGTTGGGCAGAGAGGGATAAGCCCCTCCACTGATCTCCTGGTTGTGCTCCTCCTAAGACAGTCCAGGATGCTTTTGGCTTCCCTGCTGCAGGGCTCACTGCTGGATCAAGTACAACTCACCGCCCACCAGGACACCACGGCCTCTGCAGCAGAGCTGCTTGCCAGACAGGCAGGCCCCAGACTGAACCAATGCCTGGGGCTCTTCCTTCCCAGCTGCAGGACTCTGCATCTGACTTTGTTATATTTCATGAATTTAGTTTGTGAATTTCTTAAATTTCCTGGCAGTCAATGTCTTAGCCTGCCTAGGTCTCCGTTAACGGTGTACTGACTGCACCCTCCAATTTGGTGTCATCAGCAAACTTGATAACCAAGCTCTCTGTGACCTTCCTCAAGGTCACTGACAAAGATGTTAGGGGATGGGTCACATGATAGACCCCTGAAGATAACCACTTGCTGCAGGAATCCAGGTAGAGAACAACCCATTAACCACTAACCACTACCCTCAGCACCCAAGCAATTTTCCACCCACCTATCCAGACCACAGCTATAGCAACAGAGTAGCAAATGGGTCATTTACTTCCATATGTCCAAATAATAATAAATCAAATAATAATGTTACTAACAAAACTGACTTTATTTTTTTTTTGTTTAGTCTGAACTATGCACCTTGGAAATTCCTGTTTTCATAAAGATTGTTCTTATGGTTTTTTACCTCTGCATTTGTCAATGACAGTATTTTGAGTATTATGTAGATTGACATTTCACTACATACAGTTGCAAAAGGTATATTAGCATTAAAAGCTTCTAGAAGATCCTGGCTGCAGCATGACAATATCACTTTCTAGCAATTTGGAAGAGAGTTTTTCCTAAATTTTTAAGTGACATATATAAATCTACAAGGAAGACTTACCTCGAGGTGAGAGAAGTTTGAATAGATGCTCTCAAAATACAAAATCTGAAATTCTACTTTGTTGCTTACATCTGTTGGTGGACAGAGCCTGTCCACCAAAAGCTCTGTTAAAAACAGCCTTAGGGGTAGATTGTTGAGATTTTCTGTTAATGGCATTAGCCTTGCAAGAAAAGTGATTAACAGCTGGCTCTCAATCTGTCTGATCTTAATCATTAGAAAGTAAGCAGCAATGTCTTGCTTAATTACTGCAAGCTTAGTGTGTCATGAGCTAATTAGATATGATTGACTATTGTCATCTGCATGCACTACTCAAAACATCAGACAAAAATATTTGAATCCTGTAATGCATGTTTGGAAAATTAACTTTCAGAATGTCAAGCTCAATAAAAATTGCCTGCTTAAAAATTCTAATCAATCCTAAATAATAGTGCCACATAGTTGAATATGTTAGAATACAAACTCTATTCCAGAAAAGAACCAAGGCAAAAACTATTAGATTTTATTAGGTTTTATTTTGATTTAGATAACTTTAAGTAAACCGCTTGCTTATTACTGCACCTCATTTCTCAGACAACTGGACAGTGGCACAGAACTAAATAGCCTAAGAATATAAAGATGCCTCTACGCTTACACCACCAGGTTCATACCAGTTAAACAAGAAAGCATAAATTTCACACTTCAAACAAAACCACTTAGCAACAGGTGAAAAAGACCACAAGAACATTCTCTATGGAAATTATTTAAGAAACAGCTAAAAGATTATCAGAAAATTAATGTGCTAATTTCTATTACTTGTACCATGCAGCTTATCCTGGTAAGACTTCAGCTGATTAATAAATGTTCCTGTTGATACATTAAAAGATAAATTAAGAACTGGAAGTGTAATTAAAAACAAACACCACCCATTTTCTTAGTCTAGAATAACAAAGTATGGCCAATATAAAGGCATCATGTTTTTTTTAATAGAACAAAAGGTTTTGATTCATTCCACTCTTGCGGTCCTTCCCCTTTATACTGATAGAGCTCCACCACACGAATTCTTTTTCAAGCTTTTGCACAAAAATGTGTTTTTTCCCATTCTGTTAAACTCTGTTGTGTTGTTTTGCCAAAACTAAGCACAGCCATTCTAACTGCTTAATTTCTGAATAAGCTGGGTGTAAATATTTCTAGCTTCTTCCTAAATTTAATGTGGCAAAATTAAACTCTATAGTCTCATTACCCTAATGTGAATTCTGCAATGCCAATGACATTCAGAACACCATTATAGTAAGAACTTCTCATACTGTATCGGTTTCTACTGCTAGTGGGCATAGCAAGAGTTAGGCGAAGGTTAATCACAGGAATACAATAGGGTTTAAAATAGAGTTCCAAAGCTTTCAAATAAGTCTAGGAGGAAAAAAACCACCAACAACAACAACAACAAAAACCACACACAACTTTAACTTACATCTGTAGTTACTGGTTTTATAAGCCAGTTGCTCAGATAAACCTAGAGGTTGAAAGTGAAAATCTTTCTAGCCATGCATTTGGCAGCTAGCTTGGAACGAAATGGGACAGTCTGGTTTCATGCTTTATTCAAAGACTTAACAGCACGTTCAAGTTTAACCTCTGTTAAACCTTATTTTTCTAAGCCTTGGCTGCAATTCTCAAACATAACTGTGATGACTGTTAACTTCAATATTTTCTGCATTTAACAAACAGAACACTCCTGAAGTTCATCATACTGGCTGAAACACTGAATATGGGAATTAACATTGATAAGAAAACAACCATTTTAATTACTGAAATTAATAAAGAGAAACAGAATTTGGAGGCATTACAGAGGAGAAAAGCATAAGCTACATAACAAGATGAAAAGTAAAACTGAGTTAAATTTATGAGCCTCTACAAAAAGTAGTGAAATTTACAGAGAATGGCCAAGACAGGAGGCAGACAGGATGACGGTAAGTTTGCAAGAAGTTACACTTTAGAAGGCAATCTCATATTAAAAAGCCAAAATCAGAGCAGCAATTAGACAGCCATTATTAAAAGATAAAGAAGAGTCTCCTTTATAAACTGACCGCATGTCATGCTACTGAAAAAGATGAAACAGTCTGTTTACACCTAAATTTCAAAAACAGTGTCCTGTAACAAGAGTACCCTACTGACAAGCACCTACAGTTATATTCTTTTCTTAAGAGAGGTTCCTTAGGAATAATGCAAATAGAAAAAAATCAAGACTGTATACATGCATATACAGTTTTTATATAGTTCATTAGTATGTTATAAACTTTAAAAAGAATGGACTTTTTCAAATTGATACACAAGATTTCAAATAATAAGTTTCTGAGCTTGCTGGCACCGCTCCACGCTACTTACTGAATTTATTAAACCATCCTATCAGTTAGCGGTAAGCACAGAAAGATGGGTTAGCCTCAACTGAGTCTTCTGCTACAAGAAAGCCTTTATACAAGCTATTGTTATATTAAACTACTGTTAAATGTAAGTCACTGATAATCTTTTAGAATCAAGCCTGAAGTTCAAAGCAGTACTGAGAAAAATGCAGAAGCTTGAAAAATATCTGCAAATATCAGAGATGGAAAATAAAACTCAACTCTTAAAAAAAACCAAACCAAAAGTACTAAAGCTTACTGCTGGGGACAAAAAACTAAAAAGAAAAAAGAGGAAATATCCAGATTCAAGATCTTAAATAAGGTATCCTTCAGAAACTAGAAGCCTATAAAGAAAATATCAGAAAAGAAACAGGAAATCTGGGAACAACTGAAAGTTTTCTGGTATACCAAGTAATTGAAGAAAAACTGCAAGTAATGTAAGTACTGAAAATTAAGTGATTTCTCTGAATTAGACTTCTTCAGGCAAAGATTTCTTAAGATGAAAAATATGTATTCTAAACCACTTTTCAAAGGCAATAAAAATGTAATCAGAGATTGCAAGTGGAGCTATAAGTTCATCCCTAATTAAAAAATCAAAAAAAATATATATTGGTCTGGGATGAATAAATGTTTGTCCAGAACTTGAAGAAGCTCTATTTTTAAAGCATACACAGCCTAGTCTCATTAGCATCAAGAAAAACAAGATTACTGCTACAACAAGAAAAAGTACTCTGCAACTAGTGGTAAGTCTGACTTCGGCAGTTGCATATAAAAATTATTTCACATCTTGCTAAACTTCGGCAATTTGATGATTGACAACCAGTGCAGGCAACTGACTGTGATACACAGGTACTGTAAACATCTGACTTATGCCTACGGAGGTGCATTTACACATCTAGACAAACACACCAAAGCACAAAAGCAGGGATACCAGGAAACAAACAATAAACAACTAACGCTGAGTACAAAAGAATTTGAAGGTAAACTGCTTTACAAAGCAGTTGGACATGTCAAGGCTTTTGACAAAATTCTGGGGAAAAAAAAAAAAAAAAAAGCTGTTTCAGAGCAATAAATTAGCAGCAGAAACCGTGTTTTTATCCATATCCATCCCTCCAGTGTCCTCTATCCCTTGCTGCTGTTAGTCACAGGGCACTGGACTGGCACAATGTGTGGTTGACATCACAGAAAATCCCTTCCTGCAGATCAGTGCTAAGATCACTGAATTAGTTCTGACCAGATTGCTAAATCAGCACGGCACAGTAAAGGACTGGGCAGTCACTGCTGGGCTTGGGAGAGGTACATCAGCTTTACTAAACACATGTTGAAAGCGCAGCGAGTTAGGAACAGGGAGCTCCTGCACAAAGTAAATCAGCAATTAATACTTAGCAGGGTAGAGCATTAAACAAAAGTCAGCCAGATAAGTGGCACAGAATTTTAATTCAAGGATTTCAGGAAATCTTAAGTTAACTTTGCTGTCAGAGAAAGGCACTCACCAAGACAGTATGAGCAGGATGGGGGAACAAAGTCATTGACAGTTGGCAGGAAGAAAAGGAAGGGCCTGAGGGGATTTATTTTAAGTTCAGAACATGGTAGAAAGAACTAAAAGCATCAGATACAGACAAAACCCTACAGTTAGAAAGAGAGAAAGCCAATATTTCAACTGTTCCTTTCATGACATCATCAGCGGCATCACGAAGTCATACCCATACTGTAGTGGAACTACTGCCAGACTACCCTAATCACACTTCACAGCAGAAATGCCAAAGGAGAGAACGCCCATGTGTGCACAAGTATTTTGGTGATGCGACAAGCCTGAACACAAAATCCTGTGTTGTTTGAAGCGTATTTATGAAAGGTCTGTGCTGGATAAAGGTATATGATCTCAAACACACTATCACCAGTTTCACATTTTTACGCAAGTATAAAAGTCTGATTTGCCCGGCAAGAAACAAGATTTATTGTATTTTATGAAGGAAAACAGGAAATTAGAGGTATGGATATGGAAATATAGGGTTCTTGGCATATCATAGCCTTGTTAGAGAAGAAGAAAAGACTTAACAGAAAAACAGTAAGAGGAATTTACAGTAATAACGGGGAAATATAAAAACGAAAGAAAAGGAATCTTGAGAAAAAATGAAAAAAGACAATTTTTAGGAATTACGTGCTTAAGAGTAGCTTCCCATCAACACATACATCTTTTGCAGGAATGATCACAATAGGTTACTAATAACTCTGTTCAGAGTATTAAAAATCTTTGTGAAAAATGGAAGCAGAATTTACAAAAGCTGTACTTGGCAAAAGTGCTATCCAGAACAACTAAAAGGGCAGCTAAATAACAAGCCCATGAAACACAGCTGGTGGTAAACAGGATCCTGCCTGAGGTTTACCACTGCTCCTCCCACTGTAGAAGGCTCATTAATGGTCATCCCAATGTAAACTGTGCCATCACTTTCTACTACTTCCTTTTCACATGACAGCAGGCAGATAGGCAGGCCATCGTAAGAATCACCGTTACAGATGATCATTGATTATTTCACCCCATTTACCCCTGCTACAACTACACTATTTACATGTATGTTTTATATCCCTTTACATACTGTCATATTTTCTAGTACCCTTACTCTGCACAATACGAAAACAATGTACTTTTCTATACAAATGTCAGGAGGTATAACAGTGAGAATACTACTGTTTCAGTCTTTGTATAAATATCTGTTTCCATTTTGACTTACTGGTTTCAGGCCTGATATTCCTACAACTAAAAATTTAAGGTGGTTTTGGTTTTTTGCAACGCCTTTGCACATAAGGCATCGCATGTAAGGATTTTCTGGTTTGCATATAAAGATTTTCTAATTAGAAGGGGCAGTACAGGGCACCTGCCCTGTTTCTGTTAAGTTTTATTCATTTCCTAAATGTCAAAAACTTACTTTTGCTTTTGTTACCCTCTTTTATTTCTGTACTACAGGAATACACATTTTTTTTTTTTTTATTCAGATAATTCACACCGATGTTAATAAGCCATTAAAAATCCTGGGAGTACCTTAAATAATCTCTCTCCTTTCCTTGTACCTGAAACTAAACTATTGTTTTCCTCATAAAAAAAGAAACAGCATTCTAGCACAAATGCTCCAAATAATCCTAGGGATTTAATTTTAGTCCCAAAGAAACTGAAGTCAATTGAAAATTCTCAGTCAAGCCAGGCTTTCATTGTAAAAATAATTAGTTTAAATTTTGTCACAAATGTTGACAGCTTTCCAAGTTGTAACATTTATAGCATAGTTATTCCCATAGCTATAAAAATTAATGCAGAAGGACATCTTTCAGGATTCTGCAAAATTTTTTAGATTAAATCCATCTGAACCACTTTGTCTGCTGATATCCAGACTCTACAATGTTGGTTTTCATATCTCACTAACAATTCCTTCAAGTTCCTAAACAAATAAAGGGTACATTACCAAATTATAAACATATGCAACTTTATCATTTAAAAATGAAAACGAAATTTTAAAAAAAATCTAAGTCATGTCATTTTAAATTTTACTATTTTGAAGGCAAATCTCAGAATACAAAGGGCCAAAATAAATACTAAATATTTCAGGTTAGAGCAACTGAAATATCTGCTATAAAAAAAGAATGAAGAAACAATAACACAAAAACACAGCTTTAGTAATTGTGTAAATAAAGGTGAAGACTGAACCTGAAAATGAAAACTATACCAGACAGTACAGGAACCTTTTAAGAAAGTTATAGTTGAGATATAGAATGAATTTCTTTGGAGATGTTCCAAACAAAGTTATGAAAGAGAAACAAGGAAAAAAACCCCAAAAAACTCTAAGCATACAGAGTAATTTGCTTTAAGATATGCAGAACATCCATGTCAGTAGTTTAAGTGCTTTGTTTTCTGATTGTGCTACTTTCTTTGAGAATGATCAATTAATAAACAAATGTTATGTGAATTTTTTTTTGCCTGAAATCTGATTATTAGAAGCACGGAAATGCTAATCATGTTCATTTTTCTGCTCTCACAAGTGTTGGTTTTTTGGTTTGTTTGAGACTGTAATCTTATTTATAAAAAATAACACCACCACCACCACAACCTTACAGGAAAACACTAGGGCAGAAACACAGAAGGGCTAAGTTTGGAAGGGGCTTCTGGAGATCATCTAGTCCAACCCCTCGCTTAAATCATGGTCAACTACAGCAGGTTGCTCAGGATCATGTGCAGTAAGGCTCTGCATATTTTCAAGGATGGAGACTCCACCACCTGTGACTTGTTCCAGTGTTTGACCACCCTCATTGTAAAAAAACAAACAAACAAAAGAAACCCAACAACAACAAAAAACAAACCACCCCCAAAACAAAAAACAGTCTGACTCCATTTTGTTTGTCCCCTTCCAGTCAGAGTTCACCTGTGCTGGTAAGACTCCCCTGGTTCTTCTCTTCTACAGGCTGAACAGTCACAGGTCTCTCTGCCTCTCCTCGTATGTCAAATGCTCCAGCTCCTTAATCTTTGTGGCCCTTTGCTGGACTTACTCCAGCATGTCCATACCTCTCTCTCAATGGGGAGCTGCGAACTGCAGACAAGACTCCAGATGCTGTCTCACTATGCAGTGCTGAGTGGAGGGGAAGGATCACCTAATGCAGCTCAGAAGGTCGTTGGCCTTAGCCACCAGGGTGCATTGCTGGCTCATGTTCAACTTGGTGTTCACCAATATACCCAGGCCCTTTTCTGTAAAGTTGCTTTTCACCCAGTCAGCCTCCAGCTTCTCTTGGTGCCTGGAGTTACTCCTCCCTAGGTGCAGGACTTTGCATTTCCCTTTCTTGAAATTCACGTCAGCCTGCCCTCCAGGCAATGCTGGTCCCTCTGAAAGACAGCCACAGCCATCTGGTGTTACCAGCCACTCCTCCCAGTTCTGTATCATCTGGAAACTTGTTGAACATTTTCTCTGTCCCATCATCCAGGTCATTAATGAAGATGGTAAACACTACTGGATCCATTATTCCCTCATTACACCACTAGTGACCAGTCTCAAACTCTATTTCACGCCACTGATAACAACTCTGAGCCTGGCCAGTCAGCCAGTTTTCAATCCACCTCTCCATTGAAGTCCATACTTCATCAATTTGTCTATGAGGTTATGAAGGGAGACAGCGTCAGAAGCCTTGCTATAGTCAAGATGAACAACGTACACTCTTAACCTCCATCCACCAAGCCAATGACTATGAGGTCAGTCAGGCAAAATTTCCCCTTCATAAATCAATGCTGAATACTCCAGATCACCTTCTTGTCCATCATATCTTTGGAAATGGATTCCAGGTGAATTTGTTCTATCACCTTTCCAAAGATCCTGCCAAGGATCCAAGGATTCAAGTTTCTTGCCCTTCTTGAAGAGAAACTTTCCTCCAGTCTACAAGAGCCTCTCCCAATTGCCATGACCTTTCAAAAATTATTTTATTTTTTAATTTAATTTAAATTTTATTATTGCAGTGCTCTCAGCACTTGTGAATACAACCAATGAGGTCCTGTGCACTTGTGTATGCCTAGTTTAAGTGCTCCATAACTTGATAATCCTCCACCACAGGAAGGTCTTCCTTGTTTCAGATTTTCCCACTGCTACTGGGCACCTGGCATTTCAAACGCATTAAAGACTGTTAAAGGTGAAGAAGGCATTGAGTACCTTGGCCTTTTCCATGTCCTTCATCAGATTTTTCCCCACTCAGCAGCAAAAGGATGCTGTAACTGGAGAATCCTTTCTTGTTGCCCTTTATGTCTCCATCAGATTTAACTCCAGGTTTGCTCTGGCTTTCATAACCCAATTCCTGCATGACCATACAGTGTCTCTACATTCCTCCCAGATCATTTGTCCCTGCTTCCACCTCGTGTCTGCTTCCTTTTTTTTATTTCAGTTCGGTGAGAAGCTCGTTGTTCACCTACGCAGGGCTTCTGCTGCCTTTGCTTGTTGGGATGGACTCTTCTTGAGCTTGGATGAGGTGATCCTTGAAAGTCAAGCCATAGAGTCTTTCAGGCTGATACCTGAACAGGTCAAAGTCTGTTTGCCAGAACCCTGAAGTTAGGATCCTACTTTTTGACTTTTTCTCTCCTGTGAGAAGCTTTAACTCCCACCATCTTGTGTTCAAGTAAGAGAAAACAGAAAATAAAGTGACTGAGTGTATCATCATCAACTATCTCCATGTTTCCTAAATGTTTCCATACAAATGTTTCCTAAAACTATCTTAAAGGTAAATGCTAATTCTTATCTGGAAACAGACAATTGATGAAGAATTGACAGAAGCTCTTGCATTTGGAAGAACTATGACCTTCTACCATTTTTAAACTTAAACTCATTTGAAGTTATTTATATTATTCACTGCTATGGCTGAAAACGTAGATCAAATGAAATTATGCAACTGAATTAACAAATTCAAAACAATCTATAAAATTGAAATAGCCACATGAAACGTTGTGAAAAAGTATTTATTCTTTTAGAAGTCTAGTAGGGTAATTTAAAGAATAGACAACGTAACAGGGGTATGGAGATCATGCAAATATGTGGGCAATACAGTGAATAATAAAGTATAATGTTTTAAGGTCTGATCCCTTATTAACGCGTACTCCCACTTTGGAGGATAATCCTTCCCCCAAAAAATCTAGGCATACTGAAAGTCCTGGCTACAAAAAGAATAAGAGGGAAAAAAAGAGATGTCTACATAGAATGAATTCCTCTCCCTGCTGAAGCCTCAAAGGAGTTCCTAACTACTTTGGATAAACCATAATTTTGAAATACCAGTATCTATAAAGTCAAAATAAGCACCAACTCTTGCCAGTCTCCTTTAGGAAATAAGCAATTAATATATTGATATGAATAGTCATACTGTTTCAGTTATAGAGACTATAATATTTCCAATACATGCATACATATACACACGTGTGTATATTTTTTTCCACACACAAATTCACATATATGGGATACACATAGGGTAAAGTAGCTAAGCTTTATATGATCTTGTTAGGATGGTGGAAAAAAAAAAAAAGATTAGCTCTTGTAAGACAATAAATTGCACAAGCCATTTTACCCTGTTGGAAATTTTGTCCACTGACAGTCATACTGCTATGACTAGACTAGGTCAGTCATTTCAGCTCTTCACGTAGGGAACTTTGTCTAATTGCATAGGAGGACAGGAATTCCCATCTTTGAAGTAAGTCCTGCGGACTCCTGTGGATTTCTTTGTGTTATATTTCAGTTTCCATGTTCTTACAGAAAGACAATTCATACATTAGAGAATTTTAATAATTTTGAAATCACACAAAAACATGCAAAATATGGTATAGCTGTAAAAATGTTAATTTTCAATTTTATTTCTAAAATCCACTTCTAGGTTCATAAATTGCCTGCCAGTCTCTAAGTGAAAGGCAGGTTTTCCTCCAACTTATACTACTATATAATTGTGCAGTACTCTTGCTTTCTTCCAAGGGTCAAAAACTTGGCTCCCGTCATACAGGAGATAATATATATGATGGGTAATTGGCCCCCTCTGAACTGGCTCAGCCTATGGTCTTACGAGCTAAAGGACACCAAATGGCAAAGCAGGAGACTTAAGAGTCTTTTTTTACACTAAATAATAGTAAGTACTGTCAGGTAAAGTAAATGATACAGCAGTCGAAAATAAGATATTACTCTTATTTTACAAGTGTAGATTGGACCCGACAGTTAAATCCTAAAAGATCCTGGTGGAGTCTTGGTTTGCGCTAAGCAGCCTAACTCCTATTGACCATTTCCCTACTTTATCAGCAGGCAGACAGCACACTAGACTAGATGCAGATTCCTCATATAGAGTATGCAATTAAGTAAGCGAGTAAGAGGACTTTCAGGAGTCAGGTAATAGAAACTTGTTCAAGTTAACTAAGGATAAAATTCTGAAATAAGTCTGAGACTCAGACTGCCTAGTTGCAATGACGCACTAGCAAAAACTAGCAAGTTTACTCAGTTTTTCAACCAGGTGTCTCTATACAAAGTGTGGGCACAGAACGTAAGGAAACAAGCCCTGTGGTGTAAGGGTATTCTCTCACCCATTAAAAATCAGGGTTTGGAAACTCAGGCTTGAGAGAGAACTTAGAACAGTTTGTTTACTGTTAGGCAGCAACTCTGAAACAGCTGACTGGTAAAACTGCAGGTTCCCAAGCTACAAAGAGGCACCAAAATGGCAATGTGTCAGTGGCTTCTACCGAATGAACTATTTTGTCCTTCTGACAGACTTTTATTTACATTTTTAAAAAGGGCTTTCAAGTATAAATGAATATTTGATTAAAGTTGGGAACTGTGATAAGAGTCAGAAATTATTCAAAATATCTAGGAACATTTTCCTAAGTATGTATCTTACAAAATTCAGTTCTTTAGCAAAACAAGACATTATTGAATTACAGTCACAAAATTAATTTTTCATTTTCCATTATATGTGTTCAACACAGCTTAGGACTGGAATAGTTAATTGTTTGTGAACTGCTTCAGTGCCTTTTACAGTCAAAAGCAATACAAAGAAACCTTTTGAAACTTATGGAGGTAGAAAAGGGATTACTAATTATCCTGCTAAGTGGATTTACTGACTGTATATTGTTTGCAGTAACTGGAACCTTAATTATGGACCAAAAGCCTTTGTTATGTCTGTGCAGAAGGTATTAAGATAACATAGTCCAAATTAATCACATCAAATTCTAGCTACTTTGCTGAAATCCCTAAGTTAAGAACATATTTACATTAAGCTCCCTGAGATTCCAGTGAACAAAGATAGTGATCTTCAAAGGACTCAAGGGAGCAACCACCCTCTGAAGGTGCCTGCCTCTCATTCAGCTGAAGAAAGATCCCAAAACAGTAACCCAACAGAGAAACACTGTAACAGAAGTTATGGGTAAACACATCCCAAACAGTAAAGATTTGAATTTTAGGGAAATTCTTCTTCCTTTTTTTTTTTTTTTAAATGAGCCCATTCAAAAATAAAACTTCAAAAATATCATTTGAAAATATACAGTTGTGAGGAAAACCAAAGTTGGCATTATGATCTGATGACAGGCAAAGGCCAGCTTCATTACCAAGCAAGAGGAAGCAGGTAAGACAGCAACAGTGACTGAATAAAGCAAAAATTGTCTGTGTTTGACATGGTATAAAAAGGCAAGATCAGCAAAGAATAGAAAAGCAAAGAAGAAAGCAATGGCATCTCACAGCCTGTTCAGAAATCACCAGCCTCATTAGCTCAACCCCTTTGCGTCCTCTTCACATAGCATCCAGCTAACTTAGGTCTGTCATGGATGAGCATTCCTCATTGTGAAGATCAGGTAAAGAGGACAACAAATTATTTTTCCTTTCTTCAGATATGTTTAAGTCACACTTACTCCATAGGGGAATCTTCCCAGGGTAGAAGATGAGCTGTGAACCCTGTCGTAACTCCAGTTAAACCAATATAACTAAGCTAGTTCCACCAGCAGCACATTTTCTTCAAGCATACGTATTCAGTGATGACCTTCTCATCATTCAGAAAATATCAATGAAAAACTTTAGTTGGAGGCAGTGAAATGCAAGTGAAAGCTTAAAGATTCAGTACTGTCCCAGCTGTTGCAACCATGCCATCACCAGCATCATAAACGAAGTCCTAACAAATACAAAAATCCAATTTTTAAAACTCTGAAAATTAGTTAAGTAGACCAAAAATCTTCAGTAAATTACATACACATAATAAATAACCACTGGCTACCACAAATACAGCTTACATTTGTAGCTCTAAATGGTTACACTTAAAGGGCAGGTGTCCACAGAGTTTCTCAAAAACAAGCTACAAACTACTTTTGATACTAAACTTGCTTATACAACTTCCCAGCTTAATGATATCTAAAGATGCAAAAGTGATGGAATCAGATGCCATAAGCAGTCCTAAAGAAAGATGAGTATTTCCCAAAAGATAAATTGTCTGTTTTCTTTGGTTTATACTCAGAAAAGCAGCAAGTTTCCACCTTATCTCCAATAACATATTCTCTCCTCGTTTTCTCAACACTCAATACTCTACCAAAGCCTTTCTTTCATTTAAAAGAAGGTGTCGGCATAGCTACCAACACCTACTCCCATGCAAGTTGCCTCTGTCTGGGTTTTTGACAAGACATCACTGTCCTTGTGTAGGGTGAGTTTCCTTTTTTGGCAGGTTTCTTTCCACAGTCTGTAAAAGCAAAGTTGTTTAAGAAAAGATACAGTTATTTGCCTTTCAACATGCCAATATTTCTGACTTGGTCCTCCCCATGTTAAATTAGAGATCATTCATATTGCAGAAGTACAAAAAGTGCATGTTTTTTTAATCAGGACATTATTTTGGGGAACTGTGTTTTGTTTACACCTGAAAAGCATCCCAAGTTGTTATGTAGGCATAAATAAAGTGTGATCATTCTTCTGAATATTTAAATCTGTCTTGTATGAATTCAGAAACAAGTATTCCTATTACAGTTTGTGTTATTTATATAATTGGCACTGAATTCCAAAACAGGAGTGCCAAATCCGAATATAAGTAGACATACTACTAGTTTAGAGGTTTTTTTTCCCTACACTGTAATGATGAGATTCTGGCATCATTCTCTCTGCAGTACTCATACTGCCTCAAGATGTGTATTTTCTTACCAGTTTTGTTTGATACTTCCAGGGAAAACAATACCTTTCTGTGTGCTTGTTTGATATCTTTCCATAGCCTTGTCTTCATACATCTTGAGACAGGAAGTAGTTTGGCAAGAAGAAAGTAAGGAAAAAGAGACAGAGAAAACATTGTCACTATTGAAACACTAACACATCTTGCAACCAGGGGAGACTCACTTCTTCACAGACAAGGAACTGCCAGAATCTTTTTTGGAAGATACTGATGACAGAGCAAAGAGGTCTCCACTCTCAGAAAGAGGAACCCTTCTTAAGCTGGCAAATCCACCCCTGTGACACAGCCAAAGGGAAGTACAGATCATATCTGCTTGGAATCAGTAAGTTTAAGCTGATTCTTTTAAAGGTGTTTGTGTGACCGGAAATAATAAGATCATAATAAGCAACATGAACACAGACATGAATTGTGTTCTTTTAGACTACATTGATTTTGCATGTGAATTTCATTAGTGCCAAATCACTTCTTATATCTGAGACTGGAAAGAGTATGGATTTAGAATACTGAAAAATATTCTGTGCTCTATAGCCTCTTCTCAAATATTAAAAATGTTGTGCAATACCAGCAGTAAGATTTGGCCCTTTACATTTGTGTTAGTTTCACATTTTCTGTTCTAGGCCAACACTGCTTTCCAAAGTGAAAACATGAAGAACAGCATTTGATAAAATGAGTAGACAGGCTGCTTAACTTAATGACTTCTCAGACACGTTATGCATGACACCTCATTCCCACCTGGTAGGATGGCCAACAGCAATCGAGAAACATGTAATGCTAGCACCTGCAAGCACACAGCCAAAATTCAAGAAAATGAAGCTAACCAGTCTGCTAGTTTCACCTATTCAATTTTTTTTATCTGTTAAATTAGTTTTGCTTGTTAAATTGCAGTAGTGTCTATGGCAGAAACGCACAGGACTGAGGAACTGATTGTGACTATTATTCTTTAAGAACTACCTTTTGTTTTTATAATAAAATGTAAGTGTTCATTATTTAATATTAATCTTTCTAATCTAAAAGAAATTTATCATTATGCATACATTGAATTTTTTTTCCTCCCCATTTGCTATAGTTGAAATTCTCTAAACCACAAAAGTTTCAGCAACCCTTTTTTAAATGCTCCCAGTCACCAACAGAGTTTACTTGAAGTATTTAAAATTATTCTAAAAGTTAATAAGGAAATATTTTATTACTAAAAAGGCATTACATATTATTCATTTCTTAAAGCATCAATATTCTATATCATGATGTGGTGGGATAGCCAAATTATTTACTAGGGAAAAAAGAAAAAAGTTTTTAGTCATTCTTGTACACAATGCAAATAAGAGATCAGTTTAATTCCTCTTTGCAATGTTCCAACATCACAAGACAAAAAAAAAACCCCACTATCCTCATTATGTAAACATGACCAAGACTGTCTAGCATCTGTGACTGCTCGCTACCTAGTTAAAGGGATCCACCCTTCAGTGCTTCCTCTGTGCCTTCAAAATCACCAAGTATCGACAGCAAAGATTTCACGAGGCATTTAACAATGGTTAAAGGACCAACAGAGATTATCTAAGATGCCATAACTACTATATGAAACAAGGAATAGGTAGCATGGATAGAAATGTAGAAAATGCAATTAAAATGAAGGGTAGTTTCTAACATTTCAGTGTACCTTTATTTGGTTTCCACTTAGAGTGATGTGTAGAGAATTTGAATTACACTCCAACATGTAATTTCCATAGTTAGCCCCACTGTGGGCCAACACCTCCGTAACTACTTTTACATTGCATTTAGGTAGTAGGATTAAGCTAAAAACTTAATTGTTCACACACTGCAATATTTTCTGGCAAAGCAGGAAAGATAGGATAGATTCTGCACATCAATTCACATACTGAAACAAAGTTTTAGAATGAGGAGAAGAAAGACAGCTCAACTACATGCTCCATCCTCAGTCTCTCCCCCATATACCCACTTCCACACAGTGTAAAGCACATTAGTGTAACTGATACCCCTGTACCACTGCTTCATTCCTGTGACAAAACTTCATAGACCTTCATCAGATACTGGATCAAAGCTCCAATCTGATGTGCAAAAAGAGTATGAAGACACAGCATACATGCTGCCTAAATTTCTGAATTTTGCAAAGCAATCTCACAGATTTATTTCAGTAGTTTAATTATAATAATGGTAACTTAGGGTCAGGGTGGGTCACACTGGACATTAGATTATGTGTTGACAAACTTATTTTAAATAATTTTAGGGGATTAATTTAAAAACAAAACAAGCATTACAAATTTCATGTAAAACTAACCACAGTAAAATCAGGTTTTACAGTCAAGTAGAAATCTTTCCATATTCAAAAGCAGGCAAATTTGTAAAATCACAGTAATTAATTCAGTTCTTATGGGGATACACAATGGCTAAAATGCAGAGCTGTCAGCGTCCTAAAAAATGCAACAATTTGAGTGTATTTACATCGAATGGGAAAATACAGAGAGCTTTAAAAACAGGTGATCTAATAAAATAGGTGGCCTTTCAGTTACTCAAAACTTGCTTAAGACTTAACTCAGCAAACCACTGTAGTATGCACTCAGGATTTAACAAGAGCACTGCTGAAGTCTATTCCTACTACTGAAATCAACAGGTCACTGCAGATGACCATGAGCCACCTGTGCCTGGCTGGTGTGCCACACATGGGGACCTCCACCTTGGTGTGCCTGCTGGACCTTGAGGGGACCTTTGCACCAGGAGAAGCCCCAGTGGCCTGTGGGGAGTGGTGGGGGTACACACAGAGCTGGAGCATCCACACTTCCAGCCAGAGATGTAAATAGGAGCTGTTCAGAAATTTGTGGGTGTCTCAACATTTTGGTAAGCGTCCACTGTTGTGGTTTATCTGCTGTATTGCTGATATTGATCCTGAACATGCAGTCTACCAATCATCAGTTAATTATGTATCATCAATAAACTGCTTCATTCTTCGTTGGATTTAAACAATGTAAATGAGGTTCTCCTGCAACACCCGTCCAAGCTCAATCTACCAGCTCCTTGTTAGACAATACTGATACTGAAAAGGGAAGGGCAGCCAAAAAATGAGCAGACCTTGTTGCTTTGCTTAAACACTCAGAAGAAAACTATGCTGATGAAAGAACAAGCCTTATACTAGAGAACATAGACTCTAAAAATAGAATTGACTGTAAACTACTTCAAGGGTGTTCAGAGCTCCTGTTCTATAATTTTGCACTCCACTTGATGGATTTTTCATTTAAGCTAAAACCTAACAGAAGGAAAAAGAGTTGAATAGGACAGGGGAAGGACGCTGAAAGGAGCAGCAATGACAAAATGCAAATAGATGGCAAATCACCAGTCTAACGAGGGCAGATGTGAGACGTCAAGCAACCAAAAGAATGAAAGACCCCCAACATAAAGAAGAAAGTAAGATTAAAATCTACCTTCTCAAAGTAGCTATTAAGGATAAAAAAAAAAATAAATCTAACAAATAGCAAAAACATTAGAAATTCGCAGAAATCAGGCTGTATAAGTTACAGAAATCTGAGAAAGAAAAATAAAACCATAATTAAAATAGGCTTTTAAAATTATGACAGTAGCCATCAGATAGCAGTACAGTACAACTCATGACACATCAGGACACTGAGGTTAATTAATAATTTGTTAATTATTTCTTAATTATTAACAAATCATGGAATAGCAGGAAAATTCTACATGACTATAAAAAGTAATGTCACCCCTAGATAAACAAGTAGGATAACTCAGTAACTATAAACTGATTACCTGATATTATATTCAGGTAAAATAATCATTGTCCTCTGATATTAACACATTGGAAAACAAAAAATGTCAGTCACCAAGGTTAAAGGAAGAACTTCTCAAAAATAACTTTATTTCTTAGAGAACTTCACAAGTTAACTTGACAAAGGTGAGCACGTAATGGAATTTATTTACCTTCTGTATACTGGTATACCCAAAAATCTGCAGTGGCCTGGTGAAGCAAGTGGTTCCATGGGCAACTAAACTGATGTTATTTGGTTTTACATGCATTTCAATCCAATACCCTCACAAACAGCCCTTTTTTATGTCCCCAGTTCACACTGCTCTCCCTTCCCACTATCTCCCAGCACTCCTCACATCCCACTCCTTACTTCGGGCTGGGCAAGCAGCTGGGCATGAGTATATGCACCAGGATGTCCACAAGAGCAAGTGCCACCCAACCACAGCATCACAAATAACAGTCATGTAAAAGCACTTTACTTCCCCTAGTAAATATTTTAGCTTTCTCCAACAACTTAAGTTTTTACATGTTCTGTACTTGTTTGAAATTAACTATTAAACAGTCATGAAGCAAAACCAAAAGGAAAGGGTAAAGGTAGATCAAGGGACAACTAGATCAGTGGACTGAAAATTGGCAAGTGCACACACACCTAATATTTAGGTTAAAAATAAAAGCTTGGAAGAAACAAAATATAGTTTACTGAATGATCAATAAATAAAAAAATCATTGGGAATTATAATTGAATAATAATTGAATAATACTATTTTTAATAAGTCTTGAGGATATATAAATTATATACCCAAGAACAGGTATAGCACAATTGAGAAGCTACTTCGGGAAGCAGCAAGTTACAATGGTTGTACAACTCAACATTAACATCCAATGCAACACACTTAAACTTTAATATAATGAGTGACAGCAAGTAACTAAATAGTATCTCTGCATAGCACCTATAAAGCCTAAAACACTCCATTAATTTATGGTATTAAGTGTTAAAAAAATAAAATTAGAAGAAAGAAAACAGGAAAAAGCTATAAAAACTGCATTCCTTCGAGAACTTAAGAATGAGAAAAATGTAAGAAACTTTTGGAGTTTAATCTTCGTCTATTAATCAAAAGAAGCTTAGAGATCTTGACTATTTTGCATAAGTATCTTTAAAGGTGAGAGGAATAGCAAGACCAGTGGCTGGCATTTAAAAGTGAGTTAAAGAATGTTTGACAGTAACATAACTGGAATGTGCAAAGAGATTTTTCTTCCAGGGGTTGTCATGTAGCCAACCACAAAACAAGTACTGAGTTTAATACAGAGCTATGTGGGTAAATTTAAATGCTATGATAAATGTGAGATCAGAATTGGTGACTGACTGTTCTTTATACATTAAAGGCTAAGGAATTCCAAAAGTAACGAGCATATCCTATGTTAATTTTCTACTAGCAGTTTTAATGCAGAAAAACTATAGGGGAAAAAAATATCACTATGCACTATAACATATTCATTTCTTTCCTTCTAACTCTTATAATTTAAATTAGAGAGAAGAGCAAGGAAAATATTAATTTAGGTAGGTTTTAATATCAAAATTGCATGTAGAATTAAACTTCTGATAAAAAGAGGACTTATTTATATGCTTAGCAATGTGATCAAGTGAACCTGACTCAGGTTTTTTAATACTATTATATACAAAATAGTATTTTTAACATACTATCAAAGTTTCAATTCAGATAGATACGATGAAACAGTGGTTATGGGAGTACATGCAGTACACCACTCTAACGGAGTACATAAAGTACACCACTATAATTTACTGTTGTCCAGATTTATGGTGGCTCCTTGTAAAGCAGATTAATACAAACTTTCACTTTGATGCCACAATGTTCTTCTAATAACATCCTTAAGTCACCACACTGACACTTTTTCTTTTTAAAGCCATACTCTCTCAAGTGCAAGTCATTTTTCCAGCTTCAATTCCTATGTATAAAGCATCTTTCTGATTTGTTTATAGAGCTATCACATCAGCAATGTTGCTGCGTTCCAGGACTCTCTAACCCCACCCTGGCTACGTGAAATACATAAAATAGAAGTTTGTGGGCTGCCTTCTTATGTATCTTAACTACTCCAACGCCACTGAAGATTCAATAATCAGTAACCACTAAAAATTCCTATTTGATAAACATGAGAGATGGTATTTCAGAAAACTATTCAGATATACTTCTGCTTTAACTTTATATATAATGCACTCTCTCTCATAAAATTCTTGGAAGATCAGTGGTTCAGCAATTCAAGTTCAAAGTCCCAGTAAGCCATACTCCCATAAGAGGCTGAGATAAGTAGCTAAGGCTTAACTTCCAAAATGGATGTGTCTTATTTTTTCAGTATTTATATGAAAACTTTATGGGTCCTTTCCTCATTTCTGGTGCTCAGCTGAAAAACATCAAACATCTAATTTCATGACCAGAATTTTTCCGGAATCTGCTGATTTATTTATTTTTTTACCTTTTGCATCTCTACTTCGCAAAGCTTTGCAAATTTTTCTCATCTAGCAATCCAAAACTGAACCAAGAAATGAAAGGTGCAGTTAAAAAAAGAAAAAGATGGATTCACCAAGAAAGAAACATGACAAAAGTTCATAAATCTGTGGAAGAATGATGATGATGAAAGTGATTTCAGCATGAATGCAAAAAAAAAGTATATAGTGATCACCGTCCAACTGAAAGCACCAAGCAGAAACAGGTGCAATAAGCAGCAGCAACAGTATATTAAAAAAGAAACTTGATTACAATTTATAATAAACTTATGCAAGTTTATATTGCATCAAAGGACAACATTTTTGTAATCTTGTACACAAGATTATAAATATTAGGGATGACTGAATTTCACATAAAGCCCTCAAAAACTGTTGCATGAATCTTCCGCTTAATAAACCACTACATTAGTCATATTAAAAAGCAACCGAAGCAGTAAAAAATAAAATAAACTTGTATGCTTTGAAATTACTTTGCTTTACTTGTAGATGCACTGAAATTACAAAATTACTTGATCGATTGGTCATAACTGCCAAGATGTATAATTGGTCAAATTACCTAACCTTAATTAGTCCACTAGCAATAATCTTCCTTTCTAAAAGGCAATTCAGTGATTTTTTTAATTTTATTACCTCAAACCATCTGTTTCCAAAATAAACTGGTCAGACAAAAGGCTAGAAAACAAGTTGTACCTTGATTGTCTCACAGCACGTATTTGCTAGCACTATGTAAAGCTGTACAGTGTTATTAAGGATTAATTCAATTCGATTTCATGAGCTTAGTTCTCTCTATACATATTGCTGATAAAGCAGGATCATTATTTCCCCTCTTTCAAGCCCAATTTGGTTTTGCTTCAAAAGGTTTGTTAGCTCATCCATTGGGCTTACAGTGCTGTGACTGTAGACACCAGCTCTGAATCTTCAGAAACACCATCCTACTTTAATTGTATTTGAGATTGCAAATAGATACTCTTATGTACTGCAGGCTTGTCCTATTTAATAAGTACAGGGAAAGTAAAGGCTTTCTTTTAAGATTTAAACAATGCTGAACATTTAAAAGTGGAAACCCGCTGAATCAAGTTGGTACATCAGCTGCCTCCTTTAGGAAATTTATCCTCGCCTCCTGAAGCACAGGCAGTGCGTTTGGGTTTTGTTTGGTTTTTTTAAAGACCTTATGTCAGCATTCTTTTAGATGACTGCACAGATGCAATGATATAAACTTGAGAAACAATACTAACATTAGATGAAAAGGACACCAGAGTTTAACAAAAAACAACCCACACATTCAGGAGTTCAGGAATATCCATGAATAAAAATCCTGAAAACTTAAGATTGTCAATATTTTGGCAATTCTCCAATAAATATTCCTATGAAATGATTTACCATCACCATATATTCCAATTTTTTAATTCCTTAGAAAAACAGATCTTCATAATATATTCTGCCGCCTTTATTTTGTAATCTTAATCTCTTCCTTTTGTTTCAATTCATATGTATTGTTTACATAAAACCCAAAAAATAAATTTATGTTTGAAATAATAAAGTCAGTTAAATTTTATTCATTCTTATCTAACTCAGAAATAAAGACAAAGTTTTATTGGCAAATTTTCAAACTGAGTACATTTCCAATTTCAATAATAGCCCCCACCAGCAGGTGTCAATTCTAATATAAACTAAACCTTGACAAGGTTGACAAATGCCATTTTCAGGAACAGGTATTTGAAGTGTATATTACTTGGACAAGGTGTTGAAAACTGTAAGCTTCAATTTTACAAACTAAATCTGGTACAAAGAAGGAATTTTTAAATTTTAAGTGATAGGTAAAGGGCAGTACTGCAGCCAAAGCACATATTCAGGAAGTGAAGTAGCAAGTGAATGGAACAGACACATACTTCCTAAAACACCTGCCTATTCGTTATTATTTGCAAGACAGATGGGAAACAAAAGATGGCTGTGCCATACTATTTAACATTATTAAGATCTCTTAGAAAATTATTAGTTTCCTTTAAATACAAATAAACTTTAACTGAAGATGTTGCCTTAGGAAGAAGAAAAAAGTAAGAATACTGCTTTGTCAAAGAATCTTAAGTGTTATTAAGATTTATATAAATATATTTTTATGAAGTATGGAACAGAGCTGGAAAAATAATTCTTCACGGATATCAAATTTTTATAGCACAGCCAAAATATGCCAGAAGTTGCTCAAAAATCACATTGCACAGCCAGTCCTGTGCATTTCACGGAAGTTATGTTCATCTTGAAAGGTGCCATCTCAGTGAATATAAACTAAGGAACCCTAGAACTGAGCAGGACAGTAAAATACAAAAAAAAAATTAATCAGGCACTTGGATGGATTGTATCCACTGCCTCTTGTAACAGGGCAGACAAGATATGCCATAGCAGAAGGATGACTAATGTTAGCCTCTTCCATTATTTCAGTACCACAAACTGTACTATCCTATGACTGCAGGGAAAAAAACTCCTTTAACAAACAAATTTCTACTCTGCAGATAAAACATTGACATTAACCACTCAAGATCTTCAGGATGTCCTCATGAAGATGGCAAGAGTCCAAATACCCGAAGCCAAAATGAACAACTTGCCGTGAAAGAAAAAAAAGTCAAGGAACAAGCCCCTTTCTTACTCCCAAATCCCCCGAAAAGCCCTGCACCCGAATACTCAGGTTCTCATTTGTGCTTCAGTTGGCTGCTGACTGCTACTCCGGTCACTAGCCTTAAAAAAAAAAAGGGCTTTTCTTGTGGTGCCAGAGATCCTCTAAACAGAAGGAGCAAAAGGCAGGTAAGCCAAGGCGGTGTATCACCACTCCCTTTAGAGCTTTTAACATCTGCACAAGGACAGAAGGCACAGCAACCAGGGTTTATCTGCAGATGTCCCCAGTTCACATCCATTAGCTTCACAGGGCTTAAGCCTTGGAAAAGTTTTAGTGTTGAACGTGATAGTTAAGCATAATCTGAAATCCATTACTGGTCAGGCAAAAAAAACAAACAACCCAAAACCCAAAAAACCAAAACCAACAAGTGCATGCTTTGGACTTAATTCTATCATTTGTCTTTTTACACCTATCTCTGCTTTTTCAGTTTGTTGGTTTGGTTTTTTTTTATTCATGTGGTACTTGCTGGGTTAGCCAAGTAGGTTATGATAAATACACTTAGAACAGACAAAGCAAACAAATCTAGCTGTTACGAAAAGAAACAGTAGAGTGGCTTGTTGCATTGAAGGCATTTAAGCTGGAAAATTTTGCATTACGGCTTAATGCAGGATGTAGTTTGTTATATTTATAATGAACCATTACAAAAAAGAAGATAGCAATTCAGTATGCATTGAGGCAGTTTTCAGTTCTGCTTTACCTTTACACTAATATTTTAACACAATATCCCAGTATGAGAGCAATTAGAGATTAATAATAACATGGCCAAGAAAGAACTCTTGGTCTATAATGCAGTGGAACACGATTGGATTTCATATTTCTGTCACTTGATGAATTTGTGAAAGATCACACACACAAAAAATCACCCACAAAATATAATGAAGACATTACAGCATGAAAAAAGAGAAGTAATACTTCATTGACATTGCAGAAGCACTATAATTATCAGCACTCCTTATTAATCTTCCTCCTTCCAAAACAAAGCACTTTAATTCCCCTCTTTTATATCTATGGATGGTGACAGGTCCATAAAATCCTTCTGCCTGGCTGCCTGTATTTGCACAATCACTTGCCCTTTGCATAAAAACTGTATTAGTAACTTGTAATGGAGTTATTCAATAAAAATGTTACTGTTAGTTGTCACATCATTTGGGCACATCTCATCCTTCTGGTTGTTTTACTGCCTTTTCATACTGAATATCCCCAGTTTGATGGGGAAAATGGGGGAAACAGAAATCTGTTACCCATTAAGATTTTTCATGGATCAACATTTATTAGCCTTATGGTATTTGTACAACTGAAAACACTTTAAAGGGCAATACTTTTCCGTGATCCCCCATCTGACCAGATCAAAGTCTGGAAAGCACTACTGCAAACACTACAGCTGGAGCTTCCCCTGCAATGCTGCTCTGCAGCAGGACACCACTCTCCACAGCCCTTCACAAAACAGTCCTCCACTGTGCCGCTGCACAAAACGCCCTGCACGCTGTAAACCAGAAGAAGGCAGTGCAATTTAATTAGTGACACCATGACAGCCCAAGCAGATGGTGGTATTGTATTGGGTTTGTGTGGCAAGGTTTTGGTAGGGGCGGGAGGGGCTACGGGGGGGGCTCCTGTTAGACAGAAGCTGCCAGAAGTTTCCTCTATATAGAGCCAATGTCAGCCAGCTCCAAGATGGGCCTGCTGCTGGTCGCGGCTGAGCCCATCAGCGACAGTGGTAGCACTGCTGTGATAACGTTTTAAGAAGGGAGGTGAGGAAACCTGCACAATTGCCACCAGAGAGGAGTGAGACTATGTGAGAGCAACAACCCTGCAGACACGCAGGTCAGTGCAGAAGGAGGGGCAGGAGGTGCTTCAGGTGCTGGAGCAGAGACTCCCCTGTAGCCTGTAATAAAGGAGCCATGGAGGTCCACGATGCAGCAGATACCCACCTGCAGCCCATGGAGGACCCCACGCCAGAGCAGGTGGATGTGCCCAAAGGGGGCTGTGACCCCATGGGAAGCCCATGCTGGAGCAGACTCCCAACAGGACCTGTGGTCCCATGGAGACAGAGGAGCCCAGGCTGGAGCAGGTTTGCTGGCAGGGCTTGTGACCCTGCAGGGGACCCATGCTGGAGCAGCCTGTGCCTGAAGGACTAAACCCCATGGGGGACCCACACTGGAGCAGTTCATCAAGAGCTGCAGCCTGTGGGAAGGACTCACATTGGAGCAGTTCACGGAGGACTGTCTCCCGTGGGAGGGACCCCAGGCTGGGGCAGGGGCAGAGTGTGAGGAGCCTCCCCCTGAGGAGGAAGGAGCAGCAGAGACAGTGTGTGATGGACTGACCCAGCCGCATTCCCCATCCCCCTGCGCTGCTTGGGATTGGGGGGGGGGGGGTAGAGGAATTGGGAGCAAAGTTATGACTGAGAACGGAGTTGTGGGGTTTTTTAAGTTTTGGGTTTATTTCTCATTATCCTACTCTGATTTCAATGGTAATAAATTTATTTCCCCAAGTCAAGTCTGTTTTGTCCGCGATTGTAATTGTTAGGTAACCCCTGTCCTTATCTCTACCTATGAGCTTTTCATTATTTTTCTCTCCACTGTCCATTTGAGGAGGGGAGTCCAACATAGGATTATCTTACATGTAAATAATGGTGCATTCTTCTAATCAAAGTGAGAAACTAATTACATTAGATTGTATCACACACTCTGCATTTTCAAAGAGTTTTACTATCTAAGGTTAAAAACCTAGCAACTCCATTAATAATACTGAAATCCAGTAATATAAAGCTGCACATACTAAAAATACAGCATAGTGTGATCACTACATGCCCTCCCAAAAAGCAAGATCGTTCCCTGTGTTTTACAGTAATGTCTGAAAAAGTTCAAGATTTTAATGTGTTACAGTTCACACAAATGAGTATTTAACATATGTCCTGGAAAACATACTACTGCAACATTAAAGTTGTAAGAAAGAAAAATACAAAGCAACAACTAATTAATAAATTGCTTTCAAGAACATCTCCTAAATTATCCTACCCCTCCCAAACACATCACCATTTTCATTACTGGAATGTGGACATGCAAAATCTTTAATTTATTCACCCATATTACCCAATTAAAACCTACTGAATAAGAAAGCATAATTTAAATATACTGCAATCCTACCAAAACAATAGTAGGGTGAAAACAGCCACAGAGAGCCTAAGAAGCAAGAGAGACCTCAGCCACAGTCTTCAAAGTCTTGTTCCTTCGGGAATAAAGCATTAAACATTACAACTCAGTGAAAAGTCTCACTCTGGTACCCCCCTTCAACTAACTCCACTGCTTTTTATTTCAATAGGGGGAAAAAAAAAATACTTTACAATTGTCCCCTCCCAGTCATGACCTGAGAGCTGCTATTCTCAGCATGTGAAAACATACAAAAGTCTAGACAGGAGTCTACAGTTTAGCAGCTCCTCCACAGCAGTTCGCTCTCTGTGGTATACTACTACCCTCAAGTAAACAGAGACATATTAAGAAAAGAGGTAAGCCACCATACATACATTCATCACAGTGCAGAATGATGATGAGGCAAAGTTACTGTGGAATCACTCATCCATTTTAAATTCACAGTGTTTGCACCTTCAAGATACAACAAGAAAGTATATTTAACAGTAAACAACTGTTTGTATAATAAGAGATAATACTGCAGTAGGAAATAATAGTGAGCTGTATTTCTGAGCTTACCATCACATAGCAGAAACAATCAATGCTGCTGGTCTCAAATATTATTTGGGACTTTTATCATTCCAGCTGTAATTATGCTTTGCAAAGTACCAATGGCATAATAGGCACCGTTTTTAAATAATTTATTAACAAACCAGCTCTTTGTTTATATCTGACATCTCCGCAAACCATAATTAACAGACCTATTTTTGACATAGGTATGAATGCAGATGTACGCACTCTGTGAAGCCCCTCTCCCACACCACATGTTCATACAGCCTCCCAAAGCCTATATAACCCAAACAGAAATGTATTATTCAGCATTTGCTGGATTCACCAGCAAGTCATCTAATTTAGAACTAAATGTGAGGCTGTCACCCTAATTAGCATCAGTGGGAAGCTGATTGACAGAAGAGAATGAAAGCAGCCACACAGCAGTCTGGCGAACTGTGGGAAATCAGCATGTTTCAAGGTTGAGACACCAGCTCAAGTTTGGAAGGGAGCATCTCCTACACATGGTGAAGTTGTAAAGAGGTTCTGCACTACTAATTTGTATAAAGCATTATAATGTCAAGTTTTAAGAATTACATTTGGTTGCACAATACAGTATAAAACATGCAGAGATTCTTCCAAATAAGCATGATCTAGCCCTGCTCTCCCTGTCTATACTCAAATGGACTAAAAAGTAGCTTTAATCTTACTTCTGGTAAATTAACTATTCCTGAGCCTCAAAGAAAAATGCCGTAATACAAACATGATGTTTCACTTCAAAGAACAATCTTAAAATGCTTCGTGTTACACTAGTCAACCAACAGGTCTTCACAATCCTTGAAGGAAATAATGCACAGAAGTTTTGTGGAATGTAGACCTATCCTGTATGGGGCAAGTAGTTTAGCTGTTTAAATTTATAGAAGTATTAGACTTGTTGAAATTAAAGGTATTGCAAAGGGAAATATGTAAAGGCTTGTAAAGGTTCCAGACAACATTCAATGTAAACTGAATGGAAAAAAAAAAATAATTGCTATGGTGGTTATAGATGGAGCCATCCAACACAACAAATGCCTATTCTGGCATTTCTGAATGAACCAGCAAGTACTCAAAATGTTACAAGGATTACCCAGTGTTAATGTATGTATCTATATTTATCTACACATTTATGTGTATATGCCTACACACCCCCAAAAAAGTATCTTTTTAAAGAAGTCAAAGTGAATTGATGAAAAAACTTTGACCAGAATGTCAATGTCCACTTGGACATTGAGCCATGGCCTGTAACTCATTGGATATGGCCATCTAGCCAATACATTATCCATCTAACAGTCCATCCATAAAACCCATACCTGACCAATTTTGAGGTGAGAATGTTGTGCTGGGACCACATCAAAGGCCTTGCTGAAGTCCCAGTAGATGACATCTGTTGCTTTTTCCTTGTCCACTGATGCAGTCGCTCCATTGTAAAAGGCCACTAGAATAGTCAGGCACAATATGCTTTTAGTGAAGCCAAACTGGCTGTCCCTAATCACCTCCCTGTCTTTCATGTGTTTTGACATATCCTCCACGAGGATCTGGTCCATGATCTCACTGGGCACTGAGGTCAGGCTGAATGCTTGGTAGTTCTCAGGGTCCTCCTTTTTACCCTGGGAATTTCACCTGACTGCTAGGACTTTCTAAATATGATGTAGAGTGGCTTAGCAACTACAGCTGCCAAATCCCTCAGGACCCGGGGCTGCACCTCGTGAGGTCCCATGCACTTGCATATTTTCTAGCTCCTCAGGTGGTCTCAAACATGGTCTTCACTTACAATGGGATGGACTTTGATGCCCCAAGTCCCTGCCTTGAGGTTCAGGGACTTGGCAGATGTAGTGACTATCAGTAAAAACTGAAGCAAAAAAATTGTTGAGCCTTCATGTTGGTTGCCACCAGTTCTCCTGTCCTACTTATCCGGAAAAAGAAATAAACTCTCTTCTCCACTCCATCCTGTGCATGTAGAATAGTTCTTCCCATACAGTTCTTCACACGCGATAATGGCATGAAATTGAACAAGTGCCAGATTCTGCACATAGGACAGAGTAATGCCAGGCACAGGGAGTGGCTGGAGAGCAGCCCCGCAGAAAGGGATCTGGGGGTGCTGGTTCACAGCAGGCTCAGGACAAGTCAGCAGCATGCCCTGGCAGCCAGAGGGCAAGCCCCATCCTGAGGTGCAACACACACAGTAAAACCAGCCAGTCAAAAGACGTGACTATCCTGCTGTATTTAGCATTGGTGCAGCCTCACCTTCAGTACTGTGTGCAGTTCTGGGACCCACAACTTAAGAAGGATGTTAGGAACTATTCTATTCTAATTCAGTGGGATTAGAAGAGAAGAACTGCTGTTCAAAGGACTGGCTGGTTAAAAGAACATGAAGAATGAGGTAATTATGATGGTTTTATAAGCACTTGGCAATACTGAGCATGCATAACAACTTTTCTTGCCATATCTCCCATAGCTCACAGAAAGAATAGTTTCTTGGGGATGATTAGATTGTAGTTTTCACAAACCAGGGATAAATGAATTTATGCATTTTCAACCTACCTCTCAGTTTCTGTCTTTTAACATCTTATCTTCTTTGGCCTTACATCCTACTCAGAACAACCCGAGGGCTCTCCTAACAAACATGAAATGTTGATCTGAAAACTAGGTCAGGACTTCCAGAGCACAGGACGAACGGTCTACCAAACTCCCACTGTACCAATACATTCAGCAGTGTCCCATTGTTACTGAAGTGAAGTAAGTAAAGGGGAAGAAAAAACATTCACAGAAGCAGCAGTTGGTGGTATTTCATAGATTTCATATTTTTCCCCAGCCAGCTTCCTTTGAAGCCTTTATAATAATTCCTCAGCTGGAAAGTGAAAATTATTCTGGGTTTTATCACACATGTACAGGGAACAAAGTCTGTGTGGCTAAAAAGGGAAAATAAAGTTTCCTAATCTCATAGTCCAACATGATTTTTGCTAAACATTTGAAGATTTTTCTCTATTCCAGACGATTTCCGAAGGGGGTAACATTGATATTCCCAAATACAATACAAAACCCAATTTCAATACTGTTATAACAATTGCAATACAAAGGTTAATGATTTGTTAAATAACGTGATGAACAGAACTTGTTTTGCAACTGTAATTATAATGCTATGAAAAACTTCTAGAGTGAGACCCAAATTTTTAATTTACATTAACATGAACATCAGAAAATAGATAATTAAGAGAAATACAATGGCATTATCAAAGTTTTTTAAGAGTCTACAAATGGTAGTCTAATGCATATTTCACATTATATACAAATAGGTAATGTAGTTGAACATGAAATAAAATTTGCAGTTTAAAAACTTCACTAATAGCTTCCATGTGTGAATCTTAAATATTTACTAAAATAATTTCCTCAGTGCTTTAATTGAAGTCATTAGTGGTAAAAGAAACGGCTGCAATATTTTGTTTTCTTTCCCTTAGTAAGATATGTTATTATGTCATAGTTATGAGAAGGTTAGAAAAAAGGTGATACATAACATCTGACTGCAAAAGAATTTAAAATGATTTGCTATCAAATACTTTTTCCTTAATATAATCAGCAAAACAATTCATTAGCTATTCAGTATATTGAATAAAATATTACTCTAAAAATAGGGAATTGCTTTTATAATAGTTTCATATGACTTGTCTAAACAAAATGAATTTCACCCCCCAGCCTGCCTGATTATCCTTTCTCTAAATTAAGTCTTTGACTTCAGATTTTGTACATATACATACACACACACAAATATACACACACAACTGAAGGCAGTAACCTCTGCTACAAACAAGCAGTCGAGAAACCTAAGATCATTTTTTTTCTGCAGCAGCTCAATACAAATACAAAATACAAGCAAAACACAAACAAGAACTTAGGGCTATCACAAGGCATCACCTTAAACTCAAATTACAAAGGAGAGGATCAACACAAAGGCACATTGGTGTTCTACACAGTAATTCATGTGCTTCCCCTAATGACCATTATATAGCCTTATCAAAGAAATTCAAAACCTTTTTGTATAAAGACTGCTCTTCTAATGGTCTCAGCAGCCTCATACCAGATCCCTCTGTGACTATTTAATTATTGCACTTCTGAAACTCAGACGGTAATTATATTTTAATTAGTGAAGTAAGCTTAAACTAATCAAGCGCATCCCGGAGGCAACAAGTCTGGTTGTCTGCAACTCGCAAGGGATGAGGAGAAGACAAAAGGGGCTGGAGCATAATTAAACAACTCTAGGAACAAGTTAACCAAACTAACAGGACAGGCTCAAATGCACTTCGCAAAAAAAAGTATAAAGTTCTACATCAGCTGTTAATAAAAATGAATATATTAATTTAAAAAATCATCCCCTCATACAAAGCATCATACTTAACTAAAAGAATGGAAAAGTATGAACTGTTGCCCAGCTACGCCCATCTCCAGCATCCAGCCTCTAGTTTTATGGCAGTGCTGCTCAATGGGGCACTCCGATGTCTGTCTTTGTTTCCCTTATTAGTGACAATCTACTCAGTCCCATTTCAGCATCATGAACATGAAAGGTTTTATTGTCCTCTTTAGTCCTAGAACAAACCTAGAGAGGACAAGCTTTGCCAGCCTAGCTGGAGCAAGGCCAGGAGTATTCCCATATCTGTTACTTCTGCACTGTTTTCTCAGGCCCCTCAGTGTTTCCTGGATTGTAGCAGCCATATTCAATCCTACTCATAACTGCTTATTTCAAACACACCAACTCCAGCAGTCTCCTTGAAACCCTCACACAGAAACAAGCAGGATAATATCAACCATCTGGGCATTAAAAAAAAAAAAGTGCACTGCTCTTCATAAATTCTTAGGGATGCAAAACAAGGCAATTGCATTCTAATTGGCCTTCTCTGAATAACACAGATCATACTATTTCATTCCAAAATACATTTAGGTGCATGTAGTTCTGTTTGAAAAGCAGTCTTTTATGAAATCACCAGCTTCTGAGCAATTTTTGAAGCACACTATATGAAGACAACTAAGCTCAATTTAAAAACACTCTAAGTGGTAACAGAGCAGGTTAGTCACTAACTACTTTGATACAAAACGGTGTAAAGAAACCATGTGCAACTTACTCTTTATTTAAATTCATTTACCTTCAGCATCTGTCATTTTAGTTAAGAAATGCAACATTCAAACTCTAATATTTTCTAGTCTGAAATGGACAGTTGATTAAATTGATTGGAACCAATAATTTCCCTTTGTAAAAGAACTGCAGTGGAACAGAAAATAAAAATCATTGCAATTAATGTTAAAGTAAATCACTAAAAAATTAACTGTTATATTAGTCATTGAGCAAGGAAAGATTTTGGGTTTTTGACCACTAATTCAATGTGTCGTTTTTTTGGAGTCCCTTGTTAATTCAAGTCATAGCCTGGACCTCAAGTTTGTACTGGTTCAGGAGTTCACAGGAATATTCTGTTTCCATTTATTCCTCCATGAGAAGTCGACTGGATATGTGGATACCTTCAGTTACCCACCATTTACACAGGATGTAAATACAGTAACAGGATCTGCTCCTTTTCCAAGTCTTCAACCCCTTTCCCTGAGGCTGGTACCTTGCAATTTGCCCCAGTCTTCTCATCCTTGCAGAAGAGAATTACGTTAACTCTTTATCCCCATTCACACCCCTTTGGAAAGAAGAGTACGGCCTGCACAAAGCAGAGTAAGTTGAAACATTATGCATACAGAGTATGTTGTCACCCACATTTAACTGAACCTCATTAGTTTTTTTTAATTAATGAAGTCTTAATACACACCCTTCAAACAGTCTCATCAAGTAATTTGTCGTCCTTGATAAGACAGATGAAGGGGATTAATACTCTGTATTAATATTTATAATTCTTATGAGCCCTAACCTCTGATTCCACTCTGTTGAGGGGAGCCAGTAGAAAATACAATTCAATTCAAGATGCAGCTGAGGACACTACAGATGTAGTACACTTCTGAAGCCCAGCTCCATTTACTGTCTGTATATGAAGTTTGCCTCTAAAGTAGACAGTATGATAGGAACCATGGCAACTGCTCAACTATGGCAAAAGAGGCAAGAGCATGAACTATAAATATTAAAATTGCATGCAACTTATAATTTTACTTTTAAATATATGAAGAATAAAGAACTATTTAACTTCATGCAATGTATGTTCTCCTGTAATTTCCACTAGTGCTAAAGCCTCAAAGTTTTCAAATGCTTCCGAGGCATACACAAGAGCCACAGTGCAATGAACAAAGTGGCTGTGAACTTATAAAAGCCTTAACCATGAGACATTATAGATCAGGTTCTTACCCTATGAACACCAGGCATAGCACAGCCTAGGACACCCCAATCAATAGCTAGCTAAGAAGCCAGAGCTTCTCCCCACCAGAGAGAAGGCAGGAGTTCAGCCCAAGAGTGCCCTTCTCCTCTGCCCAGCTCATTTGCTGTAGAAGCTGAAATCTTCCTCTGAATTTAACTGTATTTATCTGGCTTCTTCAGGTTCCTCAATTTCTAGAAATGAAGAACTTCTTTAAAACTAGTCTTTTGACTGCATTACTTAGAAATTGCATCTCAAAATACCCAACTGTGGGTCCACAACAGCTTAATGTATTTAAAGCAAGACATACCATTACTTTTTCTTTTCCACTTCCACCTCCGTATTTTGCCTCCTCCACACTAACACTACTGCTTTGGCATCAGACTGATGAAAGAACACTCACATGCTATTGTAGGTTTAATTTTCAACCAGATAAATTCCCTGGACTGGATCTCCAAGAAGTTGTAAAACTTTATTGCAATAGTGATCTCTGAAACTAGGGATTAGCTTCATTGAACGAGATATAATATTCTCAGAATCTAGAATAAAGTTATAAAACTGTGAATTTTGTCTTTTAAATAACTTCAGTTGCTTTAAGAAATATAAACTAAGGAAAAAATTACACGGCTTTATGCAGGTCAGCAAAGCACCCCATATCCTAATACCTGCAGCTGCTAACACAACCAATAAGAAATGAGACTCATTTTCCTATTGCAGGACAAGATGGCAGATCAGCTATTTTTTACAGATGGCAATTCATCTTTCAAAGGTATACCGGATGACTAGTTTATCTTTAGAAAAAAAAACCAACCCAACATTTAGGTGCCTAAATTAGGATTATTAAAAAATAAAAAAAATGGAGCAAAATGAGGTACTATTTTTCCTTGTTTAATCCCACACAGTTTTTCCAAAGGACACTGAATAGAAAGCTGGTACCTCTTTTTCATGCTTAGTGTGAATTTTCAATTCAAGAGGTAGCATCATGTTCAAATGAAACAATAAGAAAATTCTCAAAACACTGAGAACTATTTTAATGGATTATTTTTTGTGTTTTTAGTAACTGGCTATTTAAAGGAATTCTATCTTGAAAAAATTGTTCTTCAAATCTTCCAAGACTTAAAAAGTATATATATATTTGGCTTTGTTTCAAGGGAATACTGCCCAAAAATCTAACAATGGTCTTTCCTGGTTTTTAAAATCAAAATACTCAGCATCAGTAACTGTTCTCCTTTTTATTCATCTCCAAGTTGTGCTAAGTAAATAAATTGTTACAATTCCATAGAACACTTATGAAACTCATGGAAATAATTCTTCAACATAATGAAGGATTACAAGAAATCCTCCTTATCACTGTCAGACATGCAACACTTCTTCACTAGATATACACTTTAAGCAGGAATGGTTTACTATAACTAACCTATTTTAAAGTACAAATGCTGTGCCCTAAGAAGCTTTCAGCTTAAGTACACTTGCACAGAGATTCTAATAGACAAAAGAAACACCACTGTATATACACTGATTTAACATCTAACTCCTGTCCAGTGAATAGACATTTGTGTTAGTGTTTTATATAAACATCTGTGAGATAATTCAGTAAAAATGATGGCAAAACATACTTCTGAATATGCAAGTTTTATTTAAGCAGAGAGTATTTTTCCAATCCCAAATTCAGTACAGAATCAGTCCTACACCCTTAAAGCATCATACGCAGTTTAGACCTGTACACAAATGTGCACTGAAAGATAATCCATCACTTAATTCTTCACCTAAGAAGCCGTAGATACTTCAACACTCAAACTCTGTTCAATATTAAGTTCAGTTACGAATGACCAACAAAATTGAAGCAGATTACCACAATCAATTCACCTCTTCAATCTGCTTATGACTAACTTTGATTTACAGTACATTTAATACAAAATATCCTGAGTCATGTTATTTCTAAGTGCCTACCTATTTCTTATTTCCCCCTTAACATTCCTATTCCATTTTACAGATTTCCTTATATGAATTATCAAACTCAGCTTTCACTCACACTCTTAGAATAATCTACAACATTAGTTCTTGAACATTATTGTAAGGATATTCACCTGCTTTAATTAGACCACTAGCAATCCCCATTACATATCAGCCATATTATGTTCCTATGCAGGAGTCATGCAGTAAATCAATACATGATACACTTCTAAATTACTCATCTATAGCACAGGAACTTTAATGGCTGGCAGTTCAGCAGACTATCTAGTATCTTCTACTTGTGAACACAAATCAAACTTTTGTTAAAGGAAGCCAGTATTTCATGTTAAGTAATCATTACCCATGCTTCTGAATCAACATAAATGACTATTCTATTGCTATGGAAGTGATAAAATAAATGGACTTTATTTCAAGATCATCATCATAATTGATGAAGCACTTGTTCTTCCAGACCTAGTGTTCCCTCTAATTAGACTCAAGACAATTAGGACCTTTCTGCATGCACAAAGGGTTGTTTTTCTGCTCATCTGCAGAGATGGCCAGACAGCAGCCAACCGTGGTTGAGAGGGTCATTTGGCCACTTAAGTGCCATACTCAGAGCCTTTCAGCTGACTGGAAACTGTTCTTTACTAATGAAAGTGTACTACCTGCACAATGAAACTGGACTCTCTTGCTGGCACAGACTACAGATAACAGCAACACACATTTATATCCATTTGCTAAATGTAACTTCATAAAATCATTGGCCTTGTGTTCACAGAGTAAGTGGTTTGGAGACTTTGATTTTAACTTGTGTCACCTTTTGCTTTCATTTATGTATTTTCCTAACAGTGTATTCTAATGGATCCCAACATGCAAACTCCCTCCTGACTCCATATTTGATTAGAATGTTCTAAATGAGAAAAAAGAATCAGATATGGAGCACACAATAAACAAAAGTCACAGCTTAGTTCAATACTGTAACCTGCTGAAGTAGCCAAAGTTAATTAGAAAGGAATTAAGCAAAAAAATATTTTTTTTCCAATACAGCATTTACTTTCACAGTACCTATTCATCACGGCAGACAAAGCCAGTAAGATCAAGACATAAAAGCACACTTCAGATGCAAATCTGACTTCTTTTATTTGAATGCTTCCTTCCTTGTACTTATGTAGGTAAAGCTTGTTTCTTATTGAGTTTATTCAGTTCTCTTCCTACACATGCTTCATCTTCCTGTTACATTCTCCAGTGAGACTCTGATCCTTAAGGAAGATGAACCGGGCAGTGGACAGAACAGCTGGGCGATGCTGATGCACAAGGTTTCTGTTTCTACTTAGCGCAACAAAATGTTCCTGAGTCTTGCAATATGTGTTTATCCATCCCTTTAATTTACTAAAGGCATAATCCTGGAGAATATTTTTCTTCAGAATAGTAAAAGGCTTCCCCCCCATCCACCCCCACTCTCCAGTAACTTTAAGAGGAGCTGAGGTCAAAAGAAAAAAAAAAGGCAATTGCATTCAGATTATTTGTAACCATATTTTTATGCACCTCTATCTATACATGCATTTACACATGCACACAAATAGGTATGTATGTATGCATATATATATGGCAGTGCTAATAAGCAGAAGGACTGAGGTTCTTCTAGTAAACTAAGTACTATGTCAACAAATGTGAAATGAGCATCGAACTCTGTCAACTGCCTGTACTCCACCTGCACTTTAGCAAGGCTAGATAACTGATAATTAATGGTTCCTTTGACATGTAAGCTTGCATTGTTATGGGACGTTTCAGTTATAAAAAGTAATTGCAAGCAACACATATTATGCTATCCCACAAATAATCTTATATACTCTTTGCTTGTACAGACAGAGCTTAGTTGTTACAGGTAATCGTGTAAGTTTATTTCCTTTATAGGAAGATAATGGGCAAGGATAACATATTACTGCAACCTCACTGATCACGCAAGGAGACAATACAATTTATAAAAGTAATAATTAAAGCACAGGGTAAACTCAAAACATGATGAAACACATCATCATTATAACAACAACTACCTTATACAACTTGATTTGGTATCTACCCTGTCATTATAGATGAGAAGAATTTCATAGATCTAACCTTTCTAGCTGTCAGTAAAACAAGAAAATAGAAAGCAGGAGACAAGTAAAGGAAATAATGACACACTCTACTGAAGGGAAAAGGTAAGAAACTAGAGGGAGGGAAACTTAAGGAATTCCCCAAAGGATACTATTTTGTCCAAATGTACCTAATACTGCATTTGTAATTTATTGTAAGGGTCGGTTAAAAGAAAGTTGATAGTGACACAAGGGTAGGACATACCATCAGTACAAGAAAGGTTTAAAATATGAAGAGCAAGAACTATACTTCCTTAAGGAAATAGTTAAGATTTGATAGTATGGTTAAGGCTATGAATGTCAAGACTAGAAACATTAAGATCTCTAGAAACTTAAGACAAGGAATGCTGCACAGAGTTACTCTGAACCATCAATGTCATAGAACCACAGCACAAATGAATGTCACAGATACTTCAACTGGAGCACAAGATTCAAAATTGTGCTTTAATTCTAGTCACTTCTGTTCAAGGAGGGCTGAATTGAAGATAAGAACATTACAAGCAAATAATTTGCTTTGCATAGCAAGAAGAGGGGAGAGGAAAATAAGATTGCTGTCAAACACGGCTCAGGTAGAGAGAACACACAGGAGGTGAGAAATAGTCAAGCTGAAGGCAGCATTTTCATCAGAAAAAGTGATACAGAAGCAAAATTAGGCAGCCAACTCTATTTCTAAATAACTCTATCCAAAGTTTAACACATCAGTAGCAGCAAAGAAGGACTCACCGACCAGGAAGCTTCCTTCTGTTTGATGTTCCTACCTATTCAAACATAAACATTTCTGTAATTGTCAACTTCCTTGCAATGTTTATAATCCCTAGCAGGGAACTGATCTTCCTTCAGTACACAGAAATATCTCACCAATTCACTAGCTGTCTGAGAGCTGCTCAGGGCACTGTCTCCAACTAACTGAAGGATTTGTTTAAGCTTTTACTCAATCTCACCAGTATTTTCCTCAAACAAAAATACAAGAGCTGATTTTAAATGAATAAAAATATATATTCCTACTTCCACCATCTTCTCTGACCTAAATGCAATCATACTGCAATATTAAGTTAATTAGTAACTTAAAAAAAAAACAACATCTGCAAATACACAGAAGTTTCATTTTTTGATACAAAGCATTTGATAGTGGCATTTTAATGAGCTAGTATATATGGACATCAAATAGATGTAACAGTATGCAACGCTGAATACACTGATTTTTAAAAAGAAGAAAACATTATACAGAAGAGTTGGAAACTACTTACCAGGAATTTATAAATCAAGTATAATTTATTAGTCTTTATTTTGAGCTTCAAGTAAGAAAAATAAAGAGAAAATCTATAAATACATATTCATGGCGGCTAGAGTTGACAAAATAAAGCAGAAACTACAAGCTTCACTCCTGGATTCTTCAAGCATTTCCTGACCATTAACATTCAAGTTTAGTTAACAATGTATCACCAGCTTGCTTGAATATTACTTCAATTCTTTACTTTCCATATATTATAGTACTTCAAACCATCTGACATTATACTATTATTGTTACTTTTTTTCCAAATAAACTCCCAAGAGCAAGGTATTTCACCTTCCCACTCTAAGAAAAGCACAAACTTTCAGTAAAGTCCAGGAAATGTGATAAAAGAGCCACCTGACCTCAAGAAAACTAGTTTGTTTGGGTTTTTTTTCCAAAAACTAAGGTGGCTTTTAGAGCGATGCAACAACATTAAAACTTCTAAATTCACTTTTCCCCCTTACATTAAAGCACAACAACCTACTTCAATATATTAATAGCATAGAGTCACACTATTAAAGTAAACTTCAAAACACGAAATTAGGGTTTACTACTAATAACTAGAAAGAATAAAGCTCATTGTTCTACAAAAAGTAGTTTTACATTTCTCTTTTGCTTGGAGACATACTACTACTGAATTGATATGAAACAATAAAAACAAAAATTAAATTTGTTTTTTAAAATTTTTATTCTTGCTGTGGATTCCACACCGGAAATTATAGGACCACATGCTTGAAGCCGTATTAGAACACTAAAAGAGAATAAAGTAGCTGCCATACAACCTGTGATTTAAAGGATCAACAAGCTTTTTTTAATAACTACTAAACTTGAAAGGACAGCAGATATTTACACCATTTCCTTCTCCAATAAAAACTGTATGTTTATTCTTTTTTTGGGGGAAAAGAAAAAAGTATTTTATTCATGCGAGTTATTAGCAATGAGAACAGTGACATTAAAGTCAACATCTAAAGCTTCCTGAGGGGTGTTATTTTTGAAAATTAAAGCTTAACTGACAAAAAAATAAAATAGAAACTGACTACAGGCTAAACCTGCTATGAAAGACCGAGACATTTTTAACTGTATGAAACCATGTACTGCCATTCTTTGTTTAGACTGAAGAAAATTAGCACTAACCGCCTCTGTCATGGTTTAACCCCTGCCAGCAACTAAGTACCACACAGCTGCTTGTTAGCATCCCCTGCCCCCAGGCAGAGGGATGGGGAGGAGATTCAGGAGAAAGGTGAAAGTTGGGGGTTGAGATAAGAACAACTTAGAAGTTAAAATAATAATAACAATTGTAATAAGAAGGAGAGGGAGAAAGTAATAAAATCCAAAAGGGAAACCCCGCTACAAGTGATGCACAGTACAGCTGCTCGCCACCCACTGACCGATGCCCAGCTAGCTCCCATGCAACAATTGGCAGGCCTCGGCCAGCACCCCCCAGTTTATATACTAAACATGACATTCTATGGTATGGAAACTTCTGCTGGCCAGTTCGGGTCAGCTGTCCTGGCTGTGCCCACTCCCCATTCCCTGTGCCCATCCAACCCTCTTGCTGGCAGGGCCTGAGAAACTGAAAAGTCCTTGACTTAGTATAAACATTACCCAGCAACAACTAAAAACATCCATGTGCTGTCAACGTTATTCTCATCTTAAGTACAAAACAAAGCACTGCACCATTAACTCTATCCCAGTCAAAATCAGGACAGTCTCTCACAGGGTGAAAAAAGAATCCACTACTGAAGTTCTCTCAGACAGCTTCTGTTCCCTTTGTACTTCAGCAGTGTTTCTTAAGCCTTGACAAGCATCTGGAGGACTGCGGGAGTCAGCATCAAGTGGCTCACAGACACCAATTTTTCCCCACTTTTCCAAGCAGCAAAGTGCTCAGACACAGCACAGCACAAATTAAAAGGATATGGAAAACAACTGAAAAAGCAGGCAATAAAACAAGGCACCCCAGGACTTCATCAGGAGAGAGCGTTGGGCTTCTCAAGGAAGAAAAAAACTAGACAGCGCTCCAAGTGTGGTTATCTAGGTAGACATATAACGTGTAACTTTACCGCACCACAGCAATCACAGTAGAATTAGAGTTGGAAGGGACCTCTGAAGATGTCCTCATTCAGCCTGCTCACAGCAGGATAAACTAGAGCAAGGCTGCACAATATCATGTCCAAGCAGCTTCTGAGTACCTCCAAGGACGGAGACTCCGCAACCCCTCTGCATGACCTGTCCCAGGGTTTGACCAACTTCACAGTAAAACGCTTCTTAAACAGGATTTCCCGTGTTCCAGTTCCTGCCCATTGCCTGTCAGTGGGCACCACTGCACATCCACTGCCTGCCTCTGTCTTCTTTACTCCCTGACCAGTGATAGGACACGTGGGAATGGAATGAAGCTGTCAGGCAAAGTTCATATTAGACATCAGGAAAAGGATCTCCACTGAGAATGCGGTCAGTCACTGGAACAGGCTTCCCCTGAAAGGGGTCACAGCACCAAGCGTGTCAGAATTCAAGGCATGTCACAGTCACATGATTTAGCTTTAGGCAGTCCTGCAAAGAGCAGGAGTTATGACTCCATATGATCACATGAGTTAGATTCAATGATCATTATGGGTCCCTTCCCATTTGAGATAGTCTATGATTCATCACATACTTATGCACATCCATAAGAAGTCCCCTCAGCAAATCCCCAGGCTGAACAGCCCCAGCTCTCTCAGTCTCCCCTCATAAGAGATGCTCCAGCCCTTTCAGCACCTCCATGGCCCTTTATTAGATTCTCTCCAGTATGTCCACATCTCCTGTACTGGGGAGCCCAGAGCAGGACTCCAGATGCAGCCTCATCAGGGCTGAATAGAGGGGAAGCATCGCCTCCCACAACCCCAGCAGCTGGCAATACTGCTCCTAATGCAGCCAACAATGCTGTTAGTGGTCTTTGCTGTGAAGGTGCATTGCTGGCTCATGTTTAACTTGCCGTCCACCGGGACCTCCAGGTCTTTTTCAGCAATTCTTCTTTCCAGCTGGTTAGCCCCCACCTTGTACTAGTACTGGGGTTATTCCTCCCCAGGTGCAGGACTTCACATTTCCCTTTCCTGAACTCCATGAGATTCTCCTCTTCCCATTTCTCCAGCCCTCTGAACAGTCATGCAGCCATCTGATGTTATCAGTCAGTCATTGTTTTAGATCTGTAAACTTGCTGAGGGCGTACTCTGTCCCATCACCTAGGTCATTGATGGTGTTACACAGTACTGGCTGCAGTATCAACCCCTGGTAACACCACTAGTAACCATTTTCCAGTTCCACTTCTTTCCAGTCATCACAACCATTTAAGCCCAGCAGTTCACCCACATTTTCATACAAACTCAATGTCCACTTATCTGATCCATATCCATCAGTTTGGGTATGACAATGTGATAGGAGTACATAAAGCCAAGATAAACAACACCAACTGCAACAGTCATGGCTATGAGGTTGGTAAGGCCAGACCAACCCAAGGACAGACCCTTCATAAATGAATGCTGCATAGTCCCAACCACCTTCCTGTCCTTTGTATATTTGGTAACAGTTACAGATTTTTTCACTCCTTCACCTTCCGAGGAAAGGATATGAACTTGACTGTTCTGTAGTTCCCCAGATTCACCTGCTTGACCTTCCTGGAGATGGGGGTGACATTTGCTTCTTCCAGGTCACCAGAACCTTTCCTACTAGCCCTGACCTTTCAAAGAAAGAGTGACCATAATGTCACACAAAGAAAGAGTGTCCATAATGACACTGTCCAGCTCCCTCATTGGAACTAGGTACATGCCCTCAGGTCCATTGTACTTGTGTACGCCCAGTTTTAAGTTTTTCCCTAACCTGATTCTCCTCAGTCAAGGGAAAGTTCTCCTTTCTCCAGACTGTCTCTCATTGCAGGGACCAGGGATTCCTGAAGGCCAGTCTTACCAGGGAGCAACCTGATGTAGTTTGAGATGTCAATGCTCTACTGCAGGGGGACTGGACTAGATGGCAGTTAAAGGCGTCTGCCAACCCAAACTATTCTATTATTCTATGTAGCTGCAGAAGTCATTTCTGTTGCCCTTCACAACCCTTTTTGGATTCAACCCCAAATGAGTTTTGACTTTCCTAACCCTGTCCCCACATATTCAGTGTTTCTGTACTCCTCTCAGGTCACCTGTCCCTACTCCTGCCTTTTGTACACTTCCTTTTAATGCTTGAGTTTAGTGAGAAGCTCCTCTTCCAGTGACCTCCTGCCATCTTTGCTTCATGTTCTGTTTGTCAGGACAGACCATTTTTGAGCTTGGAGAAGGTGATCCCTGAAAAGCAAGCAGCGTTCCTCGTCCCCTCATCTCTCCATGAATTGTATCCCATGGGATGAATCATCCCATGTTGATCCCTGACCTCAGCAGCAGGTCCCTGAGCAGGCACAAGGATCTGGTCTTCAAGAAAGCAGTCCAGGTCCTTTGTTACCTTACCACTTTTCACCTTTATTTCATCATCTGTCATTCTACTCAAGGTAAGAGATGATTTGGAGAAATACATGATTGCTCTCCCAGCTTTTCCCAAACAGCATGAAGAAGTTTTAAAAGTCTTCTTGCCTTCCCAGGAAGAGACAATTTTATTCTCCCTCCTTTACCAGTCACCAATCTTCACTAATGCAGTAAAAGCTTTATCATCTTTTAGATCTCTTCCAGATTTCAAACTAGACACTGATATCCAGAACCCCTTGGGCAGAACAGGTAGAAGTAACAGAAAGAATAATATCAAGTGGAGAGATAAAGAATGGTAGAGCATTTTTCTTGTGAAAAATTGGGAGAAAACTTTGTCCAGAGAAGACAAAGAACAATAAAAAGCATGAAGGCAATTTTGCTAAATGGTAAATTTTACTGTACCATCAAAGTCTTACCTTGTTCAGAAAAGGGAAATTACAGACTTCTCCATTTATTAGAACTTCTCTTTTGAAGTTTTGTACCACATAAATTCAAATGCTTCAAATTTCAACTCCCATTTTTTATGGGAAAACTAAAACTCAATCACTGAAACATTATTGACAAATGTTTAACTATAAATTAAAGCCTTCTCACTTTAAAAAAAAATAAAAAACCAACACAGAAAGAAACTGATTTAAAGGGACATGCTGTGCAACCCGAACACAAAACCTGAATATTTTTGTCTACATAGAATACAATACTACAAGACTAAGTGTAAAAATATTTCCTAACTTGAAATGTAAGAAACACATTCAGTTTATTCTTCTAACAAGATAAAAGATGGAAGTAAAATTCTAAGTACTTTGGTCAGGCTGATATCAAAAATCTGTGTTTTAATATTCTATGTATTATTTATATCATTGCAACAGGTGCTTAACAGACTCATTTCAGTACACGAGAAAAAGGATAAAATTTTCCTCCTCTGCTCAGCCATAAGTAGATATATTTGTAGGCATGCATGCATATACATATAGGTATATATATACATACACACATTTTAAATATTCACAGCATGTTTGTTTATGATTTGAATATACATAATCAAATTACAGGGATGCTGGCAGAGAGATGTGTAAATGAAATAGCTGCTCCAAAATATGGAAGGAGATAGTACAGAGAGGTATCAATACACTGAAATCGCTATGCTTCTACTGTCTACTGCTGCCTACTGAGGCTACACCACAAGACAAAAAAACTCACCTCTTTAAGCTAATAAACATAGATGCAAACAACTGTTAAAGCTTTCCCTTGTAAGGATATTTTGGAGAGAAAAGGGGAAATACCCAAAATTTGAATTGTGGCTTCATATAAACAAGTTAATTTCCTGTAAGGTATTAAACCCTCTAAAAATATTTTTTTAAAAAAGCCAACCAAAGAATAAAAGAAAAAAGACATAATCAATCCAAATAAAGTACAATATATGATAGGTTGTAATTGTAATAGAAAAGACAAATATTTTGCCTCACAATTTCAAAAAAATTAGGTAAATTAATGCAATTAAACAATATGCCTTCTAATATTATTTGCACTGATATCATCCTTGAATATATCAGTTTTCTTAAAAAGTAAAGTGTTTCCAACTGTACTTCACTCCAAAGTAATTTAACTAAACATTACATATATATTGCCTCAAACCTTTAACACCTAAGTTGTTATCGAAATAAGCTTTTATTTTCTAGTGTAATAATTTCACGGCATTACAATGAAAAGTGTATTTCATGTCTTTACATTGACTTTTTCTGTCAAAATATGAAAGTTACAGGTATAAAACTACCATACATGAATGATTGCCTTCTAAAAAGTCCCTTAATCACTTCTGAATAGAAACTAATAAAATTAATTTTGCCAAAAAACATATTGGGTACTATAATTACTCCTTCAAGAAGTCATAGCTATTGAGCCCAGAATGAACTGATGCACCATCGAGACTGATTTTGGGTTTATTCTGAAATCAATGCATGTGAAAACAGTGTCTAATACATAATCTGAAATGCTGTATTACTCAAATACAGAAACAGTACTTCCGAATACCAAACATCATCCTCTGGGCCCTGCTTGCTAGGCATCTGTACCGTAAAGCCAACAACAAACTACACCAGTCTTATTCTAGAACCTCTTTTCAACTTCTAATGGTAAAATTCAGTGCATCCATACCACAAGTCCTATGTGTAGTTCCAGTCTATGTCTGGGAAGACACAGCAGAGTTAAACTACAGAGCCAAGGGAGTGAAGCAACTGCCCTCCAATGAAATTAAGGAATTTGGAATTCTCAAAAGCCAGAGTCTGAGAGGAATACAAGCAACATTTATAAGATCATGAAAGCAGCGTGTAAGGTGAATACAAAAGTGCTTTTCACCAAGCCCTGTGCAATACCAGAACTCAGCATCAACTTGATCAGTTTTAAAAATAACAAAAACACCTCATTTGGACAGCATGTAATGAACTTGGAGAATCTGTCATCACAAGGGTTCTCCAGTCAGACAGCATTACCAGGTTGAAAACAGAAATTAGATGTGTTAAACACTTTCCGATGTTAGAAATATGGAACAGCATCTTGTATTGCCACTGCCAGAAACAGGCTGGTGGACTAAGACAGACTGCTGCTCTGACCTCAGTAAGAAGCTTCTGTTTCCATCCTCAACTTTTATTTTCTTATCTTACATTTGAAGAGTACCTATAGGTACACTTGAGCACACAAAAATCAGTTTTCCATCCTTGACTTCTGGCCTTCTTTGTAAGGAGGCAGCTAGAAAGGCCCTACAGGATTAATTTTATTATAATATTTAGTAAGTGAGCATCATGGTATGAAGGACTTTGTCCCACTATGCAGCCCACAGTAAAGAGAATGGCAGCTAACCTGTATCAATCTTGCCTGAGCCTGTTTAGCCTATTTACCACTACCAGTACTGTAGAAATGTTCTTCATGACCTCCAGACAAATTATTTTCTAACTTGCATTTAGAAGCAACTAACTGCAACTGTCAGTGTTGTTACACAAACTCATAGGAATCTTTCTCCTTTAAACAATTTTCACAGGGGTCATGGGACCAATGTGACCCTGTGCAAGAGAGGCTAAAGTCTGTAGGAAACTGATCTGTTTGTACACACATTCATGTTATCTTTTGTTTACGTTACCTCACACAAATCTATGTATTAAATCTCAATCCTCAATCTATTCTCCAGACTGTTTTATCAGATTACTTTTTAGTCTCCAGAAAGTGTTCCCTTTAGGGTTTTATCTTAGGGCTTTACTGCTAAAGAAGATAGGAAGAATCCAATTCTTGTCCAAACCTCTGCAAAGATGAAGGCTTGAGAAAGCTCATGTAGTCACGACATTCTTGATTAATTCAAAAATTTAAGCTTATGACATCCAAAAGCCTCCTAACACTGAGTATGACTAATACCAATTTGGAAACCAACTTGTTTTGACCATATAATACTGCACAGAATCAAAACTACTTTTTAGTCAGTTACTATATGGCAGAAAACACATGATGGAAATTTAAAAATGATCAGTCAATACAGGTGTTATTTAAAGGTAACTATATATAACTGCTGCACAAGTTGTTTGGAATTCTCTAATACATTGGACTTTTACAAAAACTTGGACCAAAAAAATACATTTAAGAAAAGCTGAAACTTTTTTGCATCAAATTTCTTTCATCATAAATGCCTTCTCATTTGCTAAGAATGTTTTTTCTCAGTCTCTGATAAAGGTGTCTAAAGGAATCTGAGGGAAAAAAAAGGGGAGACTAGACACAATACCATAAGAACTTTGCTAACAAGGCTCACCATAAGCTTTAGCCAATAGATAGGTAACACTTAAAAGTTATGAATACTTACTGAATACTTTTCATAAACGAATTATTTTTAATGTCACCACACAACTCAAAGGCAAAACAGGTAGATTATTAGCAAAGAACATGGTACTGTTGTGCTCTATACAAGTGCAAGGTGGTGAAAAAACAATGCAAATACATATTTAAAAGCACTCTTTTTAATTACTACAGTGGGACCATTTTTAGGTATACAGGACTTCATAATTATAAATTGTTTGGTGGCAAAGGCACTGTAAGAACTCAAACCAACCCTCCCATCCCTGAATTTGCAACCTCTTCAGCTATTTCAATACAATTCTTCATGGGGCCAGGCTGTAAATTAGATCAATAAAAAGAACTGGTCAGCAAGAACTCAATTTCACCTTAATGCCAAAGAAAACAACGAAAGAAACTACACTGTCAAGACCAGATTCTCCTTAATTTTTATATCTGGGCACATACCTACTCAGTTCTGCTGAAGTTAAGCCAAGACTGAGCTGCTGCCTTGGAATTTTGCTCAAGTATATCATTGCACAGCCACCTTTCCTAATCTTCTCTTTCTCCACAGAGAAAGAAATTAACTACAGCCAACTCTGAGCAAAACTGAGATCATGAAGTGCTGTAGATGAGAAAACAGAATCCCTTTTTCTTCTTCGGTCTGCAATTCCACGCAACATTTAACTTTACTATAATGGTATGCTTTACTAGATTTTCTATCCTGGATGCTTTTTTTTATTATTTTTTGAATTCCTAAACCCAAGTTTACTTTGTTCCACAGTTTCCGCTCCCTCCACGATCAGTAATTTAACATTGGTGAACTGTTTATAGCCCTGGGATCTGTGTATCATCCTCTGTACTCACAATTTAATTCCCTTGCTGTCATTCCATGCCTCTGCTCCTCTAAGCTATACCTGTCTCCTCTGGTCACAGACAGTTCATCCTACATGGAGTAGCAAAGTATTCTTACTACACTATTAATCATAGAAATGTATGAAATTCTCCGGAAAAGATGGCTTTTCACTACACAATCCTACAAAACTAAACTAAAACTGAAATAGATAAGGAAAAAATGTCCTAGTCATTATGCAATTGCTCTAACAGTTGGACAAGCTGTAGCTGAGGCCCAGGCAAGCCTAGGAAAAAATTAGGCAAAAGACAAGGCCTGTGAAGAAGCCAAGTGAGGTAAGAAAAGCCTGTAGTCTGTCATGGACAATGAAAATATTTCTTGTGAGTTTGCTACCCAGGCAGGGTTCCTGGCTTGGAACCAGCATCTGTGGGACTGTGAATGGCTATTCTGAAGGCAGTGCAAACACAGAAAATAACTCCATAGATTTTTGATAATCCTGCTTGGCCAACATCAGTCTTTACCCACTCTTAACACTGAAGTACACTTACATGTCCCAGAGTTGTACTTAACTGGATGCATACCAATCCCTTGCCAATAGGTGCACATATTTTTCAGCCAATTAAAACTAAAATGTTCAAAGTTAGGTAGCTGTTCTACCTGAAGCAAAACCCCAGAGCACTCCTAGTAACTACAACCAACTTGAATCTCCAGTAGCAGCCAGAGTGACGAGTTACAAATCAGGTTCACTTTCTTATTTTAATGCTTAAAATGGGAATACTCCTATAATCAAGGTTCCCTGTGCCCTCTGTACCACCTCTGTCTTCCAAATTGATTCACCTTTCAGCCCAGTATTTGTTTGCGAGCAAACTAGCCACATTTGTTGATAAAATACTTCATACCAAACAGACAGAACATCACGTTTCCTTACTAATAGTACTAATTAATTCCCTATTCATATTGGAAAGGGCTGACAACCGAAAAGACTTCTGGAAAAGTTCAGTTATGGGAGATTAACATCTCTATTATTTGAAAGAATGTAATATAAGAATACCCACTTTTACCTTCAACCACGTACATAGGAAGAATTATTAAAATACATATTTTGCAACCAGCAGTAGACAAGGAAAATGGCACATTTCACATGAAGATAGACACCTACATATTCTTCTACATCCAGAAGTATCCAGAACTAGAATTTCCCCACACTGTCTCTGCTGAATACTAATAGTGGTTTGTCTTTTTTTTAATCATTCTAATAAAAGAGCAATGTACTTTATTTAAAAAAAAGGAGTACTCATTGAACTAGAATAAGGGATCCATCAGAAAACTAGTTCTACACATAGCAAATCTCCCAAAAACTTACTAATTCGCTGACTGGTTGGTCTGCAAGGAATGCTAAATCAACTGTTTCTAAGAGATTACTGTTCCAAATCATTTCAATATCCATGCTCCATTTTTAAAGCAGTTAAGTTTCGTCTTCAAAGAAAAGCAAAGTAACAAAACTATTTAGTTCCATATACCTGATTATTTTTTTAAATTTTTCAAAAGACCCAGCTAATATACTTGCAAAACTAAAACATATGCATGTTTATAATCTTGTAATTTAAGCGATCAATTACTAGGTCAGTAATCACATGCATGAGCAGCTGCTAAATGGATCATATTCCCACATGAAGATACTGGTCAAGAAAATTTTTAAAGGGTGCTCTTATTACCGCAAGTTTTCACGAGGAAAATAACGTTTAAGTAATTTAATTTTATCTGTTAGAACCATGCATCTTGCCAAGGATTAAGTTCTTTCCTTCAGCATAAAATTAAATATATTTTACTGAATGCCTGAAGCCTTTCTATATTTATCTGTTATTCAGAGGAGTTACTGTTTAGTAGTCAGCAGTATGCACCATTGCATAGGTAAGACAAAAGTGGGTTCTGAGAAGGTGCAGAGTCCATGAATTTGGATGAGAAAAGTGTGTCTGAAAAAATTTACATTCTCTAGAGAAGCAAAGGTTTTCAGTATTAGAAATCTGTTCCTCCAGATGATCAATTGACCTCAAAACCTTCTCCCAAAGCACAGAAGACAGCCTTCCTGCTTTCAGTTCCCATGTCCAACATTACCCATGTCCAACATTAGAATAATCTCCATGAAAAAGGCACTTCGAGATGTTAAACTTGCTCAACATTTTTTGTTACTCAACAGGAAAGCAAAAATGCATTCTCTCCCAAGTGTCACCCTTCCCAGACTTCAAATCATTGAAAAACTAAATCCTCCTGAAACAAGCATCTTTCATCAGTATTTTAAAAGCAACTGTGAATGGGTGGCAGACAGTCTTAATTCTGTGGTATCTGTGTACAAGGACTGCATGTCAGTAGATTCTGATTCCACAAAAGCACATGCAGTTTCTCAGATTTCAAGACTAATTGAAACTGTTCCCCAAAACTAATTTCCTATTAAAAAAAATTTTTTTACCCAACTAGATTTACTTTTTCATCTTTTCTATGCTAATTCCTGATATAAACAGGAGCCATAATTTGACTGCACTGCTCATATACTGTCCAACCATAAAATAAACATGAGTCTTTCCCTGATGTGTTCTCTTTACCTGTCTTCCCTTTATGTCTATGTGCTACTGGTTAGGTAAATGGATTCTTGTGTACATGCAATTTTCTAAGCAAGGGAAGAATATTTTGCTCTAAATATGAATTGCCAATGACCAAGAGTCAAAACAGTTATATTTAAGAATGATGATTATTTCCCCTGACGCGTAATTGCATCCTGTTTCCATGGGTGGCATTTGCCAATCAAAAAGTCTATTATTGCCTTACTACATTCCTGTCACTTCTTGGACATTAGCAACTAAGGGAAAGTCAAACCAGGTTACTAGTAAATTGAAAATAAATAGTTTTAAAACTTATTAAACATTGTATGCCTCTAGAGGTCAGGCTTGATATGGGAGGACCTACAATTACATGGCTCAGGAGGAGCATGACCATGCTGGGTCCACTCCTTCCCATGGGAGCGATTGAGCAATAGGCTGATCTGAGTGACCGCATGGTTGGGGTCTGTGGCCCATCCAATTCAGAATTACGATACACAACCATGTCAACAGTAAAGACCTTTGGAGGTCTCCTGTCCAACCTTGAGCTTTAAGTGGGAGTATGTTCACCACGAAGCCACCAATTCAGCTGTTGCTTTGTTTAGCTAAGTCTCAAAAAACCTTCCTGGTAAGAGGTTTTATAGCATTTAAGAAACCTGCTATTAGTGCTGCACTGACCCATCCTCCAGAAGGAATTTTTTCCCCAGCCCTTATCACAACAAGGGCACAAATTGCAGCCTGGGTTGTTTATAGCACCTGTCAGTACTAAGGTGATTTTGGCTCCATCAGCTTTGTAATTGCCCCTCAAATACTTGTGCACAGCTGCTAGATCACCCTTTCGCTTTGCCTTCACTGATGTTTAAAAGTACAAAAGCAACACAACCAACATTTTCCGGGAACCTGAATTTAGACCCTTCAGAACCTTACGTGCATATCAGCCTGGTACAGAGCCTGGGAACCTACAAGTTCTTTATAAGGATTTGGAAACTTCTACATGGAGTCTAGTATCCAGAGTCATCAAAAAAAGGAAGGTATGTCTGTCTCATAGTCAGGCTGCACAGTCATGAAAATGGCTCTGGCACAGATCATCTGAAAACGTGAGGACAAACAGCAGAGTAACTGGAGTCTTTAAGTGAACCACGACAGCAGCTGGTTATACATACTGGGCAGTTGAGCTGATTAGACACCAAGTTACTAGAACAATTTTTTCCAGCCACAGAGGCTGTCTCTCAATTGGTGAGCCTTCTCGCCACGCTGGAGAAGCTTTTGCTGATTTTTCTGCTACCTTGCAATGAGTATCTCCTCTTTGCTGCTGGAGTGAGATCATACCTAACAACAACTGTAAAGCTTTTGGGCAGCCTTTTCCACCGGAGTCACTGGTAGCTTTTCTAACTTAAAAAGGGGTAAATAAGTAACTGAGATAAACTGTGTGCTTTTATGCTTTTCGGTAAGATTTTCTACAAAGTTTATAGCTATAGTTTTTTTAATGTCATATCTGTTTAAGTAGTAGTTGTAGCAGATGTATCTAAAGCTGAGCTGTAATTTCTGTTTGAGAGGGGGAGGGCACTTCTGCCAAGGCGTAAACAAAAGACTCTGCACACGTGTTGTTATGCTGGCACATACTTCAGGGTCTTTGTCACAAGATGAGGTAGAATTAATTACTGTAATATAATTAACACTCCATAAACTCAGTGCCAAATGATTATTTCTGCTGAAAACACTTTAATTAAAGATAAAAATTGCAAATCTGAGCTGACTTTATGCAATTCAAATTAGTATGCGATCAACTATGTAGCATATACAAACAAGCTTGAGAAAAGGATTTTTCTTAAGGTTTATTTGGCAGTGGTTCTTTTTCATAACGTTGTTTACATGGCAAAAAATAGTTTGTATCTCAGTCCAGAAACACCAGATAGAGATCTGTTTAGCACAGACTGCAATGTTTGCTATTCTAAGACATTTTGTCACTCCTAGCTGGAGGGAGGTGTTCCTACAGACATCTCTACGGTAAGAAACTTTCTGAAGGAGTTGGGAAAGATAAGCTGGCAATTAGTTTTATTTGTTTTCACCTTCTGCATCCCCACCAGTCAATTCCCCTACACAAAATCAACATTGTTTTATTAAATTAGTATTCTTTCATGTCCCTCTTGCTGACCAGAAGTTTTCACATTATAGAAACAGAACCTGAATTCACAAGGAGAAATAAGATTAAGGTATTCTACTGAAACTAATCCCAGTTCATATATAAAGAAAAAAATAGATCAAAAGTTGATAATTATTACAGTACATGATTCACAGTACATAATTAGAAGCATAGTAAAGATTTGTTTTGTTCTTTTGTCTTAGTGTATTTTTACTGACTAGCAGAAGGTAGAAGTATGACAAGTTTGGGTCAATAACATCACAAGATGTGATATCTCTGAGAAAAAAAGACATATCAAATTATTCTTATGGAAAAAACCAAATTGGATAAATCCTCAAACAGTTTACCCATTTGAACTCACTGTCTGTATCTTGTTGCCAAACTGAACAACATTCATGTGATAAATGAGATTTCAGAGCATCATATGGGACACTTGCATACTGTTCACATCTGAAATGTGAAACTATATAGGCAAAATAATTGTCGTAACGATGTGCTACTCATCCCCTCTAGGAACAGGTATTTCAAGGTTTTGTTTTGCATTTTTCTAGTTTACCACAATGTTTTACATGTGGCTTACACCGATCAACAACACTAATCACTGCATTAATTATGGTAATTAACTGATACCATTATTCAGTCAAAACCTCTCTAACCAAACATCACTTTTAAGATTAAAAAAAAAAAAATAAATGTATAACCAGCATGTTCTGGGTACTTTAATTTAGCTATTATTGATTCTTAATGCATTCAGTCATCTATGGAACTCAGAAGATAGAGAGTTGTTTATATTGAGTTAAGGATAATTCCAATACTACTACTACTTAAATATCATAATTCTCTTGTGATTTCTATTACACAATATGCTTTGTGGAAGCAAATAAATAACTCAAGTCCAGAGATATTAGTGCTTCCTCAGAAAAATGGGGTAACGTCAGGACCAAGGCATTTTGGCATGAATGCAAACCCCCTGTGAGCACTAAGTCCCTCTAAAGTCATCAAACCAAGACAAAAAGGGTAGATGTTTTTTTTTCCCCCTGCTGCTGTGCTGTGGGATACCACAATAAATATGTCTGAAACAAAATTAAGATGCAAGTATTTTCTGTTTGAAACCAATAATTCTCTACCAGTTAATGTAATCCTCTAAACCTTTTAGACAAACTATCCTGGAGATAAAGGCTGGTGTCCAGGAGCCAGCAGCAAACTCAGGGTGGATACAACTTTTTCCTAATTGTTTTCTTCTGAAAAGAAATGCACCAGTCTTTCAAAGTGGCTTCTTAGATTTCTAGATATTAAATTGAGACTTTTAATATGATCAGAAACACATCACCCTTGTCTATCAACAAAAGTCTGCTTAGCACAGAAATAGGCTTTTAACACTCTGCAAATATTTTCAATAAACAATATGATTAAAGATCAATTCAGAACCTGCTGGGAAAATAAATATTATTTTAACAGTGTAATCACATTCTTTAGTTGGATAAAACACTTGTCAGAAACCAATAATGTAAGTTTGTATTGCTCTCCCATACACTCCCATATCACAACTCTTCTGCTCAGGAACACAAACAATGTAACAGTGGGAAAATTCTATTTCTGCTATACTATTAAGATTTTTTTTATACTCATGGGGGATATCATACAAACCATAAAACAGGTTAAATATAAATACTACAGCACTGACATCCCCCTATAGCATAAAGAGTAAAAGAGCTATGACTCCTTAAGGAATGCCAACCAAGCGTTAGGTTATCTCTATACTAGTAAACTAAACCCTTCCAAGGGCCTTTCTCCGACCAAGGCACCAAAGGGCATGGCGCAGCAACAGCTGCTTCCTCAAAATACCTCAAGTCTCCAAAAAGGAAGAGGCACACCCAAAGTGTGTGTGCAGACAGCCTTTGGCCAACACCAGCTCCTAAACTCAGATCTGTGCCCAGTCTAAGCCCCAGCACTGTTCCATTTACCAGCATAATGTAGACTGTCACTGCACAATTGTACTGATAAGCAGGGATGCAAATATAGGACTTCAGTAAAATATGCATCTGCATTTAGGTCAGTTTTCATAACCATATGCACGTATACATGAATACAAATCTCCAAACTGAAAATAAAGGGGTTAACATCTCCAAAAGATCTAGATTAAGCCTCAAAGCTTCAGAATTTTTATTATAAACAAACTTTCAGAACATTCTGAATCTATTACCTTTTGGGTGGAAATTGCTCGATGTTTTAGTATGTCTAGAGGAAAGCTGTTCAGAAAACATGCCAGGTGTTAGAAGAACTTTACTTGTATTTACAGGGTACTTCAAATTGTTTTTCTTGCTTTCATAAGCCAATTCAAGTACTTAAACATGAGATAAACACTGAAATTTTATCTTTAAAAAAATTGCCATGTCCCTCCACTGAAATGATCTAGGGTTTTCTGAAACAGATCTTATAACATCTGATTTCATAGAAACATGTTTCAAAAGTGTGTTTGAAGAGAACATTTTATGAAGATGTTTAGATAAGCTGACCTCACTTTGGAATGAGTTAAGTGGTTGCCTCAAGCTCCTCACAGTTATTAAGACACGAATTAGATGCCAATTATCAAAATGTAGCATCAGCATGTGCTAGGAAAGAGACCTGACAGCATCAGGGATTAAGTAAGATGTTCCGGCATTACAAAATCTACAATCAGTATCTGAGCATCACCAGTATCGTACAGCAATATGCTAAATCAGACAAACCTCTGTTAAGGAGGAACTAGCATTTAACAGACTTGAAAGAATGCAAACCTTTTCTGACAAACTGACTCAAAAAGGTGTCATTCAACTAAAAAAAAAAGTCAGCTTCATTTGAGAAATTTCACTGTGCATTTTTGGTCATTTTAGCAACACATAAAAAGCTAGCTCAGAAAATTTATATGTCCATACAAATTTCTTTCACCTCCAGAAATAGCCAGAAACAATGTTAATCCATTATGTGTCTATGTCTCATACTACGTCAGATTTTCACACTATCCACACTAGCATCCTTACTCTGGAAGTTAACCAGATATTTCAGAGGAATATGCAAGAAAATTTAAGATTATATAATCCATATAGACCATTGCCTACTAATAATGCTGCAGTGGAGATCACAGAATAGAGCTTCGTCACCTTTAGAAGATTTTATTGTTAACCGAGGCTATGTATTTCCATTACCTTTTGAAATACGAGGTATGAGGCTCAAACTAGTCTGGTCAGGGGCAACAATGAAAAGAAATAGCTGTGCGTAATTACAAGCAATGATACTAACTGAAGTGAAGTTTGCCACACAGATCCCAAGTTCCAAGCTGGTAGTCAGAAATAACCTTTTCCACTAGTAACAGAAAACCAATGTGGAACTCCTTTTACAGTACACAAGAAATCATATCATCATTGTTTATACATTCTCTTTGTTTAACAGTGCAAGTCTCAGAGTTTAGGTATACTTACTTCCATATATTGAAACCTGTCAGATCGTGTTCTTTAATTGAGACACCCCTGACAAAAAAGCACTAAGCCTTTTTGAACCCATTATCTGAAAGAAACAAATATGGCTTGGCATTATTTTCATCCATGTTCCTCAATCTATTGACTTTAAGATCTCAAAGGCTCAGTGAAGCCCTAAGGGTGCTGTTTTCACAATTTTATTCAAGAAACACCCAAGAGAAAAACATTCAGCAACCAATTTCTACAGAGAACTGGTTTTCTACATCTCACATTTTTTCATATGCCCATCTAAGAGATACTACAGTGTAAAAGAACCACACATTAACATCAAACTGCATGACAGTGTCACGGAAGATCTTCTAATGTGTTGTACACCACCTACCACATTCTCTCTAATCCCTCTAAATGACCGCTTTGTTATCCGTGCTTCCAATGCTTGTAAGTAGCCTCTGTATCCCAACACAAAACGGTAAAAGAAAAAAAGAGATTCAAACTTCTTTTCACGTCTCAGGTTGTATGACCATAGGCAGAGAAGACAGTACGCATTTACGTGTTCTTTGTTCTCTTCCAGAAAAGCTACATACAGAAACACACATTTCTTCAAGAGGCACCAAAAATATCAGAAAGGAAAAGGCTACAATATGACTATTATCTTAATGAAGAGTAAACCAAAACATAATTAAAGAAAAAATCTGACTAGTTTAAAAATACCATGTGTGGAGCATGGAACATTATTAGCCTGCAATATTTTCTTCCATCATTTTTCATTTTAATTGGTAGCAGTAAGAACTTAGTTTCCAATAAGACCCAAAAGCTCCAGGACTTTGAACTTTCCCCCCAAACCAGAGGCTGTGGTCATGTAATGAACAGAATCTGCTGTAGATCTTACACTAGTGTTCACTGCACTAACTGGTTATTAAGAGACCCATAAATATGTAAAGCGAAGGAAAGATTCTTCTCTCCGATAAGGCACACTTTTTCCAGTGTCAAAACTATTTGTGGCAGGACAGCTACCTGTGAATTGCTCTTGTGCGACCAAAAAGTGAGACTTCACAATATGTATCAGACACTTAACAAATGAAATCACTGTCAAACAGTATTATTTTTACCAGTGTCTGGCACTATCTATAGCTTAAATCAATTTAAAAGAAATATAAAATTAAATCTCTGCATAAATACAACTTAATGAAATCTCTACAGAGATATGCAATTTATTATTAGATCCAAATATGCCACGCAGACCCCTTGAAGCTGTTTTGTTTGGGGTTTTTTTAATTTTTATTGACCTTTAATAAGCTTTAACGCAAACAGACTTTTAAAGCTCTAGCTCTGTAAAAAAATATACTCCAGCTAAACATATGCAGGCCTCAGACAGCCTTTGCTGCAGTGACCTTGAGATGGTTCATGACCTTGAAAGAACAGAAAAAAGTAGAGTTCATGATCTTGAAAGGAGGGGGAAAAAGCAAAATGCAGGGTGTTAACACTGGGCTTCAGGCAAGAAGACTTTGGCCTGCTCAGGGATCCCCTTGGAAGAATCCCAAGGACTGCATCCCAAGATACAGTCCTGGCAAAGAAAGATCAGGACAGGCGATTATTTTCAAGGATCACCTCCTCCAAGCTCAACAATGGAATGATCAATCCTGACAAGGGATAAGTCAAACAAAGGCAGCAAGATGCCTGCATGGGTGAACTAGGTGCTTCTGACTGGACTGAGACAGGAAAAGGAAACATCCAGGAGGTGGAAGCAGGGACACATAGATGATCTAGGAGGAACTGTCCAAGCATGCAGAGATGGGGTTAGGAAGGTCAAAATCCACCTGAAGCTGAATCTGGTGAGGGGTGTGAAGAGCACCAAGGAGGGCTTATACAGGGCACACAACATTAAGACATGCTGAGAGAACTCAGACTGTCCAGCCTGGAAAGAAAAGGCTCAGAGGAACCTTATAAACATATATAAATATTGATGGGGACAATAAGGAAGGTGGTCCCTGACAGATCCAGAACAGACAAGAGGCAACAAGCCCAAGCTGAAATACCAGCAGCAAAAGGAAGATAAGGCAAGAACACTAATTAGAAAAGTAGACTAATTAGAAAAGTGAGGTGGACTGAAAAACAGCTGAACTGCTAAGCTCAAAGTGTGGTGATGAGCCGCGTGATGTCCAGCTGGAGTCCAGTCACTGGTGTAATACCTAGGAGGTAGATACTGGGACCAATACTGTTTAATACTAATTTATGACCCAGCAATGGGACAAAGCACACCTTCAGCAAGTTTGCAGACTACATACAGCAAGCAGGAAGGGCAACAGACAAGATGTTTGTGCACCATTCAGACGAACCTTGAGAGGCTACAGAAATAGGTCAACAGAATTTCATGAAGTCCAAAGGAAAGTGCAAAGTCTGCGCTTGGGAAGGAACAACCTCATGCACCAATTCAGGCTTGGGGCAACTGGTGCTGGAAAGCAACTTTTTAGAAAAAGATCTGGAGGTCATGGTGGACATCATGTTGAGCACGACCAGGGACCATGAGCCAGCAATATGCTGTTATGGTAAAAAAAGCTGGAAGCAGCCTGGGCTGCATAAGGAAGACTGTCCCCAGCAGGTCAAGGGAGGTGATGCTTTTCCTCTCAGCACTAGTGAGATGTCTGTAGTGCTGGCTCTACTCTGGAGCTTCCCATACGACCGTAACATGGGCATAGTGAAGCAAGTGCAGGGAAGCGCACAAGACGACACAGACAGCTGGGACTGTCCAGCTCAGAGAAGAGAAGGCTCTGAGGAGATCTTCTCAATGTATATAAATACCTGAAGGTGACACTAAGGAAGACTGACCGAGACACATCCGGAACAGACAAGAGCCAATGAGCACAAACTGAGATACGGAAAACTGCATTTAAACAAAGAACTCATTTCATTGACAGGGTAGTTGAACGCTGGAACAGATCATGCTGGCAGGTTGTGGAGTCTCCAAACTCAGAGATACTCAAAACTCAACCAGACACAGCCCTGAACAGCCGCTGCTGTAGCTGATCCTGTTTTGAGCAGAAGGGTTTGATTATATGATCTTCAGAGGCCACTTCCAACATGAGGAGTCCTGTGATCTTTATCATTTTGTAGGTGTTTATTCCCTCTGTTACCATTTAATTATGCCTAAGCTAGAAGCTGTAGTTTCTTTGGATCTGGAAGCAAGATTTTTACTATAGTACCTACAGTATTTTGAGGTGGAACACATAACTTCTATATTCACTATGAACATTTAATGCATCTTTTATAAAAATTATTAAAATATTTTGCTGGCACTTTTAATCTATGCCTTTCTGAAAAAATCATGATGCCAGAAATGAACCCACCAATTACTGCTCTTGAAGTCCTCCGTTATATTGACCTTAAAAGATGTCAAGAGTTTTGTATCTGCTGGGGGAGTTTGTCCTTTTGCATATAATCATTTTTAAATGCAAATATGCTGGAAACAGTAAGGACAACAGATCTATAAACCAATTAAGTGAATGTCTGGTTATACTTTTCTTATCAGGCATCAGTACTCTAGTTATTTCAGTGTTGTTTATAGCTATCAGATCTTTCTCATGTTCAATATTGTTTACCTTGTACACTACTAGAGATCCAACATTTCAGTTGCGAAGAACAAGCCCACTGCAAACCCCTCCCCAAACAATTTTGACAGATTTGGGAATTCAAGAAAATATATGTTCTTAACATGCAATCTAATAACAGCAAGCATGTTCAAAGTGACAAAAAATTCAGTATGTTACAGAAGGCCTGTCATTTTAATGCACAAGGCTGTAGTATCAAACAATGATGAGAGGCTGAAACAATCAGCCAGATATATGCTCAAAGCAACGAAAAATTCTAAGAAAAATCTATTACTTTTCCCAAAGCATATCCATTCTAACAAATGAACCAGAGCTGGGACTTGGACAGAAACCACCTATATCAATTAAATATTAGCTTAGTCCTTGCTGCAGTTTGGTCTGTGCTAACTAGCATTTCTCAGCAAATGCCCCACCACAGTCAGGAGACAGCATCAGCCAAAGACTATGTCTAATGGGCAGTCAGTGTGGGGCAGAAAACACACTAGTTGCTTCTTGTCCTTGGGTAGCTTCCACACAAAATTATCCTCCATACCTTCCTCCCTGATTTTTTGGTCAGTGCATAGTCTCACTTGCACCTCGTAACCCTAGAAAGTTCTGCCACAAGTTGTATCAGCCCCAAGCATGACACAGAAAGTATTAAATGTACAGTCTTTAATTTTTAATAGTATTTGTAAGTTAAAAGTGTGCACTAGCCATTTAATAAATTGTAGAGTTATTTAATCCTTTTCCCATTTTTTTTATGGGCTGCTATTTAAAAGAAACCAGCTAGCATATGGATTCTAAAATAAAACCAGCTATGAAATGCTAGGAACATAGCCCTTCTATGAGGCTGTAATGGAAGTAAATTGGAATTATAATCTCTAGTACAATGTATAGCTCAATAAATATTTATATTTTAGCATTTACATTAAACATTATGCTCCTTATTTATAAAAAGGCTTTGTTAGACAACAATCACAGAGACTGTAAAATGTAATTGTGACATATTAAGAAATTATATCACGCTTAAACTATATAAAAGTGAACATAATGCTTTTGCTAAACAATTTTAAAGTATTACCATGAGCAATTAACCCAGAAGAGACATAGCAGGATCCAAAGTAAAAAAAAAAAAAAATTAAAAGAAATCAAGCAAAACAAACAGAATGCTAGGCAATAACAGAGTCCACTTGAATTTTTAATGGCTCCAAAAATTTTCTTCAAAAACCCAGTCCTTATTAATATATGCCAAATCTTCCAATATCACTATAGGTCTGGACTGCCAAACATTTTACATAATTAGCAAATGTGTTCTGCAAAACTGCAACTAAGAATCAGGCCAGAACAATGCATTCGCATCTGTTGGCTTCATTTGCAATTGATGTTTTATTAAGGACAACTCCAATCCCTATTTCCCATTTCATTTTAAAAGTGGTTTGTAAGCAAGGATTACTTTTTAATTCTCTGAGGGAGATGGGCATATTTTGACAAGGAAGGAATTCAGCTTGCCAAATAGCTGTGCAAAAGTTTAACTGCAGTGTCCCCTTGCCAATTAAGGCGTACATTCTGTCATCCTTTAGTCTGACTCTTGTGAAGGTTTTCAGTTTGTCCTTACAAAAAAAAAAAAATGTATTAACATCTCTTAATTAAGCCTATACATTTATCTTAAGAGTTGCTTAGTTCAAAGGAACTAAGAATTCCACACCTGTACCATGAACACCACAAAATACATTACAAATTCCCCTATGAGTCTTAGGCTTCCAAAATAATACCTTCAAATTACTAAAAAAGAAAAATAAAACCCATGGGATTTGCAATCTGAAGCAAAATATAGAAGTCTTCCTTTTCTACATAATCTAAGCAAGACAGCACAACATATGGCACAGGCATGATGTTTTCAAGATTAACGAAAATGTATGAAACAGATGATGCCTGCTGAAAAACAATGAATATAATGAAACATCCATTAGAACAAGATACATCCAAACCTCTTAATTTACTGTAATGCCACTCCTAATTAGCATCACATGTTTGTTTACATTTATTACAGATGCCTGGAAAGAGTTGCCATTGTAACATATCATTCTCCTATCACTATGTTATACCACCTAACTATAGTCTGTCATGTAATTCTATAGGACTCCTCCCTTTCCTATTATCACCTGCTCTGTCTTCCTTAATTTTCATCTCTGTGAAGAGAATGGAACTTGAAAGTCCTCTCCCAGTATCTCAAACCTACATTGTAAGTCCAGAAGATAGAAAAGCCTTATCACATTGCTGTGGGGATTATGAAACCCAGAAATATGTTATTTTTGTTGCTTGTACCAGACTCAGAAAATTATTTGGAAGCATATTCATAAAGCCTTCTCAGAATATCCTACAAATACTTCTAGTCTACATGATCTTAAAGAAAAGAATGTGTTACTAGAAGTAGTACTTAGTCAAGAAACAAGCTACACTCAGTGTAGTTTTATTGTGAATGGCTGACTAAAGTACAAAATAAATATGCAGCCCTCATGGGGAAAAACTCCATCAGGCACACTTACATCTGTCTTGGGTGGCTGGCCAGGCTGGGCCAAGGGACATGAGGAATGATTCAACAAGTCAGAGCTGATCATCTGGGAGGAATGCCAACCTTTCCAGGCTCTCCTCCCAGTCTGTGCTGGTACCAGCTTCAATTTTGCTCCATCATCCATCCTCACTCTGCTGCATCGCCTCACAAGGTGTAGCCCTCGACATGCAAGAAAAGCAGATTATCACCTGCAGCTGAAGAACTCTGCCCTTCCCTGTTCAGACCTTATATTTATCATGCCCAACTCTTTTTCTTCCTTAGGCGGACTGAGTAACAGCTGACTTTAAAACTGCAGCTCACACTGTCAGCAGCCCAGTTTCTTCATGGAGATGCCATCAGAGCAGACCTGGGCAGGATTATGACATCAGAAAGGTGCCATAACATCTCTACCCCTGTCCTGAGAGGAAACAAGAGTTTTTAACCAGTGATGAGCAAACCCCAGGATAAGTTACATAGAAAAGGTGCCAAAAAGGACGGTGTTTCACTTCCCAGCTTGCTGACTGCTGCACAGCAGTGACCAGCGTACTCGCTCTGTTCATTCAGCAAGTAGGAGTTTGCTAGCTCCATTTTCACAGCAAAGTACTTTGCAAAGTAAAGAAAAGCACAGTCAGCTCTCATTCAGAGCAGGAGTGACTTTGCAAAAGTCTGTGCGTTCCTTAACTACTCTGCTGGCTGCTGCCCTGAGTATGGCTTCAGTCCAAAAACTGCGCCTAGACTCATGAACTAATTGTGCCAGGGCAGTTCTCTGGCCTGGAGCCCCGCTGACACAGCCTGTGTCCTTACTATTAAGCTCTCACTCTCTGTCCTGGTCACAGGGGCTTCACCTAAAGTCCTCTGGCTCTTGCTAACCTGTGACAGTGCCAGAGGAGGGTTTGGCTCTGTACTAGTTGGTTTGGGTCAAACACTGCTAGGCTTCATGATGACAGCATACCAGTGCAGACTATCAAGGTGCAATACCCTGGAATAGTTATCATTATGTTAACATGCTGCACCTTTGTATCCAAGGAAAGAGAAAGGCAAGATTTGGCAAGATATCATGATGCTGCCTCTGCATACACTATTATACTAAACAAAGCAAAAGTCTAAATGGACCTTACTTGAAAAAGTTCATAACTTACAGTTTTAATCTTGTCATTCTCTTTAGTGCTTTTTCCCTGAGTCAGTGTTAAAAATAAAAGTAAAATATACAAAAAGGCAACACTTTTCAAGGCCATATACAAGGCTTGAAACACATATGGGTTGGAAAGAAGATACTCCCTATCCATGTATGGTGGCATCACCAGCTGAATAACTGTTTTCTGGCCCCAACCCACTGCAGTGAAATCTCATCAGCTGTAAAGGACAAAACGATATCCTGACTGTGTGAGACCAATCAAGCAACTTTCAGCCTCCTGCACGAGAAAACATCCAGATAACAAGATACTGGGGCTTTCTGGGACAGCCCAGGAAACAGGCTTTTTTCTCTCCTTTAAAAGGTCACAGGGTCTACACTACACTAACCTGATAGTGCCGAGTCTCTACGCTTCTAAGGGTTTGGATTTGTCTTGACCTGAGCTTATTTGAACTTGGTTTAGCTGTGCTTACCATCACCTCGCATTCAGGTGATTACTGCTCCACTTGTCCAGGTTGACTTGGAATCGCCATTACAGCCAGGGTCTAACAAACTTGACTGTCAACCTTGGCAGTGGCCAGTCCCTGGGCAGGGTAATGAGTGAACATGGGTCCAGGGATCATCCCCAGAAGGCAGAGGTTACCAGCCCTGCTGCGGCCCCAGGGCCCAAGGGGTGCTCCAGGTACTTGTTTAGATGGTGACTGACACCAGTGCAGACACGCAGCCTAAGCAATCCCAAGAGCTTGTCCTGCCCTTCCTGCACATGCAAGGCTCCTTGCACAGGGGCATTTAAAATACAGTATCAGATTAATCCAAAAAGGAGTGGTTTGCTCCTAACTCCAGGTCTGTGTTTCAGGGAGTGTCATCCCTGGGTCCTGGCCTGCTCTGGAGCGGGAAGAGTGTCCTCCCTGCAGCCCCCAAATGTCTCTGCTGCATAATCTCCCATCTTCTAGCTCATATAAAAGCATCGCTGAAAGCCTCACTGTGAACTGCAGGGTTGAGAAGTACCTGGATTCACCACCCTGCCTTTAATAAATCTCAAATGCAAGCAATACCTGTGTATCTGAAAATTCTTTTTCCTAATGTGTTTGGCTGGCATATTTCTTTTTTGATGTTTTCTGTAACTCAAACCTAGTTTGCACACCAAGTTTCACAGAACTAACTAGTTTTAAAGAATTTTCTACTTAAATCAGTTTGAATCACACAGACGAGTATATAAAAAAATCCAGGTAGGTACACTGAAAGAGCGGGAAGCAAAAACTACATTTCAGACTAAATACACACTATCTCAATTTGAGAATGCAAGATCAAAACAGCTTACATTTATCCAGAGTGGCCAGAATTTCATGTTACGTTCACAGAACTGAGACTCACAGCAGCAGCAGCCAACCTCATTAATTCTGGCAATGTAAACGTTGTCCATTGTTTGTGCAGAACAGTAATTAGTTGCAGTATTGGAAAATTTTGTTTTGGAAATAATAGTCCCTATATGAAACAGATTCTTGAATCAGTCAGATTTTGCAATGTAGTACATTTTTTCATGGCAGCAATAAATACCAAATCTCAAAGGTACACGTGAAAAAATATTTTTGGCAAATAGGCAATAAAAAACAAAGTGCAAAACAATTTAAACAATGATGTAAAAACAAATCTTGTCTTTAGTAATGGAACTGAACAAACCTGCAAATAAAAATCTAACATTTTAAATCTGATTTTAAATACACTTTAATTTTTTTTAAATTTCTAATGAATTTCAGACAGTTATTTGTTAACAGGTGAAATATATCTGTATCTCTTTTCCTAAAAATGTTAGATAATTAAGTCAATCAAGATTTTAGAGCACAACAAGGAAGAAGAAATGATGTTCAATTCTTCCTGGGACATTAGGTTTTTTTTTCCTGAAACAATGCATTTAAGAGACACAGAGAATTTATGCTGCTATTACAGGGGATATGACTTTCTGGCATAGTCAAGCTGTAAGTACCCATGGCTTATTCTGTACCATACTCAGTTAAAATTTGTTCCCTTCTTCAAATTTAGTTATGTCTTACTGCAAGTAGAAATTGTTGTGGTGATATGTTTTCCATATGCATTTGTGCAAATATGTGATTTCAGTTTGGGATCTTAGATGTCATTTCAAAATACATCACAATTTGATTTTTGAGCTAAGACATAGACATGGTTTGATGACCTGCAATGATTTACATTGTTTTGGAATACACAAAACTGGGCAACAGCTCTAATATATCACAAAGAACAATTAATTCATATTTTAGCTAAATACAATAAAAAAGTTGTAGTCATTGCTACAGAGTAGTTTTTTAAAGACCAAAATCATAACAACTAAAAACCAAAACACTAGTATAAAAGAAAATATACACCTAATGACACATTCTACAGACTAAAATATATCAAAGAAACTTTGGCCATATTTTTATCAACCTAAGCAGACATGCATTAGTCATCTCTTTTAAAACATCAGTATACCCTACAAAGGTGTGAACTCAACAAAAATGCATCCATCTGATACAGACAAGGTATTTGGATAGCTGTGTGAAAAAGAGAACAGCTCACAGTTGTGTTAGGATGTAAGGAGCAGAAGACAAATTAAACACTTCAATAAAACTCAGCCGTCTTTTGCATTTTGTTTTTCTTTTTTTTTTCAGTTTTGAGATGAACTCAGAGAAACACTTTGCATCTAATTTTGCTATACATAGAAAAAAACCACTAAGCTGCAGTGACAGCAAAGCCCACTTATAGCTCTGCAGGGTAAGGTATTACTGCAAACGCGCTCATAAGCAAACGCTGCTGAGTATCTTCATAAAGATCAGAAAACATTTAAAACTCTACATGCCAGTTAAGTAGGATTTGTTTGATTTTGATTACTGCTCTTGTTGCAATACATCCCAGAGAATCAATTTAATTTCATAATTATGGAGAGTAAGATATCTGCTTAACTGAGAAAAAGCCTTCCACAATACACATTTTAAGCATCCAAGCTCTGATTTTGAATGTAGGCCCCTTAAAAACAGGTACTTGGTATTCCAGCCAAAAATGGTGCCTTTGAAGGAGCAAAAGTCAATGCTTAGGCTCTCAGTGGAAAAGGAGAGAGGTACTTGAGCTAGCTTGGCTCTGAGAAGCAGCATATTACAGTGGCTCAAAAATGGCTGAAGTACTACATTTCTCAGTAAGGATAATTAGTTGAAGGACACTAATTTATCTGTATTGGCTTGGGGGCTAAAATACCTGATTCAGCTAGACCAGGTATCTCTTCAGCAAATTACTTCCGAAGAATTTTTGATGGAGGGGAAGGCAGAGTCCAGACCGGCTTTGCTGAGCTACACCAAGATGCTGGAAAACGTTGGTGTTTTAACATTTATTTGTACTTACTTTCAATTACACTGAATCTTTTGATCCCAAAAGAAAACAAAATAAAGCCTTTGGTCTATAACATATTGAACACACAGTTCTGAGTTGCTCAAAATAAGATTCTTAACCTTAAATACATGGATGTACAAGACATGCTCACACAGATTCAGACCAAGAATTTAGATAAAACAATTTTTCTCCTGGAAGTAACAATTATAAATTTTGGTACACATTTTTTTGCTTAACAAGGCATAGCTCTATCTCCCCCCAGGCACATCTCTTATCTGCTTTTCCCTATCATTTTGCTTTCTCTCCACCACACTCTGATATCTTCATATTTTTATCAGATATCCAGATGAAAACTCAAATAACCACTTTCCTCAAAATCAGTGATGATAATCTTATCGAGGGAATTACTGACTTTTTGCTTACTGACAAGATTTTCTCTACCCTGCTTCTGCATATAGAGTGTGCTTATAACTTTAAAGTGTATTTTTAATCATTTCTTAAAACAAACCAATTCCAACAAGCAAAAAATCTTTCCACTTACAATAGTCGGCTCAAATCAGGTGTACCCAAATATAGTCTAGCTACTTTATTAGGACTAATGTATTGTAGAGTATTCCAGATAGAAAGAAAGATGTCCTGAAGTCACCAATTGCCTTATTTATCTACTCCCAAGCATGTAATACAAAGCTATGCATATTTTGTACTTGTTTAGTACTGCCATACTGAATGAGGACTTTAACCAGTCATTACTAAATGATGCATCTGATTATGGTGCATCATCATCTTTGTTTCAAATTTTATATGTGACTGAATTTATTTTTGAGATTTCTGGAAATGAGTATCCATCATTTATTGATTTTGTGTGGTATATAATTTGACACTTCTCCATATTTAAGTTTCCGTTTAGAATTTTTTAAAATGTATACTCTTGAGTATGTTTTCTAACATCTTTATATATAAAGAAGGGAATATATATATTTCAGTGCAAGAGAATACAAGTTCTGTTTTCAAAAAGTACAGCACAACAGCCTAACACCTTTTTTTGTAGCGTTCTCTTATTCTCTTTACATATTTATATCTATACTATTACACTCTCTACATTCTCCCTCTCTTATTAGCCATGGCTTCCTTTTAGGTACTACAGTACAAGAATAGTTGAAGGAATAGCACACTGCTTATTCAGTTTATTTAGAAATCCTAGACTATTAATAGAATAATTTTGCTTTTCTCTGCAGGTTTCACTGTTTTCAGAAGACAAATGCAAATGAAAACTAAATTTATATATTAAACAGGACATTTTTCATCAGCATTGCTTAAAAAGACTGGACACAGAGTAAGAATGCCAAGCTTAAGCATACAATGCAGTTTTCACCTGAAGATAAAAGTGGTGGGAGAAAATGACAGACTTCGTTACTGAGAACATCTTTTACAGAAAAAGCTAAAAATTACATCAGTCAAAAGACTGTAATTACTTTGGGCAATATCATTCATCAATTGACATAAATCTAAATTTCAATCATCTCATTCTTTCAAAGTCATGCTGAAATTATGTCTTAAACACAGACAGACAATCCTTAGAGATTAAGATTCAAATCCCAAGAACAAATCAAGAATGTATTTTCTTTGTGGTTGTGTTCAGTGTGACTTTGAGGCTGCTATCTCAGCTATTTCAATAGTGCATACATTCACAACTGTCCTACAGAATGCTGAAAGTTAAAATTGACAACATACAGATTTGTCCACCTCCACTAAGACCCTCTTAACACATAGGGAAAAAAAAAAAAAAGGCTGTCATCTTATTCTAGTTTAAAAAAAAAAAACTACCTCTATAGCCGAAACTCTGAGCGTATACAGAATACCTGTACAAGCAAGGTTAGCTGAATTTCACAGACACGTGTATTTCAACCTCCTGTCTGTTCAGGCAAGAGGCTCACAAGTAGGTACATAACAGGTATTCTCTTCCTTATACCACTTGCCTTTGTGATTAGCTGCTCTTTAAAAATAAGAGAGCTTTGAAAACAGATTGGTTTTGGAAGGTTCTTTACTGTGTGAAAGTTGTGAAATAAAATGTAAAGAACCACCACCCTGTCAAACACTTTCAATTTTCTTTCCTCTTGCAGAGAAGGGTAAGATTTTACAGGAGACACCAGGGATACGAACAATACTTGAACACACAGTGTAAGTTTTTGTCTCTTCCTCTTCTGTATGAGCTACAATAGTTACATACCAAGAACACCCCTTTTATTTTGTGAGGTTCTTGGCAGATAAACTCCTTCCCCACAAGCCTGTTAGAAACACTCAATTTAAAGGTTCTTGTTTTACTTTCATTCTGAATTCTAGGTAATATTAAAGCTTTCCAAACTTCTTTTTCATTGGAGAAGTATAAACATTTTGCCCTTATTCTTAACAATCCTTTTTTTTTTTTCCTCCACAAATGTAGCACTCGGACTTCTGTGCAGCCTCACTCTCTGATCTGCCCTGCCAGACCACTAGCAACAAGACCCTGTGCCCACACAAAGTGGTCTCCGTTACATTTTGCTATACTATTCACAAGTGTAAGAAGGTCTTTCTTGTACAAAGCTGTTCTCCTCCATTGACAACCAAGGTATTTGACTAGTTTCAGGTTACTGAAATCAAGTATGAGACCCCGAATTCACCTAAAACACTGTCATCCCCATAAGGATTTAAAAGGACCCCTACAGTAACACCAAGCAGTTCTAATGATACATGGAAGAGAAACAATCATTCCATTCAGGGGGGCAGGGAGAAAAAGCACCCAGCAGTGTAACAAATCACACCTTAGGCCAGGGGTCCTCAAACTACGGCCCCCCAGGGTCCTCAATCCGGCCCCCGGTATTTACAGACCCCCACCGGGGGTTGGGGGGGAACCAAGCAGCCGCAGATGACTGCCTGCCACTTCATCCGCGCGCCGGCCCCCTGGTTAAAAAGTTTGAGGACCCCCGCATTAGACCTCTACTTTAAACTACAAGTGGATACAGTAGTAAGGTGAAGATTTACTCTGTACAAGGTAAATAGCAAGTACGGTCATATATGGCTCTAGTCCTACTTTTGGACATACTGAGATGTACCATCAAGGTGTTTACTGTGCGGGTGGTCGAGCACTGGAGGAGGTTAACCAGAGAAGCTGTGGAGCATCCAGTCTTGCTGATATCCAAGACCTGACTGGACAGCCCTGAGCAACCTCCTCCAGCTAAGTCTGCTCTGAAAAAGGGGTTGGACTACAGGACACCCAGAAGTGCCTTTCCACACCAGTGGTTCTGCGACTCTAAGAAATGACACAACCTCAACCACAGCCTGCCTGAAAGACCTCAATGGGATGTCTCCCAGTTGACTCCAGTGGACTTCAGTTCAAATATCTACAATAAGCTCCTGATACACCTTTTTTTCTTTCTACAACACTTCTAATTCCTTAGACTTTATACCATCCTTTTCTCCTTTGACTTCTTAAAAGGTTTCGTTTACAGGCTACTAAGATTAAAAAAATAACTACTTCCATGATTGCATTACCAGCAATTTCCCTTTCCATACTAGAATTAAAGTTCTAAATTTCAAATATACCATTTTTAATGTAACTCAAATCAGAGATTTTTGTTTTGCATATGAAGAAACTTCATGTAAAACATTTAAAAGTTAATAAGAGAAAATTTAAACAAAAGTAGTGCTGAACAAGCAATAGGAAGACATTGCTCTATAACTCAAGTAATACAAGCAAATAAATAGCCAGGACTAAGCATTCATTATTTATCTGGATGCAAAAAGTTTTTTAATCAGAAGTCACTCAAACTTAAGCGTGGGGATCCCAGAAATCCAGCATACTTTCATTTCTAGAACAATTTATTTGTGCAATGTGCCTACATTTCAGTAACTCATATTTTACATTTCCCAATGCAATCTAAAATAGTTGCAGATTGACTTAAAAACTCTGAAAAACTGTAGAGTAGTATGTAAGAATTTACTTATTGATTTTAATTACCTAAGATTATATTCTGCAGTCACATACAGGTGATGAACTATCTTACAAAATGTTGAAAAGCCAGCAACAGAAGACCTAAAGCAGAACAGTGTTGTGAAATCTTTTCATAGAAAGAATGAAGATGTTGAATTTTGTGTCTGAATTATAGGGTGGGCACATGACAAATGCAAATTAGCAAGTTACTGCAGCATGCATATATTTTTATCATTTAACAAACTAAAGGGAACACATGCTATTTCCCCAACACTGAAAAGAGACTGTTTTCCTGGTTGTGTTTTATTTCTTCCTGAATTTTAGATATGCTGAACTGGTATTGTAAAAAGTAAAACTATGAATAAAATTTGAGCACATCAGTTGCTCAGTTGCATATTGAGCATATTACTTCAGTATAATCTAGAAAAAAATCCCAACAGTTATATTTAGAGAATTTGATAAGAGTCACAAGGGTCTTTACATGTAATGTGCAATGATATATTAATGGTTTTATACAGGCCTCTGGAGATTTCATAGCAGTATACATTAATGAACTCTTCCTGAACTTTGATACACAAAAACACGTTCAAAGTTTGAATGTTCCAGTGGGTCTGATGCACAGAGTAGCCAAGTCTCCTACCCGAAACCCCAATGTCTTGCCAGATAGCCAATGTTCCTCCCTCTTCATGAAGTCAGAAACCATTTTGACAACATCTGTATATACCTATGCTTTCTGAAAATCTAAATTCAGTGGTTATTGGAGTCAACAGGAAGATTTACACTGATGTTATGCTGGATTTAGACTAAATCTGCAGTGTCAAGTTTGTTAAGCAGCAGCAGTTTCAGATACCTGATCCTAATGTTAAACGTAATGATTTGTGAGAACTAGAACATTTGGTGTTCCATCCTTTTTCCTTTGTACCTCATGATGCAGTAAGAGAGCTACTGGTTGATAGGAAGCAGGTAAAATAATAAGCATGTATTACAAGGGGAGTGGAAGAGTAAGAAGAAGAAAATGCTAACTTTGGTAATATTCATTCTTTTAAGTTGCCAGGCAGAAATTCAAAATATTTCAAAGACTTAATCTAAATCTACAGAAAGCAGAACACAATGTGCACCAATGCTATGTTTTAATGGCTTTAAAATTAACTTTAAAAAAGCATTTTCCTTTAAAACAGACTGAATAATAAAACATTTGTCCTACTTTCGTAAATCAAAACTTGCAAAATGCTTTTGCTTTATTTTTTTAAGTACAGCTCAGCACATCCAAACTGCCATTCTGAAATCAAATTCAGTGGTGTGTGTGAGCACCTTAGAAAAAATTGTTTTTCTCATAAAGCTGTAGTCTTAAAAAAAGAAAATATTTAAGTTGCAGAATGTTGCTAAACATGTTTTCCCTTTCTTCTATTAAAATAAAAAGTTTAATAGAAACTACATAAGTAAAACTAAACTCTCCTTTTTAGACACCTTTTAACAGGAGTGCTTTTGGAGTTGTCCAAGCTGAAATAAAACCAACACAAAAATCTGCCTTGTGAAAAAAAGATACTCCTTAACTTTCTTTTCATTAGAGACATTGAGTTACTAAAGTTATATATCAGTCACACAGAACAGAATAAAAATTCTTCCACACCTCTTCCAGTTCAAAGTTTAATATTTTGATGAAGTTTCCACGTGACTGTACACAGGAACTACACCTTGGCTAATTTTAATTCAGCATTAAAGAAACAAAATTTGATAACAGCCCTCCCTAAACTAACAAAGGCTTTCCTTTCCAGAAAGGAAAAGTAACAAAATTGACAAGAAATGACAGAACACAGTTGTTTGTCACATCATTCTCCCAAGAGAGCTGGACTTTTCAAAACTAGACTTTCTCAAAAAAAAAAGCTTGTGAAAAACTTAAAAACCTACTTTCTGGCATGAATTAAGTAGGTTTAGAAACAGAAAACTTGTGAAAGAACTGTTTTCTACACCAAAAATACCATGAGAATTTATTCCTGACGCTCAGGATGTGTTGTAAGGCAGTATTTTAGCGTGCATTAGTTGAGGAAATTCTCTGGCAAACAGCCAACAGCCGGAATAAAACACAAGACTTGATAATAGCTTCTTGACTTGTGCAAAATATGTCCATTTACAAACTTAACAGACCACAAATCCAACCCTTGATAGCGATTATAAGAAATTGGGAACACTGCACTGATTTTGCAGGATCATCCCCACTGGTGTGCTAATAAGGACGAAGAGCACTTACCATCATTGAAGGAACAATATTAACACCAGGGAAACTAAGATCACTCCTAGATATGAACTCACAGATGTATCAGTTTGTCTTTGTAACACATTAACTCTCTGTATATATTTTTTTCCCCTTTGTAGCTCTCGAGCAGCCATCCAGGATCTCTGTCAACTGGGAACTGAGAATGATTTCATACACTCTGCCTCTCTTCCATCTCTTTAAGAACTGTGTTGATGGAAAACTAGAAGAGCAATTAATTAGGCTATGCATCTTTTTAACAGCCTTTTTCAAAACCAAATTGTTATCAAATTATCCCAAAATATTTCTTTATGAAAAGCATTAGTAGCATGAATATATCTTTTTCTTCTCTAAAATGTGCATTTTCCTATTTTATCACTATTAAAGAATACAAAAGTTCTGTTTATTATAAGCATCTACAGTATAATTCATAAGTCTTTGAGATGCATATTAACTAAACAACAAATTTTACTAAGATTTTATTACTCTCTTCTCCCAAAAAGTATTGTGATGTTCTCTTTCAAAAGCTAATTTAAATATAAAAGAATGTATCTTTAAAGCATTCTTCACTACAGAGATTTTGGTATTTGTTTCTCAGTGGAACAGAATGCTTTTTTATTGAAATAAAACAGAATATTTTCATAACTAACTTACTTTTAGTCATAATATGGCCTTAAAGTATTGCCAGAAGTATTGTACTTAATCATAACACATTAGCCTTTCATTGGATTAGCAAGAAAAGCATGAGTGACAGCCACAATAATACAGCATTACAGAAATCGAAACATTCATATTTTTCATCTTGGAAAAATAAGACTGACCTATCAAAAATTAATTTATTTTTTTCTGTTTTAAGCTGATTAAGACTTGTACCTGGAACACAGTTATTTTTTTTGTCTATGCAACAGGAGAAAGACAGTTCCCTAATGATTTTTTTTTCTGATTAAAAGGATAAAAGAGACAGTAAAGTCATTAAGAAAGAAACCATCTTCCTTGAATAGGTGAAGAAAGTGCAAACACATTACATGTCAGCAATCCCTCATGTAAGGTACTTTGTAAGCCCCTTTCACACAACATCTAATTGTTTTATATTCTTGAAAGCACTACACACAATAGGATTGTGAGGCAGAGCACTGTTTGCTGGCTCTGTAGGTACATAGCCAAGGAAGGAAAGGATGGGCATGGCTGCCGGCTACCGGGCAGTCAGACATGAGCTTTCCCTGCCTTGCTCCAGAAGGACCTACCACAAGCAAGCTCCAAGCATGAATGTGCAGATGTAGTTAACCTCAGAGCCGTTCCCAAATTTCAAAATAACCATGGTTTCAGTGCAAGCACTAGCACAGCCTTACATTGAAATTTACCTTTGTTAAGAAAAAAAAAACCCTGTGCTGAATAAAGCAGTTCACTCAGTTGTCTGAAGTACCCAAGCCATACTGTCATCAATGAGACACCACTCTCACTTCCTCATAAGTGGAAAGACTCATGAACATTGCAGAACTATTAGCCAACTTGATTTTTTTAAAGCTGTTTTGCATGATTTTCAGACACATAAGACTGGCAAGCAGTTGATTGATACATCTGTTCAGTGTGAGAAACTGGATGTGTATTACCCCAAATAACTTGATGGAAACTATATGCAAGGAATACTGGAATTTTCAACTGCACAAGAAACTTGCATGTTTTTATTCTCTTTTTACAAAAATCAGTTCACTCAATTCCACTTACATCAAGATTGCACAGATTGTGCATAAACTTTTCCCACTGCTCGTCTCTTTTAATCAGATATTCATGGGTACTGTATCTCCGTCACATGTTCCGATAAGACATACAAAATCCTGGAAAGGAGGGCACCAACGGTTAACTGTACAAATTTTATGATGTCTGAAATGGCAGCTAAAAATTTATTCTCCACATTAATCTTGATCATAAGTTCCAGAGGTCTATAAATCCAATTTTACAAGTAGAGATTTCTTAAGCAAAAACGATGTTTGATGTTTGTTCTGTCTTTAATTTTCTTTGAAAAGTATTCTTTTACTGTCTTTCAGGTTAATATCACTGTAGAGAGGCTAATCCTAAAGGATGCCAAAAGTGCACATGAATGTTACAGTACATATCTCAGTATAGTGCACATCTACTAATCACTATTTTAGTGAAAGATGCAAGAAAAATGCTAAACCAAAATGCATCATTTTACAAGTCTCTCCCGTTACAGAAAGCATACATGCTCGTGGCAGTAAGGAATAAAAACCTCATGTTGTCCAGCCTGGCCATCACCCCGGGCTTCTTGTGCAGCTGCTTGCTCCTCACTACCTCTGCCATACACAAGCTGAATCCTAGCAAGCCTGGCACTCTGCTATACAAACTCTGTGCTAGTAAAGAAAACCATACCTAAGTGATACTGCCTTAAACACGCTGCATACATGTTGGTGGCCGGCCATTTCATGACACACAAGTTGCAGTAGACAACACAGATCCTGGCACCCACCCCATACATTTCTAAATTTCGGTCATTTCACAGCATAACAGTATCACAAAAATTATTTTTCACAGCATTAATATGAAAATGCACTATACCTGTATTCAGGACATTTTCTCAAAGTAATAAGAATTCATGTGAATTAACAGTTATTTCAGGGTTTCAGACAGCTAAAGACTTTTCTGGAGACATCTGCATCTTAGGTCCTTGTTGCTTCTTCCTGTCTATGCCTAACAAGACGACCAGGAAAATAGACTGTTCATGCAGCCATGAACAAGACCTCCCTGTGATGGTTACAATGAACTTCCGTACCTCACAGAAGCATCTTCAGATACCTAGTGCAACCACAGTCTACAGGACATTTCTTAAACAACAGGTGAAAAATGTTCAGCCAGACACAGTCAAGGTGAGAGGGAACAATGACAACAGTCCTAACGGCACATGAGGAGTGCTGTGAGGATATGAGGAAATAGCTGGCCAGGGAAGTTGTCAATAAGCACTGTTACCAGAGGAATACGTGGCAGTGAAATAGAGCCAGCCCACTGTGTATCACCTTGAGTCAAATAGAATTTTGTTGAAATTAGAATTACATGACTGAGAAAGGAATAAAGTGTCATAATTGTGTCTCAAGACATTTAAATAGAAAGTATATGTAGGGCTTATATAAATGTTACTTTAACAGATGTTATCTTTTTCATAAAAACTATTCTAATTTCTTTGTCTTAACACACACACCCCAAAGGGAAAAAAAGAGTACAGTTCCCAAATGACTATGCAAGTATCAACCCATTCCTATTTCATTATGAACAATAAAGTTAATCTATGGATATACATTTACTCAATTTAATCAAGTCGAACTCAGTGATGTGTATTATGAAATGAAAACAGCTCCCAGGAAACATAGCTTAAAAAAATGCCCTGCTTCTTTTAGATAGCAACTCACTAGGGATAGAAAAAAAATAGAAAAAGGTTAAGTTCTGCTTCAGTTGCCTCAGTATTCCTAAGAAATTACTTATCAAGCTTTGTCTCTTTCAGTAGTTGTTACCTAATTGGGTTCGAACTTGCAACTATATTTTGTACTTATTTGCAGAGTAAGTACTGCAACCATCTCCTATGATACTTCTAATTTTTTAAGTGTTAACAACTATGTTGTACATGTTAAGGAGTCTTGCTCCAAAGACAGTCAGCTTTAATTGTTTATGTAGGGTTTTAGCCGCAAACTTTGAAGCTAGACAGCAAGTCTTTGATCTTTAAAAGCTTAAATGAGAGACTCAAGTGTATATCCTCAAACCTGCAGTTAATCTGAATTAAGACTCAAAATGAAAGACTGATGCACATTTCAACTGAATCGGGCATTTTAAGATGACACTGGCTAGCTGATTAGTCACCAAAATATGTCATCTTAAAGAGAAGTAAATCCTAAGAATCATTTATCCTGTAATTATTTTTTTTCTAACATTCTGATATAAGACATCAGTCTGTAACACCCAAAGGGAAGCAATTTCAATTCTTCCTGGACTCAATAGACACTATAAAGTATTCAACTATTCACATGGCAGAAGACCTTAAAACTTCAGATTTGCTCTTAGAATATAGCTAAAGGAGGAAGCATTTCAAAATTGCACCGGTCCATTTCACACCAGTGGAGAAAATTCCACTATAATTGAAAAGTAAAACATAAGACTGAAGTGATGTGTTTTTTTCTTCACATGATGGTAGTTTGATTTTCTTCACATTATTTCCAAAAGGGCAGAGGTTCCTTCACCTCCTTCCTCTTCCACTTCCAAAATTATGTCCCAGCAATACCTGCAGCACACACATATTTAATTTATTAAACCAGCCACATCTAGGTTTGAAAAAAGATTAAAAGAGCTCTAGTACAATGATTCCTGATATTTCAGTAACATCGCATAATACTCTTGCTTCAAAAGGACAATACACTTGGAACAGATGTGCTAGTCTTTTAAAACATACGCTTGGTAGGCTCAAAGAAAGCACGCACAGATACCTGGATTTACAAAGAGACTATGGTTAAGCCTGCAAACAACCTTACTACAAGAAAAGGTGAGCCTAAAGTGTCTTGCCATGACTCAACTATTGAATCTTGGGAACCCCACAACTCACATCAGTCCAAGACGACAAGTATGTTAGACTTTGCAAAGCACCTGCAAACTGGGCGTATGATATGGCTAAAAGCACCAAGAGAAACACTGAGGAACAAGGTCTGTTCAAGAGGATTGATGGATACACAGACACATGCACACACTAAGCTGAAACCACAAAGCTGCTGGCCTGCTCCCCGAGTCAGGAACTCGGGAAAAGCCTCTCCCCTCAATCAAATGAAGAGACCCTATCTACCGACTTATACTGAGCAACAGGAAAAATATAAAATCATTAATCTGATCTGAGTCTCAATATAGATAGTGGGATCATACAACACTATAAAAAAAAAGTATCAAATAGTTTGGAAGGAATGAGGGTAGGGGTCTACACAAACACCCAGCTCTGAATGTTTTCTCAGTCTTTCATTGCCTTCACTGGAGGAGTACCCCAGGACTTCTCTCAAATGCTTTTAATATACCTGCACCTACTTAACCATATTCCTTGTTGTGCCGTCTTTTTTACAAGCTACACGCAGGACAACAATCCTGAAGTCTTCAATTTAGTGTCATCACAGAGCCACCAGTTGACACTTACTTGAGCTATAGATGCCTTACGTGCTCAGTGCTGGCTGTAGTCTTCAGCTTTTAATCATATGGTGACTACAGAGACATGCTAACAGAAAGTGTAGCCTTCAAAAATGAGATATAATCCCTTTATTTGTCACTTACTTCAAGAGTCCTGAGGCATAGCTTCAAGTTTTTCTCTATTATAACTACTTTCCTACTGTCTCGTCTTTAATATTAAAGTCTTATGAGCCTTACAAGAGGAAGACAGAAAAATGCTGCGGTTGAGTATTCAACCAAGTTTGGTTGACCACAAGAGGTTATGAAAAACACTTGCAGGCTTAGCATAAAATGAAGATGTATTATCAATTACAGGTAACATTATTCATACTTACACATAACCGATTTAAAAAATATTAATTGTCTTTTAAATGAGAAGGAATCTAGCTCCACACAGAATAAAATAACAAATTATTTTATTATCCAGCGAGACTTTTTTGGGGACCTCCACACTGCCACCTGAGAGTCAGGCACTGCAATCCCATGGAATAATTGTGGCCTTAGATTCAAGAAATCCTCACTACATCTGTTGCAGTGCTAAGGGACATTGTCAGTCCAGTGTAAATGTGGATGCTCTTTGAATCACAAGATAGACTTGAAGTCTGAAAAGAACACATAAGCACATAGCGTAGTCACTATTCATCTTGGTGGGAGGGTAGTTAATAATATGATGTCACTGACATTACTAGATTTCAGAACTAGTTTTCTGCTAAAAGTAGTAAGATTACACATTATAGCGCTGCCCTCAGTTGCAATGCCAACATTGGGCTCCCACAAAAACCAAACACTACCCTATACTTGCCCTAAACTTCCTCATCCACATTTTCTATTTCCCAACCTATTTCAGGAATTTTCAATTGAAAGTCTTATTGTCTACAGAAACAACTTGAAATGATCATAGAATCATTTAAGTTGGAAAAGTCTTTAAGATCACCAAGTCCAACCATTAACGCAGGATGCCAAGTCCACCGCTAAGCCGTGTCCCAAACCACCACTTCTATGCATTTTTTAAACACCTCCAGGGATTGTGATTCCACCACCTCCCTGGGCAGCCTATTCCAATGCTTCACCACCCTTTCAGTGAAGAAGTTTTTCCTAATATCCAACTAAATATACTCTGGTGCAACTTGAGGCTATTTCCTCTCACCCTATTGCTTGTTCCCTGGGAGAAAAGACCTACCCTCACCTGCCTACAGTCTCCTTTCAGGTAGTTGTAGAGAGGCATAAGGTCCGCCCTGAGCCTCCTTTTCTTCAGGCTAAACAACCCCAGTTCCCTCAGCCGCTCCTTGTAAGACTTGTTCTTTAGACCCTTCACGAGCTTCACTGCCTTTCTCTGGACATGCTCCAGCACCTCAGCACTCCTCTTGAAGTGAGGGGCCCACAACTGAACACAATATTGAAGGTCTGGCCTCACCACACCAGTGCCGAGTACAGTACAGTTAAAACAGACAATGCTGTATTATTTGCAAATTTCAATGAATACCAATTTCCATTATTTAAATGAGAAAAAACCCATACAGGTTGCTTTCTCCTGGGTTTTGGTCAAGCTTCCTCAAGAATGGAGATGCGCAATCAGAAATACCACTTCTCCACGGAAACACAAAGATGAAATATTCCTTATTTTACTTGTTATCTCCAACTACTGTTGTCATTTTATCAGACCCTTTACCGGACACCATATACGCATTAGTAAATTCTGACTGTAGAGCTGACAACTATTTTATAACATACCATCACAGATTTGAATCATAATCAATTAATTCCATTTGTTCTTAATGACAGAACAAGAGGCAACACTTCAAGCTGCGTTAGGGTACATTAGCATCCCTACCAGAAGAAAAGATTGTAGTCACCAGATCATTAAACAAGCTGCCAAGTGAAGTTACAGACTCATTATCACTTGAAACATGACACCTATCAGAGCAGCCAGAAATAATAAATCTGTCTTGCCAAAACTGTAACGGGCTGTCCATAAATTCCAGAAGGCAGATTCCAAAACTGAAATTGTTTCATTACATTGCAGAAATTACTTGTTATTACAATCTGTATTATTTTGTTTAGTCGGTAATAACGAACATGAGAAGTGCTACAACAAGCAGCCTCCTGAAAGATTACTCAACTGGCAGTATACTTAATAAAGCTTTTCATTTTAAACTTTTGCTTTTTTCTTACTGTTTGAAATTCATAACTTTGGAGACTAAAATGCAATTTGGGGCAGAAAAAAAACATCCTTCAATTGTATTTTCTAGACATGCAAACAAAGACAATACCACTTGCTTACCATTTATCCCACTCTATACCTTACCTGAGGAAAAACCCCAGCTGGCACAGGACTAAGCACAGCCTTGGGCAACCATGGAAGCAGCGGCAGGTGCCACAGCCAACCTTTGCACGGCGGGCACTCAGTGTCAGGGAGGAGGAAGGGGTGCTCCTGGGGAAGAGGTGAGCCAGCAGCGAGGGTGGTGCTGGCCACAGACCACAAAACATCAGGCAAAGGTGCAAGCCAAGGCCAAGCCAAGATACCAACACATGTAGAGAGAAAAGCTGGCACCAGCTAGTCCCAGCATGGCTCAGGTGGAGCAGGGGGTGCAGGGCTGGGCTCACATGGTGCTTCTGGGCCTCAGGCAGGGACACTGCAGCAACGTGGTGTCCTCAGGTGCCTTCAGGCCTTGAAGTTCTACTTACAACAGCCCGCCAATTGTGAAAATTAAACTATTTCAGTACAACTAGGCTAACCTCTGACACAGAAGTCCAAAAGAAACAAAGTTAGAACTGTAAAAATAATAATTTTAGTGGCATGCATACTTTAGAGGGAAAGAAATTAGCAAGGGTAGTAACTAGTACTACAGCAGCGAAAAGCACCCCACTGCCTACTTCGCAAGCACCGCCTTTGAGCAAGTTTCCATGGTTTAGAAGAGGGATTATGAGGCCTGGTATTTAACCCTAAAACTCAACAATTTTATTATGGAGATCTTAAGCCACATGTGTTGAAGATTTGATGCATGTATTTTGATGTTTTGTCTGTGAAAGCCATATAACAAGTCCTCTCCCAAACAGAAATGTGATTGGCAGGCTGGCAAAGAATCATTCTTGGTCCAGTAGATCACCCATTTCAGTCTCAAGGACAGCCCAGAATAACATTTTGGAAAGACCATGAAAGGAAATATGTAGAAAAATTAAAATATAAATCTTTTGCATAGAAAACTGCTAGCTGTAAAGTAACAACCAAAGTTAGAAGGATTGACAGTTTAGCAAGGTTCTTCCTTCTTCTTAGATATTAAAGTTAATTAAAATTGGTGAAGTCATGGAGTCATTTGTGACCTATCTTAAATGTAATATAATCTCATCTGAAAAGCATGAAATTACTCTGCTTATATATATTACTTCAATTCTTAATAACTATTATAGTCATTCAATAATCCAGTTACTACAAATTACATTGCAAAAGTAGATCCATGCAATAGTCAAAAATAGAAAAGATTTGAGAAATTGTCTGCACAACATTAATGAACAAAAATCCCCAACTTATTAGGTAAAACAAACTAAAAACCACAAAACTTGCTTTGACCTCCCACTATATATATATAACAGAGCATTTGACTTGCTGCAGAATAGGACACTATCAACAAATGTACAGTTACCATTTTCAATGCAAGAGTCAAAATGTATGTTGAATCTAGAATGTAATGCTAAGATTGGTTTTCAGTGTAGTTTGGATAGTGCTAAGTTTGACATTGGTAAATAGTCACTCTTGGACACCAGCCAAGCAAGCTTCCTAGAATGCAGGAACACCCCCATCCGTGTAAAGCTGCATTTTCTCCTAACCAACACAGAAGGACTTCATCTGATGCTTGAGTGTACGGAGCCACTGAGAGCCAAGCTTCGCATGCTAATCTCAAGCAGGGAACAGGTTCCCAGAGGAAGGGACAGTTAAAGTTAAACACTGCTGGTCACCGACTACCTCCAGTACTTCAAAATCTGTTTTCAGTTCAGAGCTTTTGAACATTAGTAAACACTTACCTTATGTTTATAAACACAAGATATAGTTAATTTTGACTAGAGTCTAGGCCAAAAGTATGAATGAACATCTGGCATTTCAGTCCTAGATCAGGGATCAAAGCCAAAATTGCATGTATTATGGGAGAAAAGATGATAAACTCTTAAGAGTACAAGAGTGCAAAATGTTTGACTGCAAGGGTGAATGAAGTAGAGTAAATCAACAATTGTTTCATTTTCCAAACACTTTCAAATTTAAAAATGCTAATTATATTTAAAAAAAAAACAACCAAAACCAAAAAAAACACTAGCTAGTGAATTTATTAACTTGGATTGTAAGCCCACTTCAAACAGCAAGTTTAGAAAAAATCAGTAGCTGTTATAGAGGAATGCCAAATAGTAAGAAACATTTGTATATACCCTTGCTGTAAAACTTCAGGTTATGAGGATGCAGCTTGCAAATGAATGGGCCACCGAGCATGAGGCAAACCTACTGTCATTGCTGTCCTCAGCCAGTTGGGATCTTTGATATGATGGCTTACAACTACAATTAAAATTTCCAAAATCTTGTGTCCCCACACAAGCCTAGACAACACCATCTTTCTTCCTAATACAGAAAAACATACTAAAATTATCCTAAAAAACTTAAGACCATCCACATCTCCTTGTCGGCTAGGGTTTACAGAAGAGAAGCACTCTGTAAAACATTTAAAACAGTCTTGTGAAAAAGGAATGAGGTTTTTATTTATTTTGTTTACAGATTAATAGAATATAATGATCACACAAATAACTTTCCACTAAATATATTTCACTACATGAAACAAATGAATTTTGTAAAATCTGTATCCAAGAAAAGAAAACCTCCAAACACACTAGGCATTAATTATCATCATTTGCAACAGTAAAAAAAAAAAAAGTATTTTTTTTCCTTTTTGAAGTTGAGTAATTTCAGGCAAAAATTTGAATTGCACAACTTTTTTTAAAAAGTAACTTTTCAGAATTTTTGGGGTATTATTTACTTCTATGTTTTGAACTCAACAGACCTGAAAATAAACTCTTCCCATACATTTCTTTAAGATACTTACAATCACCCTTCATATGCATCACAAATGAAATCTATGATTCATGGAACATGAAAGCATGTTCTCTGAAATTCTTCATAAATGCAAAGCACAATCTGGCTCTGTAAATCTCTAGAACTACTGAGGGGTAAGACTGGCAAGAAGCAAAACATGCATATGCACACTCATGCACAAGGGAAAATAAGACTCAGGTCTAACTTTGACAACTCGGTTCCAAAAATCCATACAGATTTATATACTGTGCACCTACATTGAAGTTAACGCATCCCACAGAAAATACATTTATATTAATGAGATGCAGTGGATCTAAAGTTACTGCATCTAAAGTTACTGCCACAGAAGAGGAACAATCCATATGGGGTGATTGGTAATATAAGGATGAAAACAAAAAAAGAAATACTTATGCTTTAGTTCTTAATGTCAGTTGTGAAATAAGTGCAGATGTTATTTACTTGGATTTCCACACAGCATTTCATATAGAAAAGACATCTGCTTAGTGTTTTACTTCTTGAGATAAATAAAATATTGCAGTTATATCCAGAAAAATCAAGACAACCACAGCTGCAGAAGAAAAAAGTTTTGCTGAAAGTAATTAACATGTCTCACTTCTTGTTCTTTTCTGATATTTCACCACTGCATTTTGCTCAGTCCACTTCTTTCTTTTTATCTCTGCATGTTTTAGTTAATCTTTTTAAATGCATATAATTTTTCTCCATGGTTACAAACCAGGTTTGTTGGTTTTATGTCCTGGTTGAGTTTCCAAGTTCTATTCAGCTGGTTCATCATTTCAGTACTTCTGTTATAATGAAAATCCTGAACAGCACAACACATTTATAGCACGTTCTTGGCTATTTTAGAAGATCTGATATTAAGCAATTAAAACTCTAACAGCAAAGCTGATTTTGAATTTGAACTGTACTTCTGTCTGTCCACATAACACAACTTAAATAAATTTAAGTAATTAAAAACTGTAATGGCAAAGCTGGGTTTGAATTTAAAATGTATTTCTGTCTGCCGACAATACTACATATTTAATAAATTTTGCCTACTTTAAATTCCTAATTTTTTGTTGTTTGCCAATGACACCAAGCTGTCAACACACTGGAGAGAAGGGATGACATCTAGAAGGACCTTGACAAGCTTGAGACGTGGGCCTGTAGCAAAGCTTCTGAAGCTTAACAAGGCCAAGTGCAAGGTCCTGTACCTGGGTCAGGGCAATTCCAAGCACAAATACAGGCTGGGCAGAGAATGAAATGAGAGCAGCCCTAAGGAGAAAGACTTGAGGAGCTCAACATGGCCTGGCAATGTGTGCTCGCAGCCCAGAAAGTCAACCATATCCTGGGCTGCATGAAAAGAAACATGACCAGCAGGTCGAGGCAGGTGATTCTCTCCCTTTACTCCACTGTCATGAGACCCCACATGCAGTACTGCATTCAGCTCTGGGGCCCCCAACATAAGAAAAGCATGAACCTGTTGGAGCGAGTCCAGCAGAGAAGACCCAAAGTCAATCAGGGGGCTGGAGCACCTCTCCCATGAAGACTTGGGGCTGTTCAGCCTGGAGAAGAGAAGGCTCCAGGCAGACCTTACAGCCACCTTCCAGTACCTACTACAGTACCTGTAGCCTTCCAGCAGGCCTACAAGAAAGCTGGAGAGGGACTTTTTACAACAGCATATAGTGACAGGATGAAGGGGAATGGCTTTAAACTGGAAGAGGGTAGATTTGGATTAGATGCAAGGAAAAAATTCTGCACTATGAGGGAGAAGCTGTGAATATTCCTTCCTTGGAAGTGTTCAAGGTCAGGCTGGATGTAGCTTTGAGCAACCTGGTCTAGTGGAAGGTGTCCCTGCACATGGCAGGGGACTTTGAACTAGATCATCTTTAAGGTCCCTTCCAACCCAAACCATTCTATGCTTCCGTGACACGAAAATAAAAATCCATTACTGAATGCTGGCATTCTCCAGATTTTAATAAATGAATTGCTGCAGAGAGCATCATACATTTCACATAATAGAAAAGAAATTAAAAGTACAACATTAGCTTTCAGAACATAATTTCTCCATCCCACTGATACATATCCATAAAGTTAAATCTTTATATTGGAAAATAAAATATTCCTAGTTGTTGTTTAGTATCAGTGTCCATCTGATGTGTTATTTCTGGATTAACGGCCATTTCACTGTGCAGGTTTCCAATGTTTTGACTGGGAATTAGAACGCCTTCTGTCCTAATTTATTTATTTCCAGCTTCTTCAGAGGAACAAGAGCCTTAATGTCACATGACAATTTTTTTTTTCACTGATAAAAATCAAACATTACTACACTAATTAGTAAATCACTTGAAAAGAAAGTACTCGAAACTAATACTGTAACTCCATCCAGGTTATCTTACTTATATTTCACTTCTTGGAAGCACCACAGAGATTCATTGAATCACAGTATGATTGAGGGTGGAAGGGACCTCTGGAGGTCTGTAGTGCAGTCTCCTGCTCAAAGCAGGGTCAGCTATGACAGGTAGGGTTTGACCCATAACCACTACCCCCAAAGTACAGCCATTCACTTTGTGTTCACCCATCCAGACCACAATGTACCTTTATCCCTGATACAAGAACATTGTGGAAGTTTCAGAAGTCTTACTAAAGTACAGGTAAGTAACACCTGCTGCTCTCCTCTCCCCCTTGTACACAAACCCTGTCATTTTATTATAAAAGGTGATCAGGTTGGGCAGGTGTGATCTACCCCTGCTAAGTCCACACTGGCTATTCACAGCTACCACCCTCCTCCTTCACACACCCATGAAAACTCCTTGACACATTCCAAGAAGCCTCATTCCACAATGTTGCGAGTGCCCAAAGTGAGGCTGCAAGCCTGTATTTCACCATACCTCCCTTTAGGCCTGTTTTTACATGGGGGCAACATCTACCTTTCTCTACTCATCCAGAAGCTCCCCTGATGTCTATGATCTTTCAAAGATGACAGAGAGCAGCCTTACAAGGACATCAGCCAGTGCTCTCAGCACCCTTGGATGCAGCCCACCAGGTCCCACGCAGTTCTTGCAGGGAAACTGTGCCTTGATCCTCACCCACTACACTACTGGTAGTTCTTTTCCTTAGACTATCCCAAAAAGCAGAGGCCTGGAACACCTGATGGCTGAAGATGAAGCAAAGGTGGCATCAAGCAGAATCATAGAAACATTTAGGTTTGAAAAGACCTCTAAATTTATCAAGTTCAACCGTAAATGTAACACTACCTAGACCAACGCTAAACCATGTCCCTAAGTGCCACATCCACCCATCTTTTAAATACCTCCAGGGATGGTAACTCAACCACGTCTCTGGGCAGCCTGTTCCCATGCTTGATAGCCCTTTCAATGAAGATTTTTTTTTTTTTCCTAACATCCAACCTAAGCCTCCCCTGGCACAACTTGAGGCCATTTCCTCTTGTCCCAAAGCACCTCAGCTTTGTGTCCACTTTCACCTGCCCCATTCAGCAACAGTCCCACATTTCCCTCGTTCAGCCTTTTATTACTAATATAGTGATAGAAACTCTTCTTGTTGAGCTCATGTGTCCCTTGCAAATCTTAACTCCAGATAGGCATTGACTGTAGTGACACCATTCCCACATAACCATGCAACGTTTCTACATTCCTCCTCTGTAGTCCATCTTTGCTGTATTTTTGCAATGAAGCCTAGTCATGAGTTCCCTGTTTAACAAAGCTCTTACCTTGCCAAGTCTACTTGACATCTTAAGTATTGTGATGGACGTTCTTGCTTATGGAGGAGGTTTTTAGTCTGCCACTCCACTCTGGCTGGAGAGATGGTTAGACCTAATTAACTACAGACTTCACCACTACAGAAGTAATTTCATGCAGCAAAGTCAGTCTTACAAAACAGAATACAATTCTTTTTGCTTGTTAGTATGAAGATACACTAAGATCTTCTATCACTTAGATCCAGAAGTTTCCTTGATCAAGAAGATAAGTGTCATGGCCAAATCTTTATTTAATAGACTCTGAAAAATGTCTGTAATTGAGGCTTTCTTTATTCTCGTTCATAAAATAACTTTTATAATAATCAGAAAACTCTAGAGAAGACAGAGTAAAGAAAATTTTGTAATCCTCAAAACTGTACTCTTCTGCAGATTTTCTCCTTTAGAACAGAACACAGTGAGTAGTAAAACAATTCAACTTTGGAAGGGTGGCCAGTTGCAATCTGAGTTAAGATGGACAACAAATATTGCAATACACACATATTAATTAGTTGTCAACAGCTCACCTCTCATAGTGTCTGTTATGGGTTGTAGGTTCTCCCACTTGTCTCAGCTACATCAGGCACCAGTTGTTGTAGTCAGAGTCCAACTCAGTCAGCCTCACACAGGGCACCAATTGTTGCAGCACAAACAAACCAGTCAGCTGCAACAAGGCTTTTACCACACTGCTCCTCCTCCATCCAACCCCCCTCCCATGATCCTCAGGGCTATTTAACTATTTAGCAGGAACGAGCTACACCTGCATATCATCCAGGTCAATCAACCACTGCCTTCCAGGCAAGGCCACAGCTGCATGTTATCAGTGCTAATCAACCCACTGCCTTCATTCCTCTGCTTGTGTTTCTTCATTTTCTTCTTTTTAGAAAGAATTATTAGAATTACAATTGAAATGCATGAAAAACACATTAACCATGAAACTGCATTGGAACAGATTGCTCAGATAACTTTGTGCCATCTCTAAGGACAAAGATTCCACCAAATCTAAACCTGAACCTTGAATATTGGAACCATGATCTCACATACCACCTAGGTATTTCAGATATCTTACTTTTAACAGGCAGATTCTCCCTGCACCATCTGAAACATAGCTCCAGCCTTGCAAAGCAGAAAAACATAATATACACACACATACATACATGTGGGTGTAAGAAAGATGCTACATGGCATAACGTTGCTGAAAGGTTTCTGATTCCTGAATCAGAAGTTTTGCAGTTTACTCTTCTGTAGAAAAATTAAGCAGCAATTTAAGCAGAGTAATTCTTTCATGCAATTCATTAAATAAACGGAACAGCAATTAATAGTTCTATTCTTTTCACATACACCAAGCAAATGAGTGGCAGTGTATCTGTGGACTTGGTTGGTGTGTATAGCTTTGAATATTCTTTATAGAACATGCTATACAGATATCACACAGGTAGCTCCAACTCAAACATTTAAACTGGTTATTACTGCTATAAGATACTGCTAATAAAAGGAATTAATGTTTAAATAAGTTTTTAAACTTCATCATGACCAACAAAGTTGTAAATCTGTTAACAATACCCAAAATATGCTGATTATCCACAGAACATTGTTCACTTTGCAATCATATAAAGTGATTATTTTTGTTATCAAAAAGGCTGCAAATCTGGATGCTAAAAAAGAACAGTCAAGCACACAAAGCCATTTCAACAGAAAGAAACAGCTACAAAAAGACTGGAAAGTTTTTCTTTTTCTGTTAAAAAACTAGAGGATTAGGGGAAATCACGAGCCAAACATAAGTCAATTGTCTATTTCATGCTCCAGGATGTGTAATTATGAGATACATCTAGAGTAATCCTGCTTGATTCAGCATATTGACCAAGCCACAGTTGGGAGTCCCATAAACAATTTTTACAGGCAGACATGGGCCAACTGAAAAAAGTCAATAGTAAAGAAAATGCATGATTCGAAGAGTCAGGGTGTTGATACTGCTTATACTACAGAAGACAGAACGACAATCTTCAGATACACTGACAGCTGCTGTAAAAAGTATGCTACTGCAAAGACCAAACAAGGTAACAGCAGATGTCAACTGTAGGGGAAAAAAAAAATAAAATAAAAAAAATAAAGCCAAAAGAGTGAAGAAATGCCAACAAATTAACTCAATATGATCCTGATCAACTTGGGTCTCCAGGTGCCAGGGAGCAGCAAGAGTGGGCTGCTCCACCAGGGGAGGTAAGCAGGAAGCTCAGGGCAGTCATGAGGCAGGCAGGGGCGGTATCCTTACCAAAGTGTGGTCCCACACCGTATGCGAGCAAGAAAAGTAGAGCAAAATACCAGCCAAAGTACAATCTCAAATCTGACAAAGTAGCAAGGAATGTTTATAAACACAAACAGGTAATGCCTGAAGAAGAGGCATGTATATTCTTTTTAAACTTGATCAAGGTACTAGCAAGACCTGGCAACCTGCAACACAAACTGAGAATAACCAGGAATTAATTCATTGGAGCACTGGGAACTGCAGTCACATTTATATATTGCTTTTTGTGGGCAGAAAGAGCCCTATATTACTGCTACATTGTGGGTGTTATATGTTATTCAAGGGTGCTTTAAAAGAGAATTAAAGCACCTGAAACATGAAATCAAATTTGCTAAGCCTACATCCAGACAGGCTAGTAATGCATTACAAGAAAAGTAGATCTGCAGAGTAAAACTGCTTTTGTCAAGGATGCAACACTCCTACCACGGGCATTTGGGGGAGGTTTTATTTTGGACTTGCTATAGGACTGTCCCCTGGACTCTACCCTCATTAGTACCTGCAATTAATTAGGTACATCTATGAAACATCTTTCAGTTTAGTTCCATCTGAAAGACATTCAGCTTAAATACTTCTGTACCAGCATTTTAGTTCACACTAGTAGCAGATTTTTGAAGCATATCTCCCCAAGTCATTCCCACCTCTTATGCCGTGGTCTGCATTGTAGCATGGTCTCAGAGCACACAAACTGGAGCCCAAACACTAACAGGCATTCAGTCCACAAGATCAGGCTAAAGCTAATCTGAAATAACACCCCAGAGAATGATACAGCGTGAATGTCCAGCCCCTCTGTCTTCCTCCACAAATCTACTCATATTCAGATGTGCTACTTAGCAACATAGGATGTACCTTTGGTGTACTCCAAACCACTTTACAGCACAGACTACAAGGCAGTAAATACGGACAATAATGAGATTCACCTGAAAATCATGTTCCTAATCCAAAGTAAAATATTAAAGCACAAGCTCTAGGATGAAATAAAGGCTCTTTGGAATGAATTCTTTTCTATCACCATTTCATGCTTTGTTCTGCAAGCCACAGAGTATATAAATATTTGGGGGTTTGGAAAAAAAAACACATAGTCCTTTACTCAGCTCACTGGTGGTAAATTCCCCTAAATAAAAGGGTCAGCAAGTCTCAAACACTTCTGTGCACATCAAGTTAGTATCAATGACAAACAGGACAGCTACAGTGAGGAGGCCAAGTCTAAGTGCTAGCATCTATACCAGCAAATAAAGCAGCTGAGGGCCAGGAGTTCAGCTGTCACAGCTCTTATCCGTGAACTGAAGAGCCTTTGCCCTCCCTGAAGACATGAACCACAATTGTGCTGCCCACAGGAATGGTCCCAAGTCACAGTCTGGATATTATTTGGAAGACTGCTAATTAGTCTAGGAAAAAAATTGTGCTAAGGAAAATGCTAACTGTTTAACAGCATTGTCAAATGCCTTTTAGTTCTTGGAGCTATGCCATGGCCTTCTTAGTGTAGTTGGTAGCCAGTAATTCCCACCTACAGAAGGGGCATATCTTCAGAAGGGTACAGTCTGAATGGAGCATTTTTCTGCTTCTACAGCAGTTACTTCACCACATTCAACTACCAGACCTCGAGGTATGGCTGTACCTCTGAATTACAGGCTACCCTGTACCCCAGCAGAGAGACTGGAAGACTTATTATAGCTGGAAAAACTAAGACAAAGTGTTATGTTCCACTTAAATGAAACAGTCATACAAAATATCTGTAGAGCTCATTAGTGAAAACACCTTAATTTCACATAAGAACATGAAATTAGTTCCACAAGATATTTGATATGTAAATATCAAGCAAGCTGATGAGACTAGATTGCCATTTACAAGTAGCATATATAAAGTTTTATTCTGTACAATAATGTTCAAGATGACAATTTTCCATTATATTTAAGAAAATACTTTTTCATATTTCTTGCAGATTATATATCGAGAACATAGACTACTGCTTGAATTGTTCTTTTAAGTCATGTCCAATTAAATAGAAGATACAGAATTAGCTCTCAGTGAGCAGAAGCCCTCCTAAAGAAATACCAACACCACAAATAAAAGCAGAGACTATAGTCAGACAAGTCGGTTACAGAGAAATGCCATTCTTAGCCCTAAATAACGTTTCCTCATCTTTTATTTTGGCAAATGATTTGATTACTTAATTTAAATAGAAAAGATCCCTTCTTCTCCCTAGGACAAGATTTTTCTAATTTATATTGATAACACTCTCTTGGCTGACCTCTGTTTGCCAATGTTTCACATAAATACTTGAAAAATAATGTTCTAAAAACCACTTATAAATTCCATCCAAAAGGAATTTATAGAACTGCATTACATTAATCTCAGACCATGGTGCCACAAATCACAGCAACAGGTTAGTGGGTTTGTTTTACTTTTATTGATCTGACTTCTGCTAGATATGCTGGGCTAAGTCACAACTTTTGCAAGGCAGCATAGTCTGGAGCTGATTTTCAAAATACAAAAATATTTTTATAGTTCTCCCAAAGCAGAGAGCCCTAACACTAATTACCTAAAAAATATACATGAAGCACTCTTTGCACTTCTTTCGTGGCACTTGGCAACGAATCACATACTGGACTAATAGAGGGGAAATTTTATAAATTTTAAAAGATGAAGTCTTCATTTTATGCTATAAATTGATAAAGCAAGATGTTTTTGTGGAACAGAATTAGATTGACCCTGGTCAGATTAAAATGACACTAGAATTATAAGAATTACAGAGTCAACTCAAGCAGGTTTACTACATTTAATTATATTTAGCTATGAAAACTACAGCCAATAGACACGAAGTTAACCTTACTGACATTCATGAAAGTCTGTCAAACTGCTGAAATCTGAAAAGAAAAAACAGAGATAGCAGAGAATTAAGTATGGACTTTCCCTACTACACACAGATAGAAGTAACCCAGAAAAACGACCCAGTCCTCCCTGATGTCTAGGTAACACCCGTCTCCTTACTCACTCCACATCCATTCCCTGTAATGAATGCTTTATAATGTTTCTGTTCTTTTTTAAAAATAAATAAATAATAAAATCTTCTCTTTTCATTTTTGTTTACTTCTTGTCAACTGGTGTTATAAATTGATATGGAGCACCTACAAAGAGTACATGTTCAGCTAATGAGAAAGTCTGAAAAATCTTTATTTGTTTTTTGGGGTTTTTTTCTGGTTTGGTTTTCCTTTTTTTTTTTTTTTTTTTTTTTTTTTTTTTTTAAGTAAAGCCAAGATTGTAAAGAAGGAGCAGAAATGAGTGAAGTACATAGACAGGTACATAAGAGCACAATAGCACATAAGCACAAGTAAGTAGTCAGGCAATAAGCTACAAAAATAAAGAGGTGACAAAAAACAAATCAAATAAGATTTTTAACTGTGGTTGGTTTGGGGTTTTCCTAACTGAGAGTCAGTAAAAGATTACTCTTTCTTTCCACTTTCCTGACATGTGAAATAAATATTCCTGAGGGTATTAGTCACATATGGTTCCAACTGCTACAAGATGGCCCTTGGTAAGAATTACAAATCAAATTTTTGTTTTCTTACTCTAAGGGATCAATTACAGGTAGTAAAAGTCAGGAGAAGTAAGCATTCTTCCAAGCTACAATTTATATTGTCTGACTTCCATAAACAACAGAAAGCTTTCTGGGGCTGTGTATGCAAATCAGACCTAGCCAATTCAGTTCATTCATTCTCATCACTAGGCTGCTGTGGTAGATTTTGACAATTCAGACTTCAGGCTTGCTTCCTATACTCCCTACCTTTAGGAGTACTCACATATTCCTAAACTATGTATAAAGCAGACTGCTTTCTTGTTGGATTCAGTATGTTTCCTGAAAAGATCATGTTGCTTTTGAAAGTCCTTTGAAACCAAAACATCCTGCTACATCTCTAACCCTGATTGCTTAAACTAAGTTGTGATGGTGCCATGCCTTTGTTAATGTCCCATTTAACAAAAAAACACAGCTGGTGAAACTTCTGGAAGTCCAATTTCAGTAAAGAATTTATTTTTATTTTTTTTTTTAAAAAAAGGAAGGTACACTGGAGAGATTTAAGCCTCATTTTATGAAAATTTGTAAGTAAAATGAGCGATACATACTGTATTTTACTTGATTGCAAGCAAAGATGTATAACTAATTGTTAACAGTGAATAAATTTGCCCATATCCAATCTCTGCCATCCTTCCCTTGAAGATGACGCTATGTAACAAATCAGTAATTCAACCTTAAAACTGGTGCCAGTTGGTAATTTTGGCTGTGGTGGATTCCAGTAATTCTCTAATGTAGAATGACTGTGAAGTTTTTCTTAAGTACACCAAGGAAACTGGAGATTTGTGTGGAGCTGAGGTACAACAGGTTGAAGTGTATCTGTTACCTATAGGTTCTCTCAAGACTAAGGTCTTCATTTAGTAGAGTTGTAGATCGTACAAACCATAACCTATTCTGCGATTATCACTTGGAAAAGGTATCATAACTAGCCCATATATAATAAAGTTCTTGTCAGAAAACAGAGTCTTCCCTCACCCTCTATTTTTCAAGTATTATGAGTACAGACACATACAGGTATGCACACTTGTTCTAGTAGGATCAAAGATTCCTTTCATGGTCACAAAATCCTGAATAACAGACTTGGAGATTTTAGTACAGTAAAGTTACTCTTCAAAGCACACTAAAAAGTCTAATACTTTTATGTAATGTCATTTTTCTCTTTATTATTTAAAAAAGACTATTCTGTTTAGCACATCCAGCATATGCACCATATGATGCACCAGATGCCTTAGTAATTAATTCATCTCTTAAATGAAAAGTACAATAAATAGTTGCATAAAACAGTGTGTTGATGCAACTGATAACTACACTGACAATTCAAAACTAGAAAAGGAAAAGATTTTATAAAAAGCAATAGCTACATCACAAAATGAGACTGTCAGACTTAACTGGCAACATATGCTTACTTATGCTTCAACTGTATTCTGGAAATGACTGTATATGCTTATATTGCCATGCCATCAGGCTCATGAAGGGTGGCAGCAGAATATCTAAATGCTCCATTTACAAAAATGCTGTGTAAGACAAGAGGATATGTTGAAAAAAACAGAGAGGAAAAGACACATCATATAAAATTAGACTGTAATGCCTGCTTGAAGAGAGTAGACTACTAGTACAGAAGGAACTTGAATTTTATTAACACAACACCACCTATGAGTAACTCCTTAAGCCTTTCTAAAAACATGACTTAATACTGTTAAGACAGGATTTGTATGGAAAGAAGTGCCTATGAATTTCCTTGCAGCACCTGCATCTTAGCTGCAGCCAGTGAAACAAATGCAAAATCTCTTTGCTTGTTGATTAAACAGGTTTGTTGGAGAGGAAGATGGCAAACACGCTTGTGACAAACAGTTTTCAAATATGCATGCATTCTCATGATATCCAATTTGAGATCAATTCTTCTGTCACTTTCTTCCAATAAACTTAATAATTTTACATACACTTAGTGGAAAAAGGCAGTTCCTATAGGGGAAACAAATATTCATTACTGTCTTCCGTATCATCTAGCACGGTTTTGAATGTGTATGCTTGTTTGTCTGGATTTTCCATGTTATATGTTATTATATAAAATACACAATATAATATATCCATATTCATGATGACTCTAAATATACTACTCCTTAGTTACATGAGGAGCAGAAGCAAGTACATTCATGCTTGTAAGTTAAATCATTGAGTATTCTTCACAGAACTCTGCATCTGTTATTGGATGGGACAGAATAGTGCATGATTTACTGAAGCAAAAACAAAAAAACCCAAAAAAACCCCACCACAAAATCCCACAAAATCTAATTGAGATACGGAAGCAAGCCTTGAAAAACATTTTCCACATAATTTTTTTTTTGGGGGGGGGGGGGGCGGGGTTCATCACATAATCAGAAAATGCAGAGTACTGAAAGACAATTTACTCAATCCAAATTTACAAAAAAAAAAAAAAACAAAAACCACCAGCTAAAAACCTTAACTCTTTCTTCACTACCAGCTCCACTGGTAAAGTTAGGAACAATAATGCTCACCCACTTCACAGCGTACTCCGAAACTAAGTATATACAGCGTACAGATAGCTGTTAACAACTTTTAGTAGTATCAACCGCCCTAATAGCACTGTGGAACCTCTGTCCACTAGCTGACATAATGTAGCCAACACTGTTTTCCCACTGGCTGTGTGAAAATAGCCCATTCACAAAACACAGGCTGAACTGCCCTGAGCCCCATTTGAACTCTACATTTCTTGTTAGGCCTCCCACAAAACTGGGCATAAAAGGGAATTCCCATCAAAAGGTACAACCACCAAACTGCCATTTTGTGGCAAGGAAGACTCATCAAGAGCTGATGATAAAGATTTGACACCAAAAGGCTTTGATTCCATCTCCCTCTGGACAAGACTGTTTCTGTGGTCCACAATGGGTTAATCAACCCCTCTCGGCTAGCAAGTAAAGTGTGGAACTCACTCAGTACTGCTTTACATTAAGGAAGTGCTACGAAACTTGGCTGCTCAGGCTCCAGGAAGTGTGTTTAGGGGAAAAGTTTCTCCTTAGTTTTTATTCATCCCTTGACTTAGAAATCTCATCTAAACTGCGCAAAGGTAAAAATCCCAAAACAGCAGGTGTAAACCAGTCCTGCAAGTGTGGCAGGGTGGAGGCAAGTATTATAAGGCTAATGGTTTTACAGTAACATACAGTATGAGCATGTACTGCGTCTCCTTAAATACAGTACAAAACAACTGAGGTTTTCTATTGATTTTCCTGCCCAGAAATTCTCAAAATACTACAAATGCATTTTGTCCCTACTACAATCTGAACTTCACAAGGAGATGATAAATGTGATAATATTGATTAGATTGTGCTAACAGGTTCCAGCTCTTCAAGGTTATATCCTTTAGAGAGTTTGTAAATCTCATTACAGAAATCCGCCTGCTGATATACATAAATAAAGAGTGGCAGAAGGGTTCCAGCATGACAGCTCTCACTGGAGTCACACTGTTCTTCAGACAGAACGTTCAGACAAGCAGGTACAGAGAAGTTCAAAACGGTAGAATCAGCCTGCCTTTTTCAAAGAACGGCCAAAAAAATGTAGATCGTGTATTAAATGAGTGTTACTGACAAAGGGTGTCTGGAGTGAAGCACAATCTTGGGCCTCCCTTGGCTTTAACTGTCAGCTTTGCCAGTAATATGAAGGATGAGAAAATCCACTAAATTGTTCCAAGCACTTTACTTTAACATGCACTTTTTATAGTAAATGAATCTTAACTTCACATGAAAGTGTGTCAGCCTTTCCCTGCTTTGGGGGGCCGGGGGGGGGGGGGGGGGGGGGGGGAAGAGTACATGAAACCACATGCAAAAAATCAAGTACAATGATCTTCTAAATTCCCCTCAAGTCATCCATTCATTTTTAACTAAAGGAGGAAAAGAAGAGGCACTTTTACTAGCTATCTGCTTTTTAAAAACTTAGGATTTCCCTCTGAGACAGCAGGGGGCAAGGGGGACAAGGAAGAGGATAACACTGAAATGGACCAGGGATCCTTCTGTCCTGGTGGACAGAAGGCTGTACAGACTCACCAGTGCATGCTGTCAGCCACGAAGGCTAACAGCATCATCAACAAGAGAGATGTGATCCAGGTAATCATTTCCCTTTACTTGGCACTCATTAGACTGCGTCCAGTTTTGGGCCCCACAATACAAAACACATTGAAAGTGGGAGCAAGTCCAATCAATGCCCGCCAGAACAGTGCAGCCCCCTCTGGAGTGTGTAGCACTTACGCTGTGAGGAGAGGCTGAGCAAACTGGGCTTGCTTGAACCTGAAGAAGTGGCTCTGGGGGAGAGCTAACAGCAGCCCGACTTCACCATGAAAACAACCCAGCAGGGAGCAGGTTCACCAGACAGGCTGTGCAGTCTCCATCCTTGGAGGTTTCAAAGACGCAATGGGAAGAGACCTGAGCAACTCAGTCTGAATTCAGCAGTCACTGCTTTCAGAAGAAAGGTTAGGTTCACAGGCCTCCCAAGGTCTTTTTCAAGCTGAATGTGTCAGATTTGTGTTTGCTGTCTCTATTATCATGCTGCCACTGACAAGCAATCTTACGTGTCAGGGTTGTAGGAACACAGTCATGCCCTGTTCCTTCTGCTGAGCTCTGCTACCATTTCTATTCTCAGCAGTCTCGGTACTCCCGAAAGAAAGTGATTCTATTTATATTTGTTTCATAAAGTGTTTAAAACATCAGAAAAGAATTGCTTACATTATGAAACACAGATCTGAGGTGTAAAACAAATACCAAGGCTGTTCTTTTTCTGAGATCAGACATTGCTTTTCAAAGCAGGAGGTGAGCACAAGTCCTGTTTCCATTAACATGTTAAAGTCATAAGCTTGAATATATTTTTTTTACCAGCTTAGTAACCGTTTTCATGGAGATATGTACAAGCAGAAGCAGGATTAAGATTTGGTTTGTGACAGTAGGGAAGCCAAGTGGAAGAACATGAAACATTTGAATACTCTGATAGTAAGTGCTTGGTAAATTTCTTTATTAGTATCCTGAAACTATTAATTTCACAGATTTTTAGAGGGGAAAAAATCTTCCCAAATTAGTGGGAAGTCAACAACATTTACACTGGAAAGTATTCATTAGGCTTCACACAGTGGAATATATGGGCTCCCACTCCCTGTCAAGAAGCTGTGCCATCTGTGTTTCTGTGGTTTTACCCAAATCAGAAGACAAACTCTGTTCACAACAAAAGTTTCTGAAATCAGCTTTCTCCCAGCAAGGGATTTTAGCAGAAGATTAGTATGTGTGGGGAAAAGCTTCAATTAATAAGTATATCCTATCGATTTGCATTGTGGCATAGACCGATCTTGGAAATAATCTTGAAATCCATGCCACCTTAGTGCTGATACAAATTTTAATAAAAAACATAGGAAAGTTGAAGCTTCTTGCAATCACATACAGTACGACTGAATACGGTCCAAGCCTACAAAAATACCACCGTGGAATATTAATAGTGGTCACCTATTTTAGGAAAATGGCAAGATTAAATGTTGACCCCGAATAAACAGATAGGGAAAAGGCAAGAGACCGATGTCTGTGGTAACATGCCACCTAGTGTTCACCTTCAGGAAGCGTCTGTATTGGTGAGTGTCAAATTCTGAAAAAACATCAATGCCCCAGGACTTGCTTTCAAAAAAAAAGGGTAAATATATTAGCATCTCTATCCGAGTATCTATCCAAGTATCTACATTACATAGACATGGGGGCGGGGGGGGTGGGGGGGAACGTGGAGGAGAGGAACAGAAAACCTGCATGTGCTGGACTTCCTCCTGTTATTGAGTATACAGTTTGAGTAACTCCAGAGAAGAGCACTATCCAATAAAGTTCCATGTCATCTTTTCCTTTTGGTTTCTTCCGAAAAAAGTCTACTGATAACTTCTTTGTGGTTGTGGATGGAAGTTATTAGAAAACTGGTTCTACCACATACAACATGCACAACAGAAGTTTAAGAGAATAGTCCCTATTCTAAAAAAAAATATCCAAACTAGTGACAAGGTTTATTTAAACATAGCAATGAGCTATACACTTTTATTTCTTCATTTGAAATCCTGACATACCAACAGTATGAGTGACTGTAAGGCTGTATCATTCCCTTCCATGCTTCCAGCAACACAATGAAAACCACAGTATCTAATGCATACTAGGTCGCTAAGACCATAAAACACACAAAATCATGGCACAGGCACTCTGACACAGTAACAATTCCTAAGGGATTTGACCTCCTGGGTATTTCAGAGGGTAAAGTGAGGGAAGAATTATATGAGAAATCAGAACAGAAAGTTCACTACAGATAAAGGACACATATGCTGCTCTCTAAAATCAGCTCAATAAGAGTATGTGTCTCTCCCAAATGGACTAAGTAACAGAATTACACTAAGAGAAGCCTGGCAAAACATTACAGACAAGGTCTGACGTAAATTTCAGTTCCACAGAACAGAACATAAACAACTGCATTTCAGGAAGTGTACAGATATATTGCAAGAAACATTCTTAACAGAGCTTGTTTGTGTTAAAAACACAAGTGTACACAATACATTAGTATTTCAAATCTAGCATGCTGTCTTTAATTTGAAAGTATGCTGAGTTACTTTCAAAGTAGTATTTAACTGTCATCCTTCTAAGGAGAAAAAAAAAACCTCAAATGTACCTTTAAGTATTAAGACTGCCTAGCTACCACAAAACAATGAATTGGACTCGGCATGCAACATTTAGGAGTTAAATGGTAACTACTCTTACTATATCTTATTTCAGAGAAAAATGTGCAGACACTGTCAATACACCGATATAAATTTTTCTTTTAGCAAGGCAGACAGACATAGATTCAAATACTGTTAAATAACTCAAGATGCAAGTCAAGCACCTATCACACTGTTAATTATAAAATAAGTCTTTATATTGTAAGATATTTTGAGCATAACTCTCTGCAGAGGTTGAGTATGTGGCACCTCTGGGGAGCCAGGCAGTGATGAACTCACGTAAATAAATATCCTGCCATAAGATGTCCCTGTTGAACTTAAAGTCTATATGTCTTTCTTTTTTTAAGACTATATATACATGCCTTCTTTCAATCATACACCTATTCAAACTACTCTGGAAAGTGAGGCTAAGCTGTTTCATGTTTCCTGTAAAGAGCTTGCCAAAGCTTTAGTTTCAGGGCGCTATTTCCTATTCAGGGTCCAGGTAAACTATATAGCCACAAGCTTTTAGCTCCTACCACTCCTGTCCAACAGGTCAGTTCACCATTAATTCAATATCTGGTTTGGCCCCAGACAAAAGTCCCATGAGTATCAGCATGACCAGCATGTCCTATTGGCCTTAAAGTATACATTTAACACAACAACAAGAAGCCAAGTCATAAATTTCACCTAACAATAGCGATTATCCCTCGCCTTTAACACTGAAATATTGTGAGCTGCCATACAACCTACTCAGCTGTTAGCATTCTAGGTTATTGCTGAAGAGATTATTTTTGCAGTTCAGGAGCAGGTCTTACCAATCAAGAGATGTGGATCAGCTGTAGAAACACAGAGGATTCTACAGAACATTTAATTTGATTACTTCCTTTTGAATTACAGAAATTCTAAAAACTCAAAAGGTTAAATGTTTGCACCTCTTCACACACAGTGGACAGATGGAAATACACAGTGCAAAAGGACAAGACAAGTTTGTTTCCACAGTTGTACAGCTTATGATGCCAGGTATTCTCTACCCTTTGTTCCTACACTTGCATCTTCCAAATATTTATTCTCAGTCTTACGATTACAGAGGCTCAAAGCAGTTATAAATTCAATGTGAGGGGCAACACGTCCGTAAGTCATCCTTCACTCAGACACCTTCTAAACACCAATCTGGATAGAACAGGCGGAAAACAACACAGTTTTCCTTTAAAAATTGCAAGGCTGCGGTCACAGAAATAGCTCGAAGGACAGGGAAAAAAAAAAAAAAAAAAAAAAAGGTTGTTTATTTTAGCACCGGTAAACTTTCTTAGATAAATGCACCGAGTAACTTCTTAGACCGTGCCTGACCCAGCGATTACGCTGCAACAAGGCAGCGCCACAAGGAGCGGCACATTCAACAGCTGCGTGTAAGGGTTTCAAGAGGTGCGCAGGGCATACCTACTGCATGTTGCATGAACGAGGGACAGCTGAGAACCGCCGTCAGAGGGCATCATTCATAATGATCTTCCAAATACGCTCTAGTGAAGTAGCAAGTTATTTTCCAACTCCCTCACGGGCTTCTCCTAGAAGTGCGTGAGGTGCTAAACGCGTCGCGGTAGCCGATTTCCTTTGCTTGCAGCGGGGTTAGAAACCCAGCGGTTCATCGCTCTTCCCGGGAAACTCGACCCTCGGGCTGCCGCCTGTCACGGCGGGTCGAGAATCGCGATCGCAGCAGGTACAGCCCCCCCCGGCGCCGGGGACAAACCCCACCCGACCGCGCTCGGGCCGCCGCTGCCCGCCCGGCTCCTCGCCCCCGCGGCCGGCGCGGAGCTGGGGGCGCGACGCGCGGGAAGGCGGGCGCCCCGCTGAGGGGAGCCGCGCTGAGCGCCGGCAGCTGAGCACCGGAGCTGCCGCCTCGCCCCTCCGACAGCCCCTCGGCGTCGCGGGGTCCGCACCGCCCCGCTTCCCGCTCCCCTCATGCTGGCGCCTCCCTCCCGCCCTCCGGGCAGCGCTGCCAGCGGGACCCTCCCCACCCTCCGCCCCGCCGCGGGAGTCGGTACCGGGACGGGCCGAGGGGAGAGAGGGTACTTGCCCAGGTGGGGACGAGGAGGCTGCCGGGGCGCTCGAGCGGTGCTGAAGGAGGCTGCTTCCCCGCCACGCTCATCTCCTCCCATGCAGCTGGCGTAGTCCTCTCAGACGGGCGGCTCAGCGGGACGCGGCGCCTCCGGCACCGACTCCCAAACGCCCACCCCTACCGGCAGCGCCGGCGTCCCGGCTCCGGGGGGCAGGCTCGCACCGCGCCGCGCTCTGCCCCGCCGCCCGCGGCCCGGGCGGGGCGGCGGCACCGGCAGGGCGGGCGGGGGTGTGACGCGTGGGGCGCCCGTGGGCTCGGAGCCGGGAGAGGAGAGGAAGGCGGCGGCGGCGCGCTGGCTATTTAACTTCGCCCTGCGCCGGGGGGAAGGCGCCGCCGCTCCCCTCCCCTCTGCGGCCACATCCCGTTCGCCCGGCTCTGGGTGCTGCTGCGAGGGCTGCCGCGCTCCTCCTCGGCACGGCTCGGTACGGCACGGCTCCGCTTGGCCCGCCCGCGCCGCTCCCGCCCGGCGCCGCTTCCCTGCGGGGCGGTGCCGGTTTGGGCTCCGGCCGCTGCACCCTTTCCCCGGGGACAGCTCTGGGGCCGCGGCCCTTCTGCCGGGGGAAGGTGGGCGAGGCGGCGGCAGGCGGCGGGGTGGCACCAAGCGGCAGCCCCCCACCCCCCCGGTCTGCGGGCCGGGCCGGGCCTGGCGCGGGGGCGATAACACGGACAGCTGCGCAGGGCCCGCACCGCAGTAAAGCATGAGGCGTTCGCTCCTGGAGCTCTGAGTCGCCACCAGAAGCGGTTTGACATCCCTCGAAATTTCTTGGTAATCTTGGGTAACACAGGGCAATCTGTCTGTCGGCAGGAAAAGTCCCCACCCCTGAACGCTGACATCCCGTTTTGCTCTTTCCTTGATATTTTGGCTTCTATCGAAGTCCCTAACCGTGGCCTGGGCCATCAGTTTTGGGGGAACTTCTTCTAGGTCTGTGGTGGCAATGCTGAGGCTTGATCCTAAGGAGAAAAGGTTCAACCCGGTCCTTGACATAATAGTAGACATATTTTTCTTCCCTGAGGGGAGAGGAGGGAAAGCTTCTTAACTTCTTCCATCAGTTTATATAAGAAGATCAGTGTTTCACGCACATACCCTTCTGTTTTCTTATCTAAGTGTAATTGCAAAGATGCCTCTGTTCCCTTTTGAAGCCTCTGCCTTGTGATGCAAGGATGAGATGCTATCATACACAAGTACATAATGAGGGAAAAAAAGGGGTGAGTGGAGCTGGCCAGACTTTTTCTAAAGTTAGTTTCAAAGATATTTTTTCTACCCAATATTACTATTATTTTTGTAAAAGCAGCACAAGAGTTAAGTAATAAAGGAGTGTGCATAATCTTCTACTTGGAGTTAACTGCATACAAAATGCTGCCTGTCGTTGCTGTCTTTCACCATAGTATGAACTCCTCTCTCCCCCGGTCTCCCTGTCCAAAAATAGACTTCTCCGTAACACCACATTTTACCACAAGCAAATGCTACTTGCCATCTCTCTACTGATTCATCTTTGCATGTACCAGAGCTCCACAGAAGCTGAGGAGAGGTGGACAAAAGGGCAGCTTGCTTTGCAGGGTTATGGGGTTTCTGTTGTTCTGCAGAGGTGCTTGCAGCCCTCCATCTGAGCCTGAGTTGTCACTGTGCCTAGAGGCTTGGAGTTTGCCATGCAGCAAGGAGTCAGTGCCATTCTCCTAAAGAGGTGGAGGTTGTACTCCAGCCAACCTGCCCATATCCATCCAGTGCACAAAAAAGCCATTTATCTCACTCCATGCCTATAGAAAAGTGTGTGACAGCATGCTGGCAGTGTGAAATGTTAGAGGAGAAGACTCTAGGCCACAACCTGACAAACAAACCTGGCGCATGCAGTGAGCTGGCACTGTAAGAGGTGTGAGTCTTTCTGCTCAAGGAAAGCAAAGCCACAGAGATGAGCTGCAACCTGTTAGAGGGTGGGTTGCCCCAGGCTCATTGGGCCAGGAGTTGCCAGGAACCAGCACATAACAGTGACTGTCCCAATAGATATTTGATAGTATGGATAATAATTTTGCTGTGATTACAATCTTGTTATCACATCCAGCTTTTCTTCTCATGATTCTTCTTCATGCTTTCCTTTCATAAATATGGTGCATAAGTGGGGACTAAAAAGTGGAGATGCAAGTTAGTGTAAATACAAAATATGTGGCATAGCAGTATGATAATATGCGGGGGATATATATGGGAAATGACTTACAGAGATGAGTAGAAAGCCCTTACTTTTCAGAATGTTTCTATTTATCTACAAGCTGTACTTTTTAAACTTAAAAATCTTTGATGATTGGATATAATAAGACTTGCACAAAATATATAACTTCCTGGGAAGTTTATCTTAACATTGACAATTACATAAATGATTCCATAAATGAAATTCACTGAAAACTGGGTAGCATCAGACAGCTAAGGAACTATTAATGCTTAGGGTTTTTTTGGTTTAATGAGTACACCTCACAGAATGGTATTTTCATATGGTCTTGCTGTACTGAAAGTAAGTGGGTATATATGATTTAGGGGAAGATTAGGGGAAAATAAATTCATTATTTTGTATGTAATTTGAGCTAAGCTAGTTTGTGATAGTCTAATAAATTTATTTCAGATAATCAGGTTTAATAGCTTAGGAAACTTATGAGCTTTTTAGGAGTTGGTGCCTTGTTCAGTTTGTTACTAGTGAAAAGCTTATGTGCATTTTTCCCTTCTTTTTCGTAAATTTGTTAGTTTCACTGCATCCCTGATCCTGCAAAAGGTTTTGCTTTTGCCATTCCTGAAATATAAAAAATAGAAGCTAGCTGTTAAGTAGCTGTTTCAGTGATGACTGTTTTTATATTTCTGGATTACTTTAAATCCTATAATTTGGAATAAGGCAGTCATTTGAAAATGGCTAACCCTTGAGATTTCATAAAAATCTACAAAATATCAAGAAAGTAACCATAAAAAGAGACAGTAAGTCAAGAGAATGCTGAATGTTTTCAATAATATACCATGATTTTAAGTCATACTCATGGTTTTGGGGTGTTAGGTTAGATAATGCCCAAGAAGTTTCATTAAGATCTGATGACAGCTGACAACAGGAAAATTGAAGATCATGTGAAAGACTTGAATAAAATCAGCATTCATGAAAACAGAGGCAAACTGCTGAATTTGGAAATTATTGTATTACAGACCTGTCTTTATTTTCTTCTAGTTTCATACACATGCTTGTATTTATACAAAGAAACACACACACAGATGATACTTGGCTTAGAGAATGGAAACAGAAGAATATTACTGCTAAAACAATAAATAATTTATTCTACTGAACCAAATAGATGTCAAGGTTAAAGGCTTTTTACAGAGAAGTGGATGAAAGAGTATAATTAGATTTTTCCAGGAAATGTAAGTATGTCTTATTCAGACATTACAAATATTTCTCTGCCTATAACAAAACATTCACACAGCTATTGAAGTCAAGTTGTTGTCTTTAAATATAAACTCCAAAATTTGCAGATGTTCCAGTTTTAGTTTTTATACGTTAATATTTGCTGTATTCATCAGGAAAAAGACCCTTTAGTAAAACTTAATTGCATTGTGAATGTCATTAAACTTAATATTTTACTACCAAAATAAATGCTCCTTCATTTAATTCTGTGTTGTGGGAAGAGATCAAAGCTATAGGGAAGTAAAGCATACTATTCTAAGGAGTAGAAGTTAGAAGTTTCTGACTTGGAAATCACATGTAAGGCAAAGTAAAACCACGACATGTCCCAGGGAAACTGCTGCCTGTCTTGATGAGGATGCTGCCATTTAGCCACCACTATCCCACGATTTAGGAGAAGGAGTAAGAAAGACACTGGTAAACTGACATCAGCATTAGACCGGTATCTCAATCTGCTCTCCCCTTGCCACTTTTATTGTGTATTAAGCTCATGAGTAAGGGGCAAATTACAGGGAATAACAACTTGACAGCCCATCAGAAGACAATAATGCACCAGAGGCTGCTTAAAATAAACAATGATAAATCGCTAAAATTTCACAAGTATGTTATTTTGCTTCTGAAGACATACGCTTCCTTGCTTTCTTGACTCTGTAATGTGTATCAAATACCCTGTAACTCACTGTCCCAGAAATTTCCTCAGTTCATTGCCTAGGGTAAGAAATTGTGACCGTACATACAGTAGTAGGAAAATGATAAGAAGCAGTAAAATTACCCATAACATCAAATGAAAGCAAGGGACTGCTGTACTTCAAACAAACAAAAACTTCCCTTGAACAGCTGTTCACTGAGAAAGGGTGATTGGAAAAAGCATCTCATGCTTTTAGGGCAGACAACTTTAACAGCAGCAGGTGGGAGAGATGGTAAGGTCCATCGTTCCCTAACCATCTCTCCCCACTCCTGACCTGCTTATTGAGGTGCAGGTACACCATACTAGGGCACCCTGCTGGCAATGTCCAAGATTTACTATGGCAAACCAATACTATTTCAGCTGTCACTACTGCAGGAATGAGTATTGACAGCATCTATCAGGAGTTCAGCATCCCAGGCTACTCAAGAAAGCAATTTGTCATTGCTGCCCTGCCCTGAGCTGGTTATTATGAAAGACAATCAAAAATGGATATCTGAACAACTGGACATCTGAAAGATGTATTCCCAGCACGTGTTTATAGAGGGATATTGGACTGATCAGTGTGTATTCTTCAAAATCAGACAACACTGATAACACTGAAAACATCAATGTAGACTTCCAGCACTCTTTGCCAGCTGAGAAAAGAAGCAAGTGACTAGATGACACTGGAACCAAGCGGGATTTTAGTATCATTTCTTGCAGCTGCTGATAAACTACTTATTTTTAAGCATGTTTTTTTTTCACTTGCCTGTCCTTGAAGTCTGCCTTGTATTACCAAACTGAGGAGCTGATGTTCTGCAAACTGTAGTATTTTATGTGCGCTGGTTCCCTACAGACAGCAGCATGCCAGGATGTTCTGTGGAAGGTATGCCAATATGCAAGAGGGAATACAGTATTTTGTGGCCAAAGAAAGCACAAACAAGTGCTCAGCTTGTCAGAGGGGGAAGAGATGAGTTCTGGAAACCTATTGCCACTACTTAGTTTTATCCAACAATTGCTTGGCACCAAAATAATTGCCAGTTCTGAGAACAGGCACTAGGATATAGAAATCCCTCCTTCTTGGGAAGTGCCTGTGTCACTGTGATAGCGTGTGATGCCCCTTTCGCTCTGGTTTCTGCTCATTGCATTTGGTAGCCAATGTATAAGCCTAATTGTGTGCTATTAGTCATACCATATAGTTTTTTTGCTTAGATTCATTTGAACTAAATCTATCTGATCCTATGAATGTGTGCAAGTAGCCAAGACTCATTTAATCAAGAAAGAAAATGTGTTTCACAAAGAAAGTAAACTTGATTGTAAGTCAAAGCACTGGTAAGTTATAATCAATGAACAGAGGCAATGTTATGTGGTTTGGGTCACCAATAAATACATCAGATAGAAACTTATAAGCATATAATTCATGGCCTACCTCTGCCAAAAAATCCATAGCCTTATGTGTGGAATAATTTCAGTACTGATGGACATGAATTTTATGGATTTTTTGATTAATTTGTGGGTAATTCATGAGAAGAATCAAGGTGCAATACATTTCTTGAATTGTTCAAGTAGCTTCATTACCACACCATACCGTACCATACCATACCGTACCGTACCATACCATACCATACGCTATGGTATTTTTTAATCAATTCTCAGCTCATTTTCAAAGCTGAGTGGCTGCAGCTTCATTTGAGAGGGGCATGCTTTCTTAATAAGAAAGTAGAAGTGGACAATTAGAAGAAAGTAAGAATTTTACTGCTAGTTTTATTGCTTGAAAAATGCTAGGGGAGTCTATGTTTAATAGTCCCCATGCAAAATAGGATAGGAAATAAAAGAAAATGTTCATTGCAGTGGTAATATCCCTTTTCTGCTCATCTTTCTACAGCAGTGCAAAAATTTGCTGCATGTTCTGGCACCACAAAACATTCTTTATTTTTTAACCTAATATTTCTCTAGCTTTTAACCTCTGAGGTTTACAGTTATACTTGAATTCTAAGATACAGGAGAAAACATGCCAAATTTTCATACCAAATGACTTTTCCAAAGACATTTAGCTACCTTTATCAAGTTATTTGTAATTTTATTTTATATCTACATTATTCAGTCTTACTAACACAATGGACAAATACAGCACTGATTAAGCTTATTTCCTGTCATTACAGAGGAATTAAATACAAACATTAAGTGAATCTAAACAAAAGCAACTAGTATTTTTTTACACACCCTTGTGCTGCAAGCAGCTGACCACAGGCTTTCTAATAAACTTCACAAGTAACTTCAGGACTTTTCAGCAGTTGTCTTAGGCAATTACGAGTCTTTAACAGCAAAACGGCATAGGAGTTAGGAGGCTATTGCCAGCTTGGTTTTGCTTTAGCTTAACACTGAGTCTGGACTTGTATGGTCTAAGTGAGCACAGCAATGAAAAAGTCGTCGTTGCGTAAGTAACCTGAGGGGAATAAGAAGAGGCAGGGCAGTCAAACAGACCTGTATAAAAATAACCCTAAGCAGACCCAAAGCAGAGAGAAAAACAAGAGCAAACTCTTCCCAGCAGAGAACTCAGGTCACTGGTGACCCAGCACAAACCTTTCCTCTCCTCAAGTGAGGCTGGCAGTGTCAGTTTTAAGATTCTGAAGGTCACGGGAAGGGTAAGCATAACACTAGGAGATAGGGTTAGATTGCAGAAAGTCAGCATATAACTGAAAGAATAAAATTAATGAGGATTAGCAATAATTGAATAATTTGGAATACATGTGTTAGTATCATTGTAACTGGATTAATATATGTCTTTGTTGTATTAGGCTGCCAAGACGCTAATTAGACTACTAATAAATTCATGGCTCTGCATATGACGAGTGTTCTGTTAAGCTAAAAATAAATTGCTTGTGGTTTAATGCAACAAAGTGGTGGAGTATGAAGACAATATAGGCAAATCTTTAAGGACTTGCTGAAAAATTGGGAGGGAGAGAGAGCTGTGTGAGGTCTCTGCTTCATTGATGAGAAGGAGTAATCAGAGGAACCCCATTTAAATGTCCTTGAGTAAGGAGAAGAGTCTTCTTCTTCTTCCCTGGAGGAGAGCAGCTCTAAATGTGTAGAGGAGGCAACAAAGCTCGAAGACATAAGAAATTAAACCCTGTAGCTCTGCAGAGGGGTGAATAAAGCCCAAGGGGATAACCACCGTTTCTACTGTACAGAAGAGGAAATCCTGCTGGATTACTATTTCTGAGGAAGCTTCTAGGAGATTCACTCTGTCTCACACACATGCTCACACATGCACACGCAGGTGACCCAGTTCAGTCCTGATCTGGGGGGCGGAGAGGAGGCTTTTCTTCTGGAGAACAGGCTTTTTTTTTTAAAGTAAGGTTAAAACCAAAAAGCTGAGTGCCAATTGGAGGCGCTAAAATGCCTTGGACTAATAGTAATTGGAGATACATGTGTGCAGCTGCCAAAATAAATTTACGTGCAAGCAAGATGGCATCTGGTTTAGTTGCATTAAAATGCTCTGTGGCCCAGTATGGCCCAAATGATCTTTGTACCCCAGTGAAGGTAGTTATTCAACCAAAGCTACATAAAGTAGGAATAACTTTGATAGATTATCAGGGAAAGAAACAGCCTTTTCAAATTCAGAGTATTTTATATGAGATGATGTTCTCAGACTTTTACGATTTCAAGTGCAAGACCTGTATCTAATATGCTGTGACTACACAGATATCCTGTATGAGGAATGTAAAATCATATGGGTTTTCTAGATCCCAGGTGGGATTTAAATAGCAGAGGCAGGGCTTAGATACAATTTTGAGTGCATATCAGAACAGAAGTTCTAAATTTAATCAATATAAAGAACCATGCCTATAATCCTATTACTTGCTTCCCCCTCACCAACCTACCCCCCACCTTTCTGTGATTTCCTTTAGGAAACTGGCATATTCAATAACAGGTTTGTTCCATTCAGCTCCTTCAGATTTCTTCGCAATTTTGCTTTAATCTACTGAAAGACAATACATAAAACTAGCCACTGATTCAATTGCTACTCTTTCTGTCAGAGGTGTGCTGTTTACTCTGAATTCTTATTAACATTTATGTCCAAGGGAATTTGCAATGAGCTTCAGTGAGATGAAGATCCAGCTGTAAATGTCATACTTTGTGTAAAAATGCTGTTACTATTCTGATCAAGTCAGTGGCCTTTTCTCCGTATGCTCAGATACAGTTTTTATTAAGCGAGAGATAATAATTTAGTTAAAATAACCTGCATATAATTATTACTTGATGCTTTAGATATACTTTAATTGATCACTTGTGACCTTGAATTCTTGTAATTCTTCTTGTAATCATCATCTACTTTTGTGGCCCCTTACCAATTGTTAGGTTCCTTCTGCTTTTGATACCAGTTGGGATTTATGGGTTTAGGTTGGTCTGAAATACCATCCAATTCTATACATATGGATAGGCTATACACTGTAAACAGGAAATCAGAGAGCTGAAGAACTCTTTACTCACCAAGGATATTTTATAAAAGCCATTGTTAATGTTTTATGCAAGAGGATAATTTGGACAAAAGGTAATTAATATAGATAAAATTCTTTTTGACATAGAATTTGTTTGCTGAAGAATGAAAGGGGATTGTATAGATTCCTGTTTGTATAGTAAGCACAAAAACTACTGCTGCAAAAATGTTAACAGCACTTTTTTGTTTGTTTACTTGCTTCTAGCATTCTTCATTCTATTTAATTTTGTTTCTTCTCCATTGAAAGTGAACTATTCTATTTTAGGTTCTATAAATTAAGGAACTGCTTTAATCTTCTATTGCAATATTTAAAAATGAATGCAGTTATATATTTACCTGCATTGTCATTGTAATGGAAATAGTGAATAGTGAAAATCAAATGTGATTTTGGCCCCAAAGACACTACTGTTAATTATGCCCAGAGAAAAACAGTGTCAAGAAAGAAGAATCTGAATTAAAAGGGAAGTATTATAATATTATTTTCAAGGAATCATAGAACTCTGGAAACAATCTGGATTACTAAACAGTTCAAGAAGATCTACCCAGAGACTCTAGCCATATATAGTTTGAACTTTTTCAACGTACCAAATAAAGTGAAGTTCAGTTCTATGCTCCTACAAAGAAGAACAAGAAAAGAGGCTCCAATGCAGGTAGTAATACACAGTAATAAAAGTGTAATCAAATTTGATAGGAAATTGACATTTTTTGTCTGTCATGTTTAAGACTTCAGTGTGTATCATTTCTCACCATAGACAGCAGTCAGTTACTGCAGGTTTCCCCTAAAGAAAAAAAAAACCAAAAAACTAAATACATAGTAAAGAAAAAAACCCAACAGCTTCTTTAAAAAAAAAATTAAACTCCAAACCAACCAAACGAAACCAACCAAACAAAAAAAGATACATGCAGTCACAACAAAGTATCTGATTTAATCTATGATGACATATTTAAACATGATTCTAAAATTCCAAGGGAAGGTTGAGGAAATAAAATGGCAATGCAAGTAGAGCTAAAGAAGAATAACAAAGAAATCTTCTCACTTAGAACCGTCATTAACTTCTTAAGTGTCAGTGGGTAAACCACTTATTATCTCGTATTTCCCAATTTTTACTCTGTACAATTAGGTTTGCTTTTTTATTGGAGGAGTATTATTGGACAAATAAACTAGGAATTTTGAGGAATAAAACTAACATCAGGATATAGTGAACTAAATTAGGTCAAGACACTTATTACATTAACTAGTACAGAAATTAATCTGCTCTGAGGCAGTGCCTGCAATTTTCATTTGTGGGAGAATAGGAAAAAAATCAATAATAGATTATGTAAAGAGAAAAGACATTAGCTTAGGCTGTTTAAAGGTGAGAAAGCCTTTTTAGTTTTAATAGCCATAATATATGAGTCCATAGTTCCACGATGAGAGCAATTTGGTGATAGCACTTGATTAAGAAACTTCCACATCCATCGTATGTGTGCTACCCCTTGGCTTGTGCCAAAGCAATTTTGTTTGTATTGCTGTAGACCACATTCCTGAACCAATCAACATTAAAAATTACCTAGTAAAATGGAATTTGCTGCTAGGGGAGCCGATACAACGGAGAATCTCAAAAGCCAATATTGCTAGCAAATCCCTCATAAATTGAAACTTGAGATAAATTATGTGAATATGTCCCAGGAAATGGAAGATTTAAAATGCTCTAAACAAAAAACCAAACAGTCAACCCCAAATAGCCCCTAATATTCCATCACTCATTGAATTTACCAGCTATGACTACACAAGCAGTAATGTAATTAGTATGGTCCAAAAATATGGTGCAGAAATAGAGAACAGGTGTGAAGACCTTATGCCTATACAATACATTTCAAGGAGAGTAATTTTTATCTGGTCTCCTGAGCTGAATGCTCCAGCAGTTGGAGAGCAGCTTTGAATTTTATTTCCAGCCAATGCATCGTCATCCTGGATGAATACCCAAAAGCAGTTTAAGCACTCTGAGACCACTCCACAGTGCTGACCCAAGCATAAGTCAGAAGATTCACTTCAGAAGTGAACCCAAACTAAAACTCTAATGTAGATCTATCTTTTTTTTCCCATCTCTCTCCTGAGAAGGTATCAAAAGACCTTGCTATTTGCTTAGGGCTTTCCTCTAAGGTATGAAGGAAGATCCACAAAGACAACTCTGTGTGGTGAACAGCACACCAGTGAGAACGGTTCGTGCTCAGTATCATCTCGGTACAAAGGCCTTTAATAAATATAAAATACATTATTAAAACTCTAAGCTTGTCTGAAAATGAATGATGACCTAAAAGCCAGATTTGTCCTCTCCTCCTGCCCAGGAAGAGAATTCCAGAACAGAGGGGGCTGCCTTCTGTCCTCTCACCATTATGGCATTTGACCATAGACCATCTCCAGTTTTGCAGTGTTGCATAGGAAGAGAGAGATGGACCGATTCTGTTATTTGAGGGTTATAAATAATGGGCAATTTAATGAAGATGCTGGATAGCAAGTCAATGTGTTGGACTCTCACATTTAACCACCCAATAGAACAAGATTTTGAACAGTCTTGCTACCCCGTTCTACGTTATCTGCAACCTGTTTTCTTTTGTACCAGTTTAAAAATATTATACCACACTAAATGAAAAAGATATAATCACTTTAAAATGAAAAAGATATAATCACTTTAAAGAAATGGTAAGCCATCTTCTAAAGAACTATGTCTGTGAAGCTACTTCTCCATACATCTGTGCAGTAGCTATAGGGTACTGATTAGGCAACCTATATGTCCAGGTTACTTTAGCAGGAATTTACATGAACCATACGTTTATTTTAGTGAGTTGTGCACTTTTAAGAATATATTTGTGCAATGCAGTAATTCATCAACACTTTTCCTGTCACTGGGATTTTCCTAATTTATTTGTGTAACTGCTAACATCAAAGTTTACTCCTGAAATAAAAGGTTGTCCCATTTCATAGCAGAAAGAATTAAAACATCAAAGTTTGCTAGTGGTTCAGTAAATTTGTATGTTAATTTTTAGTGCCTGACAGAAATGCCTCACTCACTCAGAATTTTGAAGCTTTTCCAGTAAGGAACAGTTTGCCTTACAGAAATACAGAATAATTAGTGCTTTCATAATTAATCTATTAGGGAAATATTTTACCCAAAACAGTTGATGCCAACCTATGCCAAGTCATTTGATATGGTAAAAAAGCATTTGTTTAGTTTTAAAGTAAGGAAAATTTTGAAGTACTGAGTACATCTTTGATCTCAAAAGTGCATTCTTTATAGCATAAGAAAGGCTACAGTGTATCCTTAAAGAAAGTTCAAGACACAACATCGAGGCAGTTTTCTTTCAGAAAGGTCAGATGCTTTTGTTAAAAAAAAAAAAAACAACAACAAAAAACCCCAAAAAACACAACCAAAAAAACCCCACAAAACCACTTTTCCTTTAATGAAAAGACGTCTGACATACTCAAGCATATTTCTCCATTGTATCCTAGAATGACAGATCAGCGTAGTTCCAACGCATATAATATGGTAATCTGATTCATTATTTTTCCCCCTGCTTATATTTCAGGGTCATTTAAATCCAAGAGCTTCAAAGCAAACTACAACTAAAACTGTTTTCCTTAATTCACTTATTTGTATTTTAAGATGTTCTCATGTGTCAAAGAATCCAACTTATGCCTCATTAAGAAATAAAAAATAAAAACTGAAGCAAATGATCAGCTGCTACTCTATTTAAAAAGTGTTGGGGAAATCTGCTATTTTCCATGAATATTAGAAACCAATAATATTAGACCATTCTAATAAAATTCATCAAGGTAGTCCACTATGATCAGGTTTTGAAATGGGCAAATTTTTCAAAAGTACCCTCTGATCTGCAAGTTTCATGTTCTGTGCCTGCCATAGATAGTATCTCTGTTTGAATCTGCAAATTGTTTTGTATTGTGAAGTCTTGTGCAATTTGTGCTATTACTAGTTTGTGTAAGTGCTAATGTTGGTCATAGCAAACTTTCTGGGAGCTGTGTTTGGAAACCCAGTGTAGGTATAATATTATAGGTAATGCATTTTGTACTAATATTAAAATTTCTTAGTATTTCTGTACTGTTTATCTTGAAATAGACCTTTCATGATAAAAAAAGTATGAACAGACTTCTTCTCCTTTGAAATTCCAATGTTATTTTTGAAAAATACTTTTGGGCCTCTGTGTCCATTTGCTAACATTGTCACAGTTCAGTGTGAATTACAATTTAGATTTAAAATGTAAAGACCAGTCATCGTTATTCCATTTTCCAGATTCTGCCTCAGCTGAAATAGTGTATTAATTTAAATAAACTGAAAATAATGTGCCTTACAAAAATTTTACAAATAGGCTGGTAAATTATGTAGGATTAGAACAACCTGGATATTATAAAAAAACCCACCATGATTTGTTATCATATTAGCTAGCATAGCTGAATAACTACGCTAACCAAGATTACTTTTGTGATTTAGGCAGGTATTTTGTAAGGAGATACTACCCCATTTAGCTCCTGTTGCCTGGCCAGGGGAGTTCACAGAGAGAATTGCAGCCCCTCCGGGGACTTTCTCCTTGCCATCCTTGGGGAATGCATGGCACCTTGACATACGCTTGTAGAATCGTAACTATAATATTAGGTATGAGTAAAACTAGCAGTAAAAAACAGAATGTATGTAAAATCTCTGAACCTTGTGATCTTTCACTGTGGCAGAATACCTTTTAAAAAATGCTGTCAGTTTTGTAGGGGCGAAAGGCACTGGAAAACAGCAGGGTTTGGGGTTTTTCTTTTTTTCCCTTTTACATGGGATGTTGCCTCTGCTGCTGCTGCTGCTGGTAATACTTCATCTTATTGGCAGCATAATAACATTTTTCTCAGTGTTGTTGCAAGTAGAGGTGCTTAATGATAAACATAATATCAGTCAGTGACAATAATTTTAGGCCTCTTATATCTGCAGAGTGCAGTCATTTTAAATGTCTCATTTGGTGGATTGTGGGTTTAGAATTAGTTAAAATCTTATAAAAGTGGCCACATAACTAAAAACATTTCTGTTTTTCTCTACTTTCTACCTGCTCTCTGGTGTAGCCAAAATATATATTTTTCTGTGTGAGAAAATCTGCAGAGAGTTTACTTTTCCTCTTTGGTACACAGAGGCTCAAGTAAACAGCATCTGTAATATCTGACCTTCTGTGCACAGATTCCCCAGTGTGCCCTGAATCAACCGAAAAATCCAACCCCTTTGTATTTAGAACCCTCAACGTATAGGGATATGCTGTAAGTCAATCAAGATCAAAACATGTAAGCAAATTCTGATGATTTCAAAATGAAATAAAAGAAGTAAAATCCATGGATTTTCTTACACTTTCAGAATTCATAATGTGTTTCAGAAAGGTCTGCTGAAAACCAGTTTTTCATTGCAGAAAGCAGTAGCTGATATAGTCTCAAGGCACATATTTCAATTGCCCATCACTTTCCTAAGCTTCGAACTTTGAGGAACAGTTTCCTAAACCTAATCTCTTTCCACAGGCTTGTTATTTCTCTTTAAATATAAATTAAGCAATTTTTAGAACACTGTGAAAAAGGGGAAAGAAATATGTTTCCCTCACACTAAAACCAAAGCAAAATAAACAGAAACACTCCTGCTGCTGCTGGTATCAAGTGCTGAAACTTGGCATGGAAAGACCTCTTGCTGTGGAAAAGTGCCTCGGCATGTTCTAGTGAACATTTGCTTTGAGCTGACCAGACTGTGAGAGGTCACAAATCACATATTCGTTATGTACAATAGATTTGCTTTATACATTTTTGCTAAGTTTGTAATATAGGAAGGTTATCTCCTATGCTGGATAATGAAATGTATTCTGCAGGTGCACAAATCCAAGGAAAAGCTTCAGCAGGAGTCCTGCTGTTGGTAGCATTCATCAAAAAACGTTCATCAGCTGTAATGCAGACTGTGAGGTCTGCAGCAACTGAGTCAAAAGCTCCCTTTTCTTCCCAAGAAACCTCAAAACTCAAGGAGCTGTTGTTCTGCTTCCTTCCCCTCTTGCGCAATGTGGGAGTCCTGTGGGTGAGAGCTGTTCTTGTGGCCCTTTGTGCAATGGGAATAGTTTCTGTCCTTACCATGCGGGTAGCTGGGCCCTCGCTAAAGATGCCTCCTGGTTTGACAGCTGTCTGCAAGGATGCCCACACAAGCCAAGGCTGGGCACCTGTTTCAGATAAATGGAATGAATCCAGGTATTCTTCCTCTGTTACATTAAGAAATTCACCTGAAGTCTCTACCTAAGCATGGGCTTCCTTCAAAGCTGCATGTATTCTGTGATATGAAGTGTGGCCCTGAGACAATATTCAAAATATATAGTAGTGACTTCTGATACAAAGACGGGGGCAGAAAATAACATAGATACCACAACACTGATGAATTTTTCATTAGTAAGTCTTCCTTTCAATAGTTTTATTTGACAAGATGTCTATTTCAAAACTTTTCATTCTTTGATGTATCTTAAGTGGAATTATTTTTTCCTGTACAACTGATGCTGTAAGACAATTGAAATATTTAAGCAAAAACATATAAACATTTCAAGTAGCTATTTGACTCTGTGACATGTTCAAGCTGCTTTAGATGTGCTCTTTTTACTCTTTCAAGGCCAGATAGTGTTTAAGGAATGAGGTCTGGAACGAATGAGAACATATGTGAATATATGAAGTGTATTAGAGAAGTGGAAGACTTTAAAAATGTGGAAGCCATTGACATCTTCTGTGATGAATACTCAATTAAATTTTTGCATGTCAGTTTTGAATAGTGTGTTGCTACTTAACTAAATTCTACGATGTCTCAGCATTCTAATTTTGGAAGTCCTGTTAGGGGCAATGCTTACAGTAAGGGAATGAATACTTCAGTCATTAAAAATGTAGGAGGACTTTAATGGAATTGCTGCTCTTGAAACTTAAAGAAAAGGCAGACAGACTTGGAAGGAAAAGTCTTGGCAGACAGAACTTTCAGTAAGCTCCTAATTGACTTAGGATAAGAAGTCTATTAATAGTGAAAGGCTTATGCATTTTTGGAAATTACACAAGTGGCAATTTCTGTAAGGTTAAACAAAGAGATAAAAAATGTTGTGAAGTGTACCCAAGCCTTGTAACAGACATTAAAATGATTATTGGGTTGGAAAACTATTCATATAGTTCACATTTTATTTGAAAAGTCACTGTCAGTAAGCCAGATGTCTTTAATGTATTACAGACATGACATTAGCTAAAGTTAGATTCATGCTATCCTTATCTCCTTTTTTCTTGTCCATATGACCTATAAAAGTCACAGAGATCTTATGCAGAAGCTACAAGACTGTTCCCAGATAATCCTTCAACATAAACTCAGCTGGGTTTATGGCAGCTTTGTACACCTGGAGTGGGAATAGAAAAAGCAGCCTTTATATACCTGACCTGTAATCCAACCCTGTAGCAAAGAAAGGTGACTGACTGCCAGTTAGTAACTTGTATGGGGCTCTTTCCATTTCTTTTTTCCTTCTGGAGGACAAATCAATGAGCCAAGGGTTCTTAATTTTCTTAGTATTGCTTCTTCTCAACACACATAACATACACATTTACATGAATCAGTTATCGACCTGAAGTGATTGCAAGCACTAACCTTTCCAGGCACCTGTGCTAATATACTGAGGGCTGGATCTCAGAGCAAACTGTCTAAAAAATTAGCTCTAACATGTTTGAGGCAAAGGTGAAACTCTTAAATCTTGGAGGCATCAGCTCTTCCCCATGTAAAATGCATCAGAGAGCTAACAAAATCATTTCTTAACAGATTAAGTAGTGTCTGTAACTTGTAAAACTCTAAAGCCTACTGTAATAGAATAGAAACTGGAGTAGATAAGGAGAATATTGTGATCTGAAACTAATATAAAATTTTATTTAAAGAAAGAGGTTTAAGTACAGGGGTTTTTTATTTTTAAAAAAGAAATTAAATTATTTCAATGTTTCATGTAAAGAAACATTTTCATGTAGGTATAATCATCATAGCGGAAACAGAGCAGCAAAGGCAATAAACAAATCCTAATAAACAAAATAACCTAAAAAGAATAATCATAAAGCACCATCAATATGAATTCATTTTAACCTCAGTGTCTCAGCAATGGGATGCCTTTATTCATGCTGGGATATGTGCCATGCAAGAGGTTATTGCTTTTTGTCACATTGGCTCAAACTCAGAGCCGGGGAGGCTATAGTAATGTTCAAAATACTACAAGATTTAAGGTTAAAAAAAAAATCAGGAAAGTGATATGAGCACTGTGAAAAACCTGCAATTTTTAGTTTTATAACAGTAATGGAGCAAGAAGAAGCATGCAATCTCCAGAGAATACACCAAGAGGAAAACAGAATGAATCAGGAAAGAAAGATGGGATGTAGGTACTGCAGCTCTGTGACCAGACTGTACTTGTGATCCCGTGAAAGCAAACAGGCTCGTGGGTGACCTTTGGGGAAAACAGGTAATGGAAATCACAAACAACAGACCAGAAAGTGTAAAGACTTTTAAGAATATTGAGATTATAAATTGATTCTTTTGCTGATAATTTGGACACAGTTGGGAAATCACAAATATTTTTGAGATGATCTGTTTAAATATTTGGAACTCAAGAACTCTTTAAATATAATGTAAAAACACACCCATCAGAGAGTACATTAACATTTTTGTCTGTTTATTTTTAAACGTGACTACTTTTCATGACTATTCTTAGGATGGCAACAGACCCATCAGTCATTGAACTTAACTCCTCTCTGCCATAGTTGATATAGTAAATAGAATGATGTATGCAGTTTCAAACAGTAAGTCTGACTATGACAGCAAGCTTGGTAGGCTTGAAAGAAATACACTAGCATTATCTCCCGGTTCCTTGCAAAATATTTAGCTGTCCTCTATCTACCAGCTTGCTCTAATCTCTTATTGGTCCTTATCCTGGAAAAAAATTTTCACAAGGTTAGTTTTTAGTATCAGATTAGAAGCACTGAGTAGTAAAATTCAACGGCTACTTAGTGCAAATGTGTATTATTAGACCCAAAAGAGAAGAAACAGAGTGAAGGTTTATAGTCCATGATTTACAGGTTGTCAAGCTATGCAATTTCATTACACCTTTTAACGTTATGTTCCACTGGAACTACTAAGAGATGCAAATTTCAATATCAGTGTGAAAAGTTTGAAGGTTCATTCAAGGCATATTCAGTATTCGAAGGTGAGTATAACCCAATGTGAAAGTTTTACCTGATGTTATTGACTATGCTCATGGCTGTATAGTACCTCTTATTTGTCAAAAGAATTTCAAAAACCAGGGATGCATTTTTTAAAAATGTAACTGAAATGTTATTCTTTATATTGATTAATTTGTTGAGGATTATATGCAACTAAGCAGTTTGGGGTGCTCAGGATTTCTAATTTTAAAGCATTAACTGTTTCACATATGACTTCCCTTTAACAAAACTTGTCCTTTGTTCTTCATCAGTGCACAGGGGAATACCAAAACATCTAAGATAAAGAAGTAATTTTTGGATGTAATTCTTATATGTGTGATATACATACATCTCCACTGTGAAGAAAGTAACCTCACTGAAAGAGTTATACATATTATTTTGACATCACTGTGGCAAGGTTTCATCGTGCTTCAGTCATCTGAAAGCTTGGTATCTATTCCAGACCTATCTAAGCCTTTTTGATAGTCAAAGGAGAAAGAGACACAAGAAATGCCAAAGGTATGAAACTCATTAGAAACTGATGTTTGGTATTTTAGAGACTCTAGGTGGTTGGTTTGAGATAGCTACAGGTAGGTTGGATGGACCATTGTAATCTCCCTTCTCTGATAGTGGATTGAGCGGGGGAAAACACAGATCACAACCACAATTTACTAGAATCCCCTTTATCCATTAAGCTGTTATTAGCAAAATCAAACTGCTTTTGTCACTAGGCAGATACTCACACAGTGCATGTACTTCATCACTGATGCACTTCACTGGCACGTTTGCACACTTGCTCAGTTATTTGCTAACACACAACAGGGAGGACAGAATATTCAATATTCAGTATGTTTTCTCAGATCACACAGGTAAGTTATTCTGTAGCAGATAGCAGAAAATAGCCTTAGTAATGCAAAATTACCTCTCAATCATAAAGATACCTCTCATGAAAGAAAGATGGAAGCCTACACGTTTCTATTCATATATGCAGTGTATGCATGTACTACCATCTATTTGTTATCAAGACAAATGCCTTATCACAGCTAGATGTATGACAGTATCTTTCACAGTTAATATTATATAAATAGTGTGCAAGATTAATGATCCGACAGCCATACTCTGTATCAGCTGGCCCAAACTCATTTTTTCCTCCAAAATCTATGTAGCAGTTATAAAGCTTTTATGTAAGAGTACTTTGGAAGGGTTATAGGGTAAATGCAGGGTTCTGGGCACCAAGATTTTCCCTATGGATCTGCTTGTCACTAGTGCTAATATAGACAGAACCATTGTGCTGTGCTTAAAACCATTCTCTTTTACAAATACTTAAATTTTTAACAATCTAATTGTGATTTATTTCCTGCCATTATCAAAGTTCAAATCCATGTCTAGTAGATACTGATATTAAACATTGGCCTGCTTGTCCAACAGCTGCTTTTTCAGGTCCCTAAAACAAATTTATGTGAAAATGGGAATAGTAATCCAGAAGCAGGGTGTAATTGTTTGTTCAGCATAAAAAAAACCAAAACAAAACCAAAAACCTATGCAAAGCTTGCAGCATAGATCAGGCATTTCTTGAATGCATTTTCACAGAGACTTCATCTTTGTTATGGGCTTTAGCATGATCTCACTAACTTATTTGCTGTAGGATTTTGTTCCCTCTTTCTATTTTTAAGCTCTCTTTTTTATTTCCCTATTTTTCTATTTTTTTTTATTTTCCTATTTCTATTTTTTATTTTGATTTCTTTCATTTAATTTACTTTGATTTAGTTTGTTCTCTTAAACTGCATTTTTGTTTTCTCTGTGTATGTCTTTTGTTTCTGTCTTCATGAGCTCTTGTGATGCCTGAGTTAGAATACATTTAACTGATGTTATACAACTTACCTGAGCTACATCTCAGTGATTCATGTGGACTTTTGCAGTTGATGCAAAGATGGAATGAAAGTAGTTTCAAAGGTGGAGTTAATCTCTTCTTAAAACAGGCATTTAGGATGAGTCAAATGAGTTATGTTTTTAAGATTAGCTATTTCTCCAACACTGACTGCCTGAGTAACTTGGGGGACCATCTCTGACATCTAGCAAGTATATGCTTAAAGTTAGATGAAATCTGTCCGGCCCTGAAAGTTTTCTGAACAAATTCTGTGAAGAAGTGCTGTTGATGCTGATGCATCTAAAATGATTCCTGGTGATCGGAATTTCCCTTGATTGCAGCTGCTGCCATCTTCATGCAGCTTGCCGCTGCTCTGAGCGGTGCTGCTTCCTCTCTGCAGAAAATTTGTGCTTTGCTCCTTTGTGTACTCTTCCAGTCTGAACATTTTAACAATCTTCCTTACAGCATTTCTATTTAAAGGCAGGACGCTGAAACGGTGTTTCATTCCACATCTACTGTATTAATTGTCTCTTGCTGAAAAGGCTAAGCTGTTAGTATTTTGTGCACTTACTGGAATAAATGGCTGTGTGGGAGCCTGATTTTCCGTTTTGCAGTGTACTCCTTTTTGCCTTGCCAGAATATACAATCGGAGCTGAGTGAATTGCTCTGGCTTCTAATTCACTACAGTATAGTGAACTAACATCAACCTCTACTAATGCCATCCTCTTAGTCTCAGGCTACCAACACCCATTAATATCTGACCCCAAGCAGGGCCTAAAGATTCATCATAACTGGATGTTTAACTGCAGAATACAAAAATCTGCTTTAAATATTTCAAATGCTTCTTACCTTTTCATGCTTTATGAAATCACAGTAGGATCTTTCAAAAGCTTTATTCTTGTTTGGAATGCAATGATCTGCAAACTTCTGTGGCACGGTCTGATAACTTGTTCTTCTTGACTTAATTGAACGTAGTTAAATGTCTCAGAGACAGCAATTTATTTAAAAATATATATTTATGCTATTGCTTTTTGCAACTCCTTTCACCTTCATGAAGACATCAGTGAGTAGGTTTTTTTCAGGCCTTTATTTCACCTGCATTCCCAGTACTGCATTTGAATTCTAAATTGCCTTCACATTGTATTTGCTTTTTCTTCTGTGCCAAAATTTCAAGATTCTTTCTTCTATTTCTGTCCTTTCCACTTTTGCTCTTCCATCACAGTTAGTGAGGTTTTTTGAGGTGTTTATGAATGAAAAAGGACTATAATGTACAAACAGTTAAGTTACCAACATGGATAGCAAGCTTTTAAAATGGAGAGACAAATAAGGTTGGTGGACCATGTCTTTTCATATTACATCTTCTGTAAACCAGGAAACTAATTTTAAGAGGCCATTCAAGCACTTTGGCTGTATATCGCTTCCTCAAGTCCCTGAAGCTGCTAAGCTTACTTTTCAAAAATCCATTATCCTTATTTTCTATGCGCTATTAAACAAAAATACCAATTGTTATATATCTATGCATTATAAATACTTGAGGGATTATTTCTTCAGCACAATGAAATGAAAATACTTTAATTTGGGATAATAAATTAGCTCTATGCTTTAAGAAGCTCCAATAATATTAAGCTATTCTATTTTACTCCAGAGGGACAACGTTCTGAGCTCACTAATGGTCTCGTATTCCTTTACCAGAAAATTAAAGTTGTAAGTATTGGTAAGCCTATTGCTGGTTTTGTTATTCCTTTATGTTTGTGTTGGAAATAATTAATTGGCTAAAGTACAATTAAAATAATATCTTTAAGAATCTGAACTTGATATGTGGGATATGTACTTACAGTGCTATAAAATTATCTGTGGAATTACTGTGCGTTACTTTGTTTTACTTTAGAGTTGTGTTCCTCTGGTTTCTAATCAACAGATAGAGATTTTTTAATAAATCAGTAGAATGCTTTCAAGCCATATTTCAGGTTTTCTTACATTTACTTACTGGCTGTGTGTATTACAATCCCTATAACCTTAAAGAATCACAGCAGTTTAGGTGACATCTGAAATCTGCTATACTTCTGACAACACTCTTTATAGACCCTCTGGCTATATCTCTACTAGCAAATTAAATGTGCCAAATACCATTCTCTGGCACTGAGGCTCTTAGCAAGCAACAATTAAAAGTTCAGCCTCAGAACTGGGAGGTGGGATGAGCGAGGCACACTTCATTCAAATACTCATGAGTTCTTTGGAAGATGTTACCTGACCTGGCCCAAAACTCTGCCAAAGTTGGTAGTTCATTGTCTACTGACTCTATACAGAGAGCTAGTGACCTGGACTATTTTCTGATGCTGGTATAAATGTGCGCTCTGAATCGCAAATCAGGAATTAATTCTGCTGTAAGTAGGTTGGGCTTTTTTCTGGCTTTGAGGAAGTATTCACATCAAACTCTTCATTTCTGCTTAACCTCCTGCTTATGAGAACTGCCACATGGCTGTGCAGTATAGAAATTATTTTGCTGTGCCTGAATCTGGTATTTTCAGAGATTTTACATATCTTTCTAGACCTCCTCTGATCCTTGCTTTGACAGCTATAAGCTTTCTGAAGAAGCTATAGATGGCAGGATAGCATCTACTTTCAGAAATCTTTGCTATATGCAACAGTTGTATGTACATGCAATACTGGTTTAGCAGGAGAAAGTGTGAGCTCAGATGTTTCAATACCTCATGTAGTCACATGCTAAGATTTAAGTCATAAGCAAGTATTTAAAGCTCTAAAAATAGGGATTTAAACTGAAAGAGTGAAATAATTCTAATCACAGTGAAGCAAATACCACTGAAACTGTGGATCCAGCAGTTTTTAGCTGGTGGGGATTCCCACTAGGTGGTGAAATCTACTTCTGACAGTGTGTACATCTTGTCCTGGTGTGTCATGGTGCTGGGCTCAGTGCTGACATGTGCCATCCCTGCTTAGCAATGGGTAAAACCAAAACACAGTAAGATTTTATTGAGGGTTAGGAAGTTCCCATGGGGATGGACCCCACTGCTGTCCAGATTAGAACCACCCCCTGCATTTGAGTGAATGTCTAAAAAAACAGTCATGGACATTCCAATGAAATACATTTTCTAGTGACATAGACACCTAAACTTTACTTATGAAACAAAATAAAGCATACTTTTAGGGTAACTTTTTATTTCTGATGTAGCCTCCCTATTATTGATGATAATGAATTCTGGAAGTAGGGGAAAGTACTGAGGAAAACCTGTGGGAATTGCTTACATAACTTACATTACACTTTATTTCCCCACTTCAAGCACACTGTCATTGGATATATCTGTCTAACAGCTGAGGTCAGCCTGCATCCTAAAATGCCTGTGCTCTACCTATAACATAAAAATATTTGTATTTCATACATTGCAACTAATGTTAAATAGCAGTTTCACCTGGAATACCAGCTGTAGAACAAGCACCTAGTTTGAAACTACCCTAACTACAAGACGCCTTAGAGAAATTGTTCTGAATAGACTCTCCAGGGACTGCTTCTGTCTAACATGTACAAGTCCCGTGGCAGGCTAAAAGCTCTGCTGTGAGATACTGTCAGTCCAATCCTTTATACACCACTTTTGAAACATATCTATATTTTAATATTATATATATGCACATAGATTTCAAATATATTTGATATATATACTTGATATATATGTATTTCAAATTCAGTGCATATGTTCCAAATATATACATATAAACCTATATATATATATATACATGTTTTTATATTTCTCACATAAGTAGCAACATTTATTTATTCAGCTTCTTGTATAATAGGTGTCTATTTCTTAAAAAGTCCCAACAGCTGGTCTCTTCAGAGGAGAAGCACTGTGATTAATGCTATTTATAGAAAAATATTAAACAGCAACTCCTTTCAGTTAATGCCCTTGGCTAATTTTTGCAAGCATCTCTGTTTTCAATAATGGGATTTTCTTTAAAAGAGCAATGTGAAAGCAGCAAATTTTCAAACTGTAGAGCTCACAGCTGAACACTTAAACCTGAGGCAGCAGCTCAGAAATACAGGAGTAAGGAGGTGTAACTACCTACTGCTAGTTCTCTAAAAATAAAGCATACAAGAAATATCTATGAACACTTATTTTAAGCAGCAGAAATGGAAAAAAAAGCAGAAAAAATGTAGAAAGAAATAGGAAAACATTTCAATAGAAGCTGAAAAGAATGCTTTATTCCTGGAGTGATTGATAATCTTTCTGCCTCCAAGTCTGAGTCCAATGTCTTCTCCTCATTGTGTTTCATGTACTTCCTCACTTCTCCCACACTAGTCCCTGTGCTTTGTCCCTTCTTTTCCTTGCTGCAGACCACTGTCATTGCCATCCCACTCTATGCCTAGCTTGCATTTCTATTCAAATCACTGTTGTATGTCAAGCTGCCCCATTAAATTCAGATTGGTACCATGAATTTCATACAAAATGGTTTTTATGGTTTAACAATATTTTTCCCATGAAGTTTTTATTTTTATTTTTCTAAACTGTTGCAATATAATAAACCAAATACAACAACTGAAGGAGTTGAAATGAAACTTTTGATCACATTGTAAGACTGACATGTTCATGTTCCATAAGAGAAAATTCAATTGATAGGTGGGTTTGGTCACCATTTTAAAAGGAAGCCCGATTTTATTCTATTTGACTGTAATTTAATCCATAATTGTACACTATATGTGCCAATATTCCTTTGAGGATAAATAACTTCATATCTCATTGCTTATGGAATCCTCCTTTTCACCATGGCAAGAGATTTTTGTCATGGCAAAATGACTACAGCGTCTTAAGTGAGGCAGGGATTAATTTGCTGCATCACTGCTTTGTGAAGCAGGATTGAGCAAAACTGAAGTCTGAATAAAAAAATCCTGAACAACAAATCAGGTTGCATAACTACCTTGTATTAATCAAAGCAGTCATCTAAGTTTCTTCTTGGAGCAGAAGATCTCATGTTCCTTTGGAACACTGTGGGATACGAGTCAGAAAGCACAATGGGCTTCATTCACTACATTTGGTCTCAGATTCACAATAAGGAACGAAGACAGTCAGGGACAACTTCTCCTTTCCCACATAATTAATTCAGTGGCAGAAATTACTTACTTGACTCTTTTTTCCAAGATCACAGCAGCTTTTATCAGTTCTGGCCTTTCACAAACTTGCTGATTCGCTGGCTGACCTGTTAAACTATGCCAAAATAGGTTTTATTTCTTACTGAAAGAAGCAGTTCTCAAATATGTCACTGGCTGCAATAATAGTTAAATATAGTTGCATGGTCTGGAATTAATTAATTCACAAAACAAATCTGAACTTGGACCCATTTAGCTGCAGACTTGAAGAAGGACTTGGTTCTTAAACCTTATGGCCTTTCTTTTCTGTGGTGGACTGCAATCACAAGAACCCAATAACCAATTTAATGAAAAAATGTTTAAAATCCTATAATTTCAATTAAAAATGGCAAAATATATATTCCAAATGTTTTTACAAAGCATTCTTTTTTCCAGCCATCTCTTTTTAAGAATCTCAGGGGTTAGATATGTAAATAGTTACCTCTCTGATAATATAGACTGTGTGGTAAAAATAATCAAAGTTGCATTGTGTCTACAGAGACAATTGCTTTAATGTAAGCATCTATGGCATCATACTGCATATATGGTGTCATTTTTCCAGTGATCATTCAGTATAATATTTTTTTTTCAGTTTATATGTATTTTTAATAGATTTATTTTGATCTTGATGGGTCTTCTTGAGTAGTGTGATGATAAGATGATGAAGGGTTGCTAAGGCCTCGTAATAGCAAAGGAACCAAAAGGTCTGGGGAAATTAAGGCTTGACCTTGTCTCCTCCTTTCAGCATCCTTGAGGTGCTCAGTGAAACCCCTGCCTTGACCTGCTCAGCTACCATCAGGATGGCAGCAGTAAAGCCGTGCTGGAAAGAGCTGGTGCAGGAGAGGTCTTCACCCACTTCTGGAGCCTGAAAAAGTTGTCTACACCACAGCCTATTCACACCAAAGGAATGGGCTTTTTGTCCGAAAGCCTCAGATGCCAACTTTTTATAATTTTGTCTGAATAATTATTATTTCATTGGGCAGTGCTGGAGTTGAAAGAGGAGATTCAGGGAATAAAGGTGATACTATCAATGCCAAGCTGGAGGAGAAAGGAGAAAGGAGAAAGGCTCGGCAAGGGTGGCTGCAGGTTACTGAGGTACCCAGTGCCCTTTTCCTCCCAAATTTCTTTCCTTCAGGGATCACTAGAAAGGGGTGAGCCGCCCCAGCAGTACTGTATGAGCCCTGATTGTGCTATCTGGAGTCCCCAAGCAAGGCTGTACCTCAGCTGGTCAGAGCAGGTAGGAAGGCCGTTGTGTCTCTGCTTTCTCCTCCAGTGAGCAGAGAGTAGCCTGAAGTGAGAGGACACACAGCTGCCAGCTGAGCCTCACTGTGGGTTTGCCACAAATTAATTCATTAGCTGGGATTCGTGGGTCTAGACATGGGTCTTGAGTGATTAGTAGTATAACAACTGCACTGCAACCACTCAGAAGGGGTTAGAAACCATATGGATTAAACAATCTTGAGCAAAATTGTTCTTACTCTGAGATCTAAGTTCTTCCACACAGAACTAGATAGACCCAGGCTAAAAAAAGAGAATTTTCTACTGTTGTTTTCATGACTCCACTTACCATGGAAAGTACCTAAAACGCAATGCTGTAATGATTCAGGTATCTGGGAAGCTCTTACTTGGACCAGCAGGAGACCAAGAAGAGTCAAATAAATTAAGCAAAACCATAATATAGCTGAGGAAAATTGGCTATTAAAGGTTATGTACTTAACACTGAAGGAGATAATCTTTGAAAGAGGATTTTGTTCATAATATTTTCTTGTCTCATACATTTAGTGCCTCCTGACTTTGCTGGTGTACCTATGCAGATGTATATGTCCATGTCAAGAATGTTCAAAAGTAACTGAGTGTTTATTCACTAGTGGAGCTATCCACAAGAAAAAAATTGAGGAATTGTCTACCAAACCCAGCAATTTCAGCAAGACTGTTGTCTGTCTTTCAATCTTACCTATTTTTGGTTTCAATATAAGAGCAAAGTAAGTTACGTTTATAAAATATAACTTTTCATAAAACACTAGAATCATCATGGCAGGAAAGAATTTTAGAAATCATATCCTAGCAGGATGAAATCTGTGAGCCAAATCTGCCTGGGAATGCACTGAAAATAAGACTTTCCCCCCCCCCCCCCCCCCCATATGTTGTTCAAATTTTCATCAAATAGAATTAAACATTTCTGAGTCTTTGATGTGAATAAACATATAGCTGAAAGTTAACGTACTCCTGTATGCATGTCACTGGTGTGCTAACTCTGAAAACAAATGGTGGCAGATTCACTGCCAGTATTGTTTATGTATATAGTTTACTTTAGTCAAAACTGCATAATTACTAAATGTTGAGAATCATTTAAAAGCATAATTCAAGTTGATGAAATGGAACATACAAATCTGGTTTAAATGACTGTCATTTAATATTGATTTCTTTTGTCTTAAGCTTGATAGGATCACATTTTCTGATTTATTTGGGTAGAATAGTTTCAGAGTGTTTGAATTTTTTTAGGGCGTGATAGCTACAATTGGTAGTGGTTGTGAGCAAAGAGAAGAAATGGCTAGAACCGTGTCACTGAACATCTGCTGCAGATAACCATAGAAAGCAAGGGCAGAGGACATGAAAAGGGACTACCACAGCCACATGTCCTGAAAGAGCAAGCTTTATACAATCATGGTCATGCTTATATGTGTTTGCCTACATTTCTTCCTCAATTTTTTTAACATGTCACTCAATTTAAGATGAAAAAATAAAAACCAGATTTGGCAAGGAGTAAAGAAAAGAAACCATACTACTGGTGTTCAAAGTTAACCAGCAGGTACAACTCTAATGGAAACTAAACATTGCTGGTTCCAATGTTCTCGGCAATATATGTTTCTAATTTTAAGAAAAATGAGAAGAAAATAATTACTTTTATTAGGTCCTCTAAATACAAATTTAAACTATATATCTGTGATACTGAAGTAAAATCTCTGTGGTTCAAGATTTCTCTGACTACATTCTCTAGCTGTATTTTCTAGCTACAGCCTTTGATCTGTACCTGTAGGTCAAATGTCCATACAGAATAACTCAAAATCCTACCTCAGATACTGGTCAGCAGCAGATATTTAGGGAAAGAGTATAAGCACTATATGATATCTAGAGGTCAGTAAAACTACCCATCTTTGAACAAGTTGTGTTTTAGTGAATTTACAACCCAGAGGTTTCTCTGGACCATCAGACTTCAGAGACATGACCGGGTCCCATCTTCTATGAATGTCCCGTTCCCTTTAAATGCATAAATACTTTTGGGTGATATTGTGTGGCTATGAGGTCTGCAGTTTAATCATGGACTATTTGAAAAAACAAAGCAACCAAACACAATGCCTACTGCAGCTCTTAAACCTACTGAATGACTTTTTCTGTAAGTGCCACCTACTCCTTGTGTTACGAAAAAATGAGTGTTCTCTTCATCTTTTATCTTCTCTATATTTTAATTGTATTACAGAATTATTAATTTCTTTTTTTCCAGGTGCAGATTTCTGCTTCACTGATGATCTTTTCCTGTATAGAGACTGTTCTGTAATGGTGACCACCCTTGCCAACGTTATCTTTACAGAAGTAATTTCAGATTTTAGAAGTTAAATAATTTTCATTTGTCTGATATTGCCTATGTTAGGTAAAACCCTAATTCCTGATTGTTTAAACTCATGTAACTCCTGCTTACAACTAAGGAAGCTGCAAGGGATGTGTTAACAGTTGTATAGGTGAACTGAACAATGAAGGATGGTGGTTAAATATGTGAGTTCAAAGGAAATGCTGATGGGCCACCTGCCTCAGAACAGAAGCAAATGCAGAGGAACTGAAGTTTCTGCTTCTAAAATATATGCTTCCCCAGCTCGTTCAGCTGGACATAGGTGAGCTGCCACTGAGTACTTACATCTTCATACAGTCATTTGGCTAAGAGGAAGTCAGAATCCAGCTGTCATTACTGGCCGATGCCAAAAATAACACTTCCACTTCACCAATTTTACCCCATACTACAAAAGAAAAACTTTCTACTTGAGATTACCTTTGCTCACCAACCAAAATAGTTAATAGTCAGCTCTTAATAGTTATCATCTTTTTAATTTTTTTGGTTTATCTGCTAGATTTTAATCCGGTTTGATTTTAAAAAAATATTATTGCCCACATGATTCTTGTGAATTCATAAGTTTTGTACAGTTATTTAAGTCACTGTAGTTGATCAAGGTAATATTATCACTATCGAAGCACCAGTTATTTTGCATTCAATTGACAGTGGTACTATGTCCCAGAGGAGATCTTCCTACACTTATCAGCTGTGCTGGGATTTATGATTCTGGTGCACATCAGAAATACATAACAAGTCATATAAAAAGCAGCACTAAGTAATTAATTAAAAAAGAAGAAAACCTAAATACTTACAGCACTGCACAAGAGCCTTGAACAATACTTCAGTGACTTTAATTTGCAGTTGGCAGTGCAACCTCCCCTGTTAACTGAAGTTTTATTCACCGTTAAACTTTCATTCTTGTACATCCTAAAAACCTCTGTATAAATTAAGTTACTGATGATTTGTTGATAATCTTCTGTTAGCTACTGATGGTAATTGCAAGACATGCCGCCTGAATGACATCTTCAGATCAATATAAATATATTAAATATTTAAATGAAATCATTTAAAATAGAATTTCAGGATGTGTAAAATCTATGCTATATTTATACAAGTATCATAATTCATTGTAGACTAACAGGGTATCAATAGAGAGGTCTTTATGATATGTTTATTAAAATAATAGGAATAACCTTTACTGTACTTTTTAACCACTAACAGCTTTATCATGGTAAGTGCCAGGGTGAGGCCCTTACAAAGTTATAACACATTTTAAACCGTGACATAACATTCACATATTTGCCAGAGTAGTCATTTAAATTAAAATCAAATTGTCAGATTGTGTGGCTTTTAGGAAAGCTGACTGAATCACAGACCAAACTTATTCATGGTGAAGGAAAAGGACTAAAAGTATTTCACAAAATCATTGAATAATTTTGTTTGCAAGGGACCTCTGGAGACCATCTAGCACAGCCTCCTGCTTGAAGCAGGGTCAGCTAGAGCATGTTGGTCAGGCCTTGTCCTGTTGAGCTTTGGTTATCTCCAAAGTTGGAGATCCCAGAAGATTTCTGGGCTGTCTGTGACAGTACTTAACCACTCTGTGGTGGGAAAAGAGCCTAGTCAAAACTTCCCATGTTGCAACTTGTGCCCATTGCTCCATGTTGCATTGCTGCAAACTTCTAAGAAGTACCCTCCTCTTTGCTCTTTATCCTCCCGTTAGATAGATGAGGACGAGAGTGAGATACCACTGACTGCATAGATATTTATTTACTGTTGTATTGCAATAGTTGCAACTGCCTTAATTTTTTTTATTTTATCTTTGTAAAGTAGCTCCTTGGCCTTTGTCAGAATACATGAGTCTCAGTCCCAGATACTATGCAATTTGCTGTTTAGACATCACGCTGCCTATAAATGATGAAGGCAAAATAGTCTTTGAAATTCCTTCTCAACAACCAAAGACTCTGGGATAGGAATCCCAGAGTAGTACATTTTCCCTTTTAGTCCATTTGCATCCAGCAAATCAAAAAGTAAAAAGTAGGATGCTCTGGAAGGCTACATCTAGAAAAAGTTAGACTGGAGGATAAGGAAGAAATATAGGAGACCTACATAACACTTAAAAATGAAATAGAGCCATGTCACCTCACCAAACATAGCTATTAGTCAGTCAGCCAGAGCCGGAAATTTCTCCTATTGATACACCTGAGGTGGAAAGTTCTAATAATGCTTTTTGAAGACATATATATAGCTAAGGACTTTGTTTAGATGTGACAACCTTCTATATAAAATACTAGTACTCAGTAGTGGTAGTGTATTAGCAACAATTCTGTTAGCAAAACATTCTCCTATCTTAAAAAAAACATACTTACAGCATGATAAAACAAACATATTCATTTTAAGACAAGTTTTATATATCCATGAATTGAAAGGTTTTCTCATTGAAAATAAGAAACCAAACAAACATAATATACAAAAATATATGTACATGTTGTACTATGAAAATAATATGATATTTGGAACTGTCCAAGCACTAGGCACACAGGTAGAGCGTACCATAATTCTTGTCCTTTTTCACATATCCTCAGGAGTGATTTTGCACATGAGACATCGCCTGCCCAGAAAAGAAGTTGCTACAGCTTTACAGCCTGTTCATCTCTGTCAGCTTGAGCCTGTTGCCAGTGTCTGAACATTCAATGATTTAGCAGGTATAGATAAAGCCCAGGGAATCAGGGGTGTCTAACTGAAATAATGCAGATATAATGTCCACCAAAGATGGACAAAAATCTCAACTCCAAAATGCACTAAAAAAATTCAAATGCTATTAAATTTCCATTACCAACATCTTATTGGTAACAGGTATACTTCAGATGGATGCATGATTCATGAAAATGAGTAATTAATTATAAAGGACTGTCTCAAAATGCACTTAGCAGATGTCATCACAATTATTTAAGTGCCACTTTGAAGTGAGTAGTCTAATTATCCCGTGGAAAAAACTTTCTATGTTAATCTAAGAAGTACCTTGTATAAAACTTTATAGAGCCTGGCTGCTGGGTTGTAAGCATATTCTTCCATTAACCTTTAGACAGATCCTTGCGTAATGCTCCCAGATGCTACACGTAACGCTAAGAAATTGCATCTTGGAAATGTTTCCCAGGAGCAGAGAGAAGATGGGAAGTTTCTCAAAATTCAGTCTTTCTGAGTATGTGAAAAATATTGTGGTTCTCCAGTGTAGTACTTGTGCTGCCTTAATACAAGGAAATTGATGAAACAAAGAAATTATGCTTACAAATTTTAATATCTGTGTGATCACACTGATTAGACATCATAATACTGTTCTGCACCAGGGCAAGGGTGAGGAGAGAGAGAGATAGTGCAGGGTTCTTGCTGAATCTCAGTAAAAAAAGGCCTGACAACAAATGCCTTAATAACTGGTTTACTGAGTCAGAATAAGAAGAGAATATAGACAGCAAGTAGATCTTATGTCCCTTCAGGCACTAGGCACCCTGTGTTCATGCAGCATCAGATGGACCCCAGATGGATTTTCCCATGGCACACTGCAGATCCTGTCCATGGAGGGTGGTTTTTCCTTTATGGTCATTTGAGCTATTATATAATTTTCTTAGAAGAAAACAACTCTATTCATAAAAAATGTTCAGATGAGAACTTCTTGCTGCACTTCTAGATAAAGGCAAGACTGCGGAGGTGACATAATTGCTGACATACAGTGGGAGCTGCCCACAGACTCCTCTGTTACAAGGTGGTGGCTGCAGCCAAAGGACTTGTACAGCACAACACAACCTGAAGGCACAGCACAGACCTACTCAGTTTAACTGCTATGTAGATCACTAAATCAACCACGTACTATGGCCTGATCAGGATCACTGCAATCATCTAAATGGGCTTTTGTTTTGTGCAGTAACACCAGAGGACAACTCTGGAACTGTGGTCTGGGTGTTGACATTGCTGTAATGTTGACTATTTCCTGCTTACTCACCAGAAGATTACCTAAGGACTTTTTGGGCCATGGAGCAAATGGTTGAAGGCTGGAGAACTGTCACTGTTATAAAATTAAATGCTTTTTCTCCTTATCTATGTCAACGTTGTCTTGTGCTATCGACGTGCACAAGTGGAAGTGAACCATTTGGCTGGGCTGAACACCTTGTTAAGACTAATTTTTGGAGGCAGAGGGCTGTGTCAAATAGCTACTAAATAAGATCCAGAATATTCCGGTGTATTGGCTATTCCAGTAAACTCCAAGTCTATTAACATCTTCCCAACAAATGGTAGAAAATGCACCTTAATGAACATTTTGACATTAGCATTCTGAAGAAAATAGATGACTGAAGCAGAAATAGATAGTAAAATTTGATTGAATTTTTAGGGTTGAGGAAACCACAGCTCATTTCACACTTTGTACTTTAATGTAATCTCAAAACTGTTTAGAAAGGTTTGATTTGTTTTCTTTCAACTGTTTTTCTGCAATATGTTATTTTTTTTTGTAAAAACTGTCCACCACCAGGTTGTTCAGATAAAAAATAAACGACCCTTTGTAAATACAGCTAGCTGTGTTCTAGTGTTCCTCGCATGTTTGCGTCCATTTAAATGGGTCTGCTTTTTGATTAATGACTTTATAGATTCAGCAATCTTGTTGTGAAGTCAGTCTTTGTTACCACATCTAGAACTCCAGAGAGATTATTTGGTTCAATGATCGTAGTTCTTGTTTTTCAGAATTTTCTGTTTCTGAATATTCGAATTCTAAGCTGCCAGTTTCACAGTGGCATGCAGTATTTTGTCATCTTCACTTGAAAGCATAAATAGCAATGTAAGTATACAATGCATTTTTGAAAGACATTCAGAGAACTGTTTGAGAACTGCATATGAAGTGAATTATAGTGTGTGATGGCACAGTCCTTCAAAGGTAAATGAGAAGCTGGTCTCACAATCTGAACTAGCTAAAACCCAGAAACCACAGAATTGTATTTGTTTAGCCCTGTGACTGATACTAAGCTTCTGCAGTCAAAACTGGGCAATGACAATGAATGAATGCTGCCACCCATTTTCTCGGTTACATTTCTCATTTGTGTATTTGTACAAGTTCTACCTAGACAGCACTTTGTTCTTTGCCTTTTCAAGGTGTTTTCTTCCCCTCTGTTGAATGCTTACTCTTTTGAAACTAAAGGGCCCAAAAGTTTTCACTGTGAATGTGCTGTTTTAACTGTATGTAGTCTCAGGTATCTTACCTCACCCATGATCTGACCAAGTCCGGAACTCAAGTGTAATGGCAGGTCTTCTGTGCTTGCTTATGAGAGTGTCTACTAGTACCTTCTCAGCTTGATTCTTATTTATTCCACCCGTTCTTCAAAACTGTCAAATAACCTGTGTTATTGCAAATTGCCTCCAAATCTACTGAAGTTATATAAAAAAGAACACAAGTAACAGATGTAAAACCAAAACTAGTACTATAGCATGTAATTTCCATGTTGGTGGCAATCTTGGGATGTCATGTGGATGTCCTGCAAAATGGGAAAATGTTCTGTCTGAGCTTGATACACCTGTGTCTGTCTACATGTATGTGGCAACAGGTACATGGAGTGCTTGACTCACCCTCATCAAAACTTCTAGTGCCACTTGAGGTGGCCTGGAATTTTCTGCTGGTGTGCAGCTCAAAAAGGCTCGCATCTACCCTAGTCCCTATGGATGTTGCCAACCACATGTAGGTGACTCAGATATTCTAGTGTCTAGCGTTACATCAAATGGCACGTGAAACTTCTGCCTACATACCCAAATCAATCCCTGTGCCTAAGAAATAGCAACCTATTTTAGTGAGTAGACTTCTAGTCAATCCAGTCAATGGAACCTTGGGAATAATTCAGCTTACTGTCTAAAGAAGGTACTTTGTGACTGGCCAGATTATTTGCTGTATAAACTCATTGCTCTGTACCAGCTTAACTCAGATGCTTAAATAGGGAGGTTCTATTCAGTTTCTTAAATGTATCCATCTGGTCCCACTTGGGATGCCCAGAAGTTGCCCATATGGCTTTCAGATGGAGTTTTAAAAGGTCAAGCATCTCCTGGAAGTTATGTGTAAGAGCTGCCAATGCCACAGAGCTATTTCCAGTACACCGGAGCATCTCAAATGACACCAGATGCCTACAGTTTGGCAGATGAAACTCAGCCTATGATATTCAGTAGGTAAAATAGGAGCTTAGATTCATGCTGCACACACAAACATTTATGTGCAAATGCTTAAATTTGGGTGTCATATTGTGGCCCACTCTGTCAGCACAGAAGAACTCAGCTAAACCACAAAGTATACTTGACTCATATTTTGATATGTCTTTAGGAACAAAACTCATGGTACTGAACTGAAGAATTAAAAGTGAACCAAAAAAAACAGGGCTGGAGAGTTTTGCCTAGTGTAAATGGCCCATCATTAAATAATGATCCTATTTCTTTTCTTGATTCTTTCATATGATTATCCACTATAAAGATTTTTTGAGGTAGTAACTTAAGATATTTTTACTCCATCAGGCTCACAGCATAATGCCAGGTGTAACTGCAAGTTCGGGTTTTTTTGTGCTAATTGTGAGCTCAGTTTATACATGGTGAAAGTTAAATTTTCCTACATGTAAATGAAATTCTACTAAAAATTTTAGGTCAAAAATTGAGCTTATACAATGCAATGAAGAAGAATTTATGCAGAAATATTGAGCAATTCAAGTGCACTGATTATGAGATATTAATTCTTAGTACATCCAAAGATTCTGCAACGTGTGGAAGATATTCAGAGAACTGTTTCTGACCCCATATTGCTTAAGAAAAAAATTGTAGGGTATGATGACATTGTTTTGATAGTATATGTGCACTAGCTTTGTCTGTATTCAAAGACAGGATCCAACTCTGAAATGACAAGTGTGGAGATGTGTTAGTAATGAATCCTAATCTAACCTGTTTCTCAGGGTGGGTTGATTATGCTCAGCCACTGACAAGCAGCTTCTCATTTTGAACTGAATCTTGACTTCAAAGCAAATGTCTATACCATCTAATGGTCCACTGTTTGTGAGGTGAGCTTTTCAACAAACTTTGAGCAAGGATGGATGTATGGTTTGAACAGGCTAATGAGACCTTAGTTATATCATCAGCAAGTCACCTCTTAAAGGCTGTATGAAGAAAAAGAGGGCCTACAAAAGGGCCCCCAAAAGGTACAAGGATGGGATGATAGCGATGGCCATGAAAGTGCAAGTACAGGATAACACCAGAGGCCCTAAAGGAATAAGTATAAGATGCAACTGATCAGTTACTGATCACTTCAAAAAACAAACCAAACCCAAACCTTTGAGGGCTGGGTAGGACCAGTTTTAGGGTATTACTTGAACATATAGAATTGTGTAGGAACTAACTACTGCCTATGACTGGGAGCATAGGTAGAGCCATCTTTAGATTGACAGTAATGGAAGCCACTAATTGTGCAGGTGCCTTAACTCAGAACTGGGTATGCAAAACCGATCACCCTCATATCTAGTCTGCTATATATGTAAGTATTGTTATAATCATCAAATGGAAATACATATTCTATTGTTTAGTTTGGTTTAGACTTCAATTGTTTTTTGGTTTGGGTTTTTTTTTTTTTTTTCTGATCTGACACTGTGCCCACAAGGCATGGTTGCGATTTTGATGCTATGATCTACAGATATACCCTTAAGTTTGACAGTGTGGGTGAAGTTAATGAACTATGAAGAAGCAGTATTATGCTGAAGGTTGGAGAACAAAACACATTTACAGATGAAGGAGAATTTTTTTTTCAGTTCTAATAGGAGAATCATATGTAGCCATTATGAAAATAGCTGGTTAATATTTTCATCACATGAAAATACAAGCTTATTTTTTTAATGGTGGATTTTGTCTTGCCGAAAAGTGAGAAAGCAAGAAGGAAGTGAGACCAAAGGACCTTGCTAGCACACTGTCCCTCAAACATCGGCATGCTGCCCCCAGACTTGTCTCTAGTGAGCCTGGTTTTATCCTATTCCCCCTTCAAATCTAGTTTAAAGCTCTTTCAATGAGCCCTGCTAACTCCTGTGCAAGGATCCTTTTCCCCTTTGAGACAGGTGTACCCCATCTGCTGCCAGCAGGCCTGGTGTCATGTAAACTGACCCATGATGAAAAAAACCAAAATTCTGCTGGTGACACCACTCAGAGACACATATTGATCTGCTGGCTCTTCTTTTGACTTCTTTTCATTGCTTAAGAAGTCAAACGTAAAGTTGCCATACTAAAACATATTGCAACAGATTTTTAATTATTATTTTTTTAAAATATCTCTTTTTACAGTCTGGAACAAAGAAGGTTATCTAGCTAAGTCATTGTGTCCTGAGTCCTGGTGGACAGCAAGTTGAACATAGTTGGCAGTGTGCCCTTGACACAAATAAGGCTAATGGTATCCTGGGCTGCATTAAGCAAAGTATTGCCCGCAGGTCAAGAGAGGTGATCCTTCCCTTTTATTCAACTCCGGTGAGGCCCCATCTGGAGTTCTGTGTTCAGTTATGGGCTCCCCAGTATAGCAGAGACATGGACATACTGGAGAGTCCAGTGAAGGGTCACGAAGATGATGAAAGGACGAGAGCATCTCTCCTATGAGGAAAGACAGAGAGCTGAGACTGTTCAGCCTAGAGAAGAGAAGGCTCAGGGAGACCTCATCAGTGTCTGTAAATACGTGAAGGGAGAAAGCCAGGCTTTTTTCAGTGGTTCTCAGCAACAGGACCAGAGTTGACAGGCACAAACTGAAACATAGGCAGTGTCATCTGAACATCAGGAAACACTTCGTTACTGTGAGCACTGGCACAGGACTTGGAGATATTCAAAAGCCATCTGGACAGGGTCCTGAGCAACTAGCTGTAGGTGGCCCTGCTCAAGGTTAGACTAGGTGACCTCTAGAGGTCCCTTCCAATCTCAACCATTCTGTGGTTCTGTGATTTTGTGTTTCTATGAGTTATGTGTCCACACTGAGACAAATTCCCTTGATTAATAAATTCAAATAGTTTTTTTCTTCAAGATCTTTCTTGATACTATGCTAATTTCACAAAGATTTGCAATATAATTAATCACAGAAATACATTCTGTATGTAAAAATATGGAAGAATCATGAAACTCACGTGCTGAGTGATGTGAGCTTTCCACTGATGGCAGCAACCCTAATTCCAGACTGAAGGCTATTGTCTTTTTGAATTATTCATTTGTCTTTTTTCTTTTTTTTTTTTCTCCTAACTGGCCCAGTAGAGAATCCATGTGACTGAAGTAAGCTTAAGCATATAGCATCAGAAATCTTCTCTCACTAGTGATAATGCCAGAGGCAATTGCTCCTCTCTTGGAGGTGCAAACTTCCTGCAAAGGTCAGTGCTTTCCTGTCTACTAACTCAAGGAGGTGGGTATATGTGTTTTCTTTTCTCAGCTGTAGCTCTTAATTGCAGTGTGGTGCTAGAATACACTCTTCCTGTAGCAGGGCCCTTATTCTGATAAGAATTATATAGTACTACCACAATATGAATAATAATAAAAAGCAGTGAAGGATTATCACCTTTCTTTAAGTGACACCAAAATATGAATGGAAAACGGTTTCTGGATACCAGCTATTGGTTTTATGTGCCATAAATTTCCAAAAGAGATAATGCTTTTTGAATCGCTCAAAAGTTTGCAAGTCTACATTCCATCAATGCAGGAATAAACAAGCCAAATGCAACATTTCCTGTAGCAATTCCAGTAAAAAAGTAATATCCTGAAGGAAAAACTCAGCCAGCCTCATGTATGTCTCAAGAACAGATTCTCTATAAAAGCATAAGCAGTTGCAGACTCTAATCCTACCACAAAGTTTCAGAACATGTCCAAAGTTTGTACCTTTGCTGTGAAAATTTTCTCGAAGGAAAAATGATATTCCCTCAAAATCTGCTTCACAAGGAGAGTGGAATTGTTCAAATTTCCTTTTTCTTTTGAAATGCAGTGCAATTTCTAGAAGAAATTTGCAATTACAGACCTAAATTTGTGCTGGGATTTGTATAGGCCTTTAATCTCAGACGTGAAGTTAGTCTCAGTCAGTCAGTACATCCATGCGTATACAGGAAGTCAGTAACTATATTTAACTGTTTTGCTGAATTGGGGTCACATGAGAGCAAACCAGGAGCCCAGCCTTTGGTAGGTGTTAACTAGGAGCTCTCTAGGAGTTGGTATCAGTGCTGCTGCAGCTGACAGAGATAACTTAGAAACTGAGAAATCATTGATGAAAGCTTAACATTTTTCTTTTAAATAAAATTGAACAAAAACCTGAGGGCAGATAACTGGAAACTTTCATGAAACAGGGAGAGTTGAAGACATGATTCTGTTTCATCACTGCGGACAGCATTAAAAGTATAAGCCTTATGCTGGCACGGCATAGCATAATATATTAAAAAGAATTCCAATGTCTTTTTCTCTTTCATCTTTTTTTCATATTTTCAAAGATAAACACTGGATAAGAGTAATATTAGAATGACAGGGACACTGAATTGGAAATTCATCAAGGGTTTAAAATACTATAATTCCAGATTTACTGAAGGGATGGGTAAAATAAAACGGGGAATGGCATATTTAGTACAGTAGAGTGGTAAGCTGCTACATTATATTAATTATTTGGGTTTATATTATATTAATATGATATATTGCCATTTAGGTTGAAATAATAGGCAAAGCTAAATAGAAATTAATAGTAGAACAAAGGTCTACTAAAGGACCTTTTTAGTTATTTGTTTATTTTAGTGGTAATTCTAGGAATCTATATATCCCTAGAAAAATTAGAACAGTGGTAATAATTCAAAGTATTGGAAGAAAGCCTTTCAAAGATATCAGAAATTTAGATTGCCTTTGAATAGGCAAGTTTGGCTTTTTCCGTAGGTTGCAGTAGTTTGGTTTTGTGCATAGTTTCTTCAACAGTTTTCATAGGAATAACGTATTTAAGAAACAATCATAGAAATTAAAGGGAAGAACCAAGAATGGTAGAGGGAAGATGAATCATGGGGGCAGACAGAGGAACGTATACCTTACTGTATGTAACAGCTCTTGAAACTGTCTGTGTGGGAGGCGTAAGGATGAAATAATCTGAGCCTCACTCTGCTGTGTGTAGATAGTTAATTTTTTCATTCTAATGCCCATCAGAAAACAATCAGAAACTCTGAAGGTAACTCAGCTTACAAACATCTCACCTCCTGCTCATCATCATGAATAATTTATGGAATTCTGCCTGCCCTTACTGCTGACTTACATGGTCTACAATCTATATGTGTAAAAATATGCTCACATACATTCAAGAACTTTGTTAGTGGGGCTCTTTAAGGACAATATTTTGTAACTAGACCTTTGTAGGCTCTTAGATAGGAATTGTCTGAAGTCATGAACAGGCAACAAGAACAATTAAATATGAAGTGAAAATAACTAATAAAAGCTGAATAGATATATATTTAATAATTATATTCTGAATGTATATATACATACATAAATTGGAATATATACACATATCAGTTTTGATACTGTTTGAACAAACAAATGCAATACTGAGGGGAACAAACTTTACTGCATTACCATATGCTACAATTCTTCAAATGTCATTAGCGCTTCTGGTTAAGTTATTCTCTGGAAACTGTTTCTTTGCTGAATTCAAGTCGTCTTTTTTATTCCTGTTTGTAAATATTATGCAAAATTACCCTCTCTTTCTGGCTGAGGTATTCATTATTCACACAGACAAAATGAATGATTTCTCAAAAATTTTCCAGCTATGTATTCTTTGCAAACTATTTACATTGACTACTCAGTGAGTGTGATATGTCTCACAAATTATATTTTATTTTCCTTAATTGGATGACTGAAAGTTTTAAAAAATAGATAATAATAAATGGCAAATAGTGAAGGAAAACAAAACACAGCTAGAGTGAAGTTTTGGTACACCCTTGTTTGTGCTCAATTTTGTAATGCTTTGAGGATTTATGAATATTTTCATGAATAAATAACTAGTCATAAATGACAAGTTATATGAACTAGCGTATAACAGTACAATGTTTCTTCAGTATAATGTTAGCAAATTAGTTCTTTCTGCATTTGACCAATCCAATCTACACACAGAGAATGGAGCTAAAATATCCCAAACCCCTAGGCAAATCCTATTAAAATTGTTGTAACTGTGGCATCTAAAGAGAGTTTAGCATGATAAAAAAAGACTACTTTTTGTATTGCAGGTGTTTCTACTGTAATTTTTAACCTCTCAAAACTTCACATTCAAAGTTTAGAGCACATGAAGTCCTTCCCAAAATACCTAACTGGTACATCTGACCATCTTAAAATCCCCATTAAAAAGTTGACACAGAGGTAGCTTTGACACGTTTACTGGTTTTTGTGTTTTGGGGTTGGGGTTTTTTTTTGTGTGTGTTTTTTTGTGGTTTTTTTTTGTTTTGTTCTTTTTTTCTTTGGGATGTGAATTGCTGAACTACATAGGATAACTCACAGCTATTCTTGAATTGCTGGATCAAAAAATAGCACTGCTTCCAAAGGTGGAATAAAAGTAACAAAGAAGGCAAAGTGTATGTCTGTACAACGTGGTTCAAAGATTGAGTTCTCCATGGACCAGTCCCTCACAGCTTCAGAGATCACTGCTCTTCCCATTCAGCTATAGTGGCTGGTGCAGGTGGAGAGGTCAGCCAGTCCCAGGAGGCTTATGAGCTTCTGAGGACACAGCTCTCATTGTGGGCAGGAACCAATGCCCACTGATGCAGCAGATAAGAATCACTTAAATTTTAACATGCCCTATAATAAAAAACTTTTATTTCTTTTACTTATTTTCCTTTTATAACTCCCTGTCACAGTAATCCAGCTGTGTCTCCTTCAGAAGGGAGAAAAGAGGAGGAATGTAGTTAGATATGTTACTCTGCTCAAGTAGTAGGGGAACAGCTAAATACAGAGATTATAACAGCTATATGAACACTTACACAGATAAATAGGTGATACTTTAAAGTGCATGATAAAGAATGGAGGTTTTTTTTCCCCCTTCTAAGTGATTTTTTTCTCTTTAACAATAACACTACTGCACTTCCTTCTGAGAGTTATAGATTGAAAGGGTCAGCTTCAAATCTTGAATCCAGGTTAGCAGAGCTTTTTGACCTCAGGGTGAAATATTAATGTAAGGTGTTCAAACTACAAGCTGTCTGCTAAGTAGACATAAAAATGATCAGAAGAATACTAAAAGGGGAATCAGGGACACAAAAATACACTAATTGAATTGCAGAGTGCTTTTCAGCTAATAGTAAATTGTTCTTCAAATATATTTATGGGAGACTGAAGATAAAGGAAATTGCTCCACTGAAATTCTAGCTGGAAAGGGATAGGAGGGATAAAAGAACAGCAGATTTGCTGAACTGGTGCTTTACTTAGGTCTTGTAAGGGCAAAATTAGGATGGAGTGCAAAGACAGCAATCATATTTCTTGATATAGCCAAGAACAGAGGTATTGGATACAGTGTGGATACTAATAGAAAGAGATTTAGGTATAAGATAGATGACTGCAATTGCTAGTTTATTGCTTTTGTTTTTATACAGACACCATATTGTACATGTATTTTGTCTTTTTACTTGTCACTGTCCTTCAAAACCTTCACTAATTTAATTTGATGAATATTTACACCTGAAAGAACAGTTAAATAAAAGAGTTATAAGCAAACTACAAGGATTATATACATAAGAGATCCTAAAGAAATTTTGCAAAAATAAGAATAGTATTAGTAAAATTACAGTTTTATTATTTGATAAAGTTTACATATAAATTGTATTTGCCAGAATCAAAGTAAAAAATGCATATGCATAAAGACAGTTCAGTGTAATGCAGTGCAATCCTGGATCCTTTGAAAGAATGATTTGTTGAATTTGAACTGTGTCTGATTTTGTGTGCAATGCTACTCAGCTTATTCTTATGATAGATAGTAAAAACATGGGTTTGCTATAAACTTGTAGAAAGAACGTGTAGAATTGAACAGGCGGTTGTATTTTCCTGCTAATCAGATAAATTAGGAAAATGCAGATTAGTCCTCTTAAAAGGAGTGCGTAAGCAGATACAGAACATAATCACTGTATAATTCTTTAAATATCTTTTTTCACTGTCTTTTCTCAGGTTATTTTTTTCTTTCTTCTCTGTTAAAATGAAACATGAAAAATATACTCTCCGTTGGGCAATAGTGTCCTAAATTTCAGCCTAGGCTTGCCAAAGAAGAATTACTACAAGTACACAAGCAAAAGATGTTTTCAACTCCCTCATTCTCAGAAAAAGGCTTAGAAAAGGATAAGTTATTTAGACCCAAACCAGAGCAACTTGCACAATGTAATCAGGTATATATCTACTTGTATTATACTTACTGATAACACAGCCTTTGATTTGTATCTGTTGCAGAATGACACCAGTGACATAATAATATAGAACATTTTATGTATCAAGAGAATGAGAAGTGTCAAATAAGTATAGATAGCTTGAAAAAATATTTGCTTGAGTTGAACTTCTTTAACTTTTTTTTAATATTTATCTGAACCTGTAAGGTTCTTAAATGTGTCTTTAGGAATGTCAAGCACATGTCCAAGTGTTTGCTAAAACTTTGCTAAAATTTTTATTCTATCATTATAGCACACCTGTTATATGAACTTTGTATTAAAGTCAGTCTTAAACATTTTCTTTTGTTTTTTATAAACAGTTTTTGCTCATAAAGCATGAAAAGTAATCTGAACCCTATAGCAAGTATTAACATTTCTACAAAATATTTCTATAGAAAGAGAAATAAACCCCCTCTTGTATACAGCTGCAGAAACAGGGTTATTTCCAAAGTACTGTGTCATGATTTACATTCACATGCCGGTGATAAAAATCTGAAGAGGCACATATCTTTATGTGGGACTGCTTTAACATTCTGATGAATTTAACTAGAAGTCAGTTTTGTAATACAAATTACAAGGTGCAGTAAGGCAAAGAGCTTTGTCTGGAAGGTGCACAGTGGTCTTTGCAAACTACAAGAATCTTACAACTTTCAAGATTCTGAACCTCTGTGTCTGAATAATAAAAGGGGTTTGAAAAGGATGTGCTAGGCTCCAGATTTGTTAGCAGATCCTGGCACAGGTTCATGATGTTGCTCACATGAAATCTGGATACCTTCTGTTTGAATATTTAACTTAGGGTACTCTTTGGTTCTACAAAAAGTATTGATAGTGAAAGTTTAAAACCATCAGAAGGCATTGTTATAAAAATAGCCCTTGGAATCATGGCTTTGTCCCTGTAATGCAATTTATCTCTTTTGTGTGTTCATGTTGGTATAGCGGTATCTATGGGGATGCTATATGGTTATGGATGCAGTTCTAAGTAGTGAGGGATCACCATGTAAATATCTAGGTGCATATGGATTAGTTGAAGAGCTGTTAGGGCTTGTTGGACATCAACAGGAATTTGAAGGGCAAGTGACAATGTAAAATAGATGCTTTTACACTGTTCTGGAGTTAAAAAGCCCAGAGTGTGGACAGGAGCACTGACTTTGGAGTTTTACAAGGTGCTGTTCAGGGGGCATCTTTTAGATCAAGGGTAAGAAAACAGTTTTGCCAAATTATTAGCCAATATTTCATACTTCACAAAGATAAGAATCCTGCTTTACAACATTGCCTTTTTTTTCTAATTCACTGGAATTGAATAGTTGTTGTTTCACTTTTTATTTTCTAGGCTCTTGGAAATCAAAACCTACCAAGAGTAAACTATTGACAACTTAAAGACTCTAGTTTAGATTAAATACAGAAAATTAATCTTTGGTCTGCAAAAACAGAGCAAATGAATTTCTGTTGAGCATAATCTCAAAAGTTACTCAAAAAACACCCAGTACAATACTTCAGAATAGTTTATGGCTTGATGAATTTTATCTTTAAGAGGCACAATCATTAGATCTAGGCTGTAAAGGCAAATTTTGCGAGGAGGGGAAAAATACTTTCAGAAGCCTGTATATCATATCACCTCAACAGTAGATTAGTTCATGATGGAAATGTCTAGATTTCCTCTCTGCTTCTTGATTTTGGGCCTCCCACAGAGGATCACTGTCGCAGCACTCTCCAAACTAGCTGGCTGCAACAAGGTCTTTTACCATCTGATACCAGCATACTCTTCATACAGTCCCTCTGCTGCCTTCTCCTCGTCTCTCCTCACCCAGGGCCCACACGCTCCCTCTCTCTTCCTTCTTCCTCCTCTCTCTCCCTCGGCTGCTCCCTCTTCATTAGCTGCCCAACCCCTTACCAGAACCAGCCACAGCTGCACCTTATCTACATCGGCCAACCCACCGCCCCTGAAGCCAGCCCACAGCTGTATATTATCAATGTTAATTAACCCAGCTTGAATCCTCTACAATTCCCCTTTTTTTCTTTTTAACATTTCATACCTCATGTTTTTAATAATCATCACAACCTTTTTACAAATAAACCTTTCATACAGTCTGGACAACTTGTCCCTGAACTCTTTTTTTCCTTCTCTAACATTTCATGCCTTGTGTATTTAACAATCATCACAACTTTTTCACAAATAAACTTTTCATACAGCCCAGATAATTTGTCCCTGAACTCATACACATATCCCTTCTTCACCTTTATCTTGGGCTTTTCAGCTTCTGGAGGCTGATCACTTTTCATCTGCTTTCTTGACATCTAGGATTTTGTTTTCTTCAGAGTGGGTTTCTGATGAACTTATAGTACCTCATCCTTTCACCTCTTGGGACACACTGGACAGTAGCCTGAATGAGCTTTCAATAGCAGCAGATCTAGAATACAGCACTAATATGTTACTCTCTGTTCCAACAAGCTTCTCAACTTCCCTGTCGTTGCTCATTTCTGCTGTGACTGGAGACACCTTTAATGGGCACATAAACACCAGCAAGAATACCACGAGGCCCAGCAGCAGCAGCAACGGCGGGAGCCACTCATGACACCATGCTGCTCCCGCACCTTCCCCCGGCACAGCCATCACAACTGTCAAGCCAGACCTGTTCTGGACCTGCCACCACTGCATGCTGCTGCCACAGCTGGCCATATACTCTGCCGCTATTGCTCGTTACCCTCAGCCTTTTAACTCCACGGCAATCAGGCTTCCTTCCCTTTGATCCCAATGGCTCACCTTTACCAGTGTCTGATCCAGATCCCCAGGCTCTGCCTGCCTATCTCAACATGATCTGGATCGCAGGCTATCCCTGCCTGTCTCCGCTACATTGGGCACCACTGTCACTGTTCAAAACTTCAAACATCCCCCAGCACAGCCAACACCATTTTCACCGCTCATTACATTCAGTCTCATAATCTGAAGGTCCTCACACAGGGTACCGGTTATCACAGCACTCTCCAAACTAGCCAGCTGCAACAGGGTCATTTACCATCTCATACCAGCATACTCTTCATACAGTCCCTCTGCTGCCTTCTCCTAGTCCCTCCTCATCCAGGGCCCACTCTTGCTCTCTCTTCTCTCTACTTCTTCCTCCTCTCTCTTCCTTGGCTGCTCAGCCTCTTACCAGAACCAGCCACAGCTGCACCTTATCTACATCTGCCAACCTGCTGCCCCTGAAGCCAACCCACAGTTGTATATTATCAATGTTAATTAACCCAGCTTCATTCTTCTACACATCACCTGCTGTTGAGCTATGCCTTTCACAGATTCACAGAATGATTGAGGTTGGAAGGGAGCTCTTGGTGCTATCTAGTCCACTTACCCCTGTCAAGCAGGATGAGGTACAGCAAGTTACACAGCACCACATTCAGTCAGGTTTTGAATAGCTCCAAGGTTGAAAACTACACAACCTTTTTACGCAACATTTCATTGTTTGACCACCCTCAGAGTCTTCAGATGGAATTTCATGTGTTTTCATTTGTGCTTGTTGTCTCAGTGCCTCTTGTCTCAATGAGCTCTGTGAAGGCTCCATCTTCTTCATTCACTGCCATCATGTTTCCCCCCTGGGCCTTCCAGCTGAACAGTCCCAGATCTCTCAGACTCTCCCTACATGAAAGGTACTCCAACCCCTTCATCATCTTTTGTTGGAACTGTTCCAGTAAGTCTGTATCTTTCTTGCACTGGGGAGCTCAGAACCAGACACAGCACTCCAGATACAGCCCCACCACTGCTGAGCAGAGGGTCAGGATCTCTTCCCTTGATGTGCAGGCAGCTGTGTTCCTAATGCAGCCAGGAGGCAGTTGCCTTTTTTTGCCACAGAGGTGCATTGCTGGCTTATGGACAGCAATCCTGTTTTCACTACACAGACTTTTATTTTCCTACATATAACTTTCCCAGGGAAGGTGCAAAGGAGCTTGTAGGCTTCTCATTAGTCAGTACAGCATGCACCATACAGGTGTAACCATACCACAGGTCCCTATAGTTGGTGCTCTGCCTTTGAGCTGTAGTTTCAGAAGAGTGCAGATGATATTCCTCTTTATATGCCATCCACCTTCACCATCCTCTTGCCCTTTCTTTGGATCTGGTTCTTGATTTCATGTGCTACATTTGGACCTTGATATGCAAGTGAAAGCTGGGCCCATTATACAATTTAATTTCATAATATATTGGGAAATCCTATTTTATTGGGATAGACATGTGGATAAGGAGGAAGGTCCTATGCTGCTCTTCACCTTGTAAAACCACAGTTACACATTGGACTGCTACATGGTGAGTTAAATTATGTTATACTTCTGTAAATAAACATTGAAAAAAAAAATGTTGTCCCTATGTGAATGTAGTTCTGTTCCAAATAGTTTTTACACCAGTAAAATCAAAGTAATTTCATGGAGTCGTTCCAGATTTATCTGTAGCTGAGGTCAGACAAAAGGCTTGAAGTTATCTTACAGCTGCATAACACAGAGACCAACGGTGTTGCAGTAGGATACCTGAGACAAATGTTGCAGAATGTTACCAGAAAGAATAATTTGTTTCACCTTCAAAGATTTTATGAATGTATAATATACAATGAAACATGAATAGTCATACAAGTTTCAAAGAGAAAAAGTGAGAAAAACTTTCAATAATGCTGAAGGCCCCTGAAGATCGTGTATAATGAGCGCTTAAAATTCTGGTTAGTTGTCCAGCTTACCTAAATTCTTAAAGTCTAAGACCTTGGGGAACATAGAGTAAAACAATTTTTCATGACTTCTCATTTCATATTTGCAGAAGAAATAGAATAAACTAGAAATAATCATGTTTTGTTGTGTTTTCTTGAGAACGTAAACTTATGGAATGGAAAGGATGAATCAGAGGTCTAAAACAATAGTTAGATTTACATTCAAACACTAACATTTACAGAGTAATAAAATGAACTTAGAATGCCCTGGATACCACTAAAGCTTACCCGCAGCTTACCCAATTTATAATACTTACAACAGCTTAGGTATGAACAAGGTATAAAGGTTATTCCTTTGCAAACTACTTGAATCTTCTGATGACAGCTATATTTTTTTTATAGGCAGGAAATTAAGATTAAAGAGCTGTGTCACTTTAGGTGTAACTGCATGGTGAAATTTTTTAGTAAATATTGACTTTCCAAATTATGTGCTTTATTTATCTGAGAAAGAGCTTCTCAGTAAATGAAACATGAATCTCCTCATCTTTTATTCAAGTTGGTTTTAGTGCAAAGGAGGAAGGTATCTTTAAGAAAAAGGATCAAACTTTGTTATAAATTAAGCTCTGGCTTTAGGTGCAGAGTTATGGAGTTCTAGTGACTCTTCTCTTGATTTACTATGACACTTTGAGAAAATACCTGATTTATGCATTTTCCATTCTGCTGGCAGCCTTTCAGTGGAGTTAGATTTAACCAGGATAGTGAGGATTTTCACACTGCTTTTCCCACAAATCCACTAATTCCTTCTATGGTTCTTCAGTGTTCAGCGTCCAGTATTTCGTATTGTCTCTAGCTTATAAAGCCTGCACAGCAGCTGTGAGGAGCCAGGGAAAACCTGCATGACTCTGTCGAGCTGAGGGAAGTGTGTTCCCCCCATCAGCACCTGCCTGTTAATACCAGCATTTGTCTGAGTCTACATCATGACAGTCCTCTGTCCCAGAATTAAATTTCTAGACAAAGAATGTTTAGTCCTTTACAGGTACTGGGCTATACCTAACCTATATAAAGATTAATGATGGAGTCAACTGAATGCATCTAGTTTGGTCAGGGGTTTTTTTTTTGTGTGTGTGAGGTTTTAAGATGAAATGGTAATCTTAGCATGCAGAGCCTAGATTCTTGAAGATAACCTATCCCAAACGAACAGGACCCTGAGCAACATGCTTTAGTTGACCCTGCTTTGAGCAGGAGTTTAGACTAGATGGGAGGTCTCTTCCAACTTCAATCATTCTGTGATACTGTGTAGCTATGCAAGTCTATGCAAGCAGACTTACATCCATTTGATGTATATTATACATGTATTGTGAAACCTGGTGTTATGAGCATTTTATTGTATCACTGCTGGAAAAAATAGTGATTATAGAAAATGGTAGAAGAAACATTTTACTGACAAGATTAATAGTGATCAGTTTCAAACACTGCAAGAAAATCCTTAGCCCATGCTGCTCTGTACCCAACAACTCTGTAAGCTTGAAGTAGGGCTTCCTTTGGCTCTTCCTCCTTCTAGGAACTTTATTGTACACAAATATACTCTGAGTACACTTTCTTCTTTCTATTTTTCTTGGTCATTTTTCCCAGCTGGTTAAAGAATAAAGAAAAGACATTTATTTTGCTGTTTGGTGAAAGCCTCTCCCTTTTGAATGCCTTTAAACTTTTGAGCTGCTTTTAGCCTATATCAGGTCTATTTATTGAGATTATTTTGGAGGACAGGGGGAAGTCAGAAGATTTGTCTTTAAATCTTTGATGGGACACCTAAAGGTGAAGATTCCAGTATGGTCCCATGGTGCTCAGAAGATCTTTTAGGTCTTTTATACCTGTATAAGTTATGATGGAAGAAGATGCTATGGTCAACTCCAGGAAAAGTTTCATGGTGACAGTGATTTTTCTTTATCTTTACAGGTGTTCTCTGAAACTTTGGAGAAATGAGAGGTACCAAAAAAGATGCATTCTGTGGATCTGAGTTTCAGCAGTGAAGGGTAAAAAGACTTGGAATACCTTTGCCTTACCTACCCTACAGCATATATAAACCCCTGTTCTTTGCTTAGGTAAACTGGTCAGCCTAGGTAATGACTACTGCTTGTAACAACTTCATGGAACAGTTTCAAATGGAAAACAAGTAGCAGTTCTGGAAAGTGCTGTATATTAATCTGTCCAGGAGCAAATGTAGAGACTTGTTAACAAAATAATTTAATGTATTTTTTGCATTTAAAATTAAAAGACTCCAAATAATAAGGTCTATGTATATTTTTTATATATAATATATTCATTACTAATGAAATAAGTAATATTTTAGTAATTTCATTAAATGCATAATTTCAAAGTTTGACCGAAGCATATACATGACACCTGACAGACACCTTGTATGGAACTAATTTTTACTGCTCAAAACTTTTCAAATAATTTTGAAAAATTTTGCAGATGTTTTTCTCCAATCAGAACACTTCACCAAGAATGATAATGTAGGAAATTGTCCTGAAGTTGATTCTCTAGAATTTAATCTCAAAGCTTTTCGCACAGTTTTCAAGAGACTTCCATCTAAATAAGTAGTCTAGATTGTTTTGAAAAAGTATTATGGTACCTAACCATTGTCATTGGAAATTATTTTTAATTATAAGTAGTACAATATCTTGTTAATGATATTTTCTAGTAATATGGCTGTAATCTCACATAATTGGATCACATCATTGCTGGATGATTCATTTTTTGTTATGACCTTTAAAGACAAAAGTCAAACAAACCTAATGGCAACTGCAATTATTCATATATATGAGCTTTTAAAGTGATTTAGTTTCTATGAATTATTTCAAGACATAGAGTGACTACATTAAAATATTTTAATTCTGAACTTCATTGCCAACAAAGGTACTACTTACATCTGATATGGGAGATGAACTATCCTTACATGATAATACACTAAAATAACTTTCATGACATACTTTTTCCTACATGACATATTATATAAACTTGAATATATTTTTGTCTAAAATGGTGAAACCAATTTTCTTTTTTTTATATCAAGCCTTGATTTAATTGCTAATAGTCTTTTATTTTTTTAATAGCGTTTATTCTGTGTGAACAAAGTCTAATTAGGTTCAGTTCTGTTTCTATTTTTTCAAGGAAAAATAAACTTGAAGAAGAAAGATTAATGATAAAACATGTTTAAAGCAAAATTAATACTCCATCTCCAGAAGTTCTGTCTTTCTTTAATAACCAAATGTTATGGTATATTTGCAGAGAATAAATCACACAGCTTCTCAGTTCTGGAAAGTAATCTTTCATGACAGTACAACACTAATACTTTCAGAGAAAGACAGGAAAACTTATTTTTAACTTTCAGAAACATATAGTATGTTACACTCCCAGAAATATATTCTCATCATGAAGAAACAGGGAAATGCTATGTTTCTAATTCAGTTCAAAGAATTTTTTACTACTTTCATAACAAACAGGTGATACCTACTAATATAAATTCCAGCTTTCACATTGTGGATAGTGATAGTGCAGATGTGAGGAAAATGGATAAAAATGTCTAAATGGTTTCTATTCAGTGCAAATGTAAAAATCATTATATGAATTTTAGGAATGTCCAGTGTCCACTTTCATTTCAAATCCATTAGTATTTTGTCTTCAATGGGATAATTAAGGTAAGAGTTAATGAATAGGTATGTGCATGAAGATACCAGTATACTTATAACATGGTGTGCATGACATTTCTTTTCACCACTTTTTTGAAGAAAAATGAATTAGCTGCTATTGAAAAAGGCAATGCAGACATCAAAATTAAATTCATTGTTACTGAAAAAATTTTAAAGGATTTTTTTTTCTGAAGATACGATTAAAAACTCTGTAATTACCAAATCTTAGCTGTTATTTTATTTTAATTGTTTTTTGGACTATGTTGAAAGAAGAGCAATTTCTTCAGATTCAATACTGCTAATGAGCAGAAATTTTCGGTCTCACCCTCCACAGACAACAACCGAAGACAAACTACGTAGTTATAATGTCTTTCTCATCACTTCCATGATGATTGCAATTACTGCCTGCAGTGAATATGAGACTAAATGGGGATTTTCTACCACTTAGATAATGCAGAATTTCAACATCTGAAATACCTGCTCTGTGTGAAGGGTAGAGTTTTGAGGCCTGTGGAGGCAATCTCACATGTGTTCCCTTTCCTGATCCATACATACCCCCTTGCCCCCAGGCACTTACTAGCTTTCCAAGCTCTCAGAGTTATTCTGTAGCCAAATGTTACTGAGGAGGACTCTCTTATGCTCAACTACTTTCAATACCTAGTGACATTAGGAATCAAGTGAAAAATAGAGGGGTAAATATTAAAACAAAATTGGAAAAGGAAAAGGAGATTATAGACAACAAGGACTACAGTGACATATGGCTGCCTACACTTCCCGAAAGGCATTTACCCTGTGTTTGGCTAGGGCAAACTGAACAAGGAAACAATAAGTGTTTCTCTGGGAATCTTTTGTCTATTCTACTGCAATTCACTTCTGAAAATTTGGCTGGAAATGCTGCCTTGCAGAAATGGACCTGGGGGTGCTGGTTGACAGTCAGATGAACATGAGCCAGCAGTGTGCCCAGGTGGCCAAGGACACCAATAGCATACTGATTGTATCCAAAACAGTGTGGCCAGCAGGACCAGAGCAGTGATTGTCCCCCTGTGCTCAGCACTAGTGAGGCTGCACCTCCAATCCTGTGTTCAGCTTTGGGCCTCTCCCTGCAAGAGGGACATTGAGGTGCTGGAGCGTGTCCAGAGACGGGCAATGGAGCTGGTAAAGGGTCTGGAGTACAAGTCTGATGAGGAGCAGCTGAGGGAAATGGGCTTGTTTAGTCTGGACAGGAGGAGGCTCAGGGGGGACCTTATCACTCTCTACAGCTGCCTGAGAGGAGGTTGTAGGTGGGTGGGGGTAGGTCTCTTCTCCCAGATAACTAGTGATAGGACAAGAGGAAGCAACCTCAAGTTATGCTGGGGAGGTTTAGGTTGGGTATTAGGAAAAAATTTCTTCACAGAAAGGGTGGTCAAACATTGGAACAGGCTGCCCAGGTAAGTGGTTGAATCGCCATCCCTGGAGGTTTTTAAAATACATGCAGATGTGGCGCTTTGTAACGTGGTTTAGTGATGGACTTGGCCATGCTAGGTTTATGGTTGGACTTCATGGCTGGGGGAAGAATTTCTGAAGGTGGAGATATCATCTGAGGCTCTTTCATTACATATCTTTGCCCTAAGCCCTTGCAAAATATGCTGGATATGTTTTTTTGTCAGAACTTTGAACACCTCTGAGCGTATTCCTTCTCTATTGCCTTCCTTATATCGGGAATAGCAGGAAAAGGGGAGCTGTGCAGTGAAGGACTGACAAGAAAACTTGTGTAGGATGTTACTTGTGTAGGATGCAGAAAAGTTCTTTGGCAAAGTGAACAAGGGCAGTTGGGAAGTGGTAAAAAATGGGTGGAAGCAATGATATATTGTGCAGAAGCTAGTTTTGAAGATAGAACATTTGAAAACAATACAGCAGGTAAAAGAAAATCAGGGAGAATGACACACATAAATAAGGTGAGTTTGGCAGATTATGAGCTGGCAATGACAAGGCATTTGAGTAACAGTCAATTTTAGCATGGGGACAAACCTTATCAGACTAGGGAATACAAAAATATGGTACACGATAATGACTAGTTTTATCTAGAATGCCTGCATTCCCTTAATCCCTGTCTCAGCACATTAGTCTGTCCACTTTTAAAACAACTTATTTAAGACAATATTTCCTCAACCTTATTTGATCCTTCATTAAAAAAGCCACAGATTAAGTCCAATAGTTATCAAGGTGATAGATCTGTTCTTTGAATTGGGCATGGTTCTAGGAAATATCTGTCTTTTATGGAAAACTGAAAAATCAATGGGACAAATGCAAAGATGTCTGTGCCTTTAAGATAAGGTTCCTTTATGCTGTCTTATGCTAGTGTGCTGCTGTACAGAAATCAGATACGATTAACGGTTAGGTTCTAGAACAATAAAATGACAGTTTAGCTTGGAAAGGACAATTACTTTTAACCAATCTTGTTTCAAAGACGAAGAAAATTATTCAAGTAAATTAACTCTTTAGAGAGAATGATCATAAGTATGCTATAAACACGTACACCTCACATAGCAAATCTAATTTAGTTTGCATTCTGCTGAGGCATAACGGTCCATAGATGAATGCTCCAGAAGCAGAACAGACTTGGCCACCGATGAATGAAGGGTGGCATGCCATTCTGTTGTAAAGCGATAGGTGAGAGGGAGTAACAGATAACCAGTTGAACATGAAATCTCTGTATGATGCTAGATTGCACAGAAATGTTAGTTAAATAAATAGGAGAACACCAGGAATAAATAAGTAATGTTGCCTTTTGCAATTACATCAGTGCAACTGTTATTTCATCCAGTTCTGAATTCTAAAGTCAGAGAGATTGTGGAAAAATTGGAAAGGGTTCAAAACAGGTTGAAGAAAGAATATGGAAAAAAGGTGGGTGAGGGGAGAGAGAGAACGTTAAGATGTTAGGTTCAAAGTCCAGTATGTAGGGGGTTTATGGAGAAAATAGTTCCATACAAAAAGGCCCTTTTGATAATAAATCATTAGGTCAATAAATAGTCAGGGTATCAAAATGTTTGAGCAGGAATCTAAAAATGGATGTTAGAGGAGTAAGACAGGAATAGACCACAGATACTGGGCAAGGTTCTCCCTAAGCACAGTATTCCCTATTTCCTCTGTCAGGGGCAGACTATTGAGCTAGAGGGACAGCTGGCATAAGGCAGTATGACATTTCTTGTGTTTACATGTTCTTTAATTTGAAAAAGGCCTTCCACAAGGGATAACAGTAGAATGATAAAACAAGGCATTACTGAAAAATATAAGGCATAGTTTCTAACACTGATGTTCATAAACACATCTTGACCTACATGGGAGAGATTACATAAAGATTCATTTTATAGCAATTACAAGTCATTAATGAATCTATGAAACTGTAACCTAGCAAACCCACAGCAAACCCAAAAGGTTATAATTGTCTGAAACCCCAGATGATTCTTTAAGATAACTATGACAAAAGTTGTATATTCTTTTAGGCTAGACAAATGGAAGGAAGTTGTTCTGTCTTGCTATGTTTATAATTAGAACTATAGTCTTTTTTTCTTTTATTAGATGAGGATAACTTTGATGGAGCACATAAGGAACTAATATTAGATTGGAAATGATAATAGAACGTGCTTGTTTTGGAAAAAAATTGCTTTCTCCTACTTTGTTTAACCCTTAGTGTCGAAGAAAGGAAAGTCTTTGTTTTGTTTTGGTTTTTTAAATGTACTTTGTCTTTAAAGCTGTTTTCATTCAGCTCTGTAATGGTCTTTGTCTTCATGTCATGTATCTTTACCAATGAGGTGTCCTCAATGATTGATGCTCTAGCTGTTAAGTGTTGCAGTAAATCTGGGAAAGTACTGTTTTGTTTTGTGTTTTGTTCTGACAGTACATTTCAACTTTGTAATGTATTTTCATAAAATTGTGGGTTTAGTTCATATCTACCAATTACATCATTCAGCTAAATCACACCAGTCCCTGACAAACAAGGACTGTCCCCTTGTCTGACTCTGGGAGTTTTCACAGCTAATGCCATGAGCAGTTATTGTCAATTAGTTAAAGCCAAAGGAAAATAAAGTTGACTGTGAAGTAACTTCAGAGATCTACAGCTGTAGGAGTGAGATCCATTAATCTGCACAGTGTCTAAATACCATGCAAGCAAGGATTATAAAAGTTAATCTTGTTGACATAAATCTTTAATTTTTGGAGCAAACTGCTAGAATGCCTTTGCCATTTGATTAGTGTTTGTTATAAGTAAAGAGAATTTGTTGATGTGGAGTACATAAACTGGGCAATGATGTCAACAAGCAATGCCTTACAGGTTGAATAAATTACTGAGCTGTTGAATATGTGGTCTATTAAGACACTAAATGAGTTTCTAGAATTCTGCTAAGGTCAATGGAAAGAATCAATATATATAGAAAGAAGCTGATTAGTAGAACTTATGAAGGTGTCAATGAAATCAGCAGATACGTACTATGTCATGGGTCCAAAACACTATTTTATAATAGTGTCTTGTATTATTTTAAACTGTCTTATTCTATATCAACCATGTTATAGCACACGGATGTTATCAACAGACTGACAGGAATAAATTCATCAAAGTGTGTGTTTTGTAATGAAAAATAATGTCAGACTTATTTATACAAATTGATGCACATGCAACATGGACAAAACATAGTGATGTGCCACTATGATGGTGACCCAGTTCCCAATGTTATGTTAAAAACCTGAACTTGTATATGCACAGAAAACCACCTTCACCTTCACACCTGGAGTGCTGTGTCAAGTTCTAGGCTCTGTGGTACAAGAAATATATGGACTTAATGAAGTGCATCCAGCGTAGAGCCACAAAGATGATGAAGGGAGTGTAGCATCTGTTGTCTGAGGAGAGGCTGAGAGCTGGGACTAGTTCTGTCTGAAGAGAAGAGTTGGGGAGAATCTCATCAAGGTATGTAAGTAGCTGATGGGAGGGAATAAAGAAGAAAACAGACTTTTCTCGGTGTGCCTGCTGCCAGGACAAGAGGCACTGGGCACAAATGAAGGCACATGCAATTCCATCTTAACACAAAAAAAAACCTTTTGTAGTTGTGTGTGAGGATGTCAAACACTGGCACAGGTTGTGCAGAGAGCTTGTGGAGTCTCCATCCTTGGAGATATTCAAAACCTGACTGGACATGGTCAAATGGCGACCATTTGATTCAAACTTTTATTTAAAAGTTTATATAAACTGGAGAAGTTCCTATTCCCACTTGGAAATAGTTCTTATTTGAATGATGATTACAGTTTTATAGATCAGAATTTATGAAGTTTTGCATGTGTGCTGAACTATTTTCTTGTAGCCTTTTTTCTTCCTTAATATTAGGAATGTCTAACAGGCTTTCAATTGGATCAATATGTGAAGTTTTAATAATTTTAGTCAAATACTGTTTCTTAGAATTGTTTTATGCTTTATACTATTCAGTGTCTGCTGTTAATTTGCTTTACAATCCAGTGTGACAAAATAATCTTTTAAAAGTATAATTAAGCTTTTCCACAGTAAACAATTCAGTTTAGTTAATTAATGAAGAGCTGATCTACATACACTCCTCAACATGACTGAAAATCAAAAGCTGACGTGGCGCCACAGGCTTATTCACTTTACATCTGGCTTTCTGAAGCAGTGAGCATTATCAATTATATATCATATGAATGGAGGCTGTGGCTGCCCAGCAACACAAATAATCAATCTCAGCACTCTCAATATCAATATTGTAGTACACTATTTTCTTTATCATAAAACAAGGTACATAGAACAAATTATATGGACCAGTGGATTTTTGAATATGTTTTGTTTCTTTGAAAACCAAAAACCACCTTTGCTTTTAATCCATTATACCACAAACTATGCTTGCTTTTGGGCCACTGTCAAAGACACTCTATTTGTAATGGTGACTGAAACAAAATCAGTTTTGAGTTACCTTGTCTTGTTCTGGTTTTATCTTGTTTGCGACTTGTCCTGTGCAAAGGGACAGGGCCATTGCTCTGCACGCGAAGGAGCATATTGTGTCACCAAGGGACTGAAACTAGCAGTGGGACAGCAGAAGGCATCCTATCCAAATGGTGATACCTTCAGGTGATGCCTTCTTGATACTCCATGAGGAGCTGTGGGCTGCAGTGATCAGCAGTCCAGTAGAGAATTAGAAAATTATCCCTGCAGCAGAATTGTACTGAGCAAAGCTGACTGAAAAACATCTAAGAGAAGTTTTGCCCTAGAAATGTCAGATGTCTTTGAGCCTTTGGGGTCTGACATGCTTCAGCTGAGAGGTAGATGGACTTCTGACAGAATTACTATGACTCCCTGGCCGAATGCATGAAGATGAGGCACCCCAAAACCACCTTGGCCCTGCACTGGAAACAGTGCATCTGGTGATGGCACACCAGCATTTATGGCTCCGGGATAGGCTTGCCAGTGTGACTGTAAAGCTGGGAACTCAGAAAGTACAGCTGTGCCCCAGCTCCCAGCCTGCCTGCTGTGATGTCAGGGCTCCAGAGAGGCATCAGCTGGGCTGGATCAGGTGCTGGACCTACAGCATGGACCCCAGCTGCACTCTGTTTGTAAACAACATGAGCCTAGAATAGTAAATAAAAAGGGTCTTGCGCAGTTCCCTGCTTGTGAAGGTTTATAGAATATAGTTATATGCTTTTATCCCCCAGAGCAGCAAACTCATCATGGACACCATTTTACCATAACTTGAATCCTTGCCCTGGCACTGTGCAGAATACTAACGGAGATGTAGCTCACAAACGGACTGCAGAGAGAGGATATTCTGGAGCCATAGCACCTGGGTAGAAACAACATAAGGGACGTTCCCAGCAGATTGCTAATAGTCTTTTAGGTCATAGCAGAAGGATGAGACTTTTAGCAGAGGTTTAGTACTTAGGAACTTGACATATTTTATGTCTTAACTTCATGGAAGTGTTCAGATTCATCTGTCACTTGAATTATCTCTAGGGAAAGTGGAAAAATTCATAATGCATAAAACATGTCTCTGTGTGTATTAAATGAATACAGAATAAGAAAGACATTTATTTATTGGTGAAATGCTGCCCTAAAAAGTGCATTTACACCTTCATTGTATAACAATCATTGTGGTCCATCAGTGGACAACCTCACATTAACAATTGTTGCGTTGTCTTAAATATATCTGTACATCTTAAATTAAGCAAGGGGTTTTCAAATGCCTTTCTGTTTTAAGGATGGTTTCAGCATGGTAACAAGGGTTACAGGTATGTGCTGTTTTTTAAGAATCCTTGCATTTTCTTTTGAATGACTATTAAATGCTCGTACAAAGTGAAGCTGCAACATTTCAAGCAATTCTATTTAAAGCAACTGTGATTATTGATCTTATTTTCAACAGTAGTAGAATTAATTGAGACTAAAAAACCCAAATTTTGTCTTATTTTGTGGATTGTTAAAGAAACAGACCTGCTTTTTATGAATATGTTTGTATTGAACATGTATTTACTGGAAGAAAACACAGATTAGATAATTTAAAGTTTCTCTACCTTTCTTTTGATCATTTGCTGTTTATTCTTAGTAATATTTCAAACAGTAGGCACAGGATATATTCTGCTTTTCAGTTAATGAATACATATTTTGTCAAAAGGAGACAAAAAAGTGAAAAAGCTATGACAAATGGCTTCCTGTGCACTTAAGTAAGACTAATCTGTTAAAAATGCATTAATTGATTAGTAGGGTTGTGCCAGTGTTCTTGTCACCTGGTCGTATACTACTCTGGAAATAAAATTATGTGTTCATAAACATTCTTAGATGATTGTTCTGTTAGTTGTGGGGGGTTTTTGTTGGTTTTGGTTGTTTTTGGTTTTTTTTTTTTTATCAGTCCTAATTCAATTTGGAAATTATGTCTGGTTTCGTGTCTGGGTGGATTATTTCTTGATATTTGAAAAATTTCTGAACCTTGACTAAGAGTGAACAAAAACCTTCAGGTACCAACATGCAACAATCATTTATGAGATGTTCATACTTAGTATTATTTTACTTTAATAAATGTATATGATAGAGACAAACACAAGTCTGTCAAATGTTATTAATCCTTGATGGGACATCCATAATGATTTAAATAACAGGATAATGCAAAGTTAAAACTGACATGATCTGCAAACCTGCAAAGTAATAAAAAGAAAATTTTTGAAAATTTTGAAAAATAACACAACTTACTCAATTGGTCAGTAAATGTACTTTTTTACTTTCTAAGACCATCAATATCCATTTTTCATTAATCTTTAGTTAAGTCTCCGGGCTATAGAAGATAGACAATCTGAAATTAAAACCCCGTTTTAGTACAAAAAACTGTCATTAACAGGACACTCCAGGAATGCACTGTGCGATTTCTTTAACAGAGTAACAGAATACTTATCAGTTTATACAGAATTGTTCACTTGTGACTGAATGCATGCTACATATGACTAATAGCAAATAACCAAAGCCCATGAACTGTCCCTGAAAAACATTCATCTGAACTTTTTAGTGAACACCCATGAATAATGGATACAATCAAAGACAATCAAACCTTGTGTAAGTGGTTTGCATATGATTTGCTAACCAAAGGAAAGAGGTAAATTGGTAACAAATAGAGCAATCACCTCTTAACAACTCAACCAGTCAAGATGTTATCCCTCCTTTCAGGAACTAGAAACAGAAAACTGTCAAGCTTGTATCCTAGTCTCTTGGCTTTCTTGTTTGCTTTCTACAAGAAACCCCTGTCTGCTTAATCAGGGTGAGTTTCCTTGAGGGAATGGACTTAGTCCACTGAGTAGAGAAATGGTGAAAATGCAAGCTTACAGTTCATTCCATGAAGTTCAGCCATTTTATTTCTGTTACACCTGTCCTTGAATACCTTGACTCTAAATCTGGTATGAAGAGCTTCCCTCATGATACTCCTAGTAAATGTTTAGCTGTCTGCCCCATAGGTTTAAAAACATTGTATTTTAGATTCTCCCTATCTTCCTGTTTATAGTCATTGCTTATCATGTAAACATAGCTTTAATTTCAATATAAACAGGACTAAATCTGAAATATTGTCCATTTCACATTATCCACATTTCTGTGGTATTTGTATAGGAAATTGGGAAATCTAAATGTAAATTAATTATGGTAATTTTATCTGTTGTGTTCTGAAATCAGTAAATTTTGAAATGTAGAATTCTGAAATTCAGATAGTAAAATTTTCAGGAAATTTTAGCTTTTCTAGAAGGCTAGATGTCTTATTTCAGTGTTCATATTTGGTCATAACAGAAAGCCTACATCTTATCACTAAAGTTTTTTTGGGTTTGTTTTGTTTTGTTGTTTTGGTTTTCTTTTTTCTGTCTGAGGTGGCTACATCCCTACACATATATGGAAAAACTGCCAACCCTTTAGATATAGAGATGTAAACAAGTGATTGCATATGGTACTGTTAGAGAACACTAGGGCAATAGAATAGTATTCTAAGCTGGTGGGTTGGCTGGGGTTTGTTTAAGACACAGATGCCTAGGTAAATATAAACAAGAATTACTCCAGGCCAATTATGGATTATTCACCATTTGTGATAGTAAAAACAAGACCACACTAATTATTGTGCCCCTTTAACTCTGAATTACTATTCATGATTCAAATATTTTTAAAAATATTGAAATATATGCTATTCACAAGAGAGCATGGAGGAAGTTGCATGCTTGCTTGGCAAAGAAATAAAATTATAAATTGGTAACTTGCCTAATATAAACTTGGTGTGCATAAACAGCATAATATCCCTTATCCTTGCTTCCACCTGAGTCAGTCTTGAATCTTCAGAGACTTAACAAATGGCTATTGGTATTGTAAAGGAAGATCGTGGCCATGCAACTCATTTTCAGTGGCACTGAGTTGCTTAAGATATTCTATAGGAGAGAGTCCGTAGGTTTTCACTAAAAGGCAGCTTGAGTACTGTGTTAGAATTTTAAAGTTTAACTCTTCCACCTTCGAGATGATAAAATGTTGACAACAATGTATTCAGGTAATAACATTACACCACCTGAAATATATTAACTTCCAATGTGTTTGAAAAAGTGTCTGCGACGTCCATGTGAAAAGCTGAGTGTGTGCAGTTGGAAGGTGGCATGGAGGTTATTAGAGAATTTAGCTTGGGATAAGAAAGGAAGTGGAGACATATATTCAGAACAGATAATTACAATCTTTTCACATTCAGGTCCTACAGATGTAAATCATTATTATAATGTGTGATTCTCAATGCTCTGTGGATATGTTTGCCAGTTCTTCAGACATAATTTATACAGTCTCCTTCTGCTTTTTACTTTTCTTCTCGTAGGATAAACTTTTTTTTTTTTCAAAACGCAGTATGCAACAATTCAGACTCTGATGCCAAAGACAATTCACTGTTATAGCAGCATATACCTTTCACCATCAGTTGAATGTGCAGAATCCTCCGTATATAATTTGATGAGCCCCTCCGCCTCTGGGTCCCATGGAGTTTTCCTTAGCCAGTTGCTGATTAAAGCTATTCTGGCTGAATGAGGAAAAAACCCAACTTATTATAATAATATAAGAATTTTGGCTTTTAGGTTTTACAGGAACTGTTTGTAATACTTTCTTGGTTGTTAATGATCCTTAATAGAACAGATGGAATCTTCCAGTCTGAGCAGAAGCTACAGAAGTCTCTGAGGTGTATGATGTGTCGTTTGGTTCACACCTGGCAGAATAAGCTAGAATAAATCTAAAAAAGGAGGATGCTGAGGGTCTTTTATTGTGTTGCTGAGCTGCTCCCTATACAACGTGTGTTGTGCTGCTAATTTGCTGACTTGGAAACACCGGCAAAGAATTGTATTGGGAGTTTTAAATTTTTAGCATTACAATATTAAAGAGGTGGCATGCTGAGACATGAAACTTGAAAAAAAGACAAAAGACGTAGAAAATCTCCATCTAAATTGCAGCTTTAATGCACTCTAAGGACTAATACCCACAATCACTCCAAAAGCCAGCAGCCTGATTAAAATTGCTGGTACAGACCTTCGTAAATAGCTGAAATTGCTTTATATTAAAATAATATAATCGTAAACCTCATTTTGGCAAATTCAGACACTTCTGAAAATTATGACCTCTAATCCTTCATAGGTCATAATCCAGCACTGAATATAGACCCAGATTCTCAGTGTGCATCTGTCTGGTTGGTTACCTAGATGCTTGGATTCATTCAAATTGTAACCACTATGAACTGGTCCTTTTTAAAAACCGAGGCACCTAATTTCCCTGGGCAGCTGCTTTTCATTACCCAGTTCCACAAGCACACAATCTTTCTTGTGGGACCCCAGCAAAACCTTCTTGGAAATCTAGCCTTCAGATCATGAAGAGACATCCTCAAAATAGGTGTATCTACTCCATCTGGACAGACCCTGTAGGCAAGCTTACTACACACAAAAATGTGCATTTGATAATGGGGTCTTTTGTGTTAATATTGAAGCTGATGGTCAAATCTTTGCTATATAAACCTGAATTAGGACTCCCATATTTGAATAAACCAGTCTCCTGGTGATGATGATATTGGCTATTAGTGCATCTTAGTACTTCCCTTTCAGCCACTCCCCAAACATGTCAGCAATTACAGATGTATTGAACCAAACAGAGAGCCCAAGACTCTTAGAACCTTTTTCAGTGTTTGACCAGCTTCAGAGTAAAAAAAATATTTGCTTGTCTTCAGATGGAACAACATGTTTTCACAAATGTGTTTTCATTTGTCCCTGTTGCTTCTAGTCCTCCCAGTGGGCACCACTGAGAAGAGTCTGGTTTCCTCTTCTTCATTCCTTCCCATCAGGTTTTGACACACATTGAGAAGATCCCCTTGACCCTTCTTGCCATGAGGCTGAGTGGTCCCAGCTGCCTCAGCCTTTCCTCATATGAGAGGTGCTCCAGTCCCTTCACTAGCTTTGTGGCCTTATGCTGGACTTGCTTTAGTTAGTACATATACACAGCACTCCAGATACAACCTTGCCAGTGCTAAGTAGAGGGGAAGGATCACCTCCCTTGGCCTGCTGGCAACACTGCCTAATGCAGCCTAGAAGGCTGTGGGTTTGGGGTTTTTTTTTGACACAAGGTTGCATTGCTGCCTTATGGCCAGTTGTCCATTAGGCTCCCAATGTCTTCCACAGAGCTGCTTTCAAAATAGTCAGCCCCCAGCATGTATAGGTGCACAGGTTTATTCCTCACCAGGTGCAGGACTTTTCATTTGCCCTTGTTGAATCTCATGAAATTACTCTTTTCCCAGTTCTCCAGCCTGTCCAGGACCCTTTCAAAGGCAGCACAACCATCTGGTGCTCCTCCTAGTTTTGCACCACCTGCAAAGGGTGTATTCTGTCCCATAGCACATGTCATTAACAAAGATATTAAACAGTATTGGATCCAGTATCAACCCCTTGGATAGACAGCTATCGACTTGCCTCTAACTGTACTTCGTACCACTGATCACAGCCCCCTGGATGTGATTGTTCAGCCAGTTTTAAATCCATCTCACTGTCCACTTATGTAACCCACACTTTCGCAGTTTGCCTGTGATGATTTTTAAGGGACACAGTGCCAAATGACTGGAGGCCATGTTAAAGACTTTATCAAACTCAAGGTAAACAATGTGCACTGCTCTCTCCCTTCATTCACCACTCTACTCAACTCATCATAGAAGGCTATCAGGTTGGGCAAGCATGATTTCCCCTTCATGAATCCATGCTCAACAAAGAGATGACTTAAGATTTATGAGGATTTAAAAAGGATGCCATCTCACAAGGAAATTTCTTGTATCTCTGATACTGAATGTTTGCAATGGTTTCCATCAGTGATGAAATAGAGAGTATAGAGCTCCACAATAGCATCTTCTCTGCCCTGTGTCAGAGGCAGGATCCTGCATCACATGAACATTTAGTCTAGCCTTTCTTGTATTCCTATAAATTTTAAGGGCCATTAAAATGTTTTCCTTATAGTATTCAGTCAAACTTATTTACACAGTCCAAGTTTATTTAGTTAGAAATTCTTAAAAATAATACTTTTATATTATGATCAAAAGTGTAGACATTTCACTGAACCTGAATCAGTGCATCTTGTTTTGGATAAAATACTTTTTCTCACCAATGAACCATTCAAAATTTCATAATAACACATTAAAATATATTCAAGGCTGAAAACCTGCTTTATTTTCAGACATACAGCTAGTAACAGCTGATATCATAGCCAAAGTAATAAAAGTTTATAATGGAAATGTTAATGAGCCCTGAACTATAGCAGAGCAAATTGAAGTGTCAGCTATTACAGAAAGTAAAATACCATACCTGAGTAAGCTTTATGTTTGTTGAATACCTCTCTGACAAGAGCCTTAAGTCACAAACACTTGCAGAAGAAAGGATTTTGAAAATGTTTGCTCTGTGCAAAAAGCTTGTGGGTTTGTTTTTTTAAAAAATTATTTTGTGGGAGATTGTACTGAAGTAATATATTGAACTTTAGAGGGCACTATAAATCTAACTCCAAGTTTTGAGATTAAAAACTTAAATTAAGTTATCTAGAGTAACCCTTTGTCTTACAGTACGGACCTGGCCCTGACAATGTGAATCCTGTTAGTTTTAAATCTTAGAAGGAAGGCATAGCTTGGAAAATCTAGACGTACCTGTTCCTGCCATACAAGTTTTGAAATGCAAGACCTGTAAGTGTGAATCTGTAAGCTTCCCATAGGAAGGCGGAGGTAAAAGAATAGCAGACTTTCACAATTCTGTTTAACATTAAACCATCCGAAAGCACAACGTGTTCACATGGCTCTCCTTCCTGCTCACTCTTCCCACAGATATTTCAGGTCTCTGCAGGGTCAGCTGGGGCAGAAAACAATTATTTATACCCATTCTCCAGTTCTGTGTCATTCAGTTACACTTTGTGTGTGATATGTCTAAATTCATGTCATAAAGGAATTACCAAGTCCTGGTCACTTAGCTAGGTCTAGCAAACCTTCTCCAGAAAGTTCTTCTCTAGATTAAAAGTAACGATTACAATAATTATTAGGAACAGTTATTCCAAGTCATGTTGAAGGAAACTCAAAGCCATCATGAGTTAAGAAGTTTTCACATAATATTCAGTGAATCCAGGAGCTTAACTGCTCTGCAGACAAAGTGATTATCAACTATTTCTTCAACACAATGTACCTAACCAAGGGAGTTTCTCTCTTCAACCAACTGAAGACTAAAATTGCTGTTATTCAAAATATGATGAAAAATATTAATTGCATATGTTCTATTTCTCCTGAGCATCAAAACGTTGGAAAGGGAAGAATGTATTCTCAAAGGTGAGGAAATATGAAAAGCTGGTAAACTGATTTGCAGGAAGCATTGTCTAGTTTTACACTAAGATCAACAGCTTTCAGAAAAAAAACATTCTGGTATTATAAATCAAAAGAAGGGGGAGGAAAATGAGGGACACAGGAAGAACTGTGAAGCATTTTCCACTACTATGTAATTTATTTCTGAAATAATACAAATTGTAATATAGACTATCAAAAGAAATATGCTTTCTTTTAAAATGTTGGCTAACTTTACTTACATATCTAGTAGCCTGATGTGTGGAACAACTTGTATGAAATACTAGAAGTGAACATTTTAAAACATTAGTAGTTAGATATGACCTTTGATCTTGTAAATAAAAGTTGTTAATCTTTCAGAGCTTACTATCCTATATGGTTATATGTGATGTTTTAAAAATAACAAGTCTACTCTTTTCCCTACAATATTAAAAGAAATACAATGGCTTTTTTATTAAAATCCAGAACTGTTTCCTACACTAAGAGTATTTCCAAGCTAGAGAGGTGGTGTATCTGCATCTTCCAGGAAGAGTTAATAAAAATACTTGTGAGGTTAGCATGAGTAACACAGCAATCTACAAGCACTTTTCCTGTTTTCCTATGTAGTCAATAAGAAATGGACAAATAGCATGTATGCAAGTAAAGCAAGCCTGGAAAAATGTTATTTCATTGATTATCTTCTGATGAAGCAAATAAACTTGAATAATGAGGCATACCATTGAGGGGAGCCAAGGCAAATAAACTCCTAGGCAATGCATTGGTGGTGTTGGGTAGGTGCTGGCAGGTGAGGAGGAGACAGCAGCAGCTGGGTGTGCTGTGCAGGGGCAGGAAGGAACAGTGCAGAGGGTCTACAGCGTGACAGTCCAGTGAAAAACAGTAGGAAAACAAGGTCTGCATGGAAGTAGAGCAGGATACAAGAAACCTCTCTCTGCCACTAACCTGCTGACTGGCCTCACGTACTCCAGGTCTCTGGAGACTCATCATCTCTGTCTAGCTTACCTCTAGGATAAATTCTGTAAATTTTCCAAGGCAGGTTCCGTAGCTGTTTTGTGCTCTGAGCACCTTAGTTCTCTGATCACAGAAGCAATTCTGATTTTACCCTGTTCTTCAGTGATTTAGGACAAAGGACCTGGTTTACCTAGCATGTCTGTACCATCTATGCAAAATAGAAGTAGTTTATTACTCTTCAGGAAGTAGAAGGGTAAAGTAATGAAATAGTCCAACACAATGAGAAAATACCTCTGTACACATAGATACGTAGATAGGAGAGACTTCTTTGCAGTAAATGCCAACAAGTCCCTACTCTAGAATAATGAAAATTTAAGTAAATCTGGCCTTTTTAGGATATTTTGTAATGTCTTTTTTTTTTCATATTCTAAGTAAAATAAATAGCTTCAAAATCAAGTTTAAAACGTAGGACAGTGAGCTTTGGAAAAAATTATGTTCTCGTTTGTCAGAAGTAGTGGCATTGTATCTGAATAGGTTTTTCTTCGTGGCATAGTGCAGAGCTGTCTGATGGAAAAAAAAAAAAAGGGTCGTATGAGAATCATTCATTGTAGTAGACATATGCTCACTTGCTCCAGTCATTTAAAATAAAAATAGTTTAAAGCAATAGCACAAGTTTGCAAATTGGTCAGTGAATAATAATGTTTTATATCTCTCTGTAAAAAGCCTCAAAAGACTTTGAACTTCATGACAGCTCCAAAGCTGGTATTTTGATATTCTTTTTGCTGATAGATAAATGGATCTCAGGGGTTTTCAAGCCCATCAATTTTAAGGTCTCAGTTGAGAAACGATGAAACATTTGCTTGTTTACATTTCTTCTTAAAGGGAAGTAAAGAGGAGAATTCTGATCTTTTACTATTCTTCTGCTTTGTTCATAAGCTATTTCCAGTCTACAGATGGCTCAAACCTTATTTTCAAAAAAAACCCAAACCAACAAAACAAAACCAAAAAATAACCCAAACAAAAAACCCTGCACCAAAAACAACAACCCACACCATATATTTAGAGTTTGCAGTGTTAAAAATAGCACATTGAAATTAGGAACCTCAAAAAGTTTTGCAAACTTTTTCAGAAATAATTGTCATTGTACTTTTTTTGGGGAAAAGTATGTAATGTCTTCAATGGAAAAAATGTTAGAAATTTAACAAAATATATATGTATACATATAATGAATAAAATTATTATAAAATTATTGTGTAAAAGTTTATATATTATCCTTTTGCTAAAATAAAAAAAAAAGAAAACTTTCGTAAATTTGTCCAGAAAGAAGCAAGAGCAGACAAAATGTTTTGCAGTCAATAGAAACTATAACATGAATGTGAAGTACATAATGAATAATCTATTAAAGTATTGACAAAAGATGTAGTCTGCCAAACCAGATATTAAGCTCTGGAAAATAATGTAGAAGTTCTCTGAAAAGTTCCTGCAAGGGCGGTATAATTTGTTCTTTTTGGCTTCCTTTGAACTTTATAGAATATAACAAATTCCTTTACAGGCGTGAGTGCCTGCTGTCAGTCCTGTAGCTGGCCCTGCTGTGAGGTATCTAGATATTTATAAGGGAAGTGAAAATGCATCTGCTTTTTGAAATGTGGTACTTGTATTTACAGTGCTCTGTTTTCTCACAGAACAAAGACACGCCTAGCATCCTTAAATATATATTAAAAATAACTAACTAAAAAAAATAAAATCATTAGGCTGTGGATTTTGAGCATAAGAAATATGTCAGAATCCACACATGGTACATAGTTTCACTTCTGGGCAGCTTCTTATATAATCTTGTCCCAGCTCATTTTTTTCTATATAATTCTTCACTTAATACTTTCTGTAACAGGCCTCTTATTTTTCTTTCCAAACGAAATAGTGTTGCTTTTGATATTTTTCAGTATTGCCCCCCTCTCTGGCTCTTACCATAACAAATAATTTGTCTCTTACCATTAGTAGTTAAGAATCACTATAGCAGAAAGAGGAGTTATTAACAATCATCTTGGACCCACAAGCCCTGCTGTAAATACACATAGAAAATGCTCTTTGTGGTGAGAAAGCAACAAATAGGAGTTTTCACATCACTGCTGCAATTGCCTTTCTCCAAGGGGAAAGATACAGCATCCACGCCTCATTGAACATGGATTCAATGTATTTCTATTACAAGGAACAAGCACTTCATTATTCCTACTACTATAAATTGATGAGACAAAACCCTGAATTTTTGAAATGATGCTTTCTAAAATGAACCCTTAGGTCATTATGAAATAAAACTCTCTGTCATTTTTTCTGCCAATCAGTGTCAGCAGGCTGTTAAATATAATTGTCTTGTTACTTTTTGTGTTGACATTTATTATTTCCCACCTGATAAAACAGGCTCCTTTCCTCTAGAGATTGATGGTCCTTCTGGAGTTTACATCAATGTAGCATTAAGGCAAATGATAATTTTTTCTTGTTTTCTGTATAAGAAATGTGCTATATTTTTGATACCACGATTAGATGATTCTCTTGAATAAATTCCTTCACACAAGAACTTTGAAACCCTGCATACATGAAATATTTTTTCCCTTGAAAACTATATTGTCAGCATTTCAGTTTCTCTTAAAAGGACATGATTCTTTTTGTATTGCCCTGTTATGGGTCTGATTTCACAAGAGTTATTCAAAGATGCCTGTATAACCTTCATTGAAAATCATTATTATGATAGATCTTTTTAACAAGACACTATATAAATGTGTAATGATTACTTTGCTCACTACAGCATTTCCTGTCCAAAACACACTAAAAGACACAGGTAAAAAAAAAGACATTCACAGTTTTATATTTTTTTCCAATTAATCTGTCTATATTTATGGACCAACATTTAGTGACCTATTTATAATGGAAATTCTTTATGCCCAGAAAAAGCAGCTTTAAAAATTATTTTGCACGTATGATAAGGCAGCATGGAAGAGAAACAGTTCTGTGATTCAGGTTGCTGGTCCCTTGCCTGTTTGCTGTGTGACTTTGTACAAGCTCTTCATCTTTCTGACCCTCTGTTTCTCTGTGTTGTTCAGATCATAATCTCTGCCTCACAAGGGCTTTTTCTTGCTCTCTGTGTGTGTGTGAACTGAATGCCCAATACAATGGGGGACTGAGATGCTTTTCCATATCTACTCTACTGTAATAATTAATTGTAATTAGGCAGGAGTTAATGGTCTGAGATGTTTTTACAGCTTTTCCCTTGTAGGAAATATCTTGCTAATAAACAAAATCTTTTTATTAAAAGCAAATGATAATTCACTGTGACAGTGGCTTTCTTTTTTTTGAGAGAGAGTCTTTAAAGTATCAAAGTCAGTAATACTGGTTCCAGTAGAAAACATGAAGTGATTTTTTTAGTATATGATACTTGCTTATGAATGTTTAGATTTAAATATATAAGTCACTTTCAATAGCTTTTATTTAACCACTGTTAAAGAACGAAAGAAAATACAGTTTCAACCATTTTTCTGGTGTCATGTAGATAATTTACTTTTCTTAAATTGCATTTTTCATCTGGTAGCTGATTTCAGGGATCTGAGGCTATAAATATTGTTCATGTTGTAGCTTCTTCATGCATGTTGGTGATAATGAAACAAAACTTGTCTGGATGTGGGGAACAGGACAGTTTCATTCTGCCCAACAAGTCTAAGAAACATCGATTTTGTAACGAAAAGCTGATAGTACATAAGCTAGAGATCACTTTCCTACTTTCTCTCAGAAAATGACACCAGTGTTTACACATCAGCTGTCTGTTCTGAGTGATTCAGGGAGGGACACCCACCCAGTTTTCTGTCATTTCCAGGATAGCTCTTTGCGGTGTTTAGAATGCCATTGCAGTAATCGCAAACATTTTCACCTGTAGCTGCCCCTGTTCAGGACTGTCTAGCAAACTCCAGCAAACCAGTGATAAAGCCTTTCCTGATGTATGAAGCTTGAACTGACTATGGAAGGACTCTCATGTGGTTCTTCTGCTGCTTTTCTGTGTTTGACATCACCCAGCAGTGATGAACCTGGTGAGGGGAGATAAGCAGGGGTTATCAGTGACAAGTGAGGACACCAGGTGACTGGGAGCAGAAGTAACTGTATGAGAGGGGGGATGCTACTGGGAGAAGTGCAGAGGCAGGGTCTGGGGGCATTTAGAGAAAAAGAGGTTCAATACTCCAGTGACATGCCTGGGATGCTCTCCCCAGCCTACCCACAGCATGGGGCCACTCTATTGTCATGCATAGATCTGATCTCAAGTTCGTGCAATAGAAAGCTTTTGTTAGGTGTCTGCATCAAATTTTTATTCTGTCAGTTATCACGGCTCTACTGATGCCCATGGAACGATGCCAGTTTGTGTAACCTGTACCCTATCTTTCTTCAAAAGCATTCATCCTAAACAGTGCTGAGTGCCTCCCCTCCCACAGATGTCATTAGTGATCAAATGCTTAGAAGATCTAGCCTTCAAATATGCCCTGTGTTGCTGCTCCACCTCACTCACCTCATACAAGGGCAGTTCAAGGATCAGGAGCAAGACAGGCATACTGAACAGGCATAGTATTTAATACCCCTCTTCTACATCAGCTCTCACAGAATTTTCCTCTTACCACCTCCAAAGATGAAAAGTATTAAAACATATTAGGGAGCTGTCCTGGTTTCAGCTGGGATAGAGTTAATTTTCTTCTTAGTGGCAGGTGATGTTTTTGGTTGCTGCTGGGTAATGTTTGTACTAAGTCAAGGACTTTTCAGTTTCTCAGGCCCTGCCAGCAAAAGGGCTAGAGGGGCACAGGGAATGGGGAGGGGGCACTGCCAGGAAAGGTGACCCAAGCTAGCCAAAGGGGTATTCCATACCATATGATGACCTGCTGAGTATATAAGCTGAGGGAAGAAGAAGGAAGGGATGGGACATTTGGAGTGATTGTGTTTGTCTTCCCAAGCAACTGTTAGGTGTGATGCAGCCCTGCTTCCCTGGGGATGGCTGAACACCTGCCTGCTGGTGGGAAGTGGTGAATGAATTCCTTGTTTTGCTTTGCTTGCATGCACGCCTTTTTCTTTACCTATTAAACTGTCTTTATCTCAACCCACAAGTTTTCTCACTTTTAGTCTTTCGATCCTCTCCCCTATCCCACTGTGTCGGGAGTGAGTGAGCAGCTGTGTGGGGGTTGGGTGCTGGCCAGGCAGGGTTAAACCACAACAGGAGCTTTTAAATATTCATTCTTACAGCAATGCTAGTCAGAAAATATTGAACTTTTGCACTATGTTGAACTCCATTTAAAGCTTGTCAAGAGTTTTTTTACCAGCTAGTTTCTGTGATAAAAAGCCAGGCTGAAAAAAGGAAAGGTTTGGTTTTGGTTTGGTTTTTTTCCCCAAATGTGGTAGTTTCACTAGCAATAAAATACACAAAAATTTCTCAGGCTCAGGATAGATCTTTCTGGTTCAAATGGCAAAGGGTAGCACTCCAGTAATTACTAGCTTAATGATTAGCATCCAGCAAATGGGAGAGGCATATTCAAGATGAAAATAAGATAATGTCAATAACATTTAAGCACTGTCCCATTTTGGGTATGTTCTTTTGTATAACATTAAGAATAAGATAATAAGTAGCTCACAGAAGCTCACTCTGCCTCTGATAAAAATGATGGTATCTAAGGCTACATCCCCGTCTCCTTTTTATTTTTAACAGAGAACAGAGAAACTGCAGTGTGAGAGACTCTTGGTGATAACAGCCAGTACCTGATGATGCGTGCATCCCATCATGCTGCTAGGGAGTGACAGAAAGAGGATTTGATGTGGGGTCTTGCACATCCCAGAGGAATAACAAAAGCACAACTACTATGAGATGATTTTTTTCAGTAGTCCCAGGCATGGGAAAACTGCCCAGATCCATGGGATATTATATGCTACAAGGCCTTTAAATGTGTATTTTAATATACTAACAATTGGAAGGCTGCCCAAGCCTAACTGAACTGATTTATTTGCCATAGCAACAGATATGGTGTAGGTAAACCTAAGTTCTGACATTGAATGAGAAACAGAAACATGGACAGAGCAAGAAATTAAACTCCCAGCTCCCTTTGAGTGAAAGACTGTTTGCAGCAGCCATTTATAAGTTGTTTATAAGCCTTAAAATGTTTACTATTTCACATTTTGTGTTGACAAACTAGTCTGTCAGACATGATCAGTGAGGTGACAAAAACTAATCTTTTTTTCTTCCATTGGATACCCTCCCTCAAGCCAGAGTAGCTGAGAGAAGAGTTTTCTAATGAGAATTGGGTAGCATTTTCCTTGACAGTTGTTTTACTCTTCCTTTCAAGCCACTTATGATCCCCTTCCGATTTTCCTTTTTTATTCATACTCTTAACAACTGCATAGTTCTTTGAACTGAATCACTTAGCATATAAAGGATAACTTTTTCATTCAATGGAATTTTTAAGATTACTTATGCTGTGCCCTCTGGAAACAAGCCTGCTTTTGCAGCTTCTTTGCCTCAGAGCTCCAGCAGAGTGCGTGTTGCTTTGCTGACACTTCTGTATCAAGGTGATCTGTTTGTTCTGCACCTTCTTGGACAGATGTAATAGCTGGGGTTCAAAGGATATTTCTTTTGTCCTATTAATTTTAATGAGCACTTCATTAGAAAAAGAGATCTAAAGCCTTCTTTAGATCACTTAATGTTTTATTGTAGTGGTATGTGATTTTCTAATGCCATCTGAAACAACAGGCAACAGAGAAGCCAGGAATAAATAAGCTCATCCACCTTTTAGCTCTTTTCCTTAGTTATTCTAGTTCCTCCTTCAGCTCTCTGAGTTTCGTAATGTTTTAATTTGAAAGTTAGGGAAGTTTTTTTAGGTCAAATACTGGAATAAACAAAATTGATAAAAACATTTAGTCACTTTTAAAATGTATTATTATTATTATTATTATTATTATTATTATTATTATTATTATTATTATTATTATTATTATTATTATTATTATTATTATTATTATTAATTCAGGAGTTCCTAAATAGTTTGCAGTGTAACAAAAAGTTGTTGTTGTTTGGCGTTTTTTCTTGTTGTCGGTTTTTTTTTAATGTCTGTGTTTTTACATTTCTGTTCATGAAAAATCACTTTACCTACAAGGATTGATAAAGCTGGGATTTAAGGCAGCCACTGATGCATTTTATGTAGTTAATCCTGAGAGTACAAATTCCTAGAATTGTCAAAAGGTGTGAAGACGTGCAAAAAAATATCCACAATGCACAAATTCCTTATTAAAAAATCATTTATGGTCTCTGTAAAAGTCTTAAAGTAAGCCAGAAACTATCATTCTGGAAAGAGGTAAGCACAGAGATCAAATCTAATGCTCATTAAAGTTGAAAGGAAAGTAGCAATTATTGGACATAACAGGAGGGTACACCTTGAGAAACCCACCGGAAGGATAAAAGTTCTTGCCAAACTGGCAGTTTGTAACACATCAGCAAAGAATGAAGAACAAGGATGTTAATAGTGCTCTGCGTTACTGAAGCTGCACAATGTATGGTAAAGTGACCACAAAGCTGTAGTAATGCATGATAGAAAGACCTGGGAGACATTCTTGTAGACAGCAAGGATCCTGCTTTAGAGAAAGTAAGGAGAAGGTGCAAGATGAAAAAAAGCTCCCCAAACTTTAGCTGCCCTAGAGGTTAAAGTGCTATGGGGTCAGAGTGCCACTGAGCGGACAGCAATCCATGTTAGTCCAAGTTTGGGGAAACCTGGAATCACTAGAAAGAAAACCAAAGGCTAAGGATAAGAGAAGATCACGTTTCTTGGTTTATTTTCCTTTTTTCTAATTTTCCGAATCTTATAAAACATGCAGAAACTTAACCTATTCCTTCTCAATCAAAACATATTTTAATCTTAACTAGCTTTTAAAATGAATCTGAAGAATCTAGGATTCTCCCTCATATGAAAGAAGCAAATCTAAGTAAAGTGAACTGTGAAGGCAAACCCTTTTTAAAGTTTCAAGTGAAAACTTAGATCATCTCTGGGCTGGTTGTGCAACTGTCCATATTAATATGGATGAAATGGACCCTCAGAGAACGCACTAGGAAATATTAAAATCTTTAGTTGTTTTAATATTTAGTTATTTCAATACCTCAAATTTACAACATTATTGTCTTCTGTATTTTGTAAGAGTGGGATTTAACATTTAATTATATTCAAATTAGGATTTCATTATGACAAAATGATATTGCATGCGATGTCTATTCAGAAGAGTCTACTCAGATTTAATAGGTCCCTAAAAAACTGAATTTGATAAAACCAGATTATTAACATGAAATCTATAAATACAAAAAAACAGTTAAAAATTAAAATAACAACATAGAACGATGTATGCAATAAGAAATAAATTTCTAAAGTGTGCATTCATTGAGCTTAGTCTAATGAATTCCATAGTAAAATTCATATTGCCTATTACCAAATTATTTTTCTTTCCCTCAAAATCTTTTTTATATACTGTTAGAATGAACACTACTGGGATGACCTTCAATTCAAAATCTTTATATTGACTTAACTTTCTATTTATCCACCTCCTTTGATTAGTCATCCAAGGTCTGCCTTAATTTATAAGTGTTTGCCACTGCTGAAGTAGGCCAATTACTGAAATTCAGCCTGAGCCTTGAGTATTGCATGCCTTGCTTACTCGTTCTCTTAACTACCTAAACTGTTCTTGAACAAATCTTCCAAAATATTCCCTCAAAGATCACCATGGTTTCTAATACTTTGGTTAATTATACTGTCTTTAAATATGCAGGGGTTTTTTATATATATAAGCAAATATATAAAAGCAAAAAATTATATATAAGCAATAAATAAGCAAACATTTAGCAATTTTCCCTACTATCTTAAGCTCAGGTTTTTTCTTCCTACTGTGTATTGTTATTGGTAATAGTAGTAGTAGTAGTAGTAGTAGTAGCAGCAGCAGTCCACCTATAATTCTTTGCTAAGTAGACAGGCTATTTTGAATAAAAAACTATTTATGGAACATGGCATAAGACAGTTTTACAGAATATTTATCTGTATCTATCTATAGCAACAGCTCCCTTGAAATGTCATGTATATTATCTATGCACATTTTCCTTTACCTTTTTCTGTAAAACTCATTTAAGAAACATATATGTGATCTTTAAAATAAAATACTGGAATAGTTCCATCTTCTCTGAAATATCAGTTCCTTTAAGAGATTTATTTTAGGTAACCTGTTCTGGAAGACTTTAATTCTCATAGTGTAGAATTATTCCACTTTTTGTTCAAACACTGAAAAGAGACTATTTTTCTGATATATCATGGAGCTTTTTATCATGTTTTATGGAAATAGTAAAAGTGGGGTCAGTGAACTATATTGAGTTTATATTTGTCACATCTGTTGCAAAGGTAGATTCATTACACTCAGTGAATGTCCTATGAAAAAGCTATTGTAACTTGCTTTTGTTCTAAATTTGTGTTACGATAAAAAGTACCTGATAAGCTTGATAAAAAGAACATTTTGAATTATAAATTCAGTACACTATTTCTCTTTTTATGATAGATCTAACATCAGTTTTGATGACCAGGATTTAAATGGGGAGCTCAAATTGGCATTTTTTGTATTTAATTTTCTCTCATCACGTAAGGCTACTCTATGACATGATTAATATCCTTCTCTTGCAGTGGAGAATGAAGATGACTTTTCTTTAAACCAGACATGTGAATGCACTACAAATGGTTCTTAGAAACATCAGACACTTCAGTTTCCATAATAAATGTTGTAGACAGTACCTCTTTAAAACATGTGGAAGAAGATGAGTCTGTTGTAGTTGTGACATTTAAAGTTGTGATTCTGTAAAACTTGTCACATTCTCTTTTTTTTCCGAAACTGTTTTCAAAGAACTGTATATAATTTTTCAATTCAGCTAAAGCTATTTCTATAGGAAAAGTTCTAAAGAAAAAAACCCTGCTGATAAGGGATTTGTTAATGTACAGTTAATATATTAACCTCCTATCTTGTATTAAGAGCCCATGGAAATTACCAATTTTGTGGATTATAATTTCTGTGTAGACTGATGTCCTTTGCAAGATTTGGCCTAGAAAATAAATTATCTATGGCTTTTTAGGGTATTCTTTTTAAGATACTGTTGCAAAGGTATACCTGTACAACTATTTTTTATGATTGTGGATCTTCAAGACCGTTTTGAAAGTTGGTCTAATAATTCAATTTGCATTGCAAGTATTTTAAGGGAACCAAAAGGTAACTTTTTTTTCTATTTTATCAAAATTATCAAGTTTGTTAGCAAACTCAGTGATTAAAAGATAAAAATTTCAGCTGATATTTTGAATTCTTCGAGAGTGAAGTTCACTCTATCATGCAATATTCTATGTTGTGACTATCAAGTTCATGGTCTTCATGACTCATCAGAGAAGTTGTAGTTGTCCCATCACTGGCAAACATTCAAGATCAGGTTGGACAGGGCTTTGAACAACCTGATCAAGTCGAAGATGTCTCTCCTTATTGCAGGAGGTTTGGATTAGCTGACCTTTAAAGGTCCCTTCCAACCCAAATCATTCTGTTATTCTATGGCGAATCTATGATAAATGAGTAAGCCACCATAGATGTTAATACACACAGTTTGCATGAAAATTATGCGATAACAGTATAACAAGTATAACAAAGACAATATTTTCTCATTAGGATGATATATCTTATTCAGTGGAAGTGAATAGTATATTAGTCTCGGCAGAAACCAGATTCAATGTAGATGAGAACATGAAATTTTACAGTAGTAAAATGAGAATAATTAGACATTAGCATAAGTGAAATACTGGATAAAATGCTTGCATAAGTAAAAAACAGGCTATTGGAATATTTTCAGATAATAGCTAATATACTTTTAGTATTTGGCCCATAAATGTTTACCCCTTGCTAACTGATCTGCCTAGAGACATTGTTAATACTAATGAATATTTTATCAGTACAAATTCTGTATCTGGTTGGATACCTATTTTGTTCTAATGAGATATTTATGCAAAGATTTTCACATACAGATTTTAATTGCTCTTTTTTAACATATCCTTTGAATTCAAACACACTGCGGAAAAAATGTGATACTAGCATTTGTTTGGAAAGCTTGTTGCAAGAACAGCATAAACTTTATGCATACACATAGAATCATATAAAATAAACCAGATTTTCAGGGAAGGTTTTGTCATCACTTTTTGTTGGGTTTGAGTACAAACTTCTCAGAAGGCAAGGGAAAGCAAAAAAAGGGAGGACAAAGGAAGGGAAAAAAATGGACCAAAAGATGAAAATGTGTATTAATGCTTAAAAATGCAAGATAAGAGTACGTAAGAGTAACACAACATACTGAACATGTAAAGTTGTCTTCAGAAAAAATTAAACCAGTGGCTGTCATTCTGAGATACTGGTTTTGGTTTGGAAGCCATTCACTTCGTCACAGAGGCTTACCTCCTTTAGCAGGAAGACCATCACTGGAGGTCTTTTTCTCCTTCCTATTCCCCTCCTGGGAGGAAAAGAGTAGAGGAGGAACCAAAATTAAATAGGTACAAAAAAGGAGGAGAAGAATTTGAGAGCAGAAGTAAACTAAAAGCCTGAACAGAAGTTGTTGCAGTTGTCATACTATGCTCAGGGTGAGACAGCCAAAAGATATAATGATATTTGTAATCATGACTGTACAAATGTATAGATATGGTTGTGGTTATTTTCTGGAAATATTTTGGAACTTCACTGTCATATGAACTTAATGGAGAGAGAAATTAAAGACCCCAAATTCATAGAAGAGAGAAATACAGAAAGTACTCTGAAGCTCACTTGGTAAACTGTTCTGGAAAGGCAGTAGGGGAAGGGGAAGTGTCTCCCACTCTTTTTGAAGGAAAATATTTTACTTCTGAGAAGTTGGTAGTGTACATGAAGTATAGTGCTTCTTATCTTGGACATGCCAGCATAAAAAAACTTAGTGAAGTTAACATACTGTGGCTGAAAAGCCTTTTTGACACCTAGGGGGTGCATTTTAACTACCATAAACTCATGCTATTTGATCCTATTATGGCTTAGAGTAAAGCAAACGTGATATTTTCTGTTTAAGTACTTTTCATCTAAATAAATACAAACACTTCTATGTTTCAGTAGTAAAATTCAACCTGAGAAAGGTATAGCAGAGTAATAGTCTGTATTTCCTCTCTTGAGAGTTGCTCCACAGCATTAAAAGTTTCATATTCTTGTTCATAAAGAAAGCAGGTTTTTTATTAAAAATAAATAAAATAGATTGCTTAGCTGAACTTTTTGTCGTCAAATTAATGTTTTGTCATGAAATCAATAAACCTTGTTTTTCTGAGTCCTTTTTCCTATTTTAGCCCCAGAAGAATGGCTCACCTGAAATACTTGCCTCATTTTGAGCAAAGGAGATATAACTGACTCCAAAGGAAACAGTTCTTTGGGCAATGGCTCCACAAGTTGTGTGTGATAAAACGTAATCAATGGAGCTTTTGTTTGTTGGTTTGCTGGTTGTTTGTTTCCTGAAACTGAACTGGGGAGCTTACAGAACAATAATTTTCCCATTTCCCCCCTCTCTTTATTTTTATTTTACTCTAACTCTTCTGCCCAGAGTTTTCTTGGTTCCTCTCCCATCCGCTCACCTTGGCACCCCAGGCTAGCAGTACATTCTGCCTTTGTGCCCAGAGAGAGGTGCTTTGTGCACAGCCAGAATGCTAAACTCATTAACATTAAGGACAACAGTGCTATGCATCTTCTTGTTGTTGTAAGTTTGGGCTTTTTTGCTGAAGAGATGTCAGATCTGTCTCAGTGATATAGCTTTAAGTGGAGCAGCAAGTGTAAAATTGTTATTCTGGGTGAAAATATGGAACAGGCAGCATTGTCTGAGAGAGCTATTAATGTTCTGTTTACTGGCTCCTGGGAGATGCAGTATCTCTATCCTTTCTGAAGATAGCTTAATGCAGAACATCTGAGAGATAACTAGGAAAGACCAGGAAAAACCTGCAAATGAACATACAATAAGAAATGTAAGACAGAGAATAAAAATTAAATCAGCTGTGAAAAAGCAAACTGGAAAAGAAAATAAAAGGAGAAAGGAAGTCACCAGAAACATCAAGAAGTCAGATATGTGTTAATACTCATAGGTGTACAATATCCAGCTGAGTGACAGTAATACGATACATAATTTCATCCTTGTTTTCCATTCAGAGTTCTTTACTTAACAGGCATGTACTTTTGACTGTACAGTGTGAATGATATATTCACTGCTTGTTTCTTCTCTTATCTTCTGCAGCTTCTTTTTCTTTTGTCACTTAAAAGCACTATTTTTAGTATTTTGCAACAAACAACTAATGCTTCCTTTAGCTGCTATTTTGCCGAGGTACCTCAGGGTGGGATGGACTTTACACCACAAACATGTACAGAGTTTCTGTCATAAGCAAGAGGGAAGGGGTAGCTTCCCACAAATCCCTTTGGCTATCACAAAAACAAAGGTCAGAAAGTTACAAGACCCTGTTCCAGCACTTTGCAACTGCTACATGTGATCAGTGTAGTTTTAGTGATGGCAGCATCAGTCTCCTGTGCTTGGCGCAGCCTGTGATTTTTTGACATCGTAGTCTGACTTTGTTAGCCATATATCATCATGAGCTGATGATCTTATGTTAAAACTGTGAGCTTTAGAAAGAAATAATTTGTCGCAACAACTTGTAAAGAGCTAATATTTTATATCCATGGGTGGTTTTTTTCACAGGGTAGATAATAAAGTAAAAATCTTTTCCCTTCCACCAGCGAATAATGTGGAGGAATGTTTTTTCCTGCAGGTAGAACAGGATCACCCTGGTAGAGTGCAGCAATCAATAAAGAGCTAATCAATACACTGCAACTGCACTGAGATTCTTCCATTTAAATCTCCACACATATGACTTTCTTCCTTAACTTATACCTCTCTATGTAATACTTGTATCACATGTACATACATATGTGTATACACCCACACATACACATGAACATAGGTGATTACTAAATTTAACCTTTGAAACTTTTTTTAAATACAGTTTCTGTAGCTTTAGCTCAATGCATATTCTGGTATCTATAAATGTCTGGTTTTCTAGCCATATGCTATCCCCAACAGTAATTGAAACAAGCTCTTTCTTTTTCTACATCTATAAATTTAAGCAAAGCAGAAAATATCCAGAAAGCCAAAACAAAATCTGGTTTGTAGTAAGCTTGGTAGCAGTATATAGCTAGATAGCTAGAAATTAAAATATAAATATGCATCCTTGCACTGAGTTCCCCTGGAAATGATAAATATACTAATGCAAACTTATTTTCAGTGAGATATGGGGAATGAATGTTAGAAAAATTGCATGTATTAATAAATGTGTTCTATTAAAATATGTTACTTTTTCATTATGGCTTATTGATATATAGCAATTATTTTACTAAGTTACTGTGTGCATTCAGAAGAAAACAGTAAACCAAAAGTAAATATTCATATCAATACAATGATTAATCTATTAAACATTTATATTTAAATTGAAAACTATCTTACCATTCGTCTTTATAAATGGTAACAGTAAAAAACCTCAACAGCACAATAAATTAAGAAACAAAAATGAAAGAGCCGATTAAAGTCATTCTTTAGAAAAGTTAAATAGAAGATTAAAAGAAAATTATATAGAAGATAATTTTCATTACAATTAGTCGTGAAATTATAGTTAATTCTTTAGACTATTCAAGGCACTTTGGTATCATGGTGATTAGTTAAGGAGTATGTTTTAAGATATTTATTATTTTCTTCAAGTGCTTTTAGGAAACCCATCAGCAGATATACTTAACCTATGTAGATAAGACAGGTCTGTCAGCACCAGTTTTGTGTGGTAACTTAAAGAAGATTTGACCATGTTAAGAATCCTTTGAGTCATGGCTAGATTGCCAGCATGCTTTGATTTATTAAAGAACTGAATTTTCAATTGGATATTTGAAGTTACAGAGGAGCAAAAGGAAAACCAAGTGAAAAGTCGTCTTTGGATACTTAGAAGTGAAACTAAAGCTGCATGGTATAAAAATTTCTGAATATATTCCATAGTTATTTTAATATTTCAGTTCCTCTTTCTTTTCTCAAATTATAAACTGGAATTAGGACAAAAACATTAATGAGGGTTAATTAATTAAATAGGGCTATGGAATCAGTCAATTTGATTATACTGAAAAAAAGACCATCACCATCACAGTTCCTTTCCCAGAACAGAGGGTGTTCTGGGTCTGCATAGCACTGGTTCTGTGGCAGCAAAGCATTTCAGGAATAGTAAAGACATTATCATTGCTTATTTTTACCACTGCTATATTTTATCATGCTTAGGAGTTACACACTGAGGTTTCATTTGGGTACGATGTGTATTCAGTAAGCAGGTTTTGAAATTACAGTTTAACTTTCAGCAGAGAAAGCAGTGTCAAGGGAACTTTCTGTCACATGTACTTCATAGCTGAAAATAAAAAGGAGGCTTCTAAAGAAATGTTAAATCTAACAAATGAAGGGTGGTGTCTAACACTAAAGTAACTTCTGTTGTGATCAAAATACATGAAGTTATAAACTAAGCTTCCTTGTGTTATGTGTTATGGAGCTAATGAATACTTAATGAATCCAGCCCTAGTCCCTTCTTGTCACAGTAGCATATACCTATTTGACCATAAAAGCCAGAGGCTTTTTTTGCCAGATTTTCCTCTCATGTTGTGAATTTTGTGGTTTTGCTCATGGTGTGGGTTAACCCCAGCCAGCTACTAAATACCATGCAGCCACTCGCACAGCCACCTCCTCAGCGGGATGGGGAGGAGGATCAGGAAAAAAATAAAACTCATGGGCTGGGGTAAGAACAATTTAATAATTAAAATATAATAATAATAATAACAACAGCAACAACAATAATAACAACAACCACCGATAACAATTGTAATAAAAAGGAGGGGGAATGGGAGAGGAATAAAATCCAAAGGGAAGGGAGGAAAAAAATGAAGTGATGCACAATACAGTTGCTTGCCACCACTTACTGATGCCCAGCCAGTCCCTGAGTAGCGACCAACAGGACCCAGCACACCTGCCCAGTTTATATACTCAGCATGATGTTCAATGGTATGGAATATCCCTTTGGCTAGTTCAGGTCACCTGTCCTGGCCGTGTCCCTCCCAGTCTCTTGTGCCCATCCAGCACTCTTGCTGGCAGGGCCTGAGAAACTGAAAAGTCCTTGACTTAGTGTAAACATTACCCAGCACCCACTAAAACCATCTCTGTGTTATCAACATTATTCTCATACTAAATCCAAAATACAGCATTGTACCAGCTACTAAGAAGAAAATTAACTGTATCCTGGCTGAAACCAGGACAGCTCAGTTTCAACAGGAGAGATGCTGTGCCTTCTGCTTGACCTGACCTGTAAAACCTGACACCTTCCTGGAATATGAAGCATGGGTTTAAAGATCACTTTGAAGACAACTTTTCCTTCTTGGTTAAGTGCTTTAACTAATTCTATAGCAAAAGCTCAAAGCCAGCATTATCTCTTCTGGTCCTGTTTTTGAGCCAGCGTATATTGTACAGATCGGAAAGGTGTCAACATATTTCTATGTATACCCTGAGAACAGCTTCTGGAAGAGCTCTTTCAGGGAATTTGGGTGAAGGCATGTCACCTTTGTGTATACCAGACTTCTTAGGAGGCTACAGATATTACGCTTTGCCTGGGTGCTCCCCTAGCTGACTAATGGCACAGCAGTGCTCTGACTAGGGTACTCTTCAGCATGACTAGAAGCAGGCTTTGAGGTGCTTTGAAACCATGAGTGTTGAAAACAGGGACTCAGAGATCTCAAGAATCTCTCAAAGTAAGTTAGATTAAAAGGGAGTTTTGAGCTTAGTTCCCTAACTTGTTAGTTACATAAGCACCTACATGATATTTGGATCTCTACTTTTCAAGAATAATTCAGTGTAAATTCCCTGGATACTTTTTACTGCAGTATTTTATGTAGTAATAAAGCGCAAGACATACGATAGTATTTTTTAAACATGATCAGGATTATTTTTGTTCTTATTCTCTAACCTATAAATCTCATTTGACTTAATCTGATTAGTGCTTTTCCTGACACACCAAGTTAATTGCATACAATTTCAATAAACATGATACTTTACTTCACGACACTAGCATCCAGCTACCAAAGAGTAAGGAAGTCAAGGTCCTGGAGCCAAGTTCTTTTAAAATATCAATCTAATGAAAATAGTGTAGTAAAAATAAACAAAAGATTATTGATCTGTGGGCTTCTTACTTTGTATTCAAATATTTTAAACTCCTGGGTACCAGAATTCAGACTCTAAGACACAGTAATGAGGTCTGACATAAGTAGACAGCTACACTGTAATGAGGAATAATTGGTTGTAATATATACTCAGTGCAAACTGCAATTGTACAGAGTAAAATGTATTTTGCATTCAACAGAGTATTAGACAGTGAAAAGTTTGTGATCTGTGAAATGACATATAGAGCCACAAGACACCATAAACAACATCAAAAAACTTTGCAACACTCATTACAAAGAAAAAACTTAAATAAGTTGGCAAGAATAAAAATAGTTACTATATTAAACCAGTACATAATACAACATCTATATGATTTATGAGTGCGGCTTTTTTGAAAATATGATCAAAGAAAAAAGATGGATTGTACTCTGCAATAAATCTCATATACATTTTTTAATATGACAGAAAAGGTTTAAAATGCAGTCAGTACTGTAAAGATACCAACATCCCTTTCTTACATTGGACTAGAATAACAGGATGTCTCAAGGTCATTGATGGTTTACAGTTCTGCTACTGCCAGTTCTATGCTGCATTCAGAGAAAGCTTGCCTGCCTCAGACCCTATTCAGTCATGTTGCTGAGGGTGAGATTCATCTGGCCAAATCTAGACATCTCCTTGTATATGTGGCTAGTGATCTAAAACTTTATAATCAAAGGATAGATTGACACCTCGAGGGTGTAATTCATCTCCTCCCAAAGTAGATGCTTAAAGTAGGTCATATGAATCATGCCCTGGAGTATCTATTTCTTTCTAGTAATTACGAAGGGATCATAGAGGGGAAGGTCACAAGTAGGTATCTCTGCAGTAGATATCTAAAGATAGGTTAGATGAAAAGCACCCAGATGCCCACCCACAGGAATAAATGATTATAGTAGATGACTATTTATCACTGTTTCCGGTGTGAGCAGATTTTCAGTGGTGCTGGTCCAGCCTTGACAAGCAACCTGCAGAAGTCCTTTGGTGTATTAAAGGATATGAAAATACTGATTAGAAACACGTGATAGTGCTTCTAACATCAGCAATTTGTTAACACAAGTACTGTTGTAATGAAAAAAGTAATATTGTCATAGTTATAGACATCTTTGAATGCCAACAACTAATGAATCCTTGGTCTTGACTCATCAAAACTTTGTGATAAAGAACAATAGTTCTGTAGCTCAAGTTGATCATTAAGTGTTCTGAAATTGCTATATTTTTATTGTATGAAACAATAAAATAGATTTGAATTGTATTGTAAAACTGTACTGCACCCTTTTAAACATAGAATTTAAGGCCTTTTCCCATATTCATACCCTCTAACAGCAGAAGAAATGCAAAGGCTTATTGGAAGATGCAAATACTTAAGTCAGTAATCTCTTTTATTCCCAGAATCCTTAGTAAAATGAACTGAGAAACTGTTTACTACTGTGCTGACAACTGTAGGTTGAAATTATAAGAAATTATGGATGATGAGAGAGTTTGTGTGTACTTTGGCAACAGCATGTGACTGTGGTGGAAAGGCTGGTATGTATTTCTGCCACATGCTCTCATCATTCACTGGGTGAACGATGCTAAGGAACACATGCAAATGTAAGGCCGTTATGCAGGAGAATGAACTCCTTGCACCCACATTATTTGGTTCTAAAGTTTTATACTGCAGTTTTCTCCCTATGTGTATTTTCAGGGAGCAGTGCAGTTTGGCAGATCCTCAAGGTCATTGTGCTGGGGGCAATGGAGGCTCCCCAGGGCAGCAGGGCAGGGACTGGCAGCCAGGGCACGACCCTGGGGAAATTGAGGGAGCCCCAGGCCCACGCCCTGGGCACATCCCTGGGGACAGTGATAGGCCTAGGCTGAGGCCAGGCCGGGTTGTTGGCCCGTGGGTGGGCCCAGCCCAGTAGGGCTTATGGCCAGGCAGGGCCAAGCTATGGGGAGCTGGAGACCCTCCTTGCTGCAGCATCGCTGGGGCAGGTGCTGGTGACCCTGGGAGCCGCAATGGGGGCCTGGGTTGTGGGCAGGGTGGGAGGACACTATGAAAGGGCATAAGGGATGGTCAGGGCTTGTGGTGCACTCAGGACCCTAATCTGTATATTTCGTGGTTACTTTGAATTAATTTTTTCAGTTACTGCACTAACTTTTCGTCTAAACTCACTTTTGTGTTTCTTGTACTTGATGAATCAGTTCTACAGCATGCTAAAATTTTTTGCCTATAATTATCTCAAATTAAATTTAATTGGCTTTTATAACCTTAATGAAATTAATTTATCTTCTTACCCTGCTTTCAGATTTGTCCACTTTTTTTGTCTTTTCTGGTGGAGTTTGTACACATAAAGGCTGCAGTCACTGAAATGTACTGAATCAATGGTAATATTTATACCAAAGACAATCCCTACATGTTTTACAACACAAACATTTTTAGCTTTTGATGTTTACAAGAGAGTCCTATAATATTAATCTATCATTCCACAAGCAGCTTGAAGAAGCTCTGGGATGAGAAGAGAATCAAGTGCCAACCTTTGAAAACAGGCCTTTGCTGAAAGGACTAGTTCAGAAGGAGCCTTGGCTGGTTTCCATGTTATATTTGTGTAACCGATCTCTTCTACATTTAAAAAGTCATGAAATATTTTTTCCTAAAGTATACAATGTGTAATATTTTCTTTCATTTGCTTTACAACTAATATTTTCTTAAAACAACTTTTATCGTATTGATATCCAGCTGAAATCACACTTTGAGTAAAAATATTAATGTTAATTTTACATTTAATATCAACCTACCTATGTAGCTATTTAAAATTTAGTATTAAGAAATTATATTTCCATTATTGATATGTTTTTCTACATTTAATTTATGAATAGACTTCAAAATCAGACATCTAAGAAAACCAGAAAAGCTGCAGTATTAGAAAAGAAGAGGCATATGATGTCAAAGACAAAAAAAGGGTACAGAAAATGAGAAGTTTAGTTTACTGCCAACAGGCCTAAAATTTCTGATAACACTATAAAAGTATCAGGATTTTGCAGGTAATGTGGTAGCTGTAAATAATGTATTAGCAGTCTATTATGGGTCTCAAACATGGAAGAAATTCAAAGCAGAGAAGGTTACACATTTACACTAATGGCATCTAGACTTTTTGAGTCTGTTGATTCTGTTATCTATCTATTTTTGTAACTTCCAACATATAAATAAAAACCTCATGAAATTATCTAATTTACTGCCTATCAAAACCTCATGTGACTCATCACTGTCAAATACTTTAAATGCTTCTTTTATTATCTGGTCAGTTACATCTTCAAATATTCATAAAATACTCTTGGCTTTTGTGCACATCGCCTCTATTCCATCATTCCTTGTCAGATCTGTTACTTAAACTTCCTAAAAGTCTTGCCTGCCCTTCTCTGAACTTTTCCCAAAACATAGTTTTCAGAAAGACAGATGCTATGAAAGAATAATTTTTTTGGGTGTATTATCTGTTGTACTTAAATGAATGTGTGCTGGTTTTGGCTAGGGTAGAGTAATTTTCTTCACAGTAGCCAACATGGGACTATGTTTTGATTTTGTGCTGAAAACAGTGTTGATAACTCAGGGATGTGTTCATTACTGCTGAGCAGCGCTTGCACAGAGCCAAGGACTTTTCTACTTCTCACCCCACCCCACCAATGAGCAGGCTGGGGGTGCACAAGGAGCTGGGAGGGGGCATAGCTGGGACAGCCGACCCCAGCTGACCCAAGGGATATCCTAGACCATATGACATCATGCTCAGCATATAGACCTGGGGGAAGTAGGAAGGGATGGGACACGTTTGGAGTGATAATGTTTTTCTTCCAAAGTAACCATTACACATGATGGAGCCCTGCTTTCCTGGGGGCAGCTGAACACCTGCCTGCCCGTGGGAAGTAGTTAATGAATTCCTTGTTTTGCTTTGCTTGCATGCGCGGCTTTTTCTTTACCTAATAAACTGTCTGTATCTGAACCTACGAGGTTTCTCAGTTTTACTCTTTTGATCCTCTTCCCCATCCCACTGTGCGGTGGGTGAGTTAGCGGCTATGTGGGGCTTAGCTGTTGGCCAGGGTTAATCTACAACAGGATGGTAAGAACATCCATTGTAAAGTCAGAATACAACAGAAGGCCAGGGGGTGTAGTGGAAAAACAGAAATTAAAAGTAAAAATGACCACTAGAAAAAGCTGGATAAAAAATGTAATCAAATCAACCTGAGTGACACTGTTAATCATTTTAATGCAATTTTTCTCATTGCCAAGTAGACTTTTTTGTTTGAGCTAGGTATGAAAGTCAATTCTATCATAAACCAATTCCGGAGAGAGAAAGCCTGATTCTTGGAGATTATCCTTCAGCACAGTGTCTTAGAATTCGATATACATTTCTCAGTGACAATAACAAGAGCTGCATGTCTAAATCCCCATTTGCCATCTATTGTCATTAGTAAGCACTATCAATCACAAAGTATTTGTGTGTCTACGGCCCAGGCTATTCAGCCTGGAAACTACTTGTATTTAAATATTATATTTATAGACTTGTATATAAACAAATGCATCTATTTTAAGCAAAATTCCCCTAAAACGACATTGAGAAATGTATTCAAAACAGATATTTGTGAAATTCTCATCACAGTTCAGTTTGAGCCTGGTAATTTAAAATGAAAAGAAATTGAGCTCATTTCACCAGGAAAACAGAAGTGGAGTTCCCCAAACATACTGCAGTAGCTATGCCAGCAGAAAGATTCACTTTGAGTGGAGGACAACTCTAGCATTCATTCATTAATTCTCTGTCTAGTTAACTCTCTGTGAGTATCATCAAGGCAGTTATAGTACTGCCCACCCTTCGTGCATTTCCTGGCCTCATGAGAAGGCAGCAGGCTTCAGTTTTGGCTTAGTAGATATCGTACACTTAGTTCCTCTTCAAGACTCCCTATATTACTTTTGAGTTTCTGATCAAACTCAGTTTGGTGGCTTCGTTGTGCTGCTTTCAAAGCACTAAAAGGTTTTGATGTCATAGTGCTATCTCAGAGTCTGGATTTTAGAAATTCCTTCTGAGACACATCTATGTTGGACAGCTCTCTTGTGCTATAGAAAATAAAGCTTCAAAGACAGTATTTAATATTCAGTATACACAGTGTTATTGGGATGCTGGCGAGATTAAAACTTTGGCATCTAAGTTAAGCATGTTGTCTAACTTAGAGATAAAAACTTTGGCATCTAAGTTAAGCATGTTGTCTAACTTAGAGATACTTAATCATACTTCCTACGTTCGCTTTAGAAATAGGTTCCTCTGGTGGGCAATTAATATCACACACACCCACCAAAAAAAAAAAAAAAAAAAGTGTCTTTGTTCTTGAAAGACACCCCTCACAGCTTAGTTTAGGTTATGAGTGTGACTTCTAAATAGCTAAAGCCTATTTTAGGTGAGTTCTTTCAAGTGCTGCAAAAATTAAGATAACTGTGAGACAGAAAAGCTCAGGACTTTGCTTTTAGTTGCAAAAGCATCTGTTTCCAGAAAGTTAGGAAAAGTGACATTGCTCCTTTGCGAGCTCAGTGGTTTTATGAGATCTCTGAGAACTCGTAAAAGACCTGTTCTTTTCAAGAACATAAGATGCACGAGGCAGTCAACTGTAAAGCAAAAAGAAATAACACACCAGGGTGGTCTCTTGTTTATGAATGATCAAAAACTGTGGGAGAGGGAGGAAGGTATTTAGTACTTTTCCTTTGTTATTATTGTACTGCTATCCAAGAAATATGACTTTCAAAGCTGTGACTCTTTCAGTCTAGAAGGATAACACTGACCTATTGTGGGAGCCCATATCATCTGTTCTGGATGGGTGATTCAAGTTTAGGCTCCTGCACACACCAGAGTACATCAGTAAGACTTCAAAACCTGCAGATTAGAAAGATTAAAAAGATAAACAAAACAGGCAAAGCCAATGAAAACTGGTTGAAATTCATACTGTGCATCAGCAGGAAGATTAGGGATGGTGTGATGGCAAATATTCAGCTTAGGGTTGTGAAGCTGAAATTCATACATTTAGGTAATGCCTTAGAGAATCTGAGAATTTTCTTTACCAGTCATGTGAATATTAATATTTACAAGTAGAGAGATACTTCATATCTTTGCTTGGTGACTGACATAGAAAGTAAGGTCTCATTATCTCAAAAATATTAAAAATAGAAAAGACCCACAGGTTTCAAAGGACACTTTTTTTTTTTTTTTAAGGAAAATATATGTTCAGAATTATTTGTCTAAACAATATTTACTTAACTGTTTACTCAGCTTCACCCAGTGAGAATATTTTCTGACAAATTGTAAGAAATAGTGGAATTGAAGAGAAATCCAACATCTGCTAAGTGTAACTTGAGACTTCTTTTAATTGTGGTAGCCGATCAACTTACTCTGAATTATTGATGAAGAGCTACTAGAATATTGAAATTCTGAAGGTAAAGGTCCCAGAAAAGATTTCACTTACCAAGAAGCAATATATCTACATATCCACATGCTGGAGTTTGGGGTTTTTTTTCTGTTGTATCTGACTCTGAGGGTTTTTTCTGTAAGAAAAACTTGCTCTTCTTACTGCTTTAATTATACCTACTTTCAGTATTAAGGGCTTCTTTTGGTGTTGCAAGTGTTCTTACTGTAAGAAAAAAAGAACATGAATATCTGCCTGAAAAAGTGTTTGAGTTTCATAAACTCAGAGCATCATACAAGAGTGGAAGGCAGAAACTGGAAGTAAATTCATTTCTCTATACCTTAGAGACCGACTCTGAACATCCCTTACAAGATCTGAAGTGGAGGCTGGCATACAGTCTTTAACAAGTATGCAAAATCATGCTTTGCAGTAATTTGGAACAGTCTCTTACTAAAATCTAAGTATGAAGTTTTGATATAATACATAAAAGCAGAGACAAATCTTTAGTGATGTGTGAAAGTTGTGTTTTGTACAGGAGCAATGAGGAATGTTCATATGAAATGAATCGCATGGGCGAATAGAGAACCTACTTGGTAATACTGACCTTGAGACCATCAAGGTCAACAGAAAGGTATTCCTTGGGTGACTTGCTATGAAGAATTTCTTTTAATTAATGCTCAGAGTAAAGACCAACACGTAGTTCTCGTGATTTTAACTGAAAACATAAATATATACACAATGACACAGGGAGCAGCTCTTTATCCAGCTCTGTTCTAAGGTAGTTTATATTTGTAGGTTGGGAGAAGTAATTAAAACTTGCTTAAGAGACTTATTACTGGAAATTTACAGGTTCATGTATTTGGCTATTTGTTTTGGGGAAAAATATTTTGATTTATATGAAACAGAAACAAAAGCAGAAAAATTTTGAGTAAGGATTTGAAAAAAAAAGGGCATTGACAAATTATTATCAAATCAATTGATTACAGAAAGTATGAGTGTTCAGGAGTATTTTTGTAACCAATAATTGCCTCTTTCCTGCAGAACTAGGGAGGTAGGGTTGGTTTTAAGAGTATGGTAATTTTAGTGGGAACTGCGATAGTGCCACTATTTAAAAAAAAAAGAAAGACTTTGTCTTGTATTCTTAAGATGCTTTCATTCTCCAAAATCTTGTCATTTTAAATAGGCTAGCACATTCCTCTTGCTACCCATGGAATTAATAACTAAACAGGTAAGTATTTACAATATGCACCACTGCCAATAGTGATTCGTCTGAAACAGCTTCTTTTATGTTTGAGAAAAATAAGCAGATTTTTCACCTGAATAAATTTTTAATAGGAATAAGCATAAGTCCTTTTACTTTATAGCTTTCAATTGACCAGACCATTTATTTTCTTTTCAACTGCAGCCAACATGGTTTATCCCATAATACATTTTGAATTATCTCCTCACTGTCCCCTTTCTCTTTTCTATGTCATCCAAAGGAGCCTGTAACATTCTGATCACAAATTTGCTGACAACCACTGTATCCCATCCCAGTTGCACTGGGGTAAACTTAAAGCAGTTCTGTTTGAATTAGCATTAGTAAATTCACATACTCATTCAGACTTCTGCAGACCTTTTAATAGTCCCCTCTTCTTTATCCTTCCCACACATACCTTGCATTTGCTCTTCTACTACATTTTTATTTTGTATTTCAAATGTAAAACTTACATCTTTCAGGAAACCTTCTGTGAATGTTGTCTGCTTTGGCTTTTTGTATGGTATAAAAGAAGTAGGAAAGATCTATTAATATGGCTTAAAATCTGTGGCAGTAAGGATAAAGGGAGATTGCTGACTCTGTGGAATTTTGTTAGCTGAATACTGTGCAGTAGTGCTCTGAAGGATTATGGTGAATAGTTGGGGAGTTTAAGGAAATTGTGCTGGGCAACTGTTTCTTTTGACAACATCTGTGCTCTCCAGCAGGGAAAGGAGTCACAGAATATAAATTTGGGAATTCAGGGCAGGAAGATGGTTGCAGTAACATCTGTGTGTAGCCACACAGAGGAGGATGCACTTCCAGAGTTCAGTTTAGGGTAGAAGACCTCTTATGTTATGTGAATTGCCTTCTGGAGGAGCATATTGCTCTCTGCTGATCACAGAGGGAGACTGGCCTTAAGCACAAAGACAGGCAGTGAGAATGCTCCTTAAGAGAACATGTGGACTGCTTTCTGTATCTATTGTGTCCTCCCTACAAGCACAGGTTATTAGTGGGTCTTGTGGATACCATGGCCTTCCTAGTTATTGACTCCTATTTTCATACTGCTGCTGTTTTGCTGGGTAAATTGGAGTAGCTCTGCTGGGTTCAATGGAGTTGTGCTAATTCATGTGAACTGCAGCTCTAGCCCACAGAGCACTGAGAGTACTTTTGGCTTTTCTGTGGGTGCTCCTTGTGCTCAGATATCTTTTCCTCAATCATCTGTAATGTTAGAACAAGGCTTGATCTGGTCACAGACTTGAAGGCACCTACATCTGTGCTGGCTAGCTGGTATCAGCCATTTGTCATTTATGTTGCTGCTGCAGGCAGCAGGCCGACACTTTGCCTTTTCAGAGATTCTCACAGCCTCTGTGGCATTTGTGTTCAAGTTGTTAAATAGGAGAGTTTCCCTTAAAATAACAAATCTTAAAACATCTCATCACACTGATGTCTTTTAAAAACTGGAGGAACACAATTTAATTGAGGACACTTTCTTACTTGTAAACTCTTAAAAGTTACAATTGTGGCCTTGTTTTGAACCATCAGACATAACAGAAAAAGATATATAAGATTTTAAAAGCTGTCTAGGATCATTAAGACATCCAGTAGTGTCGCGACGGAGGGAAGACACAGTCACTCAATATGAGTGATCAGCAGACTTCGTTTATTGTCTCTTACAGTCACCTTTTATGCCTTGTTATAATTAGCTCATACATATTACAAAAGTTAAGCTCATTATTGGTTAGTTGCCTAAATATCAAGCCCGCCCCTAGTTTCTCTTCTGTAGTTATCTGTTCCCACCTGCAACATTCTTTTCCCACCGAAATCTTCCTGTTACTGTGTAACAAGAACAGCCAAGGACAGTGTATTTTTGCTTTACTTCAGATAAGCTGAGAGCGATGTGCATTTTTGTCCAGCCAGCTAGACTATGTTTATGTGAACTTTTTCAGCTAGCCAGTTATCCACACAGTAGTCATTAAAATTAATAGTAGTTATGCCTCTATTACAGTAATTTCTAAAAATCACAACCATATGTACTGTTAGGTTTCACTACCCAGAACTGCTTCATGTTGTGGTCTGAATAAACATTTCTTCCCTGTTTCTGTCCCAGGTTACAGCCATAAATAATAGATGGATTGCTTTACTGTATATATTATTTGTGTATCAATCGACAGGTTCCAAGATTCACAAATTACTTTTACATAACTTGAGCCATCTGATGTATTCACATTCTTTTCAGAAACACCAGACATATTTCTATTCATCAGAGGATCAGAGCCTGATGGAGAATTTGTATACTGCATATTTTCATATCTACTGATCCCTTTGCATTCTACCTTAGCTAATAATAAGAGGTATTGTATTTTATTGTATTTTATCTTTTAGTTTCTTTTTTTTTTATATATGCCTCCCTCCACCTGTGGGTGGGGGTTTTTTGTGGGTTTTTCTGTTTTGTTTTGTTTTGTTTTGTTTTTGTCGTATTAACACAGTGGCTGATTTACATTTTAAAAGCAAGTTTTCTTTTGAAACTCTCTATCAGAACAGAGGAATTATTTTTGTATTTCTGAGTTGCATTCTCTTTACAGGCAAATAAATGGCAAATGTGGAGAAACTGGAAAAAGGAAAGGCAATGACTTTGATTTGGTTTGCAGTTTCTACATCCCAAAAAAAGGTTTTGATCTTTCTGTTCCAATAAAAAGGTTCAGTGCCTTTCAGTAAACACATTGGTACCTTAAGGGAAGGCATAACACTATACAACATTCATATTAGCTCTTTTTCTGAGTGCTCCAGAATGCTTTGCAAATATGCCATAGTATTATCAACAACCACAATATTTCCTATATGTTTACTTATGTTTTCTATCATTTGGGGTACAAGCTTTAAAAATTAATCCATTTAGGGCCAAATCTTGCAATTAGTTTGCAAAGACCACACAATCTGATTCTTAGAAATTACATCAGTTACTGTGTTAGGGACAACATGTAACGATCAGCTTTAGCTTTCTTGAAAGATTTGTAGCTCCTCCACTGATATCTCTTTCATTTGTGTTCACACATTGTCTCAGACTGTAAGCTCTTTAAGACATCAAGAGCAATCCAAAACAGCAGAGTAACTGCTCAGAGACCAATTTTGTCTTTAAGAGCAAAGGTATTTATTTTGTACAATGTTGGGGAGCTAGCTGATTTGCACCAGATGAACTAGCTCTCCAATGTTGCACTAAATAAATACCTTTGCTGCTTAAAGACAAAATCGGTCTCTGAGCAGTTACTCTGTGCCATTTTGGCATCAATTTGGTGACCCAGGCAGGAGAACTCTTGGCCGGTGCTAGAATCCAGGGGCCTGGGGACCCTCAGGACCCCCGACTGGAGACTCCCCTACTGCTTGGCTTCCCACACAGGTGGACATGGACTTCTGCACAACATAAAAGGTATTTATATTTATTCTTTGTTTTGAATATTTGATTGTCTTAAGATTTAGGAAGCTAAAAACTTCCTTTAGGGTGTCTTAAGAGTTGATTTTAACCCATAAGATGAAAGACGGGATGCCATCTCACAGGGTTGAGAGAAGGGATGCCTTCTGAAAAGGGTAATAGCTCTATTTGATTGTCTTAGGATTTGGGAAGCTGAAAAATTCCTTTAGGGTGTCTTAAGATTTGGTTTTGATTGTCTTAGGATTTGGGAAGCTGAAAACTTCCTTTAGGGTGTCTTAAGATTTGGTTTTGATTGTCTTAAGATTTTGGAAGCTAAAAACTTCCTTTAGGGTATCTTAAGATTTGGGGAATTCCTAGAACATAACAACTGAAATAGTGCTCTGTGTCTTGTTTGTTTTATGTGTTGTCTTGATATATGTTCAAAATTAGAGTTATGAATCGTGTGGGGAAAAAAAAAAATCTGGTAATTTTAGGCAAATAGCTGAAAACTCCACATGCTGCTTAGGCCCAGAAAAAAAATAAAAAAATTAGAATTTGGTTTTTGGCAATTGTTCATTGAAATACATACTTTGTGTGATAATGCCAACTGTCAGCATTACTGGAGTTGTATGTAAGTGCACAGTACTGTGTAACACCCTGCCTGTGTGACTGAGGGCTGCCCGCAGAGTGCGGTGTGTGGGGGAGACGCAGTGTAACTGCGAAGTGAGTGGGGAGCCCTGATCTGCGTGTCTGTGTTCCCCGTGAGAGGGTCGGCCAGAGACAGACAAAGCAATTGAAAAATCAACATATTAAGTGTTGGAATGCATAATTAGAAATTAGAACAGGAAACTGAACAAAACATTAGAACTGAACAAAACATAATTTGGGAAAAACATGAACTAGCCTCTGCCCTTAGTGTCATAGGTGCTGCCTGTATATCAAGCAAAGCGTGGCAAGTGTCTAAAGATATATTATGTCCTTCCCCCATGTTGCAGAATGGCTGTGTGATCATGGCCATGACTCCCTTAAAGATCTTTGTGAAACAAAGTTAGCGTAAGTTAGCTGAAGCAGGCCTTGCAGCTGTGCTGAGGCATGCTGATAAGGAAGCTGAGAAAAACACTGACCTTGTGCCTAATTTGTAAATAACTTTGAGGAATTCGCGTAGACAAGAGAGGAAAAAAAATATGTAGCTAGCTATCCGCAGAAACCGCAAGTAGGAGGACGTATGAAAATGTAACCCTTTAGAGCTTAGCCAATCAGCAGATGACTAGTAGGCATAATTAACTGGAACTGTATATAAGACATAATCGCGCCATAATAAGTCGAAGCTTGCTTTATCACTCATATTGAGTTGGCCGCGTGCTTCCCCTCGCTCGTCAAAGTGGCGCCCGAACAGGGACCCCCAATCCCTGTTCTTCACCGGACAGCGAGGACGGAGAAGCACTGGTAGCAGCGATCAGGGAGCAAAGATTGACTGATGCTGGCATCGTGCCCGATCCGTGCTTGAACCAACGTTAATCAAGGAAAGGTTCGCCGTCCGTGAGTGACTACCCAGGGAAAAGGCTGCATCTTAATCAAGGAAAAGAACTGTTTAAAGCGCGCTATGGAAAAAGAGGTAGCACTCGTTCTTTTACAACGCTTTTTAGAAAAGCGGGGAGTAGGCCCTTTAAAAGATCTGGCCAGGTTAATTGCATTAGGTAAAGCAAAAGGATATTTTGCAGATCCTGAGCATATGTTTGAAGTAGAAGAATGGCGTAATTATGGGGATTGTTTATGGGATTTAGTAATTGATGATGATAAAGCTGCTAAGAAATTAATGAAACCTTGGAGAGAAGTTATTAATTGTTTAAAAAGATATAAAGTTGAAAAACAAATGGCAGCAGCTACTTCCAGCCGACTCGAACAGTCCGACCCGGCTGCTGGGCGCCTTACGGCAGGAGGTGATTATTTTACCCCCCCTGCCTCGGGAATCCCTGTTCCTGTTTTTCGCCGACCCTCAGACCATCCTCCTCCCCCTTCTCCTCCGGAGGAAAAAGCTTGTCCCTCGGCACCACCTCAAGAGGAGGTGCAGGGAGAATCACAAGAAAGTGAAACTGAGGAGGAGGCATGTGACAAAAATGAGAGGGCAGACGATGGGAAGTTAAAAACTGATTCAGCGAATAAAACTTTTAAACCGCCTTGCCTTCACCCGCAGCCACGACTAATTCGAGTCGGTTGGGACAAAATAGTCCGAGAAGCAATGGAACAAAAAGACTTTGATGTCGTAGCTCAAATTAATCATCAAGCCTATCCAGTGATTTACACTGTTGATAATGCAGGAAAAATTATGCCATGTGAAAATTACATTCCAATACCCCCTTTATCACAAACAGTGCTCTCTGTACCACCTATAGAGCCCACTGCACTTCCGCCCCCCCCTCCGGTGAAGTAGCCTCGGGGGGGCCAGAGGGCGGGGACACATCTGACGAAAGTGCTGCTGAGGAAGAAAATAGCAGTAGGCAGTCAATACAAAATTCTAAAAAAAAAAAAAAAAAAAAAAAAAAAAGGAACAAAAAATACAGTAAACAAACTGGTGCGTTCTACATGCATTAATTGGCAAAAAATATCACAAGAAGCAGCTGCTCAGGGAATATTTGATATTGCTGAGCAAGTCACCCCCCCCCCCAAGCTTTCCCTGTAACGTATCAGATAAATGCCGCTAACCAAAGACAGGGAACCTGGGAGGCTTTGATTGGAAAATATTAAGTCAGATACGTAGTACAGTGAATGAGTCAGGCCTCCACAGTGAGCCCACCAGATATACCTAACTTTATGAAAGGGGCGTTATTGTGCCAGTGTATTCTGGAGAATAGTAACAGTTACACCAAAGGCATTTTAGTAACCCTGCCCTTAGATTCTTCTGTAGAAACAATGCTAGAGCGAATGAGTTGGGTGCCAGTAGGTCAGCAAGCCTTGCTAGTGGAAGCAATCCAAGCAGTAGGGAGAGATTTAGTGCAAGCCCAAAGTCAGGCTTTTGCAGCGCTTGCGCCTCTGTGCCCCCCTGGGGCTACCGCGCCCCCAAAGCCAGCGACCACCACGCGCCGAGACTTCCCCTGCTATCAATGCGGGAAGCCAGGACATACCCATGACTGATGTCGACAACGTCAGGTGTGGTGCCAAAATTGTCAGCGAGGGACCCACAGCACCAATGTCTGTCGGCAGACGGGAAACGGGAAACCGAGCGCGAGGAGCCGCAGCGCGTCAACCCTAATCGCGACTCCTGTCACCTTCACGACACCCCCTCCAGGAGACATGACCAACTCTTATCGGCAGACACCGTGTTACAACCCGCCACCCGAAGGAGCCTCGGCCTGGACCTGGCAACAGCAGTAGATACAACATTAATTGACAACTGACCACAAAACATCGCAACTCGTGTCCGAGGACCTCTGATAATTAATGGACAAAGTTATGGTGCTCTATTATTAGGGCGGTCTTCTGGTAGTTTGAAAGCGCTGTTGTGAAGTGTGTTGCTTATAGTAATAATTGTTATCATTGCACTGGTATGTTTAAGCTGTGCTCTCTCTTGTATTCAAAAATTACTCGAGCGTGTAACTGCACAAGGTTTGCTTGCGCAAAGAGAAAAAGGGGGAAATGTTGCAGAATGGCTGTGTGATCATGGCCATGACTCCCTTAAAGATCTTTGTGAAACAAAGTTAGCGTAAGTTAGCTGAAGCAGGCCTTGCAGCTGTGCTGAGGCATGCTGATAAGGAAGCTGAGAAAAACACTGACCTTGTGCCTAATTTGTAAATAACTTTGAGGAATTCGCGTAGACAAGAGAGGAAAAAAAAATATGTAGCTAGCTATCCGCAGAAACCGCAAGTAGGAGGACGTATGAAAATGTAACCCTTTAGAGCTTAGCCAATCAGCAGATGACTAGTAGGCATAATTAACTGGAACTGTATATAAGACATAATCGCGCCATAATAAGTCGAAGCTTGCTTTATCACTCGTATTGAGTCGACTGCGTGCTTCCCCTCGCTCGTCGCACCCCCACTCAAAAAAAAAAAAACCCAAAAAAACCCCAAAACAACCACAAAAAGACCAAGAAATAAGGTTAAATAGAGGTCTTGAACTGTGGTGTATGTTCTGAGATAAGTACAGTGCCTCCAGTAATAACTAATACATTGTAGACAAATATATCAGACTTATTAGGAAGATGGGGAGCAGACTGAGCAAAGAAATATATACCAAAACACCTCTGGGATGTATTTTTAAACATTGGAAAGAATTTGGCAGAATTCCCGGTGGAAATTTGAACAAAAAGACATTTTAAAAGTATTGCCAGAATTGGTGGCCTCTGTATACATTAAGTGATAGTGAAAGATGGCCACCCGAAGGAAGTCTTAATTACAACACAAATTTACATCTTACGCTGTTTCTCCATAGAGAACAAAAGTGGGATGAAGTAATGTATGGAGATATGTTTGTGTGGCAGGAGTGTGGGATCAATACCACCTGATGCTTTGATTATGGCTGTAGAAAAGGACAGGTTAAAACTGAGACCTAAACTAGAAAGATGTTCTTGTTGATTTTTTTGTGTAATATATGACTGCTATGTTTTGTAAAAAAAAAAAAAAAATAATAAAAAGAGAGCTCAGGCTCAGGTTTTGGTTCCTCCTGTGGAGCAACCAGAATGAAGCACGTTGTAAGATAAAAACTTGCAGTAATGTAGGACCTGAAGCAGGGGGTGGGGAGTCAAGGACCTTATTGTTATAAACGATAACAATTAAACCAAATTTATTTTGGGTTCAATCAATTTAGGTTGAGAAACAATAAGCAAAAACAGCGGTGGGTGCGTGGAGAACTCAATTAGTTCCACCACACGCACACCTGAGTCCTAAAAGCAGCATCTTTTATCCCCGGATCTTGACCAATCTCTTCTCGCCGGATGTTCGTCCTGCTCTTTCCCCATTGGGTTGTTAGGGTACACTTTCTCCTCCTATTGGCTCTCCTTTGGCGAGCTTTGGCTTTTTCAAATCTCAAGGTCTTTGTCTCCTTCTGCAGGCCTTCTCTGGATGGTTTCGCTTTCCTTATCTCCTTTGGCAGGCTTTTCCAGGCAGTGATTGACTCAGGGGAAGGGGAAGGCATCACATTGTCTTAAAGGAGAACCACACGCGCCCACTCACCACAACTGCGATACAGGTCCCAGATTTACACAGGGTACAACAATTACACTTATCACAGTACATTCTATTTTTGACATGAATCATGACTGCGTTTATCACATTATGAAAGTTTTAAACTATTGGGATAAGTTTGTACAAACCCCCATACCCGCTTGAAGGTGTGACTGAGTCCTGCTGGATGCATGACAGGGTGTTTTCTGTTTGCCTACAAAGGCATGATACGTAAGAACACAGACTTAAAGCAACAAGTAGCAGATGTGCATTCAGGGTAAGAAAGAGTTAAAGCAGAAGTGCTGTTGCAAAGGCAGGCTTGTGTAACCTGCAGAGCAGGAACAGCATCTCCTGCCCCGAATCCTTCTGAGGGTGAGGAGGAGGGGGTTGCTGTTGCTGACAATGGGACAGAAGGACCTGAAAATGTTACCCCAATCGCTGCAGCATTTGCAGTACAACAGGACCGCTAACTGGCCCCTTTAGGGCAGGCAATGGGGCCAGAGCCTCTGACTAGAATAAAGGTGAATCTTTGGTGGGAACTATAGACACTTGGAAGTTGGTTGTGAAAGACTATCGGGATGGTCTAATAGGACTAGATAAAGGTTCGAGTTGATTGTTACTAGGTAATCCTGATGTAGAAAAGCTAATAGAAGGAACAGGGAACATTGACAGATAAGAGCTGGGTCCTGCTAAACTGGCAGAGGAGGAATGTCAGGCAGAAGTGAAAGAGTGAATCCCTCTCCTGTGAGCCAGGATCAGTGTGCATATTGTAGGGAAAGTGGACACTGGAAGGGAGATTGCCCTAAGCTGAAGAATCATCAAGGGGTTCTGGTGACTGGATTAGAACTAGACTGACTGGACCTGAGGAATCTACTCTGGGGAATCTACTCTAGTGGGTCCACTGATTAAATTAAAGCTACGGACTAGAGAAAAATAAAGTGCAATTTTTTTAGTGGATACAGAAGCAATTTATTTGGTGTTAAACTTCAGTAAGAAAAGAACTTGTTACAGTTGTGGGTGCTGCTGGCCACCAGGAAAAAACATCCTGAAACCTTTAAAGTACAAATTAAGAAAACAAATAAGAATGCTAAATTAACCAAAATCTTTGTTGGGATGAGATTTTTTACGACATCTAGACATTTAAAGAAGGAGAAATGAAACTAAACGTTAAAGAAGATCAATTAATTGAAATCTTGAGCTTATCTTTAATTCAACAGAAAAGTGGAAATGAGGACCTCCCTGAAGTAAAAGACATCTTTGACCAGGTTGAAATCTTGAGCTTATCTTTAATTCAACAGAAAAGTGGAAAAGAGGACCTCCCTGAAGTAAAAGAAATCTTTGACCAGGTATATCTGGGAATAAATTCCAGGTAAGGTGAAAAATGCTTTGCCTGTTACAGTAAAAATGATAAGGGGGAGGCCTGCCTAATTTGGATAAAACAATATCCCTTGGTCAGCAGGGCTGTGGGGGATATTGGCATAAAAAATGAAATAAAACACACTATGTAGTAGTTCTACTAATGTAAATCTGTGTGTTTTACCATGACAGTGACTTGTTATGGGATGCGCAGATGAAACTCTGCATTGACAGCAAAGAACAAGGAATAAGGTTGGTTGAGTGCATCCTACCATAGTCAAGGGCAAGACTGGGTTGGCCTCTGTGTTTGCCACCAAGAAGAATCTTGAGCTCTGCTGTTGGCTGCAACCCAGTAGGCATTGAGCGGTGGGAGCATATGCCATGCTAGACCTTGATGTGAGGAATGGCCCCCTATATTATAAGAGGGTCATCCAGGAAGGAAGAAAATAAGACCCATTGGGGCACTGACTCATAGTATAAATATTTAGATTGACAAAATTGTAGGGAGAACATGAATCAGACTGGGACAAATGGAAAAGGAAATTGTCCAGGGCAACAGTGACAAACTGATTTCTCAGAACTCCCAAGAAAAGGGGGGTTTCAATACGTGCTGCTCATGACAGATGTCTTTTCAGGGTGGCCTGAAGCACTCCCTTGCTGAACCAATAAAGCTAATGAAGTAACCAAAGTACTATTATAAGAAATGGTACCGAGATTTGTGTTTCCAGCAGTAATCTCTTCAGACAGGGTCTCACAGTTTTGTGCACGTCGTATAAGCAATAAGTAAAACATTAAAAATCAATTGGCAACTGCATACACCCCACAGACCCCAAGCAAGTGGGTAAGTAGAAAAAATGAACCATCTTATTAAACAATAAATTGCCAAAATATGCCAAGAAACAAATTTATATTGGTATCAAGCTTTACCTATTTCTCTAATCAGACTGAGGGTCAAACCATGATCAAAAGAGAAGCTGAGCCCATTTGAAATCTTGTATGGAAGAGTCTATGTGATACAAGTTATAAATAGTGAAACTCTAGATCAAATAGGTAACAGTATGTGTATGATTTATGTTGTAACTGTAGGGAAGCAATTCAATAAAAATTCTACAGTAGTATTAGAACACCAGCCTAAGCAACCTGACTATAAACTACATCCATTTAGTCCTGGTGATTGGGTATATGCTAAGAATTTTTCAGGAAACCCTCTGCAAGAAAAGTGGGACAGACCCTTCCAGGTGTTACTAACTACGTTCACAGCAGTACGGATAAAGGAGCAACCCACTTGGATTCACTACTCCCGAGTCAAGAAAACTCCTGAGAAAACTGAGAAACCAGGGACTTCTGAATGAGGAGGAGCACCTGCTCTCAAGCCTTCCCAATGCCGATTCTTGGATGTTTGATAAGTATTACTTCATCTCAACCTCCCATTTTAGAATGGCCATGGTCTGATGCACAAATTATCAAATCACTTCCATGGTTTAGGCACACTGCTCTCAATGAACCTAGAGCCTAATCCAGGTCTAGCCATTTAAGTTTTATCTAACAACAAATCATATACACAACAAGACTGGAATAAGACTCAGAATTCATTAAAGGTGTTAATATAATAGGATAAGAGACAAAACAAGTCAAGCTAATAACACCTATGAAAAACCAGTCACTTACATTTAGTCATATGGAAGATATAGACAATAATGTTTGCAAAAAAAAAAAAAAAAAAAAAAAAAAGGACCAGTTTCTTGCCTATGGGATAGTGTTAAAGAGGATAAAGAAACCAAGCCCAGTGCGACCTTAAACTATTGTTAGATCAATAAGTTTCAATTATGTGTTTATGGGCTAGCAAAGACAGAGGTGCTTCTGAAATGTTTATCATTAAGCTTAAAGAAAGTCCTATTACTAAGCTACCTATTGAAACAGCTGTCGACCCATTTATTGGGACAACTGATGCACCTACAACTCATTATACGAGATGTGAAAATATCCATAATCTAACCTTCGTGTAATTAGACGATCAAATGAGCAAAAGCTACTATTAGATCCTACCTATTCACTAAAAAGACTTTAGATAAGTGTCCAGACAAATACATCTCACATACAAAAGGGTTGCCAACCCTATATACAACAAAGTCTTAAAGGATGGATTGACACAGGATTGGATGTGTTAAATACCATAGACCAAGAATTACTAGTCAACAAACTGCTGTCACTTCAGACCTGAGAAAGCTTAAAAGTTCCATTGAGATCATCTATGTTCATGTTAGCAGAAATTCAGTCATTGGCAATCAGATTATTAACATTAGTAGCTAATCACACAGCCAAAGATCTCACAAAAATTGTCGACTATACTGGGGGCATTAACAAAAAGGTTGCACTTTCCATCCAATGTATCCAAACTCAGCAGTGGGTACAATCCATAGCTGCAGGAATATTGAAGGAAGGAACATCAGGAATGCTATCTCAAAAAAAAAAAAAAAAAAAAAGGGAAATAATAGCCAAAACCAGCCTCACCACTCAGTTTGAAAAAGATCACCAGGCTTGGTGGCAACTAGTAAACTTCACCTACACCCCACAATATGAACAACTTGAAGCATATGTACTCACAATTAGTGCAGCAAAAGAACAATCTTTCCTGTTTTGACACTAGGAAGTCATTATCAGACCCATGGACCATAATGTTTGGGCAATTTATGATCAGACCAAAGGCAAATGGCAGTCGATTAGCACTGAGGCATGTATCCCCAGAGAACAACTGGGATACATATGGGAAAATGCAGTAATAGAGAATGAAAAATCTTGGGAAAGAGGTTTGGGAGGGGTAGGAAAAAATTCAGCAATGAACTTGGGTTTATTAACTTCTGCCTTTATAGAGCACGGTTGTATGCCCCCATCTCATACACACAATTAATAAGACCTGCTTTTACTTGGCAGAAAATACTTTGCACAGCTGTTATAAATCATATATGGAGGTCTTGACTGTTACATCAGTTGCTGTAAGTGTAAGAAGTTGCCTTATATATAAGATAATTGGAGAGCTGAAGGGCTCTCAGAAGGTTACCTAATGCTAGATTTGGATCCTAATTCTGTTTCAGCACAGTACCAATGATACTACTTCTGGTAGATTTATTTCTGGAGATTCTGGAGGTCTCTAGGAATGGGAGAGGCAATCTTTTCCAGTGTTTCACCGTAAGCTATTTGTTGAAGTGGAATTATTCCACAGAGCTCCGGAGGCAATGAAATGGATCCATGTGAAAAACTTGGAGCTTAAATGTATGGCATCAAATTTGATTATGAAACACTTGTCTTTATGCCAGATGGATTATAGAAAACATGATAGAGTTTCAGGACAGAAAAAACATTTGTATCATGCCATCATACCATCTGGATTTGATTTACTAATCACACTTAGAATATCAATGTCTCTGGTCTCATTGAACATTACATATGATACACTCTGACTACTATTTACTGCTCCTGTCAAAGTAACACCAGCAGGAGGTGGATTATTCACGAGTGAATTTCCTTGGGAATTTGCATGCAGTTTGTGAGAAGATCAGGATTCCATCACACCTTTTCAAAGTAGCTCCAAGCCTTTTAGAGCAAGGGATTCCATCCTATTATTCATTACTTCAAAATGAAATTTAAAAGACATCCTTTTCCTTCAACCCAGTAGCTGAACATTTTCTTTCTAGGCTAGACACATTCTAACAAAGGGCTGGGAGGAAGTGCTGCTGTGGTGCCATACAATTTCTCCCAACAGTGGTAACACAAAAATAAAATTAGTTTTGAAATCCCCTCCCCCTCCCTCCAAAAAGGTATTTGTTATTTTATCTTAAATTGATGTAGTTGAGATTAGAATATTATATTAGAACCACCACCAAACCACATAACACTATTTTTTTCAAACTATAACTGGAACATATAGAAAAAAAAAGGCAAATTCTTCTTTGAATTGGAAAATGACAGATGCACATTCAGGAAAATTCTGCTTTGGTTTGGGTTGTTTTTTTATGTATAATTTTTGTTTCTCTCAGTTTTAGGTGGAATGATATTACACTTCATACTTTGGGATCAGTTACTGGTTTTAGAGCTGTATAATTTAGAAAGTTATTGTTCAATATGAGTGCAAACACCAATGCATGCAGTATTTTTGTAAGCTTTGTTCCTATTCCTACCTGGAGAAATCTATCTACAAAAAATGTGCTGTGGCTGAAGTGTTGAAATACCTCTGAGCCAAGCCTGAAGTAACAAAAAGATGGAGTAACAGCTTCCAGTGCAGCAAGACGTGGGCTTTCACAGCAGTCAGCAGGAGCTGGAAGCCAGGAAGGGCTGCATTTTGAAGAGTCTATTTGACTCTGTGGGAGTCCAAGACTCCTGCTGAGTTTTGAACTTTATTACTGCCTTTCTGAGCTCTTACAGCTCCTGCTGAATTCCGAACAAACTGGGAATTGCTGTGTGGGAGTCATTCGCTTTGAAGAGGAAAGACGTTGAACTTGTTCCTGCAGGGAGGGATCCTGAGTAGAGCATTCACTTCTGAAAACGGTAAGGGCTGAATGCCCACCTTTTAAAAGGTGGTGGTTGGGGGGGGGGGCGGGGGGGGGGAATAGCTGGGGAAGCAGCAGGGTGGGGGGGGGTGGGAGGGATGGAGGTGGAAGGGGTGGGCTGGCCAGGAATAGTGTGTCTTCCACAACTCTCCATTAGGAACACAGGCTGCACATATTTACCAGAAATCCTTCTGTGCAGACCTGGATGGAGCCCTGATGTTCATGCCCAAACTGTGCAGCATTGTGAGCAGTGTCATTGTGTGACTATCAGTTACCAGCAATGCTAAAACAGGGACTGTCACCCTAATACACCCTCATCATAATCTTTCAGTTCCACAGTAAGCCTGTGCCTGGAACAAGTACATATTTTCACTTCATTAAAAAAAAAAAAATGGCTTCTTCAATTTATCTTAGAACATGTAAGAAAGTTTTTAAATTAATCAGAATACATTACTCTTGATATGGAATGAAAGTATCTAAATGTGTGCTTTATACCTGTTGATTCCAACAATCATTTAAGGTTAAGGCACTTGAACCTAGATGAAATCAGACTCATATTAAAAAAGCTGGATAACTCTATAGCTGTCCCTGCCAATGGTTTTCTCTAATTTGTCACAACTGAGTGAGACAAGAAAGGAGACAGACATGCCAGTGGACAAGCTCTGGCTGGTGACTCTTGTGTGCATTTCTCAAATTAAAGCACAGCAATCCAGTACCTCAGCTCATTTAACTCACAACAGTGTACCTATCCTGGCAGTTGCTAATGTGATTGCCTCTAAGGCCAAATAATCTTTGCTCATCTGACATACTTTTGCTTTCAGGCATTCTGCCTTTTGCTTGGAATGTCCTCTCACTAGTCTGCCAACAGGGTAGTGGAATTTAGCTTGGCAAAGGTGATTGTAGAAAAGATGGCTAAGCTTCCTAGGGAGAGCACATCATCGATGCCTCTTCTTCACTTGCTGAATGGAGCCTGACGTAATTCTGGCATAGCGCTGTAAGGTTTCCTGGAGAAGGCTCCCACGGACACAGAGCTCTGGCCCTTCTGCAGTGCAGTTTAAGATGCTAGACCAAGATACGGGTTTTTCTTATTTCTTAATTCATTAGAAATAAAGCAAATCCTTGTCACACACATCCACATACAATTTAATGTCCAAGGGCCAAAATCAGACTGGAGTAAGATCAGTGGGAGGACCAATGACCATGCCATGTAAATGAGTAAGAACACGGCTGTCAGAATCTGTGGAAGACAATGTGAGTTCTGCCATGGATTCCAGTAGACTCGCGTGTAGCTTGGTGTGATCTCTGCAGATTTAAAGAACTATTCACAATTCAGGAGAGGATTCAGAAGAACCATCACACCAAAGGCAATTTATCTCTGAGTGTCAGTGGTAAAATTCTGCAAAACTGCACATTTTTTCTTCTCAAGAGAAAAAAAATACTTCCTTCTGGACAGATCTCACCTATGAACCTTCTGTTTATCATCTGTTGGCTCTGTAGGTAGTATTTTGTTGTAAAAAATTGATCTGAAAGCTGCTGCCTTGCAGCATGCTGGAAACCTTAGTTGTCAATACGGAACTTTTGGATATGTAGTGTCTCTAGGGGTCATTTGGACACAGCAGAGTTGGACCCAAAAACTCAATAGGGCACAACTTAAGTCTTATACTTTATAATTCATAATCATAGATTCTACGATGAGAAAGAGTTGTGTTTTCCTGCCTGTAACCATACTAGTGATCACTGAAGACAGATGAAAACCTAAATGAACTTAGTAAAGCAAAGTGTTGATATGTCATTAAGGTGAGAAATTTCTAAGAAATGTCATTAAGGTGAGAAATTTCTAAGAAAGGCAGTGTCAGCTAAACATTTTGGCTCCAATATTGACTTTCTTGACCTTTCCTTCCTTTGCTGGCTTATACAAGTTTTGACATAACTACTACAAGTGACTTTATCCTATTTCTGTAGTTCCAGCTAGAAATATGTCTCAGTCACAGTATGTTTGGAAAAACTGAAACTGGACTTTACCAGCCAAACTTAATTTTGTTTCCAAATACTTTTTGCATTAGAGGAACACTTGAACTGAGATGCTTCAAAATATGATCACACATTTTTTCACCTCTACTTTACCACTGAGTTGAAAAATGTATATTTACATAAATGTATAAAGTGTACAAGGAAAAAGATGAACTTTATTAATATGTTTGCTTTCATTTTTACACTGTCATTGGTAAATTGAAAAGGAATAAAGAGAATCTGAGGAAAGATGAGGATTTACAGAATATTTCAGCCTTAGTGCAAAAGGTCAAAACCACCTCTGGTTGGTATACATTAACATCTGTTTCTCTCTAGTCATAATAGTGTCATCTATATGCAATCTGATTTGTAATATTATTGCATTTATGTCTGGACAAGATACTTAAAAAAAAAATAACAAAACAAAAACAAGTCACTTATCATTTACATTATGAGAGAAAATTTCATGCTCAGAAAAATTATTCAACAGACATTGAAAAAGTCTGATTTTTCTCACTCATACAGGTGACCTTTTGAATTCAAGCATAGAGCAGGTTAAGACAGCAGATTTTCCACAATTCAGTTTCTTTGCTGTACTCCACTGTGGAGAGAAAATAACTTTTCTATGTAGGTCTATTTAATTTGTGCTAAATAACACTTTTCTTTTTTTTTTTAATGTTTAAAAATGTGATGGAAATCCATTTACATGCAGAAATCTTAAAAAACTCTTTGTATTTCTTGAGGGAATCTTCACTGCTCAGTTGAACCTTTAGCTGCATAACCACTACATTTCCTGTCTACAGATTTTAGCTTTCATGTACCTCTAAGATTCAATATTTCAAAAATGTTTTTGTCTTCTTAATAGCCTTGAAAAATATCTTACCTTTTTTCGTGGTAAAATATGCAAAGCTTGTTACTTACAAAAAGAATATCTGTAATTAAATTTTTAAGATAGTTATGTTATATTCTAGGTATTAAAAAAAAAAGGGGGAGGATAAAAATAAAGTAGTAAAAGATGCTGTCATATGAGTGCATATTTTTTCTATTAAGAATGGAGACATTTTACACATGCATGTTTACAAATATTTAGTTGGTGGGGTGGAAGAGGAAAAAGAAATTATGCTTATATTGCTTGAAAACATACAATATTAATTTTCTATGGTTAAACTGTCTCCCTCTGGCATTAGTAATAACACTATGCAAACTTAGATATTTAATTTTCTTGTGATGCTTTTACTGTCTGTTGATATACAGAAGGTCTAACTGCAAAGCAATAATTTATCTGTCTTAATTTTAACTTTAGTATTTTTTATAAATGGGATTTTATGGATAGTGAAACTGAAACAGACAGCATTCAAGACCTCATAGCTTACAAAAAGCATGCAGATTAATGCTATCAAAATTTCAGGAAAGAATTGAAAAAACAAAGTGTTAATCAGTCCCCTTATCTACACAGTATAAAATGCACAAATGCCTGTGTTTTGCCGTATCTTTCTTATACTGAAGACTATAATAGAAGTGTTTTTTTGAGGCACTGAGCATTTTTCAGTCATTCCCCAGGAAAGATTATTGGGTTTGAACCATTGACATAGTATGATTGCCCCATACCCAGGTATAATAGAAACTAGCACTGGCTGATTGGCATGCATTGGCAAACCACAAACACTCACCCTTACTTTTCCTTACATTCCTACCCAGACCTTGAGTTCTTCAGCTTGTAGATTGATGTAGGTACCATGTCTAGATCTCAGTCCCATAAAGACTGTGCGTGTGTGGAGCTTCACACTGCGTTTATGGAGAATTTAGGTAAAGCTTCTGTTAAAAATTCAGTGCTGTGTTGAAGTCTCAGTGCTTAGTTTACAAATCCCTGAGAAAAGTCATGGAACAAAGGGTTTACTTTCCTAATAATTCATATGTGGAATAAATCCTTTCAGGATTTGTTTTACAAAACTTAGAGAGATAGCAAAATACAAAAACATTGTATTTTGCATTAGTAGATAATATTTTTTATTTATTTCCAAAATGGAATAATATTTAAGCAGTAGTACATTTTTGTGAGTAAAATGGGCTCTGGATATAGCAGAACAGAGTTTGTAGGGAAAAATGAGATTTTTTTTTGGTATTAAAAAGATGTATCTTCAAAATATTTTTTTTTCTTTATGTAACAGGTGGTTTGGCTACATCTGTAAGTAGATGTAATCCCCACTTACAAATGTCCTTTTTTTGTCTAACGCTGAGACTATTAAAGCTCTACTCAGCTCATTGAAATGATCAAAGTAACCAGGAGGGTAAATTGGTCTCACTCAGCTTAATATTTGTTGTTCTAGAAGTTCAGGCTGATGCCTTTCATGGTTGCTTCAACTGTCAAGTTTGGCACAATGAAGCTCACAGCTCTCTCTGGTTATGTGGGTGGTCTCTGAGCTACTCGAAGACAAAATTGTGATAAGCACTGAATTCACCACCAGGAAGCAGCTGGGGAACACACAGTACCAAGATGGTTACACATATTTTATCCTGCATTTAAATGGTAAATTGACCCAGTTAGAGATTTTGAGGTATTTCTAATGTAGCCATGAAGGATGACAACCAAGAATACTACCTGGATAAGGAAAATAAACTATCCCCCAAGAGATGGATATAATTAACAGAGAACTGCACTTTGACTATGCCCGTACCGTTTTCATTTATGCTTCTGGCAATTTTAAGGAATTCAGTTTTATTCTCAAGAATATCACAGAATCATAGGATAATTCAGGGTGGAAGTGACCTCAGGTCTCTAGTCCAGCTTCCTGCTCAAAGCAGGGTTAGATAACAGATCAGATTGGGTTGCTCAGGGCTTTATCCATTCTCATTTTGAAAACCTCCAAGGATGGTGACTGCACAACCGCTTTCAGCAACTTCCTCCACTGCTAGACCATCATAATGAAGAAAATGTTTCTCTTTATGACCTGCCAGAAACTCTCAGGACAATTTATGCTTGCTGCTATGCACCACCGTGAAGGGTCTGGCTCTGCCTTCCTGATAACCTCCTTGTAGGTACTGGGGGGCTGCTTTTTGCTTTCACCCAGAGCTCTCTCTTCTCCAGGCTGGATGCTCCTAATTCTCTCAGCCTCCTGTCACAGGGCAACTACTCTAGGATCTGACCATCTTGGTGGCCCTGTACTGAACTCTTTCCTTTTTATCAATGTTCTTCTTGTACTATGGGGACCAAACTGTATGTGGTATTATAGACATAGTTTTGAACTGCTGGTCATGCTTCGGTTAGCACAGCCCAGAATGCCATTGACCATCCCTGCTGCCAGGGTGTACTGCTGGCTCCCTGAGCAGGTAGGCCCCTTTCGGCACCATTGCCCACAGATCTTCCTTCTCCAATGAGAGTCCTTCCCACGGGCTGCGAATCTTCATGAACTGCTTCAGTGTGGGTCCCTTCCATGGTTTGTGGTTCTTCAGAAACAGACTGCTCCAGCCTGGGCTTCTCTCTCCATGGATCCACAGGTCCGGCCAGGAGCCTGCTCCAATGCAAGCTTCGCACGGGGTCACAGCCTCCTTCAGATGCATTCAAGTGCCCTGGCATAGGGTGTTCCACATGTCTGCAGGTGGATATTTGCTCCACCGTGGAACTTCATGGGCTGCAGGACACAGCCTGCCTCACCATGGTTTCACCACAGGCTGCAGGGGAATCTCTGCTCTGGTGCATGGAGCACCTCCTCCCCCTCCTTCTGTGTAGACTTAGGTGTCTGCAGAGCTGTTGCTCTCACACAGTCTCAACCCTCTCTTTTGTTGGCACAGGTTATTATTTTTTCTTATTCTTTTTTCTTCATATGTCATCACAGAGGTGCTACCACCATCGCTAATTAGTTCAGCCTTGGACAACGGTGGGTCTGTCTTTGAAATGGGGGAAGTGATGGTAACTGCTGAGTGATCTCCCTGTCCTTATCTCGACCCATGAGCCTTCCATTATATTTTCTCTCCTCTGTCTGGTCAAGGAAGGGAGTGACAGAGCAGCTTTGGTGGGCACCTGGCACTCAGCCAGAGTGAAATCATTATAGTCAATCAATCCCTTCCCACTCCTTTTAATGAAGTGTTTTTAAAACACAGCAAAAGTTCCCTTTATTCTGTTCCTTTTTAGTAGGGAAACATTGTTTTAGAATACACTTGAATTTTAACTTGGAACCTTGGAAAAAAACCCCAACCAACAACTTTCAAAAACATCCATTATTTTATCCATTTAAATAAAATGCATCCAACCATATCTAAAACAGAGTAATATACTGTGAAAGAGATGAGTGATTGGGGGTTAGAATAGTAAAGGGTAGGCAAACTGAGAAAAGCTATTGATAAGAGGAAAATATAGGAAATGTGATGTTGAAATGAAAGACTGTTTGGCATTAGTATAAAACCTTTGCTAGAGAACAACTCAACTTTATCAGTCCGCCCACACTGAAAAAATAAAAGTGAAGTTGCAATACATGGTAAGTGCTTTGATAAAAGGCAGCAGGCCAACAATTATGCATGATTATGGAAGTGAACATTTAGAAATGGCTTTAAAAATATTTTAGAAAGGTAGCTTTACGGTAGAGATGGAAAAAGTTCTGCCTATACTGTAAGATTAAGATGCATTCTTTCATAGATCCTAACAGGTGAATTTCCAGAACTGCACTTGGGTATCTATTTATCATTTAAATTTCATTTAAATGAGTGAGTTTCATACACTCACTTATGTGCAGAGGATGAAATATTTATTGGTTTGGTTTTACTTTTCAAGGTTGATGACCTAAATATACATAATTCTGTAACGTGATAGACATAACTGATAGAAATAATTCCAGTATATTTTTCTGTCAAAAGTCTTCCTGAATGTCCAGTGCAATTCAAGTCCACATTTATTATTGTGAATGCAAAAACTAGGAGATGTGTACTATTACGGCTGCATGCAGCTGACTAAGGCACTGACTAGTCTCTGGTCTAAGGTTAAGCTAACCGAACAGGACATAAGATACAATAAGGAATGACATGAAAAACTGCCTGACATGATAGAAAAACCATTACAGAAACTGACAGAAGCTACAGATAAAGCTGCGAGGGATACCTGAATCTGAAAGGTGGTTACAGGGGAGTTATGTGAGAAGCAGTTGTACTTCCCAAGTAGTTGAAGGGGGCCTACAGGGTAACAAACATTTGTGATGCTAATGCTGTTTAGATAACCAAAACAAGTAGTGCTTTTTACACATATAAAACCAAGATTATTTGTGTGAGTATATATAAAACCACCTAATTTTAGTAGATGTTACAGCACTCCCAAAACTATCAAGCTGCAACAAGGTCGTTTACCATCACATACCAAGTTAACTTCAATAAGTAGTTAGCACACCTTGCCCCAGCATTGCCACCAATCCCCCACAAGGTCTCAACAGTCCATCTACTGTTCATGCCATTCTTCATACTTTTCTGGCCAGACCCTCTGCTTTTCACCTCTGCCTCCTTGTCTTTCCTCATGCAGGTCTCTCTTCATTCCCTGTTCTCTATTCTTTGACTATTTAACCACTTACCAGAACCAGCCACAGCTGCACCTTATCTACGTCAGCCAACCCACCGCCCCTGAAGCCAACCCACAGTTATATATTATCAATGTTAATTGACCCAGCTTCATTCCTCTACAGGTAGAGATATAGCAAAATTAGGACCATGGGGAAAAAGTACTTAGAGGGCAAACTGTTTATTTGAGAGGGGGCTGGGGTGGTGAAAGGGTGTTACAAATGGGCTGGAAAGAAGGATGAAGAAACGGGAAATGGCATGATAATGGGATGGGATGGGGCGCTTCCCTGCACAGCAAGAGAACTGCTGACATGGCAAGATCAAGCACCCTGGCATCACTGTGTCAGTGCCTGTTCCAAGCCTGGTGATGTTGACATCTGTTGTGGTTTGAGACAGAACTGACACTGGGAGAACTAGGTGGGCTCAGATACCAAAGGAGGTTTAGTCATGGATATGTTTAATATTGACGATGGACTCAACATCCAGGTCCCAGGGTGGGGAAGATGCCCACTCCAGGAGAGAAGCCAGCACAGGGTTTCCTGCACAACCTCCCTATCATGTGGAATGTGTACAGCACAGCCCAGGAGGAGTCAGCATAGGGGTCTGGGCCCACAGGCATGGCTGTGGCCTCCTTGCCTCCTCTGCCATGAGCCCTTGGAGATGGAGGCCACTTCCTGTGAGCTCTCTGATGGGTTCCCCCAGCAACCCCAGACCCTATCACTTATGGGATTGGGCAGAAAATACCCAGCCCCCAGGTTCTGATTGGCTGAAATTCCTGTGGCACTGGGTGATTGGCTGTTGCAATGGGGCATTCCCCGCCTGCCCTCCAGAAGGTTCTCTGTAGCAACCACACTGCCACTAGCAGCTTAGTTATGGGGGAACCATTGGAGGGAAACCATGTGCAGCCCATCCTAGCCCTGCCTCAAAATACTACAACACATCCCCAGCTGCCTCCAAATACACGCTGTTCTTGCAGCTGACCTGGAAGCTATTGCCATGTTTGATTTAGAGCATGTCTCCCACAAGGTCTTAAAGTGGGGACACTGTTATAGGATTACAGGATAGGCGTTCCCTATTATTTTCAAGGTTAGCCGACTGACCATTTAGCTAGTGAGAACCCTTTACTTAAGAATGTATGTCCAATTAATTATAAGTACACGTTTTTTAATTTTTCAAATGCAATTCATAGAATCATAGAATGGTTTGGGTTGGAAGGGGCCTTAAAGATCATCTAGTTCCAACTCCACCTTCCAGGGAGGGCATCCACAACTTCCCTGGGACACTTGTTCCAGTGTGTCACTACCCTCGCAGTAAAGAATTTCTTCCTAATATCTAATCTAAATCTACCCTTTTTTAGTTTAAGACCATTACCCCTTATCCTGCCACTACACACCCTTGTAAAAAATCCCTCTCCAGCTTTCTTGTAGGCCCATCTCAGGTACTGAGAAGCTGCTATAAGGTCTCCCTGCAGCCTTCTTTTCTCTAGGCTGAACAAACCCCAGCTGTCTCAGTCTGCTTTCATAGATGTGCTCTAGCCCTCTGATCATCTTTCGGACTCACTGTCCATGAGATGTTTCAAGAGACCATGAGTGGCTGGGGACAGAATGAGCTTCCTTCCCCAGTGCACATGGCTTTGAGTCTCCCAGATGATGATGTGATGGCAGCAGTGTAAGTCTTGGAGAGCTGGGCTCTACTACAGCAGCTTTGCCCTCCCCTGACATACAGGGCAGCTCAGATAGCAATGTTACTCCAGGGAGAGAGATTACTGCTACCTTTTTCCTCATGGTAACTATGCCCCTGAGCACTATGTATTAGGATTCTCTAGCAGGATTTTGCAGTGCTTATAATTGGGATGACATCACGATTTATCTGTCATAATTGTATTTTGGGCAGCTATACCTTGGCACTGCCTCCTTAGCTTGAATTCACAACTTCTGCTCCTTCTTCTGATTAGAGAGTACAAAGAGTCACGCTCACTTTAATTTCCTCAACTGCTTCTACTAATAAGGAAAATATATATAATTTTCTTAATTCTACGTTTCCTTTGTCTATTTTGATAACTGTCCAATGTTATTTTCTTACATATGTGGAATCTCATTGAAATCTCTCACTCCTGGAATCATATAATGATGTCATAATCTTGTTTCTCTGTTAAAAATATTAAGATAAAGCAAATTTCTCATTCCCTTGGGAATTCCCTGAAGAGCTTAAGATATTCTGAAGTGTCATATGACAAAACCAAACATTTTGCTTAAAATTAGCGTAACATCTGATATTTCAAGGAATGTCTCCCAATTTTCAAATGCTCAGTGTTGCCAATGTTGTAAATGTATGTTCAATCATACTGGCTAATAACATAAAGCATTTTTAGAGCATTTTATGAGCTGTTAATCCCTAGAACAAATATTCGTTGACTGGTGTTTCAGTTCAGGCCACTAGCTGGAGAAGCAGGCATAAGTCATCACATAGCTCAGGTCATGCCTGTAGGTTGGTTTTACAGCTTTTTCTGTGTGCGTGTGCGTGCATGTCTTCAAAGCAGATACTGTGATAGCAGCAATCAGTGAATATAAATGCTCCCCAGCTGAACTGTCAGAATCAGGATGTCCTTGCTTCAGGTATGTGATCCGCTTCTTCACAAAAGGAATGAGAGCTCATGCAATTGACAGAAAGTGTGGCATTTTGACAAGATATGAGACATGCCTACTTTCTGTATCTGAGCTACAGATGAATGCCTTATAAATAATGTGTGTGATAAACAACAAATAGCTTAAACTCTTGTTTCTAATCAGAGCTAGCTCAGATTCATCTAGCAGTATTGAAAAAAACCCACCACACCAAAACCCAAACAGATGGGACATTTTAGATTTGATTCTATTGTCATAAAAATTATGGCAAAAAGGGTAGAAAAATACACAACACATATCCCAGAGAATGAAAAAGGACAGAGATTTCCTTAGGTAAAATGGCTATTTTTAAAAGTACACAAATAGTGTAGAATGACTTTTTTTTTTTTTTTTTTAAGGATTAGCTGATTTTTACAGTAGTTTTCCTTCGTAATTCCCCATCCCTGGCAGCTGGATGGGGCTTTGAGCAACCTGGTCTAGTGGAAGGTGTCCCTGCCCATGGCAGGGGGGTTGGAACTGGATGATCTTTAAGGTCCCTTCCAACCCAAACCATTCTGTGATTCTATAATTCTATAATGCTGGCATTGTAACCTATTTCTTCAGAGTACTTCATGACATGACAGATGGTGGCCAGTGCATTTGCCAGAGGTATTGCATAATTTTTAAGTGTTTAGCTCTGCGTCAGCTTGCTAAGTAATATGTCAAAATTAAAGCCTTTAAATAACTGACCTAATCATAAATGACCTAATATGCCATACATTCTAGTATAGAACACATCTGGTAGACAATATGGCTAAATTATTTTAAAAAAAACCAAACAAAACTGGTAGGAATGACTAATTCCCAGTTGCCCCCATCCTTACTGAAAGTACATATGCCAAAGGCGTATTTTTTTAATTTTTGTAAGAATGTTGATAAAACAATACATCACACTGTTATTGCAGTCTGAAATAAGTAGATTTTTCCCAAGCTTAACAAATTTATTTTTGCATTATTTACCATTTTCATTTCAATTACATGTAACATTTACTTGAAGAGCTATCTGTCTAGTACAGCAAACTAAATTTAAAAGGATTGTAAGAACGTAGTTTGAACACCAAAATGCTTTTGTTAGTCTTGCTCTATTATCAGAAGGCAGAAGCTCTGACTTTTCAACTCATTCCTATACTGCTATTTGTTTTCATTAAATTTGACAAAGCCATTGTAATAAACAGTCTCAGAACATGACTCCTTCCCTGCTTCTGCCACTGTGTTGAACAGGACTATCACCAGCCTCATGGTACACAGCAGCTTGCAGGCCTAGTCCCTAGACCAGGGGTCCTCAAACTTTTTAACCAGGGGGCCGGCGCGTGGATGAAGTGGCAGGCAGGCATCTGCGGCTGCTTGGTTCCCCCCCCAGCCACGGGGGGTGGGGGGTGGGGGGGGGGTGGGGGCTGTAAATACTGGGGGCTGGATTGAGGACCCTGGGGGGCTGTATCCGACCTGCGGGCCGTAGTTTGAGGACCCCTGCCCTAGAATGACAGCTACTTCCATAGTTAAAAGGAGGACAGCAGTCTTTTTTGGCTTACTTGAAGAAATCATACTACGTCATTAAGTTTCCCATTCTATGCTTCATTAGAAAATGTTTTCAATTTTGCTGTTGACTGTTTTGTTGTTGGTTAAAAGAAATTATTCTTACAAAAGGCACTGTACTCATTACTATTCATACTTTTCTGTTCTCCTTTGGACCCTAAGTATGTATAGATTATTAAAATAGCTAAAAATACCTGTGTATTATCATGCATTCCCTTGACACCTATTACACAATGGAAACTGCTAAAATATGACTGACATTTTTCAGGAAGCCCTTCCCTCCACAAATATTAAATTACAATTTGTACTTAAAATTTCCACTAAGGACCAGAATTTCTTCCATATCTTTAACAGTCACCAAGTTTCTTCTGTTATTAGTAGGGAGATGGGCATATGCTGTCACTGACAATGAACATTTATTTCATGGCTGAAGTATCACGGTGTCTGGTTGTGCTACTCTTTACTGGATTGCTTTATAAGGGTACACACCTTATTTCTACAGGTCAGTGATCCTCTGGCCATGAGCAATAACACTGTGGAGGTGACAGCCCTTAGATGACATTGTGTTTTGATCAGACTTTACACCTGCTCAATGACACTAGTGTCAGGTTTATGGTTTTTATGTCCTGTGGCTTGAGCAAACTCAGAATTTCACAGACATCTGCATGCCAAGGTTAGAGTCATTGCGCTTCTGGGGTAAGGGAAAGACTTGCCTTTGTATCAGTTTGAACATATTTTTTTCATTTTTTGAAACATCAACCATGCAGTATAGTGTTTTCCATATCTAAAAGGGAATTTTTATTATCACTTACCTTAGTAAGTAGATGTGTGGATTGAATAGAGGAATCCAAATTTTTCAGAAATTTCACTTATGGAAATAGTCCCTTCTCAAACCTCAGTTATACAGTGACTTAGATTAGTATACTCATTCAAGTTGGCTTATTAGTTTTCCCCTTAGAGTTCCTCACTTAGAATTGTTTTCCAACCCAGTCTTTGGAAAAAATCTTTGGTTTCTCGTCAGAAGTATACTGCTATACACTACTGTGGACTGCTTTCAAGTTCTCCTTCTGTAACACTTCCTAAACTGCTGGAAACTGAACACCTGTGCTGCAGGGATCTAGCCAGCAGAGCACAGGACACTGGGATTTGGGAGACAATGAGAATAGACTCTGGAATTGCAGATGCATTCTGATTCTGTTCTCACCCACTGTCTTCTATCTATATCCATTTTGTAGTGTGCATCTTTTTGTAATACCTACAGTGTCCACTACAGAATTTTAAAAATAAAGGAAAAGAACTTTTAATATTTTTTATTATTACACATAAATGAAAGTTAGGCTCCACATGGAAAATTAGAGAACACAGTTTAAGATAAGAGATAGGTACCTTGTCCATCCTCATTGTGACAGAATGGAACTTGATTCACTTGAGAATACATCTGTCAGATGTCTTGACTAGATTGCACTTGCATATCTAATGAAAGTTTCTAAATGATCTTCTGTTCACTTGTTTTGCTGCCTGATGCACTAATACAGAGATTTACATACACACACACTCCCCCGCCCTTGAAAATATGTAAGCTAAATGCAGCTGGCTATCTTTGTATCACTGTTTCTGTTACTGCAGTTCAGTAACAGAAGTATCTAAACCTTGTCACAGAATCCCTATATCACCCTTTTGTGCCTTTCTGGATAGTTATTTCCCCTCTTTTGTCTCTCTTCTTCCATATTAAATATATTGGTTCTTCTCATGTTCCCTCACTGGCCTTACTTTCCAGATAATTTTATAGTACCCCTCACTCCAATTACAGTTCAGTCACACATATGCAGATCTTAGTTTCATAACCCTGAGCTAGAGAAGATGGAATATGCTTTTCCCCCCATAGGAAAAGGTAAAATAATTTAAAAGTCTTAAAAATATAAAAGTAAATGTATTGTGTTTCTCCAGAAAGATGAAAGCCCTTTTTTCTTGGTAATGGAACCTTATTCCACTTTACTAGCTAATAATCAGAGTGCTATTTGAAGTACGTAAAACTAACCAGGATCATGTGGTAGACATAACTTTATTCACCATCCCTGTGCAACAATAATCAGGCATCAGCAGCTTTGAACTCTAGGCATAGCTACATTCTTTTTCCATCTTCCAGCTGCTGGGATATAAGGTAATTAATATGATTTGAGTGGACTAAAAGTAAACAGCATTAAACAGAATGTGAGAACAAGAGTTAAGAAAAAAATCATAGCTGCTGAAGAGGATATATTTTATTGTTCACTATTTTTCAGCTCCTTATATTTCCATATTTTTCTTTCATATGACAGTAAAAGACTATATAAGAATAAATTAAAGGGTTTGAATTTTATAATCCACGTGTTTACCCTGGCATCTTTTTTTTTCTTTTTTGTATTCTTATTTTAGTAAGACAGAAGTTCTGTTCTGTTCAGTAGTTCAGATAATTTAGGTGTCTCAGTACTGATGTGCAACTCAGTAGATTACACTTGAATTTTGTTTCCAGATGGTATGAGGAAGGGAAAGCCAATCTCCAGTAACAGTATAGTTCAAAATTTAGTTCTATTCGAGTTGCTTTTTAAGGTGGTCAGTTGCTGCTGTTAGAGAGAACTGATACATAGGTTTTACTGGCTCAAGTGAAATAGAAGATACTGATTAGATAAATTAGAATTTAATCTAAAAATTTGTTTGTTTGGGTTTTTTTAAAGTGCTGTCTGTATCTCATGCATACACATAAACATCCCACAATGCCTGAAAACATACCCTATGTCCTACAGTTTGTATGTAGTTTTAGGTATTACATATTAAACCCCCTGATTTAGAAATTTACATTTAGTTCCTTAAAGTATTGAGGAACTGACTTCGATCCAGGGAAGATCCTATGGGTATGCTTATCCATACACAAACAATGCTAGTCAGACACTTAGGAGCAGTCATTTGCCTGTAATTTGAAGACTGCATACTAAGCCATAGTACCCTAGAAGAAAATAAAACTTTATTTTCATTTGAGAAAATGTTACGTAATTTTAAAAAATTACCATGATAAGCTAGATAAAGATAGCTTTCATGAAATATCACAGAGGACCAGGATTATATTTTTTAACCAGATTCTAAAAAACAGATGAATGGTTAATACATGGATGTGGGAATAAGAAAGCAGCGGTGGTACAAGGCCAGAATTTTAATTTTGGGGAAAATATTTCCCCCTCAAAATGGAAGTTACTCATGCAATCATAGTGTCTAAATGGACTCTAGTGGGACATAAAAGAATGTAAAATTCTGAAATAAAAGAATAACATGAACTCGTTTGATAATTTAATACAGTTCCTTCAAACTGTAAGACAAGAAATAAATTTTGTTCAGTTTATCTGCCATAAGTAGCATCAGCAATTTTCATTTTTATGTGAAATTAATTTGTATATAGTCTTAAATACAGCAGAAAGAAGAAAAAATCTCGTTATTGAAAAAAAAAAGTTTATTTTCATTTTTCTTATATTAACTTTTCTTTTGTTATTGGTTTTTATTATTTTAAGTACATGTGATTATGAAAAACCTTATGGAATATGTAAAAGTTTTTTGGTTTACATGGACATTAGAACATACAAAATAAATGCTTTTATTGCTGATTGTTTCTCTTTATTTGATTCAATCTTACTAGGGATGTATTTAAACAATAATTTTTTCATTGCTACAGAAATGTCATTAACCTTGTTAATTATCAGGGTGAAGAAGTTTTATTATATAGTTCAACTCTACTGAAATGTTATTTCAGGTGATAATTACATGGACTGTGGACAGTGAGTTGAACATATCTCCTTTTAATTATAACTAGGAAAGCAATTAAGCTATTTTTCTATTTGAATTGAAGCTTCCCTTTCCTGGTATTTAAAGCTTTTTAGTACAGGTTACTTTCTATAGAAAAGTTTGTGCTACACCAGAGGATTACAGCAAAGTGGCCTAAAATGTGATTTTATCAAATGTTGTGTTGTTCGGGTTTTTTTCCCCCAAACTAGCAATTTTCTTGCTGATGTGCCCTATTATGATTTCTGTGTATTCACTTATAAACCCCCCCTACATATTCTCCTTTCCAGATTTGAAGGAATTACTTAAGAGCTAGCGTTTATTTAGATGAGATTTAATATCAAATTCAAATTTAAAAAAAAATGCTGGGAACAAGTCATGCTATATTACAGCAGTGTAAGAGCATCTAGAGCATATATATATCTGCTAGCAGGTGCTTCACAAATTAGTTTTGAAATAATTTACTGTAACTGCAAGAATAATTTTTGCAAGGGGCTAAGTCTGCTTTAAAATCTTCAAACAGTGTAAGAGAGCTTGTCATATTTGATACAAAATTAGCACGGGAAAATATATGTTATTCTGTTCCATGAAATGACACCTTTTGAAGAATCTGGGTGTTTCTGAGCCATCATACACTTTGCTTTATTTGGTTCTCAGAACTTCAAAGTACTGAAAGCAGCATTTCATACAAGCCTGTATAAAATTGTGGCAGCCTGGGGCTAGAAATGCCATGCAATAAACAAATGCAGGGGTGATTCTATGCATTTTAGCCCCCATTAACACAGATCCAGAAAAGAAAGTTTATGTGCCTCATTTATTACAAATGAAGCTCAGGCACCAGGTTTTGTCCTCATTTTTCGGAAAGCCTTAGGAAATGTTGCACATTGGCAATAGTTCTGTTTTGCTTAGCATATTACAGCTTTGTCATCCCATGAAGTCAGTGGTGCTCTAGGCAGAAGTAGATTTCCACCCACATGGAGTTTATGGAAGCAGCAGTGTGAGTGCTGCAGTAATTCAGTATTACCTCCATGAATATATTGTCTCCTGGAGAGAGAAAGCAGCACTGAAGAGGCTAGGAGAAAGTAAGAAGAGAAAAAGGATTTCAAGGCAGCTTTGAAAATGTTTACAAGAAAGAAAGAAAGAAAGAAACAGAAAACTAAAATTAATTTTAGGGGGAACATAAAAACCCAACAAGGTTTTTACAGGTGCATAGCAATCCCTCAGAACCCACATCTGCCCCTCTTCATTTTATTATGTGAACATCGTTTTTTCCATTCAGGTATAGATCATATTAGACAGCAAGACAGCTGTCACATAAAGTGTGACAACCCAAAGTCAAACTTTTGATCTTATTTGGTTATTGCAAGGCAAGTTTTCTATTACAATGCTGAGGAAGGGGGAGGGGGGAAATGAATAAATAAAGCCACCCCGCAAAGCCGACACTGGAAAAGTCCGGGTTTTTTTCTGTGTTATCTGTTTGTTTATTTTGTCGATTTATCTTAAGTCATGAATTGCAAAAGGGGAGAGATTTGGTAAAACAAATATATCTTTTTCATTGTATTTTTCACATGTAAAAGCTAAAAATAACTGCTCCAGGTGTCTATAAATTGCAAGACATCTGTGTGAAGCTGAACTGATGTCCTTATCGGCGATGGTTTTGGTAGTTCAGCCATAGTCTAAATCCATAGTGTTCTTTTTGATAGTCAATGGCTTAAATAGTATTGCTGCCAGGGTTTTACAATGGCAAGGCATGGTTGGTTCAGAAATACTCATTTTTCATGTCATAATCCCACTGACTGAAATATTTTGGAATTCTTCCCATACAATGTAGAACTCTGGTATCTTTCTAAAAGATCTCTATGAGGGAATGCAGTGTTCCTTTTGAAAGGAATGAATTCTTTCTTTTCTCAAGAGTTCTACATTTCTGAGGGGAAAAAAGAGATATTTTCATAAAATTATATTCAGCATTGAAAAGCATTTTTAAAGTATTACTGTAGAACTATACACGCTTCACAATCCATTTCTAAATATCTCCAAAAATTTTGCTGCTTGGAAATGGGCATAATCAGTCTCTGAAATGGGAGAAGTAGTTTCTGGCTAAATTCTTGAGATAATGCAAATAGTTTGATTAAATATTGTTTACTCATTTGTCATTGTATAAGGAACTATAAGGATAGATACCAAACTGTGTAAAGTTTCTGCATATTTATGATAAAATTTGTCACTGAATCACCAAAAAAAATAGTATGTTGATTATGGGCTAGCTTTGATTCCAAGTCTGAATGTATGTCTGCAGGGGAAGAAATGGCTTTATGATCCATCTATCTTCCTTTAACTTCCACAAAACGGCTCAGATTAATTCTTATTATATCACTTTTGGCCCCAAACCAGGTTCAAATTTATTGCCTTCTCCACCCAACCCTTCATTGCTGTAGCCAAGATGCAACTGTGATCCAGTCCTACTGCTTTCTCTGGGGTGCCTGCTGCTCCTTATGCCAATTATGCTATAGCCTTCACTGTATGTAATGCATGCCAATGATCTATGAGTGGGGAGTCACTTTTTATTCCAGGCTCCCTAGAAATCTATTTGCTATTTTCCTGCCAGCTTCTTCTAAGAGTGTTTTTTTACCGTGAGTCTAGAACAGTGACAGAGTCCTTCCAAGTAAAGACCTGATAGTATCTTCCCATCTGTCTGTGTAAAATAACATGCAGTGCCTTATGCAAGTGACACCTCCTTAATTTCTTTTCTTTCGTATTGAAAGGGCAACAAGCTCTTTAGCCACTGGCCATGCTCTTCTACAGTTTCTGTGAATGGAAGACCAGCTGTATGTTCCCAGCTCCCAAGTTCCATTCTTCTTACTTCATTGTATTAAATAATATTTTCTATCCTTCTGTTCTTAGTGTATTCCTAACTACTCTCCTACTAACTAACACCTACTCTTCCTGTTTGGATCTAAATGAACTTTGAAATTTCTACAGCAAAGATACAGTTTGAATGCTCCTTTTTCTATTCTAAATTATGGAACTGTAAATATTCTTCACTCCCAATACATCCATACTATGTACATTCTTTGCTTATTTTCTACCTGTATAGATACTTTTACATGTACTGCTTAGATAATTAGCAGTCCCCTAGGATGAAAATATGAGAAAAAAAATTATATAGTTTATTCTGAAAATATCTTTGTGTGAAACATTTAGTGCTCATCCTGCACAAATGAAAATACAAAAATTCATTAAATAGCTCTTCTTAGTAGTGTTAGTCTTTGACAGTTCTTTGATCAAGAGTGCAGACAGAGATGGACAGCAACAGCAGATGAGGGGGATGTCGTAATTTCAAGGTGCATTTATTTACAAGAAGTTAACAAATTTCAAAAATTCTATAAACCTGCAGGCTTTATAGACTCATGATGATTTTTAAGCTTAAATTTTACCATGATAATTTTGGTATTACAGCCTCAAGATTTTTAGCAGAAGTTTCAATCTTTCCAAAAAATGTGTGTTATTTTTGAAAAAAAATAAAAAATTGCTTTTCCTTGTGAGTGCAGTCCATTGCGTAGAACTGCTGATTTATGTTAAACTCTAGGGACCAGGATCAAGCAATTAGATGGAATGTTAAGAACACAATGCTGCTGGTAACGCCAAAGAGGCAAACTTGAAAATGTAACCTCCCAGTTTTTCCCAGTAGCAAAGTCTGTGATTTTCTCAGGCATGATTGGGTTTTGAACTCCTTTGAACTCTTTTTCTGAAGTCCTAGAGTTGGCAATACTGGATTCCCTCAGAAAAATTTGAAAAAAAAAAAAAACAACAACCAAACCAAACTACACCGAAAACAGAAGTTGAAAGTAAAAAGTATTTTACAGAAACATCTTGAAACACTTTAGACTTTAAAACACAGGGAAAAGCATTTTCTGGAATTTGAAGATTCCTTTTTGAGCCTTATTTATTCCTACTCAGTAGGACTGAAATAAAATCACAGTTTAAATTTCAACGTTTTGTGAATACATCTCAGAAAAATTCATCTACACCCACAAAGCAGTGGAGATTTATGTCAGCATTATATAGGTTTGATGTTAAAATTATGAAACTTTAAATCCTAGTCACATGCCTTAATAGATTTAATAGTTAAAACCCTTTTAGAATGACACAAAGTGGCATCATGATTATACAGTTATATTATCAAAGTCTGAGGTTTTCTTCCTTTAAAAAAAGTTTACCTTTAAAAAAATTGTCTTTCCTTCAAAAAAAGGATCTTGCACTTTCAGGCAACATCTATATTAAAAAAAAAATAATTCCAATAATTCCTATATTTACTGGATTAGTAACACATAAAACTACTACATATACTTATAGCCATTGTAAACTTTTGACATATATGCAATCTATTCTACATTTACATATGCATGCACTTGCATATACAATTTAAGTTGCTACCATGAAGTATGTTTTGTGTGTTTTAATATAAAATGTACATATGAATCCATACACATATCTGGAGTATTTATAAGAGATAAATTAAGTCCACAGTGACATTTTTGCAGCATAATTTGGCATTGCAGATTTTGCAAATGAAGTTATCACCGCACACTTTTTGATAAAACATAATTGCATTAACTCCACAAATTCATAAAGCTGTAAACTGCAAACAGGCATTTTTTTTACCTGATTAAGACTTGACAATGTTTTTAGTTACTAAAATCCATTTATATGCATTTTAAAAGGTCTTGATTGCATCAGGTAGAGCTGCCTGTATTATCTATCAATTGTGGTTTACTTCTATTTGCCTAAACATTTCCAGGTTTGCTAATCATATTTTTGAGAATATTTGTTTTCTTGTAGTTAAATTTGCTTCATCTTGGTGTTTATGCTATACCAGTACAGTATGCAGTACTTTCAAGTGTTCTGTTATTTAGGGCAAGTATCTCTAACAGTTGTGACTTAATTATCATACCTGTATGGACATAAAGTGGTGAGCCTCTAAAAGTTCATCATCCCTGATGGAATATTTATTGGATATGCTACTGCAATTGTGGTATTTTTCACATGTCTATGACATTTTCTTCTTTAGCCTTTTCTGTTAAGGGTAAAGTTGTTTCATAACCTATAAATACATGGCATATCAGACATAGTAAGATGAATCTCAGTATGCAATTTATATTAATAAATTAGAAATTTTTTCATGTCAAATGCAATGGACAGGATTTTTTATTAAATGACATCTTCAGTATTAAAACTTACTAAATTAAAACCAACACTCCACAGCACAGTTCAGTCTTCTTCTTCGATCACTATCCTGTCTATAACAAAGTATATTATTATTTGCCTGCATTTTCAACATCTTATATGTTCTGTGCAAGTGACCACATCATATTTTAATTAGATGGAATTCAGATTAACTACTGGTTTAAAACTCTCAAATTTCAGATCTGCTAAATACAGGAACAGCTGTGTATCACTCTGAAGAAGACAAAACTGCTTTCAGTCTGTTAGGATTTCATAATTTGTTTTCTAGATCCCTACCTGTGATGTATTCTGGTGATACCTCTCAGAAGAGTCTGATTTATAAACATCAAACCAACACTGAATCTCAGCACAGTCTACAGCTATTCCCCAAGACAGAGCACAGCCTCGTTTGATTCAAGATTCTGGATGTCATATTGCTGCAGATGGCATAGGATATTGATAACTTTATGCCATGAAATACACTATTAGCAACAAGGTGATCACAACTTGGTATTTTAACAGATCAACTTTATTGCCTTATCACTTTCTTTATTCTGGCAAGGCAGGGATAATCTCTGGAATAAAGTAGTATCTTTCCTAGGGAGAGATGCATGATAGATCTTTTTTAGTTAACTTTTTAAAAGAACCAAATATGAATATACTGTTCCTGGAAATCCTGGAAAATGTTATCCTTACAAAGCTTTTATAATGTTTCTGTCTAACATCAGCAATTACCCCTAGACATTCTGTAATGTTTATATCTGTTACTGAGAATGACTGAAGAGATTGGTATTGTGACAACCTTAGTAACAATCATTACTGGGAAGCACTTAAATACTTTTCCAACCTAAATGATTCTATGATTCTATACCATAGTAAGAAATTTGATATGAAACTTTAGCATGTTATTCAATATGTGTATGTCATGATAATAAGATGCAAAGAGATTTACAAGAAGGATTTGAAGATCTGTTAGTGTATGCAGATTTTAAGCAATTAACCATATGAAGCATACTATGATGTTTATAGTTTAGATGAGTACTCAAAAGACTTCATAAATGGGTTCCAACTGACATCTATGAATAATCTCTGTTGCCATTGTAGTGGAATGAATCAAAGTAATCAGCATGGTAAATTCTCCCTATTTTTATCATTTCATTGTAATTTACTTCTCCCCACCCCAGTCTTGCTTTATCTTGATTATTTGTGGCAAAACTGAAACATGATATTCAGCCTCAGATGTCCCTACTGATTCGAAGAGTCGTCTTGGAGAATCACCATAAGAAAAAGGTTTTTTTCTTAAATGCATTTTCTTAACGGCATCGTTACTAAGAACAACTTTTGAGAACACCAAGGGATTTTCTCCTTAGGTGACACAAGGACACGTTTAATGTGTTTTCAATGTAGATGAATCATATTTTAACTTAGACCTAGGACATTTTGTTCTGATAGTGAACAAGATTCCTCATACCTCCTTTACACCACTTAGCCAACATTGAGGAGCTAGCATTCTCAGTCCACTGAGTGCACAGAGCTTCACTGCAAGTTACACATTTTGTCCCAGCATCAGGGAGTGATGAAAAATTGAACTTCATGGCTCTTCATTGCTCACTTCTTACTGTCTGACAAAATGCTAAAAGATTTCCTTACTGTAAATCAGATAAATAAATATTTCCAACTCTCTCAAACAAAGCAATTAGAATTTGTCATTTTTATACCATTTAATAGATTTCGGAACTCACACTTTTTTTATATTTCACACCACTATTTTTGTATACAGAGAGAACTCTCATTTAGTGGGTATTGGTTTTGAATAGGGTATTTTCTAATACAGGCTATACTGAGCAGACAGTGTTTTGGTGCTTGCCATCTTACACAGGCTGTAGTAGCTGAGAAAAAAAAAAAAAAACAAACCACAACTGGAAAAAAACCCAGTTTAAAGCAGCCAGAGGGACTTAATTATTGACTTCCTTCACTTCTAATAAAATTAATATGAAAGTTATTTTAATTAATTTCATTTTAAAGAATGGTTTCTCATGTACAAATTTAGTTTGGATGGAAAAAAACAAGTTTCACACATAGGATTAAAAAACCCAAAAGTAATTTAAAAATTACCCATCATAAATCACAACATAAAAGTCTATTATATTTTTTCACAGAAACACAGAATGATTGAGGTTGCAAAGAACCCCTGAAGATCACCTTGTCAAACCTCCTCATCAATCCAATTGTCCAAGACCATGTCAAGCCAGCTTTTGAATATCTCCAAGGATGGAGACTCCAAAACTGCTCTGGGTAACCCAAGTCAGCACTTGATCGGCCTTAAAATAAAAAGGTTTTTCTTTCATGCTGGCAGAACCTCCTATGTTCCTGTTTAAGAAGAATTCATACCTTTTTTTTCCCAGACATATTTATTTCCCTTAAAAGAAAACAAAAATGTGTTCTCCCAGCCAAACACATCACTAATCAGCCAGTTGTTTCATGCTGTACCCTTATGAGCAACTTTTTCATTTTATGTGTATAGCATTGTGTTGTGGTTTAACCCCGGCTGGCTACCAAGCAGCACACAGCTGCTCACTCACTCCCCCTCACCCAGAGGAATAGGGAGAAGAATCGGAAAGGAATATAAAACTCGAGGGCTGAGGTAAGATCAATTAAATAGGTAAAGCAAAAGCTGCAGATGCAAGCAAAGCAAAGGAAAATTAATTCACCACTTTCCACGGGCAGGCAGGTGTTCAACCATCCCCAGGAAAACAGGGCTCCATCACGTGTAACAGTTATTTGGGAAGAGAAATGCCATAATGACAGATGTCCCCACCTTCCTTCTTCTTCCCCCAGTTTATATACTCAGCATGATATGCAGTGGTATGGAATATCCCTTTGGATAGTTTGGGACAACTGTGCTGGCCGTGTCCCCTCCCCATCCCCATGCCCCTCCAGCCCTCTCGCTGGCAGGGCCCAAGAAACTGAAAAGTCCTTGACTTAGGATGAACATCACCCAGCAACAACGAAAACCATCCATGTGCTATCAACATTGTTCTCACACCAAAACCAGAAGAAAATTAACTATCCCAGATGAAACCAGGACACATTGCTGTGCTTTATGTTTTCGACGCGGATGGAACTGAAATAAGACATGTTCTGTTAGCAGAAAGACAAGTTGGTCCACGGTTTTGCCAGAAAGAACTTTGGGTTTATTTGCCTCTCCCAGGCTGAGTGCTGCCTGAACAGTAACTGGGGAGGATCAGGTCAGTGTTGCATGTAGATGAGTATAGTTCGACTAACATCAGTTATTTATGCTAGCTGAAGGTCTTGTTTAAGACATATTCCCCTAATTGTTTTTATTCTTTTGGGAAGGGAAGGCAAAATGTATGAAATGTAAGTAACTAGAAGGCAGTGCACTGATCTAGAACTGCAAAAGAATGGGAATAGGGATGAGACCATGAAAAGTGTGGGAATAAGGATATGAGGCTGGACGTATTCTCAGAGGATGAAACTATTTTCATTAGTAAGGCAATCAATACAGACCATGCATTCTGCCCATTTTTTTCAGCTCAATTTAATATACCAGACTGAAAAGACTTTTATAATTGAGGGAGTGTAAAATAAATTAACAAAATTGTACTGTCATGTCTGATTTCTTAATTAAGACAATTCTTTTAAACAGTCCCCACTGGGTTTTCAATTATTTTTAATGAGAGATTGTTTTATTCAGATTTACGTTATTAAACATGTTATGAATTACAGTAATAACATTAAAATATTTGAAAAGCTGTAGGAATTGTCCCATATGGTTAGAAAATTAATCCTTTTTTTTACAGTTATATGGAATTAGAAGACAGTTTTATGGAAAAATGAAAGTACATTGCAAAAAGCAATAACAAACAAAAGAAATACCAACATTATTAGAGAATTAAGTGTTAGTTCTGCAATCATTTAAACATATATTTGATTTTGAGCAGATAAGTAGTACTACAAAGGAATTTGGACAGCTGATATTCTGAAAATTAAGCTCAGGTGTAATTGTTTGCAAAGCCAAGACCTGTATTTTTTTTGCTTTTTTGGTGTTTTTTTTTGTTTGTTTGGCTTGGTTTTTTGCCCTGCTTTAATAATGCTAAAATAAATATTGTCCATCAAGGTAATTTTATGTCTAGCCATAAGTTAATAATGGACTGTGACATATTCAGATAAATGTTTGAAGTACTTAAGGGCACATGCCAGTGGCTGTCATATTTAAATATAGAACACATTATATAAAAGGAATATAAAAGAAAGAAATCTTGGAGCAAAATCCAAAGAAATGATGTAAATATTTCCTTAATAGGAAATAGGTAAAAATACATATTAAATGAGAAACCTTTAGGCAGTAATATTACAGTGCCATCCCAGGAGCATCCCAAGCTTGCACTAGGACTATAACATGTAAGAGCGAACTTACATACAGTTACAGCAAGCATTGAAAATAACTCAGTTTGGAAAGCTGTATTAAGAAAACGGTTCCCTGTGACTTCAATGAGAGTTTGCCTTAGAGAACAGTATGAAGTAGGAAAAAATAAACATACTTCCTAACTATGTCTCATGTCCCACCTATAATCAGTGACAGAACTGGATGTAACTGAGCATCCTTGTGAGATACTCCTTTGAGCTGGTATAGCTGGAACAGACGGGTAGGAAAAAGTGATACCATGAGATACACATTAACCAATAAAGGCTGTCATGATAAGCAGCAGAGTGACAGTGAGGGTGGTACGTCTCTCAGAGTTCTCCAGTCCCCAGTGCAAACTCCAAATGTAGGCTGTTATGGGACTACAGAATGCAAGTTGACACCCCCACAATCCCTCCCAGTCTCTCAGTCCACATCCAGGGAGTCAGTCGCTCTTCCTATGCAATTTTTGCTTCATTTCATGTAGTTTTTTATTATTTCCTCGATCCAAAAGGGAAAGAATGCCAGCCACAACAGAACTCTATGGGATTTCCTTACTGTCAGCACAGAATTTTGAGGTAACAGTGGGATTTCAGTAGTGACTGAATTAAAGAGGGAGGGAGGAAATACACAGGCAGGCCTTTGAAGACCACAGTTGCAGGGGTGCTCTGGATGGTAAAGGAAGCTCCTCTAACCATATTTGGACTATTTTGCTTTTAATGTCCTTCAAACAACTTTGTTCCTCAGTAAAGCAGTTTCTGTCCTCTAGTAAGTGCAAATGATGGGACCCATTTTAGGCTCTACTCAGGTGCTCTCTAGGGAAGAGAAATTTTTCACCCCATTCCTATCTGTCTTTATTTGTACTGCTGTTCTTTTGTCAGGGGCAATCTGACACAGAATCAGCAATTTGGTGGTATTGTTAGCTGTTTACACACTTTCAAAAGCCTGTATTGTGTCCTTCCTAGATCCCCTGCTATTTCCATCATTATTCACACCTACAAGGTATATAAGCTCAACACCTTTACACTACTTTCAACTACCAGCTCTAGTACAGACATAAAGTCTCTAAACTCTCTCTGTTCCACAGTTTTAAATTCATTTTGCAGAGAAATTCATTGTTACTTAGTCTCTGGGATTTGACCCTCTGTTTATTTGCGTGAATAATGAAGCAAGTAATTCTTTCAGGCTGTCAGCTACAGTAACTGTCGCTAACTTGCCACTCATCTCTTAATGCCTCAAATAATTCCTGACAGCTCTTGGTTTTTTATATATTTAAATAGATTTTAATGTTTTAGATTTAGTTCCCTTGCAACACTGTTTATTATTTTAATTCCCAGTTTTGCCATTCTGCATTTCTCTTGCATATCTGACCACAAAACCCATGAAAGAATCATGGACACACAGCCAGAGACCCAAAACCTTAAAATATTGAAAAAAGAAGAATGTGGTGCAGTAAACAATCAGGCAGATCAGAATCCCTGTCATTTAGCTAGGTCCTTAGGCATTACATGTTGACAGTAATAAATGAAGAACCAATTCAGGTAAAGTCCTCTTAAACCCTCGTATCTTTCAGCCTACTTTAGGTTAATTTATGGAGAAGCTTTCATAGTTTCTACAAAACCTTACAGAATCCCTTCTTCTGAGCTTGATTTCAGTTCAGGAACTTTCAGTAGGGTTTTTATTTGTTTTGCAACATAATCTACAGAACTGATAGAGACTCTATAAGTCTCTAGGAACAGTGCTTACCTTTTCATCATAAGGACTGACTTCATGTCAGCTTCCTGCCTTTCTGCTGTGCTTCACAGGCAGTCAGCACTTGGTCAGCAAGTTCCCTCCTAAGGAGGTATTACACCTGGTAGCCCTTCAGGAATTTCTTATACTTCATCCCAAGGAACAGTCAATCTCCTTGTATACATTCCACCTGCCCAGCATGCCCCAACCAAAATGCAGCAAACAGTCTTCCCTCTGTTCCTCAACCCCACATCTTTGCAGGAAGATGACATACAGCAGTCTACAAAAAAGGACAAAAAATATTGTCTGTGACAACAGTACCTGTGTAGATTTAGTGTAATTCAAAGTCTTCCAGTCTCTATGTATACTTGTGACTTTTATCTCTTAGGATAGAACTATTAAATAAATACTGAGGCCATGATATTTTTTAGAGTCCTCCTCCTTTTTCTGAGTTATTATCATATATTTCATATTACTTTTTGACAGAGCTACTATTGCCTTTTTATAAGCTGATACATATATTGAATAAGAAAGCTACAGAAAATAATATCTAATAATTTAGCTCTTACCTGATTTGCTTTGTGAATGCTACCCAGATGCAAAGTACAATTTATTTAAAACATTTCTAAAGCAGAATTTATAAATATAGTGCCATAGAGTAACTCAAGGAAGTTATTTTTACAAGACATGGGCATCCTACTGCTTTTCCCCTGAAGCCTGTGAAAGACAATGAAGGCCTATTAGGAACACTGCAGTTTGTTGTCACCTTTACTGGTGTGTATTTCCTTATGTTTCCATATAAATTTGATCAAGTTTAAATACTGATAGAAATGAAGCAAAAAAATAAATAAACAATAATAATAAAAAAAAATCAGAGGAAGAAGTGGTAAAAACTTCATCGAAAACCGCTGTATTTTTCAACTTTAGTTACAGATGGATTCAATTACAGGATTAAGTAACAAGCACAAATTGTTTTGGCACAAAGTAATAATTCTGAATTACTGCCAAAGCATTTCTGAGAATTGTAGCCTTGCCTCATGGATCCTTGCTTTCTTGGGGTTAGTCTTATGGTCAGAAATAACTCTCCTGTTACCTTCCTTTTAAATATTAAACTAGAAGTCATGGAAGACTTCACAGTGATGGAGGACTTAATTTATTAGGCTATTGTCCTGCTTTAAAGGAGAATTAGCCTGCAGGATTTTGCTTTTCAGCTGCAAGAGTATTATTATTATTTTTTAAAATAAAGTTAAATATTTTCCTAAATATACAGTTTTTTTCTAAGTGTTTTGGCTGGGATACAGTTAATGTTCCTCTTAGTAGCTGGTACAGTGCTGTGCTTTGGTTTCAGGGTAAGAATGACATTAATAACGCATGGATGTTTTGGTTGTTGCTAAGTAGTACTTTAAATCAAGGACTTCTCAGTTTCCCATGCTCTGCCAGTGAGTGGGTGCACAAGAACCTTGGGAGGGAGCGTAGCCAGGACAGCTGACCTGAACTAGCCAAAGGGATATTCCATACCATAGTGCATCATGCCGAGTATATAAACTGGAGGGAGCTGGCCAGGGGCTGTGGACCAGTGCCTGGGGACTGGCTGGGCATTTGTCAGCAGGTAGTGAGCAAATGTACTGTGCATCACTTGTTTGGTTGTTTTTTTCTTTGGTTTTATTCCCTTCTCTTTCTCTCTTCATTACAGTTGTTGTGTTTTTTGTTACTATTATTATATTTTACTTTATTTCAATTATTAAATTGTTCTTATCACAACCCATGTGTTTTCCAGTTCTCCTCACCATCCCAATGGTGGCGGGGAGGTGAATGAGCAGCTGTGTGGTACTTCATTGCTGGCTGGAGTTAAACCATGACAGTAAGTTCTAAAAAAAGATAGCTGTGAAAAAAAATGTTCAGTTAGTACTACCTGGGTATTTGCTCAATGCGTGGTAAAATATATTATTTTTTGCCTTATTTTATGTTCTTACTAGAAATGCTCCTCATGTCAGGTCATGAGTTTTTATTGAAATATTTGGTCTTAATAGAGTTCATGATTAGAAGAAATATAAACATAATAGCCAAGCATGATAAGGAAGCAAAAAAGAGTTTTCCTGAACCAAGAACTGCACCAATATCAACATGTGATGAGACAATGTAATTTCCATTGTAGACTCTGAACGTTATGATTATACAAACAATTGGGGTTTGGTTCTGAAATTTTCATGGCAGTCCCTCATTATACTGTCTCTCACAGTATTCTTCTGCATAAAATGCCCAGCACACAGCTAGACACATTCATAATATGGTGGTTGAGCAACCGGCTGATGGGTCAGGCTCGAAGAGATATAGTAAACGGGGTTACATCAGGCTGGCAGCCAGTCATCAGTGGGGTTCCCCAAGGCTCAGTTTCCAGGCCAGTGCTCTTTATTGTTTTTAGAAATTATCTGGATGCAGGAGTCAAATGTACATTAAGTTTACTGATGTGGACCCCCTCAAGAGTAGAGTTGTTGCATAGAGATCTGAATAGACTAGAGAGCTGGGCAACCACCAGCCATGTGAAATTTAATAAGAGCAAGTGCTGGATTCGCCAGCTGTGACAGGCTTGGGTTGATGGCAAGTTGAATATAAGTCAACTGTGTGCCCTGGAAGCCAAAAGAGCCAGCTGTGTCCTGGGGTGCATCAGGCACAGCACAGCTAGCTGGCTGAGGAAGGCGATTGTCCTGCTCTACACCTCACTGATGTGGCCCCACCTCAAGTACTGTGTGCAGTTTTGGGCACAATATAAGAAGGATATCGAACTATTGGAGTGTGTGCAGAGGAGGACAATCAAGATGGTGAAAGGCCTTGAGGGCAAGACTTACAGAAGGACCAGCTGAGTTGACTTGGTTTGTTCATCTTGGAGAAGAGAAGGCTGAGAGAGGGGTGACCTCATCACAGTCTACAGCTTCCTCAAAGGGGGACAGTGGAGGGGGAGGTGCTGATCTCCTCTCCCTGGGGACCAGCAATAGGACACAAGGAAATGGAATGAAGCTGTGTCAAAGGAAGTTCAGACTGGACATTAGGACAAGTTTCTTCACTGAGAAGGTTGCTGGTCAGTGGAACAGGCTCCCCAGGGAAGTGGTCATGACACCAAGTCTGTCAGAGTTCAAGGAATGTCTGGAGGATGCTCTTAGTCATATGGTTTAGTTTTAGTTAGTCCTGAAGGATCAGGGAGCTGGACTCTATGATCCTTATAGGTCCTTTCCAATTTGAGATATTCGATGATTCTACGATTATCACAAATAATATTTGTAGGTTCAGAGCAGGAACTGTCTCCTGCACTAGAATATTTGTACAGCCTCAAGAACAATAGATACATAGGATACTCTTTTTTTAAAATTAGCAGTGGAAGTAGGGAGTAAGTCTTCAAAACACTGAAATTGTCCTTTCCTGTTATTGAAATCTTACATATGTGACAACAAGTAGTTACATACATTCCTCCTGTCTGCTGCTCAGAAATTTTATCATAAAAAAAGATGGAACCCAGATGCTTGAAAGATTTATTACTTGGAAAGAAACGTTCAAAAGAAGCAAAGCATTTCTTCATCAGCAGTGCATGATTTCAAACTGAGCTCCTCAGACTGCTTTACTATTCTTCAGATTTACTAGACTTGGATAATGGTCTGCTCAGCTTACAGCATCTTCATTGCTGTTGACATAAGTGTACAAGGTAGTTACTATTATAAGTTAAAATCAGTTTATCTTGCATAGGAAGTAATAATTCACCTTACTTTTGTCCTTAATGGTCATACTGGGGGCATCACAAACATCTGCTGTCATGTCCACTACTTTATCTATATAGTCCTATGCACTTTTCTCTTAGGAAATCATAAACTTGGAATTTGAACGCATTTAATCTTTGTAAAAGATCAGATTCCCTAGCATGCTACAGTTGCTTTTTTATCTGTCCTGGCAAAGGAAAATAATCTTAAAATTAATGTGGTGTGTTGGACTTAAACTGTAGTGATAAGTCTAGTTTGCAAGAGCACATATATACATTTGGCATATTTACAATATTCTGTTCAGGAGTATAAATCTAAATCTTCCAAAAATATAAATTGGGTACAGTAGATAAAAGGCGAAGGTGTGAAAAGATAGGTTGTGGTAGTGGTAGATAGGTAGAGTGAGGTCTTTGAACACTGGGATCAAGTGCACCCTCAGCAAATTTGTAGATCACACCAAGTTGAGTAGTACAGTTGACATGCCTGATGGACAGAATGCCATTCAGAGGGACCTCGATCAGTTTGAGAGGTGGGCCTGTGTGAACCTCATGAGATTCAAAGAGTCCAAGTGCAAGGTCCTGCAGCTGGGACAGGAGAATCCCCACTATCAATACAGGCTAGGGATGAAGGAATTGAGAGCAGCCTTGCAGAGGAGAGCTTGGGGGTACTGGTGGGTGAAAAGCTGGACATGAGGCAGCAATGTCTGGGTCAGAAAGTCAGCCATATTCTGGGCTGCTTCAATAGAAGTGTGGCCAAACCGTCGAGGGAGATGATTCTGTTCTTGTAAGACCCCACCTAGAGTACTGCATTCAGTTCTGGAATCTTCAGTAAAAGAAAGACAAGGACCTGTTGGAGTGGGTCCAGAGGAGGGCCACAAAAGTGTGCAAGAGGGCTGAAGCACCTCTTCTATGAGGACAGGCTGAGAGAGTTGAGGTTCTTTAGCCTGGAAAAGAGAAGGCTCCGGGGAGACCTTATTGTGGTTTTTCAGTACTTAAAAGGGGGCTTACAAGAAAGATGGGACAGACATTTTAGCAGGGCCTGTTGGAATAGGACAAGGGGTAATGTTTTTTAACTAAAAGAGAGTAGGTTCAGACTAGATATAAGGAAAAAAAAATACAATAAGGGTGATGAGACACTGGAGAAGTTCCCCAGAGAGGTGTTAGATGTCCCATGCCTGGAAACATTCAAGGTCAAGTTGAATGGGACTTTAAGCAACGTGATCTAGTTGAAGATGTCCCTGCTTATTGTAAGGGGTTGGACTAGATGAACTTTAAAGGTCCCTTCCAACCCAAAACACTCCATGATTCTATCTGGTGCTATTTGATTTCTCTTAAATAAACCCACTGATGCCACAGAAAATATATAATATATATCAAATATTATGGTGAGGTCTGACACTTACAGGAAACAACCTGAACAGCTGCAAATGGATGTGTAGATTTTTTTTTAATATACAAAATATTTTTGGCTGCAAGTTGAAAAATAGTACTAGACATAATAATTTATTGACTGAAAACTGGTCTTGGAAGCCAGGCTGGACTGTGGCAGTTGAATAATCTGTACATTTTTAACACTGACTGCAATATATTCCTAAATGCTCTTTTACTATTTGCATTAGTTCCGCTAATTAGTTCATTATCTGGGCAAAGGAAAAATGCACATACATGAAAAATTATTTTGTGATTTAATCAGTATGTAAATCACATGCATTATCTAGCTCTTGTAGACATTCAAAAATGGGTGGGAACTGTTCAGTTCTATTCAGAGTTAGAGTAGTTTTGTGATATCACTTCAGACAGAGCATAGAAATAGAATATAATTATGTCTGGCAGGTTTTTTAAAGGTATTGAAGCATCTAAGTTAGGAGCCAAGTTCCTAACCTCAGTTTTCTGTAGGTCCAAGGAAGGGAAAGAGGTGAATACCTCCCAGGAATACAAGCAATATTAGGTTCCCAGGTCAGATGGGATGAATTCAGAGACCAAATTAGAAGTATGTTGGTTTTACACATAACTTCCTTCTGCAGTTTGCTTTTACCATTTAGTGTACCTTAGCCAGCTTAGGTCAATCAATGCTTTACCAAGCAATTTGGATATCAGATACGTTGGATTAATCATCTGCTTTTTTTAGCACTATTATTGTACAGTTTGACAATCTCTGTTGCCCCAAAACACTCTTTGAAGATAACTCCTTTTTTGATGCCCTTGAGTGTACGTCCAACAGTAGATTATGTTCTAGCTTTTATGCTAGCAGTCTTTTCATTAGCTGCATGGGAGTCTGAGTACGATACCACCTTTGGATTTTAGACTATTCCTAATTTATATTCTCAGTGCTGTGTACTGAATCTTGTTCTTACATTTTAAATTCTTTAGTGAGTTTCCTCTTTCTTATTTTTTTTTTTCTTTTCTTGACACATACTTGTCAGGAACATATGAAAATCTTGTCCTAGCATCTGCTTTCAATAGTTTCGTTAGTATAAAGGCACACTAATAGGGTAAAAACATCCTATAAATATATTCCTATGTTTTTTCTTTATTTTCAGGAGTTTTCAACAAAGAAGCCCTTGCTTACAGAGATCTGGGTTTAATTTTAACTTTTATGTAAAAATGAGTTTTATCATGATACCTTACCAAATTAGTTTTTAACTTCCATCATAGCAATATTACATTGTTTGATCTAATGAGCAGTCTCTTGTTAACGGTATTTGGAAGTACCTTAGACTGTGATTTGTAAAGGAAGAGTGGCATGCATTGCAAGAAGTATACAGATGCAAATAGAATCAGTCTATATTACTACTCTGTAAATACACTAGTGTTTTTTCTACAGAGCTATTAAGTTAGGGAGAAACATGGAAAAAATGAAATAATGAAGAAAAATGAAACATTTTTTCATGTTATCATGATTATGTTTTATAGGAGCATGCTTTCTTCTTTGCTGACAATTAAAGGATATAATGAAGTTCTGTAAAATAGAAATCAGCCTAAAGAAGGATACATGCTGGAGAATTATTTTATTTTGAAGTTGGCTAGGTAATGTAGTGTAGAGAAAGGAAGAAAGAAATTATCTTGCCAACCCTTAGTTTCTAATTAATGTGCATACTGTAGGGCAGGTTTGCTAACATATCATAAGCAACACAGACATTGAAATAGTCATCTCAACTTTAATTCCACTTATATGGGTATCCATAGTGGAGTTTCTAGAACTATTTAATTTGTGTCACTGTCTCCTAAAAGATCTGAAAGACCTGACATTAATAAAAGGGAAAAAGCAATACCAAAATGAAAAGTAATAAAGATGAGAACTTTATTCTTTATAATACCAATTTGTTACAAAAAAGGAAACTGCAATAGTAAATTTCAGTATTTAAAAGAATCACTCTAGCCTTTGTTTAAAGTCAGCACAGAGAAACAGGCACTTAGAAGTAATTTTGTCTCCTAATAGGATAGAAACTTTATGCAGATAAGAATTAAATACATTTTAGCTAGTTAAAGTTCAGTGAAATTACTCATACTTACTGTTTGGGAAAATAATACTTTAATTGTGTTTCAGCTTTTTGATTTATTAAATGCGCCACATAGGCTAATTGAACACATTCTTAAAATAGTCTCTCACTTTAAAAGAAACAAGACTATTTAAAAGAGTATCTTCTCTTTGTATATAATATTTTATTTATCATCAGCTTCAATTGTAGACTTTGAACAACATTTTTAAAATTCTAGATTTAGTGTAATAATTTGTAAAACCTTTTAAATAAAGTGAGAAAAATATATGCATATACATGAAATCTGAGTTACTTATTAACGGTATTTAAGACAAGTTGTCTTCAACCATATGAACTTTGGGTAGTGTTTTCTATATTTTAAGGCTAGGAATTCCCCATTTCCAAGTGTGGGTGGTCTTAGCTACGTTGTACTAGTCAAGAAATAAAGTTTTATAAGCTGATTTGGTGCCTAGTGAAGTGCTTTGATGGCTGTCAGGATCAAATTTCAAATTTCAGCCATTCTAGAAGACCTGGATAACCAGCAGTTACAAACATAGTTCACTACCTCATTTTTACTTAGGAATTACTTGTCAGGCTTCTTGTAATTCATTAATAATTATTGCCCAAGAATAGAAGGCTGTGTCCCTATCCTCTGCCACATGTAATGACTCCACTTGTTCTCTGGAAACTCCAGACATGCTGCTGCATAATGCAAAATCTCAATTTTCAGACTTGAATTAAGCACCAAGCACTGAGTAAAATCCATGATGTTGAATCCCCTTTTTAAGAAAACTATGTTATATTAATGAAAGGACTGATGAGAACTCTCTAATAAATCTGTTCTTTAGTTCACCATTAAGAAATTATAACAGGCCATCACTGATTTTTATTGGGTTGGGTTTTTTTGGTTTTTTTTTTTACTTTGATCCCTTCATTAGTACTCTTGCACTAAGATAAGGAAGCCTTCATTATGGTATTGTTGAGAATACACTGGTGTCCAGTTAATGTATAAATTTGTTATTAATAAAGGAAACAGAAAAGTGGGAAAACTGGTATTGTATCTCTGACAATAGTAAATAATATTTTACAGCAACAAATATCTGAAATGTGTTGATGTTTAACTTGTTAAACTGAATACATTTAATTGCAATCTATTTAAATAAGATTTTTAATCAGTTCTGAGAAAACTAACACAAGTTTTCAATGGATCAGTTCAGGATAAAAAATAAAGAAAAACAAGGCAAATATTAGACAGAGGGGGAAACCAGTGGTGTGGCCTCAAAACAAAAGGCCCATGGCAGCTTAGAAAACCAGTCTGTATTTGCCAGGAGAAAGAAAAAATAAACTCTATGAAAGCAAAGAGAAGACTGACGGTCAGATATTTGCATTGATTAGTAGTCAGAAATACCCATATACATCAATGCAGATTTCTACTTAGAACAAAACAACATGATCTCACCACTGCTAGAATTGCTAAAACACAACTCTCACTGTGATGCTACTCCACAGAGTGACTTGCTCCTTGAAGTTACAGCTTGTTGACATGTGAGATCACTTGTTATTCCTATACTATGGCACATGTGACTGATAAGTATTGATAAAATCCCACTTGGGATATTTTCCATCTAATTTGGGCATCTTGCTACAAAATGAATATAAACAAAATGGAAAGATGCAAATAATAGTTTAAGTAAATATGTTTAAAATTTACAAATGTGGAAGATTTTATCTATGGTAAAGAATAAGCAGATAAATTGGACAAGAGTTTATTTCCATGAATAGGGAAAATCAAGTATTTCTACTACATATTCCCTTGAAGAAATGAGCAGAGAACTCAACTGGTGGAACTGAGAATTAAATCTTGCAAGAGAAGAAAAAATGTAGGAGAAAGAGACTGTGAGAAGTACAGATTTCAGTATACTACTGCTTCAGGGGGGACAGTTACAGCTATCAAGGTGATGGATTTGAGATGAATCAAGTAATTCATTAAAGCAAAAAGTAAATGGAAGTAGAATATTAGGGGGAAATATTCAGGTCCGTTTAGGTAAGGAGAAAAAAACACAAGGAAAAAGGGTAGTGAAGCAAAAGTGAAAACTCAGGGTCTTATCTCTTGCTAAATAGAAAACCCCATTTATATTAATGAGGACTCCTAGTTAAAAATTGATGGCATTGCCCACGGTAAGAACTGTTAAAAGTACCATCAATAGCAAGGACCGAAAAGAGATAAGGCTACTCTAGATATGTTCTCTCAACCTTTTCTAATGACTAGTTTCAGAACCCCCTCACCATCAGGTCATAAAGAACTGGAATTATCATAAACTTCTGCAGATGGCTTTCATATTAAGAACTGTGCTTTTGACAACCTGCATCATTTATAAGCTTTACAGATGTGTGATCTGTGAGTTCCTTTCTTTCCATCCATCACTTTTGCAAAATCTCAGAATCACAGAATAATTCAGACTGGAAGGGGCCCCAAAAAACTATCAAGTTCAACCCCCTGTTCACTTTGTTGTTTTTAACTTTGTACACAAAGTACCATTTCAAAATACAATGAAAGTCATCCAAAAATAGCCAATACTCTGTTAAGTCAAATGTCTTCAACACCATTGATATTACATATAAAGACATTAAAAAATCGTACTGTAATATGTAAAAGTACATGGCTTGAGACTCAGGTCAGTATAAAACTGATTCTAGTACTTGGTTGACTATACTAGAAAATTTGCATTGTTTCTGGACAGTCTAAATATGTATTTATTTATTTATATAAATAGCCAGCACCCTTACATATCTGAACTAGGTTTGCAAGAATCAAAAAGCTTAACGGTTTTTTTTTTTTACTGTCTATCCTTTAGACATATCTATCTTTACCCCTGTCCTTGGGGATAAGGAGATATTCCTTCTTATGTATTGCTGTGGTTTAACCCCAGCCAACAACTAAGTACCATGCAGCCACTTGCTCACTAACCCTGTCCCCCCAAGGGTAGGATGGAGAGGAGAATCAGAAAAAGGTACACCCCATGGGTTGCAATAACAACAGTTTAATAATATTTCTTAATATTAGTAACATATTTCCCACAGTAGGCACAGTAGGCAATACAGGAAGTTATGCCCACCTGGAGGAAGTTAGAGGTCTTGCTGGAAAATCAGAAGGTGAAGTTTCTATTTCTAGGAATTTGGAGGGAGTCATGGATCAGATTGTGAAAAAAAAGGGAACTATCTTTGTACTTCAGAAAACAAAACATTTTAGAGACTGTGGAATAGCTATTTGGATAAATTGGAAGAAAGTTAAAAAAATCAAATACCTTTGCAAATTCTATTTGCAATGCAAATGCAAATTCCAAATGCTCCAAATACCATTGCAGAGCAGAGAACTGTCCTAAGGCATCTATAGCAAAGGGTATTAATTTGTTTAAAATGTATTATAAGAAAATTAAGCTTAGGATAAAATTCCAGTAATGGATTTTTACTCTTCACAGAACATTTCTAGAAACTTTGATTTTTAAATAAAAACTATCGTTTTTTAGCTACTCCAGCAGTTATTATTTTTTTTAAGTGAGAACCAAAAAAAGAAGGGGAAAAAAAGACAAAAATCACAGCTCATGTCTTATCTATTCTGTCAGTACTTTAGTGATTATGCAGTAATATCCAGTAATTTCACAGTATCTAACATACTTTCTTCTCAAACATATGGAGATAATTTCTTTATTTTTCACAATCAGATCCATCACTCCCTACATAATCTATAGTACTTTGTCAGTATCATCAAATAAGAAAATGTTTGTTTCTAGGTTTCTGAGTCTAGGGCTAACATGGTAATTACAGGAACATCTTCTTCTCTTCTTCAGAGCTCTTTATTCTGGTCAACACTTTTTTTTTTTTTTTTTTTTCCTGGAAAGATCATGGCCTGTTTAGAGTAGGTAAACTGAAAAACAACGTTCAACCAATCAAGCTTTTATAAAGGTGCTATATTTAATATTTTCAGACCAAATTCCGTTCAAGAGTGGTAGATTGACCTCACCTGGCTGCCAGTTGCCCACCCACCCGTTCTCACACTCCTCCTCAGCAAGACAGGGAAAAGAAATAAGACAAAAATGCTCAAGGGTGAAGATAAGACAGAGAGATTGCTCACAAATTACCATCACGGGCAAAACAAACTCAACATTGGGAACACTAATTTAATTTCTTGCCAATTAGAAATAGAGTAGGATAGTGAGGAGCTTTGCTAGGCAAAATTAAGAACACCTTCCCTCCACCTGCCTCTTCTTTCCAGGCTCATCTTTGCTCCCTCTTTCCCAACTGTCCTAACTCCTCCCACTGAGTAGCACAGGAGGATGGGGAATGGGGGTTGTGGTCAGTTTATAACACTTCATCTCTGCCATGGGCTCTTCAGAGGCACTCCCGCCTCCTTCTGCATGGGGTCCTCCATGGGCTGCTGTGTGGATATCTGCTCTGACATGGTCCTTCATGGGCTGCAAAGGGCAGCCTTGTTCCCCATGGTCATCCCCATGCAGGGGAATATCTGCTTGAGAATCTGGAGCACCTCCACCCCTCCTTCTTCACCAAACTTGGCGTATGCAGAGTTGTTTCTCTCACTTCCCTCTTCCAGCTGCTGTGCTGCTTTCTTAAATATGTGTTCACAGATGTGCCACCAGCATTGCTGATGGGCTCAGCTTTGGGCAGAGGTGGGTCCATTTTGGAGCCAGCTGGAAGTGGCTGTGTCTGGCATGGGGCAGCCCCATGTCTCTTCTCACAGGGGCCACCTCTGCAGTCCCCCACTGCCAACACCTTGTCTCATAAATCCTGTGCAAGGAGCAACGTTGAACGCTAATGTTAGTGGCAAGTGCAAATGTCCAAGAGCCCTTAAAACGAGGCTCAAGATTTCCCTGGAATTTAACAAAGAAACCAAGCAAAGTGACAAACTTAATCGCCAACTGGTATTTACGGGTAGGTATGGTAAAATGATGCTGTTTAACGCCCTCTGAATTTAATATGCCTAAAATAAATGAAAAATATGCTTGTTTAGAGTTTCACTTCCTAGACTGCATATTTTTAATTCCTGCCACCCACAACACTGAAGTTGCCATTTTAATAGTTGCAAAATTACAGAATTTCTGTATTTTGCTTTAATTTCCCTGTTAGACAGCCAGGTGTCTCCTAATTTATTTAGAACTGATTGTGCTAGAAACTTTCCTTGGAGATTTGGCAACTGTATAGTAAAAATTTGATTTACGATTCAAGTCTGAGCTTATTAGAGTTACACTGTTAGAAATTTGCAAGACTGATTGCAAGTTCCTTGCGTGGCCTTCATCAATTTAACAAATATTAAAATTCCAGCAGAAGGAATCTGAAAAGATTTCTTAAAACAGCAAGTTCACTTCCTTGTGCTGGATAAAATATTGGACTGGCTGGCATGACATAAAAAGGTGGCATTTCTTATTAAACTTTCTTACAAGAATAACACATACATATATTAAATTCTGCCTTTCCGGAAATCCCCTGTTATTTCATCAATTTAGGTGTAGTTGAAAGCATTGGTTATGAATAACAAAACTGTTTTGAAATTTGCTTTTGTTATAAAGCAAAAACACATAGCCTGTAAATGCAAATATATTTCTGAATGTTTTTCTTTTCTTTCACTGAAGCAATTTTGTAGCAAGTAAGTAAGAAGTTACGATTTTAATTGTCCCATATTATTGTAAGACATTTTCCAATGAGGGAAAAAATCTGAATGGTTAACACACACATACTGAATATTCTTAGGAAGACAGTTATAAACTATTAGAAGATTTAATTTTTACATAAATTTGGTTTATGAGAGGATTTTAAAGTTTTCATAAAGTTCTTGATGAAGTTTACTGTTAGAGCTGACAGTTTCATTCAGTACTAAGTAATCAACAGTTAACATTTCAAAACACAAATGAACAAAACTCTCTCTGAATCACTCATGAATAAACCAGAGACCAAGAATTAGTTGCTAATTGTGTTCTAAAAAGTAACTTTGAAGAAGCAAAATGTAGAGAAGGCTTTAATATATAGGTAGACAATACAAATAAAGCAAAAATGGGAAGTCAATTGAATATTTTTGTTAATTAATTATTCACCTGACCCTACAGATTATATGGTCTAATACATGAAATCACAACCATTTGTAATATTGTAATATTATTAAATCATATAATCAAAGCAGATTTTCTTAAAAGATTTATTGTAGTGATATGTTGCAGGAAAATTGAAGTTACATCAGAAGAGACAGAATTTTCAGGCAAATAGAAAAGATAAACCAGCTATGCTCTATGCTTGTACTAGCATATGAACTACTCTATATTTTGTGTGTATTCACAACCTGTTAGCAAAAACTACGTTTTCACATGGGGTATTACCTTTTTAGAGAGAAAAGGGTGGGGTTTTTTGATTGGGGTTTGGGGTTTTTTTGGTTGGGGGTTTTTGTTTTTGGGGTTGTTTTTTGGTGGTGGGGGATAGGATTTTGTATAAATTTATATAAGAGATAAAGGAGGGATAAAACCAAACATGACACAGAAATAATGGAGTGACACTTACAGGACTCCAGTAACAAGAGGCGTCAGTGCTTCTCTTCTTCTGGATGACCATTCATTCAGGTATGTTGCTGGACAAAGCAAACGGGCAATAAAACTATAAATACTTTCTCCGGCAAAGTTAATTCTGTTGCAGTGTTGTCAGATTCCCTGCTTTGTCTTTCGCGCTACCTTTCATGCAGTAAAAGGCCTTCCCAAATTAGTCCACTATTTATTACTGCACTGAATGTCTCTTCTTTTTTTTGTGATACTTTTAGAACAAATCAGGTGCCCAGTTTAGTTCAATTGCTCATTCAGATGATAGCTTGTCAGAGGCAGACGTTGTTATTTCTTATTTGATGGTAATTTTGATGTTTCAGAAATAACATTTGGTAGAACAGAGATAATTACCTTTATAACATTTCACTATGTCTATCACCTCTTTTTTTACTGGTAAGGAACTGAGGCACAAGGAGATTAAACACAAGGCACAAGTTGCCACGTTACGAATGAGGCAGGATTAAGTGCATATTCAGAAGAGAATGATTCATATGGACTCATTCTTATGATCCATCCTGCTCATCCTGAAAATCACTAAACAGCTATATGCACCAAAGCATGTTCAGAAACATTTTCGTAGCACGCTGCTCAAGAGCACCAGGCATTTGCAAGTTGCAGTTTGTGGATAGCACCAGTCTGGGGAGGAACGGGTGGTACACTGGGGGCTCAGATGGCCTAAACAATTGGAGGAATGTGCCAAGAGGAAAGTTGTGAAGTTCAAGTGTGAAGTCTTGCACTTGGGGTGTAGTAGCCCTTTACACCACTGCACACTGGGAACTTACTGACTGGGAAAAAGACCTGGGGGTTCTGGTGGACAAGGATTTGTACCTGCTGACATCAGTCAGTGATGTGCCCTTGCAGTGACGAAGGCCAAACTTCATTGCCATAAGCATAACTAGCAGGATAAGGCAAGGGATTATTCCCCTCTGTTCAACATCTATTAAGCTGCATTGAGATTCTTTGTCCGGTTTTAGTCTAGTAATGACAAAGTGGATAAGTCTAGCAAAGGGCCACTAAAATGATTAGGAAACTGGAGCAGATTACATGTGAACACTGAAGGAACTGGGTTTAACCTTGAGAAGATTAGGGGAAAAGGGGATTAAATTACTGTCTTTCAAGGCCTGAAAGGGGAAGTAATAGGAAAGACTTCCAGAGGTGCAACAGTCACAAGAAATCCAGTCCCCTGTATCAGGGAGTAAAATTCACCCCTCTCCATGTTTCATTTACAACTAAAGTGTTGATAATTACAATAGCTTTTTACTACTCACAGCCCCCTGTTCTTAATCAAAGATGTCTATAATTAGTTTAGGAAGAGTTGGGTTCCTGTTTAAGGGCATCACATGAAAATTAGTTTGTTGTTACCATTCTAGCTTCTGGAAGTCATAGATTGATACAAAAAAGCATTTCTATATCACTGAAAAGAAAATCAGGAAAGTTAAAATTTTGTAGTTTCCTTTATTTCTTGGTATGGAGAAAAAAAAGGAAACAGAGTAAAGTCTATTACTTTAGTTTTCCTATTTTTTTCTTTACAGGAAAACAATAATATTGACACTGAAAGAATGAAATTAAAATTGTGAACTTAGTTTGCAGAAACAGGATCTGAAGGAGTTGCAAATTCATGCTGAAACTTGCTTTAACTCGTATTTGTGCAGAAACAAGACAGTGAAATGTAGATGAGGACAGGCGGCAACTAAAACTAGATGCACTCTCATTTTCATGTGCTGGTAATAAAATAACAGAAGACAATGCAGAAGAATAAAAAGAACAATAATAGCAGTCGAATGTATCAAAGTATTTCTACAGGCATTTCTCTGTCTGAATTATTCTATATTCTTCTTTTGTGTTGCCAGACTGATATGAATAATGAAACGGCTGAAACAGTAACTGCAGTGTAAATGGGCAAACAGATCAGAAAGGCTAAGGCTTCCATTTTTCTGTTATTTTGCCCATGGTGTACTCGGTGACTGACAGGAGAGTATCTAATCGCCAAAACAGAGGTATCAATCTGAACAAGGAGTTACACATACAATTCAGAGACATCAAAGGCAACAGGCTGGGGTCTGTCACTGCAAAACTTCAGTAATCCTATCTCACCATTATGTATAAAACCTACAGGTGTATAAAATGCATCCTTTGAAATGGATTTAGAAAGAAGGCTGGAGGTTTGTATGTCATTCACTGTGCAGAAACGGCTTGGTGATTATAAGAAGATGCAAATCTGGTAGGTATTTCATTATCAGAGAGCCAGTTTATGAATAAGATTTCACATGTTCGTGCACAGAATGGCCTGTAGTGTTGTTATTCTGAGCATTTTCAAATGAAGCCAGTTATTTAAATACACAATGTACTACCTAACCTTCCCTTAGGGTGAAACTCACCCTCTGCAGAGGACTTGCACAAGGTTATGCATCACTGAAGTCATGTTAATGCTCTGTTTTTTTTAGTTGGAGTGGGAGCTAAATGGTGCTTGGACCTTTGCACTGTTCTGATGTAGAAGGAGAATTATACTCATCATCCAAATAATTCTCTGAAAACTGCTGGGATTTTTGTAAATATCTGCAGCATTCTTCAAATTAAAGGACTACAAATAAGCAAAGTTGCATTCAAAATTATTAACATTTCTACAGTTATTTATTCTTTTTTCATTTTTTCCTTTCTGTCTCTTTTATCACCTTTCTGTTAGATTAAATAATGAAGTATCCCCCCCCAACAATCCTCTCCTTGAAAGGATGTTGGGGGGGGGAAGTTATGGAGTAAGAAAAGTTTATGTATTGCCTTTGCGTAGTAGTTAAGCAGTTAACTTGAAATACAGAATGAAATTACAAATGGAGTTAAACTGCACGAACCTGCTGGGTACAGGCGGCTATCAGATAGGAAATGGTATCAAGGGAATGGAGTAGAAATTTCTGCTGAAAACTCAAGTATCTGGGCCACAGAACTGTTTAGTGATTTTTTTTAGGATATGTATTCGTCTATCAATACATTTTATAGATATTATAATATGTGTTGAATTCTCTCCTCACAGTAGTTTAATGACAGTGTTGTCTGCCATTTTATTATAACTATGACTGTGACTATGACTATTGTTATAGTTTGAATATACTATTATTATAATTATAATTAATTCTAACACATATATGAATTGAAGTAGACACATAATATAATTAATTATAATATATTACAATTAATATAAATAAGATATTAAGATAACTATTGTTATTTCAGCTTGCTATTATTATTATTATGTAGGTTTTAGTTTTAATTATTATTTAGTTTTATTATTATTGTTATGTAGTTTTAAAGCGGTACGGCTTTGTGGCTTTCACACCAAACTTTGTAACACTGTACACTCTGAAAGCAAGTAATACTATTTTTAAAAGTATCACATTTTGAAAATATCTGGGTTAAACTATAAGTATGTTTTATTTGAGACTAGAAAATGGCAGAAGAGAGTGTAAACTCCCATCTCTGCTGTCTGATTTAACCAAGAAAAGAAGTGCTTGCAGGTGAACTTCAAGGAAGTTATAGATGAACAAAAAGCCATTCAAAGTAACTTCCAAATAATCAGTTTTCCCCATCATTATATTAAAGTCTTTTTAAAGAAAGCTTTCATTAAGCTATGCTGGTTACACAGCCACTCATTCATATGGAGGCAGCCCTGGAAAAGCAAATAGCGTCAGTAAATCCACCTTTTCTGCATTTACCATTCAAGGACTTGTGCAAAAGCTTTGGGGTTTTGCCGGGGCTCTTCTGTTTGGCTGATTTTTTTTATTGGTTTTCTGGGGTTTTTCCTTCTTTTCTTTCATTCCTGTTCTTTCCCCAATGCTTTCCTTTCTCTCTTAGGGAAGAGTGATGGTGATACTACTAGGAACCCTACTGAATCATTCTGTGCTCTGCCTTGCATGCTGCCAATAGTCTCACTCAACACGGCTATTGGTGCTACTGTCCTGGTTGTGTCTATGTGAATCTCTGCTTCAGCCATAGTTTTGCTGAGCAAGTTAATCCCAAAATGACTCCATCCTAGGGAAACAGGCCATACTAACAGATCCAGGAGAAAATCCTTGCATGTGCAGCCAGTAGATACGTCAGCAGTCAAACCATCAAACTGGTTACGTGTTTGAAAGTACAATCTGAAAATACTGTGATAGCTACTACATCCACCTTTGCAAACCCCTGCAATGACTAAATGTTCAGTGTTGGCAACAGCTCAATAAAACTCTGGAATTTATACAGCTGAAGCTAGCAAAGAGATTAGTGCCAGCCCCCCAAAATTATCCTTCATATTGAGGTGATCATCTATAAATCTTTCAGACAAGCTTCTAGGACCTTCTCTCTCATTTACTGTAACAACTTTTTCACTGGTCTTCTGCACTTTTTCCCTCTATTGCAAAACCTCTCCACTCCCTCTCCATTCATGCTTCTACCAGTCCCCTTTTCTTCCAGAGATTAACTATTTGTCTTTGCTTTCTTTGTCCTTCATAGTTTACTCTACTCCTGGGCAAATCAACCTTCCAGTCATTACCTTAAATGATCATTTTCTACCCTTGGTCAGTATTTGATGCTAGCCTTTCCCAAACTCTTGTTCCACTTTCAAATGAGCTTCTTTGTCCTCTGTAAATCCTTCTAGATTGTCTGCAAAATTACTTCATTGTATTGCTTAAATCCTCCTCTGATGTGCTTTTGATAACTGAAACGTGATGGATAGTGGCCTTAGATACTTCATCTGCCATTTCCCTCATGACCCATGGATGCATCTCCTCAGGTCCCATGGACTTGTGCACCTTCATATTCCTCAGGTGGTCTCAGACATTGACTCAAAATATTGACTTGAGAAGTTGCAATGATTGCAATACTTAGCACTGCAGTAAGTCAACTAACTTCAATTTGTAGGTAAGGCTTGACTTTTTTTTTTTTTTTTTAATATTGTACTATCCTCTATTTCCAGTCATTCTTACTATTAATTTATTTTATCCATCCCTTTGTTAATTTTCCTGATCTTCATTTCTGCTTTTTTCTGTCCTCCAACTTCAGTGTTTCCTGTTTTTTTCTCTAAAAAGAATCATTAACTCAGCCAAAGCTGTCAAATTGTGCAGTAAATTGTTGATTATATTCTGTAGTCTGGACATAAAGTTGCCATCAGAAAAATGCAAGAACTAAATTTCTGTTAATGGGCATAGAGACAGAGCCTGCAATGAAGCTGTGCTATGTGTTTGTGCATGAGAATCTAGCCCTGGAAAACCACAAATATTTAGTCTTGAAATAGCAAGTAGAGATACTAAATGAAATCACATCTAACATAACCCTTTCCCCACACCAAATAGTATCTTTCAGTCTGACAGAGTAGATTTTTTTGATAGGCCTTCATTAATCAATGCAGTAACTTTCCTTCAGAATGTATTTAAGTTTTATGAGACTGAGCATCAAATGCTGTATGAAAATCTATATAGATACAAGTTCTCCACATCTACCACACATTTGTTGCATATACACTGATTCATACCTGATTTTCTCTTTTTAGTAAATGGTGGCAATAGGGGTTATTTCACTTGCAGCATTTAAATTTTTATCAATGTCCAAATACTATGGTTAGGTACAAGACTTATGGAATGATGGTATTGAGTATTCATAACACTGTTCACAATTAATTTTATTCAGGTATACCTTATAGGCATGCAGTCACTCATAGAGTGACTTCTAATTTTCACAAGAATTCCTAGTGAAATACCAGGCAACAGAGATATATAAAATAATCTTCCTGTGTCCTGTAGCCAATCCAATGCTTTAGAAATGTGGAAAGCAGACAGAGAAGGAAAAGGGTAGAGATTAATGAGATACCATGTTGTAACTTTAAAGAGGTCCCTTGTGCCATACAGTTTTGATTTCATATTTTGATCTTATGGATGTTTATTTTGCAACATTGTAACTCCAGTGACATGCTCATTCAAATTAGTGTAAATAACATTGAAAACACATTTCTTGTAATACCTGTTATTGTATTAATCTATGGTTCTATTTAGTACTTTTTCATTATCAGTTTTTTATGCTAGATTGAACACACCCATTGATTCTTTTTTAAATACATCTGAATTTTATCAGATCACAATGTATGTGTGCTCATTATAAATTTTTTCTGGGTAGTAAACACCTGTGTGGCAGGATGTGTTCTTTAACAGATGCTTAAGAACCAGCTGAATGCTGTCTTTGGAGTCCATGCTTTTCCCTTACTTATGCCAGAAACAAAAAATACCCAAAACACTCCCTACCTAATGACAAAAAAAGAGAGAGCAAAATATTAATTGAGGTACTGGAAATAATTTCTAACAAATTAATCTCACAGAATGCATTAAAAATCAATTTTAACCTTAATTATCCTAGTACCTCTGCAAAGATGGCTGTTTATTCAGAGGTGGTCCATAATGAATGACAACATTGATGTTTTCAAATGTTTTCTCATCCTGTATCACAAGCAAGTTCATGCTTTCTGTACCATGAATCTTGTCTGAATGGATTATGCAGTTAAAAGGAAAAGCACAAAACAGGAGTAAATAGCTGATGTACATAATTTTAATGCTTATTTTAATAGAAACAAGTTAGAAACTAAACAGAAGGAAAAGCACAAGCCAAGATAAAGTAACATGTGACTCTGCCTGTAAGCCCATACCAATAGTTTAAAACACCTCTTTGTAGCATAAAATCTGGTTTAACATACTGTTTTGTGTGGAAGTATCTTAGATTCTGTTGGTTGGATGTGATCACCTTCTCAAATGCTAAAAAACATCCCAACCAAAAGAAAACTTTTTTTTCAGCCAAAAGAGTCTTAGTTAGGTTTGCTAGTACTTTTGCCCAAAACAGGTGGGTGACAACAGGGGAACAGAATGAGGAAAATAGAAGGAATTATTCAAGCTTTCCAGGAAGATCCATCACAAATAGTTATCTCTCCTTTGAACAAACTAAATAGAGAAAAAATAGCCTCCAGCACTATGCCTTATTTCCTAGATACATAAGCAGATATGGCCTCTTATTTCAAAATGGGGAAAAAATGGTCTAACAAATTCCAGCACATGTAGCAGCTTTAAGCATTTGTCACTACTTTACCATATTTCAAAGCCAGAGAGCTTTTTCATCTGTTGCTAGTCATTCTGTTCAATCTGACAACCATAGGTCACTGTGTGACGTTGCTTTTTTTTTGTAGATTCAAGTCATAGCAGGGATACAAGTGGAATCTCAGAAAGTGTGTCCTATAAACCCTTTTTTTTTAATAGAAGAATAAATAGATTTCATATTTTTAGTGCACACTTCTGTTGGTCTTTCAAATATACCTGACCCAAAGTTTTTCACATAGCAATGAGTTGTAAGAATCCTTTTACATTTACATAGCAGGATTAGGATTTGAAGTAAAAGCTGTTTTCATCCAGCTGATCCCAGAATCAGTTATCATCTCTGTACTTAAATGTACTTAATTCACAGCACGAGATTGCTGGCATATATTGTAAGGTAATGATTTTTCTTGTTATACCTTTTATTCTTGAGGTAATACAGCACTTATCAAGGTATTCGATTTACTGATAGGGAAGCTAGTCCATTACACAGTTGATTTGAATGAAAAATACATTCCTTTCTGATTCATAGTGTTCTCAGAAAGAAGGCCCTGTTTCAAACCATTGATTTGATCACTGTGAATTACCCAGTTGTGTTGCCTGTCTCTCTTCACTGACTGCAGAGGGGGACTATATAACAATGTTCCTGTAACTGAGGTGTCTCACATAGGTCACTTAATTAGTGGAGTAAATCCACGTGAAAATGTTCTCCACCGCAGCTCTCTGAAGATGATTAATGCTTGTTTTGAGTAGCATTTCCAGGCTGACCCAAAGGTTTGATACTCATTTTGTTAAATGAACACACCAGAGGATCGCTATATTTCAAGCCTTACTATTGAGGAACACAAAGAGGTTAAGAAACAAAAATCGGAGGTTAATCCACATAGAGGGAGTCAATAGAATTCAAGTAGAGTATCCAAAGTTGCAGTCCTACTGCTTCCATTCAGCTGTCATTATCTCTGGAGACTCCTATAAGCTCTGAGTGCCCCCACTTTTTCAAAATAAATGGACATGTTACCATTTTGCTCCTAGACATGCACAGAAACATGTCAGGCTTGACATGGTTAAGCAATGCAGTGCTTACCTTTGCCTACCTCATTTGAGGACTTCAGTCAGGTAGCTGAACAAGGGTCTGCTGTGACACCCAGCTCACAAGGCAATGACAATCTTTACGCTATTCCTTGTACAATTAAGTACTGTAAAAACCTAAAGTGGCAGATGGTCTCACTGCATACTCTAAACAAAGCAGATAAAACATGGAAGAAGGAAGTAAAGTGAAGTTTGTTATACAGTAAATAGATGAATTAAATGCTTTTAACATAGTATTTACTTTAACATAGCTGAAACAAGCAGGATAACGTCCAGTCAGGTTATAAAATGTGTTTGTGTTTCTTTGTGTTTTGTTTTTTTCTTTCTGAATAACAAGCTAACAAAAAAACCCCCAAAACTCACAACAAAACACAAACAAAAAAAACCAAACCAAAACCCAAAACCCCACCAAAACCTTCTATTTTATTTGCCTCTTCTTTGTGTTGTGTCTAATGAAATATTCATTATGGAAAATACACTCTTGGGAAGAGTTTGGTTATGTTTATTTTAACATTTGGGCGATAAAGCTTGCATATTGCAATACTCCCTTTGGGAGTTGTGTGATTCTACAGAAAGCTACTAGCACATCTTGTGTCTATTTTAATAACATTAAAAAGAGAAGAGAAGGAGAATATGCAGCTACCTCTTTAGTTTTTATAGATCTAGACAAACATTATACTAAACTAGCTGATGTGAATTCCATTTCCTGATCATTTCACAGCCTTACAACAAGATGTCCATCAGAAATTTTGAAGCAATAGCTGTCCCCTTCCTGTTGTGCTGAACTTAAAAACAGTACATGGTGATTCAGTACTAGACAATGAGTTGCAGTCAGGTTATAGAAGAACTAAGTGAGATTTTATAGCTGAAAGAAAGAAGGTCTAAGAATTGGATGAGGTTTGCCACTTAGTATTGTAGAATGCTTTGGGTTGGAAGTGATCTTCAAAGATCATCTAGTTCCAACCCCAAGATCCTCTAGTTCCAACCCCCATGCCATGGGCAGGGACATCTTCCACTAGACTGGGTTGCTCAAAGCCCCATCCAACCTGGCCTTGAACACTGCCAGGGATGGGGCAGCCACAACTTCTCTGGGCAACCTGTTCCAGTGGCTCATCACCTTAATTATAAAGCATTGCTTCCTAATATTAAATTTAAATCTACCCTCTTCCACTTTAAAATTTGTACGTCCTGCCCTATCACTTCAGGCCTTAGTAAAAAGACCATCTCCATCTTTCTTATGAGCCCCCTTTAGATATTGAAAGGCCACAATGAGGTCTCTCTGGAGCCTTCTCTTCTCCAGAATAAACCACTCCAACTATCTCAGTCTTTCTACACAAGAGAGGTGTTCCAAACCTCTGAGGATTTTCCCAGCTCTCTCTGGACCTACTCTAAGAGGTTTGTGTCTTTCCCGTACTAAGGACCCCAGAGGTGGATGCAGTACTCCAGGTGGGGTCTCATGATAGCAGAGTAGAGGGGAAGCGGTGTAAAAGGGGAGTAGAGTAAAATCACCTCCCTCAGCCTGCTGGCCACACTTTCTGCAGCCCAGGACATGATTTGCTTTCTGGGACACAAGTGCATATTGCTGGCTTATATGCAATGTTTCACTTACTGGTATACTGAAGTCCTCTGCAGGGTTACTCTCAATCAATTCATCACCCAGTGATTAATCACTAGGGTGGGGGCAGCGTGGAAAAGTTTTGGTTCAAAATCATGAGAATAATCACAAAGATTTTTATTAATTTAAACTTAGCTTTGGAATAGACCTCATCTCTGGACGGTCTATGCCTCAATCTCTTCACTGGTAAATTGACTTTCATAATAAAGGTTTAATAATCTTTATATCAGTGCTGTTTAGAGCTGATCAAATTAAAACTGTATACAGAAACTTCCTACAGTCTCTACAGCTGAAAATCATAGTGGAAGACTAGAAACCTAAATTAGCAAAAAGAATTATTTTGGTCTGACATCTTGATTAGAAATACTTAGTAAATAAAGCATTTTGATTTGACAGATTAACATAAAATGACAGCAAATCCCAATTCAGAGAGGTTATAGAACAATCTAAGGCTCTAAGAACATCTGAAATCAAAAAGTAGTTAGAGGGTTGGTTTTTTATTTCCTCCACATGAGCTCAATGAGATGGATGTCAATTACAAAGGTAATGCTCTGATGTTTAAGGTTGAAAGGCTTTTTCTAATACATACTGCTCAAAGCATTATTCTCTAGGAAACAAATTCCTAGGTACCCATTGTGTATAACTCAATCAAGCAATCCCTGACAAGGTGCAAAGAGACAGTGTTTTGATGTTTCCTCTCCTGAAATATATTTTTTAATGATTTTTCCTCTGTTTCTGGTCTCTGGCTTTTTCCAGTTTGATGCTTTATTCTTTGTGAAATGTTCCTGCATTTCAGATTTCTTTTAAATCCTATAGTTATGCCATAGGTTTGAGACATTTTCTTTTAATCCTTTTATTGTCAATCACACCATGTGGCTTTGATGTGGAAAATAACTCATAAGCCACTTAAAACATGGCCCAATTAGTATCTTCACTGACCATGTTTTTGTTTATATATGAACTATTTTTAGTTCCGTATATATGTTCAATCTTTCTTACCAAATACTTACCTTTCTTAACAATGTTACAAATTCCCCTAGCAATGCTGAGGTTTTTTCATCGCTGCGAAGTCTTGGTGACTGAAATATAATTTGAGAAATACATTTGTTTGCCAAAATAACAGCAGACACCTGAATGTGTCAAGGGGTAAGTAATAGAATACATGGAACTTTCAACTTTATGCCACTGCTTCAACCACCCTAGGTCAGCAGAGAACAATTTTAAGCCATTTTTTCATGTCCTAAATTTATGGTCTCAGTTAATGTCTTAGACCACGTGAGATAGCTTTGTGATACACTTACAAGTATGTTCAGCTGAAAAGAATTATGTCACCAATCATAGAAATAAGAACATGTTGTTCACCAGCATTGTACAAAGCCACATCTAGCAAATCATTTTGGTTTTGTACTTTGCACCTCAATAAAAAAAATCTACTTTCTGTGTAAAAAGTTTGGTGTGGCAAAAAGCTCTCTTGCAACTCAGTGAAAACTTTACATGTACAGACAAATTGTAAAAAAGTAGCCACTAAAGGTTATGAAATATCATGAGTTTAAATATATACGTTAGCCTACACTTTAGAAATAATTAATACAGAGTTGTTCTGTGAAAGTAAGAGAAGGATTCTTCCTAGGAGAATTCATGGTCCATTTGAGTCCCGGTGTAAAGCACCCTAGAATGTTACTGAAGCCGAAGCCATTAACTATTTAAATCTGAAAGCACATACAATATTATTTTAATAAGATAGCAAATAAGAAAATTATTCTCTTGTGCACTGAAAACATATATTATGCTTACAGAGACAAAATGAAAATTCTGTTGTCCTAACATCCTATCATGAGAATTCCTGGTACTTTAGTTATTACTCTCTTTTCCTTCCAAAAAAATGAAGAGATTTACTCATCTGACTGTACATTATTTTGTTCTATGACAGTCTTTTCTACTGAATGTATAACAGATAGAAATAACCTCAGCTATTGTTAGGTATTCAAAAGTGAAACATCTGAATCTGTTAGGCACCCTTGGATCCCTTTGTGCTCTGAAGCATAATTGATGCTGCATGATCCAGGCACATGTTAGAATGACATGAATCACCCTATGAAAATGCCCATCTTTCTCTACTGACTGTAAAATCTTAATTGTCTAACATTTACATACATAAATTAGAAAAGATGCATCCACTCTAACTCCTTAGTATATGTTTTCTATTGCCATGTTGATAGCTTATTAGCAGATTTTGCATTGTGTTGCTTAATCTGCAGCTGAACAAACCAAAACAAATGGTGATATAACTGCACTGAATTTTGTAAGGTATCTGGTATTTCCATCTTCTGGATCTCTGTAAGTTGCATCTTTTTCTGTCCTCAGGTTTACTTTGTCTTCAGAGGGAAGAAAGCAAATGTTATTTGATGAGAGTGTTTAGGTATAGCAACCATTTAAAAGGCCATAAGAACAGTACTTCTAAGAAAGGAATATAATGTAGAGCAACTATCAGGCATTCCTTTTTTTCCTTTCCCCCACTTTCCCCTCAGGTTTTTCATTCTAAGTGCCCCTTCATAAATATTTCTCAGATATTTTCATATTCAAAGGAAAAATAATGCATTTTTAAGTGTCTAAAAATGACATACGGTGTTTTTTCCCCTCACTCTTCCTTCTGCCCTGTATTTGTTACCAGTACAATGCTCTCTGAAATGATTGTCTGAAGAATAAATATTAGGTTAAAGTGAAAAGTTGTCTCTAACTATGTTGCAGTCCAAGATGTAATGAGATAAATTTGCATCATTGCCATCTTTATCTTACAATATATAAAATGAGCTTTGAAAGCGTGGGATTTACATTGTGAGAGACACAAGAGGCATTATGCTTTTGAAATGAATAGTTAATTTGTCCTTGTATATGATTATATGATTTTACACATTTACTTTTTGTTTCTTACAGGAAAAGCAACTGACTGCCTGAATTAGTGCATGCAGGCATACCCAGTGAAGCTCCTACTGAACTTTTTTGGGTTTTTGCTTGCAGAGACAGTGTATCCTACTCTCAAAATTCAAATGCTTCAGCATGTCTTTTGCCTAGAAGGACCTTCAGTTAACTCAAATGTTGAGTGGCAGAATCAGACCTTCGACTTTCCAAAATTACTGAAGCTGCAAGGTCTCATGCTCTGAGCATGCCTACAAATCCTGCTGTGATAGACCATCCTGGAAGCTAAAAGTATGTAAACAGTCCCTTCCTTCTAACTGTCTCCTTCTGCTTCAGGAAATATTCAAAGTGGCCAGTCTCTCAGCTTTGCTTCCAGAGGTCTGCAGGTTTTCTTTACATGTCTCTCTCTACTTATTTATATCTATGTTCTTCTCTGCCCATTCTATAGCCATGGGTAAAGACTTCCTCAAACTTCAGACAAACCACTAAGTTTTTAAAACAAGTGTAAAGTTGCTGTTTAGTTCATCATCACCAGCATTAATCTGGTGAAGAGAAAACATATAAACATGAATTACATCTTCCTAAATTTCCTAGCAAGCTTGAAGGAAAAAAAAAAAAGTATGCTTTCCTAAATCTGCTCATTATCTGTGTTCATTACATTTTGCGCACAAAAATATCTACATAATATTTACTGCTTAGTAAGTTACATCTTACAACACACTCAAAATACTCTGAGAATGCAGATCACCATCTAGCTCAAGCCTTAACATTATCCTTCCCACAAAAAAGTGTCACAGGAATGCTACTGTTTGAGCATATGTCTTCCAGTTGGGCAAGTATATTCAACCTATTAATCAAGTTTTTAAACTATACTTTTATTACTGACTTCAATGGGATGCTGTCTATACTGCAATTGTTTACTTTGTTGTTTATGCCCTAGTATTTATTATGTTTCTTAGCTAGTAAGTATACAGTGTAAGGTTATACAGATGTTATTGCAGAATGTTGAAATGCTACCATTTAAAATATGCATCTTTCATGAAACTGGAAATGACACATTTTCATTAGTTTTAAAAAATGTTTATGTAAAAATCTCTACTGAGATTTATTTTATTACCTGACAACTTCACATATTCCTTCTCTATCCCCCTCTAATTTATACTTTCCTGCCATTTCCTATGTGTATTGGGTGACAGGTTATTTATAAACATCATATTCATATTACCAACCTCTTTCAACATTGATAATTTTCACCCAGAAATAATCTCTGTCATACAACTCCCAACGTAGATATGTTTACATGTCAGCTAATTCTAAAAACTTGAGAAAGCTCACAATTACTCTATTATGAAGACACATATTTTATCCTTTTCAAATATATTGAAAAATAATAATAACACAATAAAACAAAACAGAAAATCCTGTACAAATGCAAGTTGTCACTATTTATGTACTGTAGTATACAGTGGCTTAAGAACAAATTACGATAAATGAGGTAAATATGTGTATAAAAAAATCCCAAACTACCTAAAGATCTTAAAATCTGAACAGCTGATCTAGTGGTTCCTTCAAAAATAACTGTTATTTTCCTTGCTCAGAAACATAATCTAGGCACCTGTTTTAAAATATTTTTATAACTGACTTTTATTTTAGGCATCTACTGTATCCTTGGTATGACTAGACCATTTCAGAAAAATTTTAACTCTTAAAAAAATTTCCAAATATGTTTATGTTTTGGGGTTTTTTTGTGGGGTTTTTTTCGTTTGTTTGTTTTGTTTTGTTGTTTTTTGTGAAGCGAAAATTGCTTTAAATAATATTCACTCATCTAATTCTTGGTTTTACCCTTGTCCATTAAGCACCTCCAAGGTATCTTGAAAAGATGCATTCTTTTGAGGCAATGGTTAGAAGAGCTTAATGACATGGAAAATAGTTTGCCACCCTGATCTCTCTCATTCACAAAACAAAAGCAACAACAAGCGAACAAATAAGATTTCACAGGCTCAAATTGTGTTTTTCAAAATAATGAATCTTTCTTTCAGGAAATTAATGACAATTCCTGGAAAATTAGCTTCATATCTTGAGTCAGCATACCAGACCATGTAAGTCATTGAGTGTTCTTTTGAAACCACAGGTTGCTTTATTCAAATTTCCAAAGTTTCTTTTGATTTAAATATGGCTGGTATTAATCATAGCTTACCTGACTTTCACTCAGCAACACACAATATTTCTTTTCTGGAAAATAAAAACATCTCTGTGGGGACTTCTACATTTACTTTCCATGTAAATGACAACCATTTTATACAATAGAGGCATACATATACTTCCAGTTTTGGTTGTCTATTCCCAATGTGGACAGTTCACAAAGGGGACAGTCAGTAATATTATTTACATTGGTGATTTTTTTATGACTCTCGGAAGAAAAGGAATTCAGTGTTAACACTGCTGGGTTGCTCAGAATATTACTGGAAAGACTTGCGTAGCAAATAAATTACAAAGGTGTTACATTTCTTTATATTCCATTTTGTTTTTTCTCGCTACTCTATGTCATGTGTTATGCAGAGGATGCAAATCAGCACTGGGAGAACAATAACGGTAATTTCACTTGTTATTATATGTAATGTATTTACAGCAATATGTTTTGAATGTGGCTGTAATAGAATCTCAGATATAGTTAATTTCATACCAGAAGAACAGCACATGTTAAGGATTCTTTTTTTCTTCCTGTTGTGGTTTAACCCCAGCCAGCAACTAAGCACCACACAGGCACTTGCTCTCTCCCTCCTGGAGATGGGGGAGAGAATTGGAAGGGTAAAAGTAATAAAACTTGTGGGTTGAGATGAAGACAGTTTAACAGGTAAAGCCAAAGCCGCACATGCAAGCAAAGCAAAAAAAGGAATTAATTCACCACTTCTCATCAGCAGGCAGGTGTTCAGCCATCCCCAGGGAAGCAGGGCTCCATCACGTGAAAGAGTGATTTGGGAAGACAGGCATCATCACTCTAAATGTTGTCCTCTTCCTTCTTCTTCCCCAAGATTTACATGCTGTGCATGATGTACAGTTGGGGTTAGCTGTTCCAGCCGTGCCCCCTCCTGGCTTCTTGTGCACCCCCAGCCCACTCGCTGTAAGAGTGGGATGATGAGCAGAAAAGGCCTTGGCTCTGTGTAAGCACTGCTGAGCAGTAACAAAAACATCCCTGAATTATCCACACTGTTTTCAGCACAAATCCAAAACATATCCCATACTAGCTATTGTGAATAAAATTAACTCTACCCCAGTCAAAACCAGCACATTTTCTCAAGGTAAAATCTTAATTACATTTACACTGTGAAGTCTGGGAGCTGTCTTACAGTGCTATAAAAGGAAAACTACCACTCTTTATTGTGAGTTACACTTCATGCATCCTTGATAGTGAAATCAGTGGAATATAGGCAGCGCTATTTTCCAGCAGCAAATGAGTGTTCTAGAATATGAAAGAGAGAGATAAGGCTAACAAATGGAAGCCATAAAATTCAGTAAGATTTTGAATTCCCATTTCCCTGAAAATGTCTACATATTACATACACATGAATAAACATATTTTATTTGCTTTCAGAGGACTAACAGTCTGCCTCTGTCAGGCATTGTGATAAATCATCTAGATTTGAGTTTTTACACAACATTCTCTTAAAACATTTACAAGTGGACTCAGAGACTTAGACTCAATTCAACATATTCTACAAAGTCCTTTTAGATGGGAATGCTAAGAAGCATTTATCACATACTCTGCCATAGCTTCCTTGTGTGGAGAAGTAACTGGCACCTTTCTTAACTGTTCAGTTCTTTATATAGTAATTAAGACACTGATTGGCTATTTCACACTACATTCTTATTTTAACTAAGCCAGTTTAACATGCTTCAGCTGGAAGTGAGAACACCTATACACTATATCAAAAATAATAAATATTGTTCTCTATATGTGGTTGTCTCATTTCCTTCTGTCAAAGGTAGACAATTTGCAAGTGTTCTGTGTTGCAGTGTGGCCATGAAGGTACCTAAGCAGAATGGATAAAGCATCAATAAGCTCCTATCAGCAAAGAGGCGAGAAGACTCTGCTGGCCAAAGAGTCAATATATCAATGGAGAATTATCTGATGTTGTAGGATCACAAAATATGTAAAACAGTGCATTAAGCTCGTTCACCTCTCTCACCATCACTGCCTAAATGCTGTGCAAATTTTTTCTGGAGCTGTATTGCCTGGAGATATGACAGTTTTACATTGCATCAGTGTAATAGCCTTTACTTTATGCCTACATGCAGCAAGATAGAGATGTTGCCTGTCTGGGTTATCAGTCTAATTGTCCTCCACAGCAATAGCAACAGCAAAGAAACCTGTGCACCTAATCTCCTTTACATGAACAGCATGTGTTACAGAAACAACTCAATTCAACTATAGGCTTTGACTCTTCTGGCCTTTAAGCTGTTGCAAAGCAAAAAGGTGAGAGATGCATGAGCTCCCTTCAACCTCCCTCAGTGGTTTACAGAAATGTCAGGCACAGGAAATAGGCTTTATGGCCACCTAATGAAAGGAATGTGCCTTCTGAGGCTCTCCTTTCTCTGCTCTTCCTTCTGGAATAGAGGGAATCTTCAACACGTGTAATTCACCACTGGCACCTCCTATTGCACGTGCCTTTCAGGATACTAAAATGGCTAATGAAGCTCATTTGTAGGAATAATACTTCTTGTGCCTTTTACTGGGCAGATGTTTTGGGCATAGAATTAGGGTCAATGGATTTTTTTGTGCAATCTCTGAGCAGTTCAGTGTGAACAGTTCCACACTGACTGTTTTTCTAAGTCATTTCAGAGATTTTAAGACTGCCTCCAGTTTGACTTCTTTAAAGTTCTTGAATTTTACTGACAAAAAGTATCATGCAAATGATGATAAATGTAGTTTTTCTAATAGATCAATAGATATGGTAAAAGGTAAATTTGCTTTAGTGAAATCAAACAGAAAGGTATATCCTGGTGCTACAAAGGTCATGCTCAACACTGAGAGCCTGGTGATAGTGGCTGAAACACCTAGCTCCTCTCTGCCAGGGGCAGAACTTGAAATCTCTCAAAAGCTTTCAGTTTCTTCAGCAGCCCATCATGGAGAAGTTCACCAGTTTCTGGAAATCTACTACATTCTCCACATCACTGTGGGGCTGAGGAACTATGTTGGCAAGAGAAAGGGAATTAATCTAATATATAATTAGCATAGTCATTTAGGTTAATTGTTTGGATAAGTTGTATTCTCATTAACAAATGTATGTGGATATTTTTAAATGTTATTTTGATAGCATTATGCTGGCATTGAAAACCTTAAATCTTCTTTGACTGAGTAAACACCTTGTGCCAGTATACCCAGTATGTAACTGTTACGCTGTAAGGTACAACTCTTTGGGAAAGTATATTTATGAATGCACCTTACTCTCACATAGAGAAGCATTTCCCCCCTGCTTTTATACTAAATTAAGAAGCAACCAACTGAATTTGTATTTAATCATAGCTGGAACAACAGGATCCTCTTCCCAAGGTACAGACCACTGTGGCAAAGTCTGAATGGAAGCTCAGCCATGTAGTTTGAAGTCTCCTCTGAGACTTTTTGCAATTGTGATGGCTTTGGCATTGTTTTGATTACAGCTGACTGTCTGAGTATATGTGGGATGAACCAGAAAGCAAGCTGACAGATAAGCAGTGTGAGTTTGGTCTTGAGAGAAATAAAGTTCCTTTAAGCACAAGACTGTTTGGAAAGACAGTTTTAATTTCTAAACAAGGAAACTTCTGCATTTTCTTTTTCCTTGAAAAATATGTCTTATAAGCTCCCTAAGAACTTCCCTACTCTTCTACACTAGAAAGCGATGCTAGAAAGATTTTCTGCTTGTACTTGCTAGCAAAGACACTCCTTCCTCCTCAGCTTCTCTGTGAGTGGCTCTCTAAGCACCTCATTTGGTTAACTGGAAAGGCAGAGTTTCTCGTTAGATACCCTGAAAATAAACCATGTGGACCCTAGCCACTGAAAAAGTGTTCCAAAAGCCTACTTAGAACTAGATTATCACTTGTATGAAATGAAAGGCCCACTGGATATGTTTACCCATAGGTACTTTGTGATCACCTCTCTAGAAATTAGGTTAAAATGAAAACAAATGAAAGCATTTATTCACAAAATATGGGCTTTCAAGGACACAGATGATAAGGGAGAGTAACCATGCTTCATTTACATTACCAAAGGTCAGTTCTAAAAGGCCTTCACTCACCCCCACTTTCTGACAACTGGTAACAATATCCCAAGCATTCAACAGCTCAGGTCCTAGTTCATATGCTACATGCACGCTACAGAGAACCTTCAACTAAGGAAAGCTGTTGTCTTGATGGTTACCACTCTCTTTTATTTTGTTCATTAAAATTCAACTTTTATTTTTCCCTGTTAGGTCTTAACTTACACAGGAGGCTTTTTAGATCATCTCTTTGTGGACTTCAGAAGTTCTAGTGACACATTGGGAGGCAGGTTAGGGTATTCAATGTGCTTATTTGAACTATTCCCAAACCACTAGACATAAAGAGAAAAATCATGGAAGAATAGGATGCCTTTTCCCAGTCAGTAAGATAAGTGTGTAAATAACAGTGTAAAGCCTTCAACATACAATTGTAAATTGAGAACCACAATTTCTACAAGTATAAAATGGGGTGACTTCCTGTGATCTTTACCTTCACTTTGGGGAGAGAATAGACTTACAGTGACTGATGAAATCTCCAAATTTACTTTAAGATCTGTCATAACTATTAGGAAAATAGGAATCTTCCAATAAATTCTATTTAAACAACTGTAATTGCACCAAATAAATATCTGACTCACGCTATTAGATTCTCTTGCTGTTAAAAATGATGTGGCAAGACCTTGAGCATGGTCCAAGCCCTTGGAGTGAAGGAACAGCGTGCCCTGGGTCTGCATTTATAGAGCATTCCTCTGTATTTAAAGAATAAAGAAAGAAACAGCATTAGTAAAGCAACTTAAAGGAATTTTAGTAAAGCTGGCTCGGAAAACACTGTGAAGACCAGATCAGGTGAGAGTTGGGTGGGCTGGCAACTGAAAGATTAACTATGCTCTTTTTGTTTCAGTTAGGCACTATTCCATGCTGTTCCAACCTACAACTACTTTTCAGCCAATTTACACCTCCAAGTCAAAGCCAAGTAAGTTTTTATTTAAACAGCAGATTACTTAGAGAAGAATTTTATACTCAAGTTAAGTGCTTTTAGATTTATAAGATACTTGAGTTTTACTTCAGGATTCTATAGCGGTTGAGCTACTTGCATAAGTGACATGATCTTTTAATTAGGTTTTCAGTAAAAGGCAACAGAAGACTCAGACATATTTCTGCTGCCTCATAAGAAATAAGAAAACATTTGTTAATTTTTGGACAGGGATCTTGTTGCAATCAGTTGCATCCAGATGGAAGACATGAAACAAAGAACTGTGAATTACTCCCAGTATGCAGTGCTCAGCATAAGAAGTTTCTGTAAGGCTCTCTGGCTGCATGCTGATTGCTTATGCTTTATGCTGCACAAACAGAAGACCAGAAACATCTGCCACTGTTTCAGACCTTTTACTCATGTATATATCAGTGATGTGGTTCATATTTATAACGTTTGCACAACTAATGGAAGGAGGCATCGCTCAGGTTCATAAATCATAGATCAAAAGGGAAGATAGAATTTCAGGTTAGCTGTGATACTTGATAAGAGACATCAACTTAGTGAAATCTAAATTGTTGAAATAAATTCACTAACCATTTCTGTGTTTAGACTTAGTCATTGATTCATTCACCTGTTTGGTCTGTCTGTTTTCACTGTAAGGGCTTGAGACAAATGTATTCATTGTTTTCCAGATAGGATTCATCTTCACTAGTTTTAGCTTTATAAAACATAAATGGTTAGTTAAACATAATTGTTTAGGCCTCTGTTGTGAGTAGAGGAGACAGATAACTCTAGAGGGTGATTTAGTTGACTCCAAGTCCAAATTTCTCTTGTGATGAGGTGAAATTTCCTCAGAATATGTCTCTGTCTCTCCTTTCTAATCAAAGGTAGTATAGTTCATCAAATGGGTTGCCTAACATGAAGGAAGTACATCTGGATAAGATAAATGTCATCCTCTGTCTCTCTATGATCAATCACTATGGAACAGTCTCCCTGCTTATGTCCTGGTAGATCCATTCTGATTAGCAATTAGAGTGAAGGTGCGAGATCATGCTTCTTTTTTTTTTTTTTTCTTTCCTACTTGTTTCTTCTGACACTTTCTTCTTTCATCCAACATGTGATAAAAGTAGATGATTAGAGTGTTTCTTCCAGGAATGGAACTTCATATGTCATGTTAAGAAGGTAAGGATTATGTTTTTCCTTCCTCAAGTGCTAGAGGACCCAGTGAGGAGAGGTACTCTACAGGATCTTGTTGTCACCAGTAAGGAGGGGTTGGTGTGAAGCTCAGTGGCAGCCTTGCCTACAATGAACATGAAATGGTAGAGTTCAAGATACTTAGGGAAGCAAGGAGGGTGAACAGCAGGCTTACTACCCTGGACATCAGGAGAGCAGCTGATTCTGCCTCTCTGCTCTGATGAGAACCCACTTGCAGTACTGCATTCAGCTCTGGGGCCCCCAACATAAGAAAAGCATGGACCTGTTGAAGCACGTCCAGGGAAGAGCCCCAAAGATGATCAGAGGACTGGAGCCCCTGTCCTATGAAGACAGGCTGAGAGAGTTGGGGTTGTTCAGTCTGGAGAAGAAAAGGCTCTAGGGAGAACTTATAGCAGTTTTTCAACACTTAAAGGGGACACATCTCTCTGAAGTGTTCAAGTCTGGGTTGGATGTGGCTTTGAGCAACCTGGTCTAGTGTCCCTGCCCCTGGCAGGAGGGTCCCTCCCAGCCCAAATGATTTTACGATACTATGCTAGGCATGCAACATAACTATATATATAGGACACAAAAGAATAGGAAACTCTTTACTTCCACATAAATATTTTTTTAAAAAAATGTCTGTTGTCCCTAAATCAAATGTCTGTTGTTCACCATTTCCTTGACAAACCAAAGGAATTAGCAGTAAGAGTAAGAAGTCAGAGGTTCTGCAATGCTAAATGTTTACATTATTCTAGCAAAAAGAAGTGTTAAAGCTTGAAACTTGTTTGTTCCCATTGCACAGTTACAGTGTTCAGTACATCTGTACATAAACACACACACACACAAGAAGGAATAATTAGTTTGTCTATCTCTTTTCTAATGATCCAGCTTTGGACTTGAAGGGGAGATGGGGAATGTTCACCTTGCCTGCTTACCTTTCGGCCATGACACCTTGGCAGAAATTGTAGTATGCAGTATGCTGTAACTCAAGGTACTGCGTGCTCTGCTTAGGTACTATTGAGTTTGGAGCTCTTGCAAATAAGGCAAGAAGGTTGGGCTGCCTCAGCTTTAGGAAAGGAAATATAAAGAAAATAATGCCCATGAGGATTCTGGGATTCATTATTCTGAGCTTACCATCAAAGTCTTAACCTCCCTCAGAGGAAATTAATTTGAGAAATGCTCATTTAGCTAAATCAAACTGCTGTGCCAGCTCACTGGGCATTTACAGCCTGGACAGACTAAAAAGGTTAAGCAATGCTTGATGAAGATACTGAAGTCTTGCAGAGTCAGCTGTACTAATAAATATTTGATTGCAACATTTTGTCCTGTGTTAATCAAGCACCAAATCTCTCCATTATTGTTCCACAATAAACAGCTTGAGAATTTGAAGGATTCATAAATGCTGCTTTTAATGTAAAACTCTTGACAGAAGTAAATTAATTATATATTTGAAAACAATTTAAATTATGCTAAATAATGTCTTCAAGAAAAGGAAATAGTCATAACTGAAATGTGCTTTATCTATGCAGATATTTCTCCTATTTGCTGTAGTAGAACTGATATAGAATCATAGAATCATTTAGGTTGGAAAAGACCTTTAAAGATCATTTAGTCCAACCATTAACATTCCATTGACAAGTCCAACACTAAACCACGTCCCTAAGTACTGCATCTACATTCTTTAAACATGTCCAGGGCTGGTGACTCAACCACCTCCCTGGGCAGCCTCTTCCAGTGCTTGACCCCCTTTCAGGGAAGAAATTTTTCCTAATATCCAATATAAACCTCCCCTGGCATAACTTGAGGTTTCTTCCTCTTGTCCTGATGCTTGCTATCTGGGAGAAGAGACCGAGCCCCACCTGCCTACAGTCTCCTGTCAAGTGGCAATAATGTCCTCCCCAAGCCTCCTCCTCTCCAGGCTAAACAGCCCCAGTTACCTTAGCCACTCCTCATAAGACTTGGGCTCCAGACCCTTCACCAGCGCCGTTGCCCTTCTCTGGACATGCCTCTGCACCTCAACATCCCTCCTAAATTAAGGGGCCCAAAACAAGCACAGGATTTGAGGTGCAGGCTCATCAGTGCCTAGTACAGGGGTATAATCACTTCCCCAGTCCTGCTGGCCACATGGTTTTGGATACAAGCTAGGATGCTGTTGGCCTCCTTGGCCACCTGGGCACACTACTGGTTCGTGTTCATCATGTTCATCTGTCTGTCAACCAGCACCCCCAGGTCCTTTTCTGCCAGGTGGCTTTGCAGCCACTCTTCCCCAATCCTGTAAGGTTGCCTGGGGTTGTTGTGACCCATATGCAGGACCCAGCACTTCTCCTTGTTGAACCTCGTACAATTGGCCTTGGCCCATTGATCCATCTTGCCCAGATCCCTCTGCAGAGCCTTCCTGCTCTCAAGGAGATCAACACTCCCATCCAACTTGCTGTCATCTTCAAACTTTCTGAGGATGCACTCAATCCCCTCATTCACATCATTGACAAAAATGTTAAACAGAGCTGGCCCCAATACTGAGCCCTGGGGAACACCACTTGTGACCAGTAGCCAGCTGGATGTAACTCCAACCACCACCACTCTTTAGCCTCAGCCATCCAGCCTGTTTTTCACCCAGCACAGAATACATTTGCCCAAGCCATGAGCATCCAGTTTCTCCAGGAGAATGCTGTGGGAGATGGTGTCAAAAGCTTTACTAAAGTCCAGGTAGACAACACCAGCAGTCTTTCCCTCATCCACTAGGCGGGTCATCTTACCGTAGAAGGAAATCAGATTTGTCAAGCAAGACTTGTGTTTTGTAAACCCATGCTGGCTGGGCCTGTTCTCCCAGTTGTCTTATATGTGCCACATACATGGCACTCAGGATGACCTGCTCCATAACCTTTCCTGGCACCAAGGTCAGGCTGACAGGCCTGTAGTTTCCTGGATCCTCCTTCCTGCCCTTCTCGTAGCTGGGCATCACATTGGCTAACCTCCAGTCTTCTGGGATGTCCCTGGTTAGCCACGAATGTTGACAAATGATGGAGAGCAGCTTGGTGAGCTCCTCCACCAGCTCCCTCAGTACCCTCAGGTGGATCCCATCCAGCCCCATAGACTTGTGTGGGTCTAAGTGGAGCAGCAGGTCACTGACCATTTCTTCCTGGACTGTGGGGACTGCATTCTGCTCCTTGTCATGGTTTAACCCCAGCTGGCAACCAAACACCACACAGCTACTTGCTCACTCCCCCTCACCTGGAGGGTGGGGAGAAGAATGGGAAAGGAGTGTAAAACACTAGGGTTGAGATAAGAACAATGTAATAATTTAAACAGAATAAAAAGAAAAGAACAATAATAACAACAACAGCAATAATACCTCCAACAACAATTAAAATGGAAAGGTGGAGAAAAGGATAAAATCCAAAGGAAATGGAGAAAGGAAAACAAGTGATGCACAGTACAACTGCTCACCACCTGCTGACCGATGTCCAGCCAGTCCCCAAGCAATGATCCTCCCCTACCCCAGCTAACCGCCCAAGTTTATATACCAAGCATGACGTCCCATAGTATGGAATACCCCTTTGGCTGGTTCAGGTCACCTGTGCTGACTGTGCCGTCTCCCCATTCCCGTACCCCTCCAGCCCTCTCTCTGGCAGAGCCTGAGAAACTCAAAAGTCCTTGACTTAGTATAACTATTACCCCGCAACAACTAAAAACATGTGTCTTATCGGCATTGTTCTCACATCATAGCCAAAACACAGCACTGTACTAGCTACAAAGAAGAAAGTTAATTCCATCCCAGCCAAAACAAGTACATCCTCATCCCAGACTTCCAGCTCAGGGGCCTCAGTACCCTGAGGGTAACTAGTCTTTTTAAAGACTGAGGCAAAGGTGGCATTAAGTACCTCAACCTTTTCCCCATACTTTGTGGCAATGTTTGCCCTGGAAACCAATAAAGGATACAGATTACCCTTGGCCCTCCTTTTGTTTCTAATGTATTTGTAAAAACATATTTTGTTATCTTTTACAGCAGTGGCCAACCTGAGTTCTTTCTGGGTTTTCACCTCTCTAATCTTTGCCCTGCATAAACTTACAATATACTTATAGCCATGCAGAGTTGCCTGTTCCTTCTTCCAAAGGTGGTAAACTCTCCTGTTTTTCCCTGAGTTCCAGCCAAAGCTCTCTGTTCAGCCAGGCTGGTCTTCTCCCCCACTGGCTCATCTTTGGGCACATGGGGACGGCCTGCTCCTGTGCCTGTAAGACTTCCTTCTTGGATAATGTCCAGCCTTCCTGGACCCCTTGGCCTTCCAGGACTGTCTTCTGAGGGACTCTGCCCCCAAGGCTCTTAAACATGCCAAAGTCGTCCCTCTGGAAGTTGAAGGCAGCAGTTCTGCTGATCCCCTTCCTTACTTCTCCAGGAATTAAAAACTCTGTCATCTCGCGATCGCTATGCCCAAGACTGTCTCTGACCACCACATCCCCCACCAGTCCTTCCCCATTTGTAAACAGCAGGTCCAGCAGAGCATCTCCCCAGCTGCCTCACTGACCAGCTGTGCCAGCAAGTTGTCTTCCACACACTGCAAGAACCTTTGTAGCTTTAGGATTTTCTTCTGAAATATGCTTATATGCTTTACAAAAATAGAAGAACAAACCCACACATTTTATCATTTGTTTTCTATTTAGTGATTGTTGAATTAACTATCTTCATAAAGCAATACAAAATATAAACCCATGCATGTGCTATATTCTCTAAGAATTCAGTTTATTTCAACATTTCAAAAGAACTGCAGATTCATATTAAGATATGAAATTAGCCTTTCTTTTTTTCCCTTTAGCTATGTTCAAATACATTAATCCTAGTAGATTTACTGAAAACAGCAAAGAAAAAAAAATTACTTGTTCCATCTATAAAGATTCCAGTGAAGCATCTTATGACACAGAAAGCTCCAAATGAAAATCGTGAAAATAATACTGCTATTACTTTAATTTTAAGCTTAAACAGACAGCTGTCAGTTGCAAATAACTGATTTTATCAAAACTGCTTATAGATATACAGGGAGCAGAGATCAAAACACCACTGAATTATTGATTAAATACTATCAAATTATTTTTGGAACAGATATTATTAAATTTGCTGCTACAATATGTGTTTAAATTAGTTACAAAACAAACTCATACTTTATACTTGTGTATTTCCAGTCTTATGGGATGTTATATTAGGTTTGCTTAGAAACATCATAATGACAACACCAGATCATGTGTCTTACCAAACTCATAAACACTCTAGTCCTATAAATGGTCTTTTAGTACCTGACCTATATGAAAATGACTTGAAGTAAAAATGACCTTAAGAATTTATTTTCTGTAGTTTTCTTTTTATCTGAGAATAATAGTGGCTTTTAAGGTAAGCCAGAAGATATTAATAGGGAATTACTGTCCTTATGCCTGCTGAGGCTCCCTAAATTATGAAGGAAACAGCTAGTGACAGCAGGATATTAAAAAAATTATATAAAAATGCTCCATTAACCATTAAAATGCTATATGAACAAGTAGAATTGCACTGTATCCTGATGGTACATACACACTCCTGGGGATTTCTTGCTGTGCCTTTGATCAGTATGAAAAGAGTAAAGAAACAGAGATATTTTGAATGAAAGACAAAGGAAATATTGTTAATTAGAAGTTCGGGCTGTCTTCATCTGACCTATGGCATTATATTTTATCACTCCTCACAGTTCAGATGTCACACTGCTGTGGAAAACCATAGTTCCAGTGGAATTATACCTTCTCACATGAGTGGCAAATTTTCTATAGGTATAACTCAGGTGGTAACCAGTGGCTAAGTAGTTATAAGGTGTTGAAATCATAATTTTTTTAACTTTGAGTGTTGACTCTGAAAATGAATTAGAGCAGCCAGAGGTTGTCATAAATTTCCTCTGCTGCCAAACTCAATGTAAAAAGACAAAAGTAGGCAATATGAATCTTTCTGGCCAGGAAAATTGTTATCAGCACTTTGAGGACAGCTTTAACATTCCTTTGTGTCTGAAAGCTGACGTATCAGGAAGAATAATGGCAATGCTACCATTGAAGTCACTGATTAAATGGTAAAAATACATGTGTGTCGTGGTTTAACCCTGGCCGGCCACCAAGCACCACGTAGCCGCTCGCTCACTCCCCCTCACCCAGAGGGATAGGGAGGAGGATTGGAAAGGAATGTAAAACTCAAGGGCTGAGATAAGAACAATTTAACACAGGGGGCCTCAAACTTTTTAACCAGGGGGCGGCGTGCGGATGAAGTGGCAGGCAGTCATCTGCGGCTGCTTGGTTTCCCCCCCAACCCTGGCGGGGGGGTCTGTAAATACCGGGGGCCGGATTGAGGTCCCTGGGGGGCCGTATCCAGCCCGCAGGCCGTAGTTTGAGGAACCCTGATTTAACAGGTAAAGCAAAAGCCATGCACATAAGCAAAGCAAAACAAGGAATTAATTCTCTGCTTCCCACCGGCAGGCAGGTGTTCAGCAATCCCCAGGGAAGCAGGGCTCCATCACACCTAATGGTTACTCAGGAAGACAAACACCATAATGTTGGATATCCCCACCTTCCTCCTCCTTCCCCCAGTTTATATACTCAGTGTGATGTCATATGGTATGGAATATCCCTTTGGTTAGTTCGGGTCACCTGTCCTGGCCGTATTCTCTCTCAGCCTCCTGTGCCCCTCTAGCCCTCTCGCTGGCAGGGCCTGAGAGACTGAAAAGTCCTTGATTTAGTATAAACATTACCCAGCAACAACTAAAAACACCTGTGTGCTATCAGTAATGTTCTCCCATCAAATCCAAAACACAGCACTGCACAAGTTACTAAGAAGTTAACTTCATCCCCGCTGAGACCAGGACAAAGCGTTAAGAGTTTTACAAATATTGAAGATTTGAAATCCTGTGGGTTTGTTGTTTGTTTATATATATATACATATGATTGTACTTTAATCATCAATATATATACATAAACCTCTCAACAGATTACTTTTCTAGAATTGCCAGTTGATCTTGCTCCTTCTTCTTCCCACCACAAAGTTAATTGTGAGGCTGGTTTAGATCATGCTGTTATAAAATTTCTTACTTGACATTTTCAAATTATATTAAAGAATTTAATGACAGTTTCATCATCTATACATAATGACTAATGGGGAATAAAACCTGAACAGAGCACTTCGTGCTCACCTCCGGACTGGGAAGTCTGCACTGAAGATCATCTTGATTACAGAAGCAAAACCTAATTGAGGTAGAATTCTCTGTACCTTGTTATAAACCAGTGGAGTAACGCAGGGTATGTACTCTCAAACAAGTGTGCACATATGTGCGCACACACACATCTATCAGATATCTATGCAACATATGAAGTGCATATACTTAATTAAGCTGTAGGAAAGGCAGTTTCACAAACCTGAAAACAACTAGGAGCACAACTAAGTAAAAAAAAAAAGGTGCGAACAATAATGTGAATGTTATTTCTGGAAAGTGCATCTTTTTGGGGGATTCATGAATGCCAAAATCTTTTGACTACCTGGAAAGATTTTGGAAAGGCGCTATATACCTGCTGAAAATGTAGAAAAACAGACTCTACATTGAAATATTCTAGGACTTCTGTTCATTAAATTTATCAAAGAACTGTATATACAAGGCATGTTGATAAGAAATGGAAGAAGGAAAGCTGTAATGTGAACCAGTCACTGGGAAAATAAATAGAAAAATTAAGATGAGCAATAAGGAAGAATAAGAACTGCTTTTCATAGCAATTAGGGAAAACAGCCACTGAAAAAACTTCCATGAGTGTTAGTGGAATCACCTTCAGTGACAATTTTTAAACTTTGTTTAGAAATTTTCCTGAAGGCTATGTTGTACTTGAAATGGGAAATAATCCAAGAAATTAACTGTAACATATTTTACAGAAGAAATCAGTCTAGCTAGATCAGAGCTGCCCTTCTGATCTTCATTTTTTGTGAAGCTATAAAAATGATTAAATTACAAATATCCATTAATCATTTTCTTTTTTTTAATTCTTTGAGGCTCAAGACACATCTAAATGTCTTTAAAAATTACTTTCAAAAGAAATTGCAGTAACATTCCTAGTATATTAGGCACTGTTTTTTACTTTCTTTAGCACACATATAATGGTGATTTCTACAAGGTAACCACTATATTTATTACATGTTTTGTAGGATAGGATGCTGGATTTGGTAGGTGAGTACTCTGATTCAGAATGGCAAATCCAACGTTCTTAGATTCTTTCACTCTATTAAAGTGGTAACTAAACTGCTATGTAAAAAGAAACTCAGCAAATGTCCTCAGTGCAGAAATTAAATTCTTCAAACAGGATCAATGGTGCAGCACTGTGCAGGTAACATCAAAGGAGATTTTACAATAAAAGTGCTAGATAAGGGGTTTTTTTAGTTTTATTCACTTTTTTTTTTCCTTCTTGTTTACACAGACAATTTTGCTTTCCGTTCTTAGTTGTAGAAAGGGAGAAGAACTACTTAAGATAAGAAAAAAGAGGTTGACTCAGCATTTCGTCCTTTTTTTTTTTCTTTTAATTTGAAATATTATAGTATAGCCTGTAGTAGCATTATGAGGCATGTTACTGTTAAGGGAATAGTATCTTATCTCCTACTTGTAAATCTCAGAGGGTTAAAAAATATTTCTCATGGCTGTTACTTATCAGGTATGGTTGTAGAAAGAATCCTTATGTCCCATGCCAAAACTACATATTTAGGCTGTAAACTAGAAAACTCACTTTGCTTTGCTAGTGCATTTGATGTTCCTTTTCATCTTACCTGATTTTTTCCTCAGGCATTACATTGAACACTAGACAGCACCTCATGAATTTCCTTTTATCCTCATGATCATAAATAATGAAAAAAATAATAATTGAAATAGAATAGGTTGGGGATCATAACCAAAATATTTTTATGGATCTTTGCCATTAAGTCTTGAAATAAATGTTTTAAGGGCTGATCAGTCCTGGTACTGGATCACCATAACAATTCCCAGAGTCTGCACTTTATAAAAGGCTCACCAAAAAAATACTCAAAAACCAGTCAAAACAGAGAAGGCTTAAAAGGGAAATCAAATTACTTCATTCAGATTATCAGAATGAAAAAGTGACCAGATTAAATAAAGTTATTTCACAAAGCAGAAATATCAAAAACTATAACTTCAATACTTTATTGATAAAATCTGTAATAAGAATATGGAAGACAGACAAATTTAAATAAAAAATAAGGTATTCATTCTAATGGTAATGAACCACTGAAACAAAGTACCGAGGGGAACTGGGGATTCATTACAGGTTGTTTACAGGTTGATTCCGAAACTCAGTTTCAGGATTTTTGGAGGATACTGTAATGCTTTTTGAAGCTGGAAGATGCTTATAGGGTCACCTATCTTGACCTTGTGCATAGTATGGGGTATCTTGCATTAATCTCTCTTTGGAATTGATCATAGTTCTACTTACAAAAAAATATTAATTTTTTTTAAGTCTATGTTATTCAGATTTCTAATGATGTTGTCTAACGATGGTAAGTTGTTCCAGTGCATTCTCTCCTTCACAGCTGATTCCCAATACAGTGCTCTTTTGTTCCAACTGTTTGGATTTAAATATTTGTGGAAAGGATAGGGTGGTGGGGCTACTATTTGAAATAAATTACTGGCAAACATCAGATGCCCAATACATAAATCGTATCACACAAACAAGAGGAAAGATGTTTATTTAGAAAAAAATCCTACTCATTTGTCCCCATCATTAAACTCAAGATATACTTTTTGTAAGGGCAGAGAATGCTATTTGAGTTCCAAACCATAAAAATCCTAGAGGAAAAGAGAAAATTCTTATAAGTGTTTTTGTAATATTGAAAAAACAGGACCTTAGGTGGATACAGTTCTCCCCTTTGATTGGCATAAGAGACAATGCATGTCATTTTATCAGCTTCTAGTAGTTACCCTAAGAGGAATGTCTTCCAGACAAGATATTAACAAGGGTGGTAAAAGATCATGTGAAGTCTGTGTGGAGGAAGGTTTAGGTGACACAGCGCTTCACCAAAGGATCACCATTCTGAGTGAGACTGGGAGAGGTGTAGGACAGAAAGTCATCATACTGAGGAGCTGTCTTAAAAGCTATTACGCTGACAAGTGGTTTTGGCTGGAGGTTTTTCTCCCTCTCCTGCCACTTATCAGAGGAATGATCATTTGAGTATTACGAGTATGTGTTCCAAATCTTCTAAATTACTTAGAATAAGCTTTATTGTGAATGACTGCAGATTAGGACTGTTACTTGGAGGGAATGCTCATGAGAGTGTGTGGTCGTTTAGCCCCAGCTGGCACCCAAACCCCAGGCAGCCGCTCGCTTGCTCCCCCCACAGTTGGGAGGGGGTGAGGATCAGAACAGTAAAAGTGAGAAAACTTGTGGGCTGAGATAAATACAGTTTAACAGGTAAAGAAAAAGGCACTCACACAAGCAAAGCAAAACACGGAATTACTTCACCACTTCCCAACGGCAGGCAGGTGTTCAGCCGTCCCCAGGCAAGCAGGACTGCATCATGCCTAACAGTTATTTGGGAAGACAAATGCCATAATGCCGAATACTCCCAGTGCATATACTAAGCATGATGTCATATGGCACAGAATATCCCTTTGGCTAGTTTGGCTCAGCTGTCCTGGCTGTGTCCCCTCCCCATTCCCCGTGCCCCTCCAGCCCTTTTGCTGGCAGGGCCTGAGAAACTAAAAAGTCCTTGACTAAATATAAGCGTTACCTGGCAATAACCAAAACCATCTGTGTGCTATCAATATTGATCTCACACCAAACCCAAAACAGCACTACACCAGCTACTAGGAAGAAAATTAGCTCTATCCCAGCTGAAACCAGGACAGAGTGATTGATGGAGAAAAAAGCTGTGAAGCTTGTCTTGAGAATCAGATCTTTCCTATTATGTTTTCAATATACTTAATGTTTTGAAGTTATTTTAAAATGAATTTTTATTCCATTTTAAGTTGTACAGAATGGGTTCTTAGTCTGCTTTAGCATCCCTCATTCTCAGACTTTTACAACAGCTGGCAAAATGCTCTTGAAAGATTTGGCAATGATAATTTACAATTCTCTATTCAAAACCTTTTCAGTGATTTTATCCATGATTGATTCCAGCTATGGGAGTGCCACATTTGGCATATGAAAAACATGCACTGTTTTCTTTCCCACTGTCAGAGCAAATATAAAGAGATCATCCTTTGTTGTTCCTAAGCTATCACTGATTTTAGTGCTCTGATAAAATTTTCCTTGTCTGTCAAAGAGGGTTTGATACAAATGCTTTGCCTGTTGACTGTAACTTTCTTTGCATTCAAAAAAAAAAAAAAGACTTCTATGATACTTAGATACTATAAGGCTGTTTGAATACTTGCAGTGTGTGAATTGAAACTTAGACCATTCAGGTTGAAGTCCCAAAATATAAGCAGTTCTTTTCCCTCTGTACATTATAGATAAAGGTTTGAGTAACCAATATCCTGTACTGTAGTGTGATTTTGAGGTTTGTATCGATTATGTACTATCTTACACTTTATATGTTAGCATACAAAAATATTCAAGATGATTCCTTCAGAACTATCAGTGATTTGGAAACAGATAATGCCATATTTGACACAGAATCACTCTCCTAATCAGTTCTTTTTAGAGTTCATACCTATTGATTTTTAACATCAAGTCACACATCACATCTCCAAGTTCTAATACTATGTAATAAGTGATATCTGTGCTCCTAAGTGAGAGATTCCAGTGCAACTTATCTTTCATCCAGGATCATGGTTTCTAGCAAATAAACATTAAAATGTTTTTGTATAACTTTGTGCCCTTTGGTGTCTCCTAACTAATTTTGTTCTCAAACACTTTGAATCTGTGCTACGCATATGTTCATTTATTTGACATAAAACAAGTAATGGTTTGCTCAAAAACAAGTTACTGGCTGCATTAAAGGGGAAACAGCTGAAATTTAATGGTTTCAGTCGAATGTATAGCATCTAATGATCTCTTTCTATCATGGCCTCTGTAAGTAACTACTGTAACAGCTATCCATTTTCCATACAGAAAATTAATCCAATTTACCTTTACCTTTCAGCTCCTCACTGTAGTTTCCTTCTGTGCCTCAAGCAAGTTTTGCTTGGTAAGTTAGCTACAGTGGAAGCAGTTTGCTAAAATTTTTTGTGAGATTTTTGGGTTGGTTTAACCTTCTACTTTTCAGTCTGTGCTCTGAGTCCTCACTGAGAACTCCTATAGCTCGGATGTGGGTACACCAAGATTTTGAGAGTTCCATCTTTCATGAGAACATCCTCATTAAGACAGTGAGAAAAGAAATTCTGTGAGATGAAGACAGAGCTACAGCCAGCCATCTGACCTTGTGGATGAAGGATCAAGAAATCACAGCATAGGGATGAGGAGTCTGCTGCCTCTATTTCTATAAGATTTAAACCAGGAGAATTTGCTTCATGACTTTCAGGTATAATCTTCCATAGTAACTACTTTGTAAAAACTATTGCTCAGAAACTTACAAATACAGAAATTATAAAATTAATTTAGCTCTTAGCAGTTTAGCAATATACAGTAACTTAAGCTGTAATATTTATAATGAAATAAAACACTGGCAACACATACTCCCAATCCACTAACCCTCACAAAAATTTTTCTGAAAACCTCCATGACTTGTTTCAGAACCCTAATAAATAGGGGAGAGTAGTTAATTTCATCTTTGTGTTTGTTTACTGTGGAGACTAAGTACTACTAATATATATCACTTAATCAAAAATTCATCTTTTGAGCAAACAAGCTACTTTGAACTTCAGCATTTTTCTGTATTGACAGCACTGACCTTTATCAAATAAAGCAACTTCATTAAAATTAAATATTTGGGATGTTACACTCACAGCAAACAAAGCCTGACTTACCGAGTACAAAGCCCTTTTGATTTCAAGTCTTTGTTGGCAGTGATAATTTTGTGCTGTTGATAAATTAAATGTAAGGTCTGAACAAACAGAGATGTCAGTACACTGGAGCAGGGAAGGCATATGGCTCTTCCCACCACTGGCGAACCATCCCTGGGTCAGATAAGGGAGGCAACAACCTGTGGCAAGGTCTACACAGCAGCAGTCAGGAACCTGTGCAGCATCGTGTTGCCTAGATCTTTCCCATGACAGTAAAATGAAGCGTGTCACTCATCAGCCTGTCTCCACTGCTGTGTTTGCCCGCTGTCAGACCTGACCTGGGGATCATACCCCCACCATGCTTGTAGCCCTGTGAATGCTGCACACCAGACCTCCTAGCTCAAGCACGGAGGCCACATGCAGAGAGCCTGTGGCTTTTCAGGATTTTTTTTGAAATGCTCTCCTGTCACCCAACCCCTGCCCTAATTGTCTACTCTGACAAGGGGCTGAGGGGAAGGGGGGTAGAAGCTAACAAGCGATGTTCAGGCTTATCCCAAGAAGCTGCTTGCCGGGGTGGTCAGTCACAAGCCAGAGCAACTCACTGATTCAAGGGGAGGGCAGATGAACTGCTGAAGTATTGCCTATTGAGGTCACACCTGTTATGTTTTAATGGGTCTGAGTATACCTGAGAGTAGGATGCCCAGAGTCACCTTGAAATCATTCATGCACAGACACAGTGGTGATCGCTGAAGGGCACTGAACCAGAGATCTGCAATGATGAACTAAGTGTGTGTGTGTGTGTGTCTGCACAGGTGGGAAGACAATTTCAGGGGGCAAAAGGTCATCTCCCTGGCCCTTTCCCAAAGCCTGAGTGAGTTCTGCAGGAACAGAAATATATGTTTGGAAATAAGTAATTTAGTGAGTTTCACCCAGGAAACATGAGTTCCTCTGGTCAAACTGTTATTTCCTAATGCTTTCTCTCTTTGCCTGCAGAGCTCTGGGCTTTGGGTATGAGAAGGGAGACTGAAATTGTTTGCAAGCACTTAGCACCAGGGGAGCTAAGAAGTACGAAAGGGCAGAAAAGGTGAAAGATACACAGTAGATTGCTATTTGCAAGCATTTTAATGCACTGTCTATAGACTGACTTATGTGAGTGCAACATAACCTGAAAATATTCTTGCTCAGGCCCAACACTGTAGATAATTTTAACATCCATGAAGTGTTTTACGCTGACCAAATATTCCCAGAGGGCCAGAGTTCAAGCATTAATCTAAGGCCTAAGTGAACTACAGACCATCTTTTTGTAGATGGAAAATATTTAGGACAGTTTCTGAAGTTCAAGAGCATAGACTCGGTAGATACAGTCAGAAGTCCATTAACACTGATTGCACACAAAGTGCTCTTTGAATTATACCCTGAGGCAGAACTACTCAGAAGAAGGCAAAGAAGCTAAACACAGGTCATGATCTTTGGTTCTTAAAAGTTAAGCAAAGTATGCTTATAGTGTCATTATGCATCCACAAAAATAAAGAAAACAAAAATGTAGATTACTGTTCCTTAATATCCTAGAAATCTGTGCTACTATAATGGCTTGGTTTTCTATAAGCAGAAAAAATAGCCACTGAAGTAATTATTGTGTTGTGTTTTTTTTTTTTTTTTAAGAGAGAGTTCAACAAAATATATAAATGAGAATTCTTGTGTTGGTCCTTTCTCCTTCTTAGCAAGCACCTTTGCTCTCTGATCCACTAATCCTCCATTGGCTACTTCAAACGGTGCAGGTATTAAAAAGAATACACTGTGGACTTTTCACTCACACAAGCACATATCTGATTGGATTCTCAGGGCTTGGATTTAGTGGCTGCACCTGTAACAGGAGATTAAATATGCCAAAGTCTATCCTCTAAGCCTGTGACAGAATGGTCCAAGGTGAAATGATCACGTTCAAACAGCCTGTTTGAAAGTTTCCTGGATTTAACTCCTAAATGGCACTGAGCAACTGTTTGCTGCCATGTAAATCCAAGCCAGGCATAACCAACAGCGTAATAAGATAAAAGTCTGCATGCTACTTCTTGCTCTTTAATGTAGAATATAGGGGTAGAGGTGTGCTTTACAAGTCAGCTAACAGTCTAGTCTTTGTTGCCTCCTCTTGGCTGCTTGAAGGAGATACAGAGCTGAGGCTGGGACACCATGGACACCATGAGGGTTGTGTGCTGTGTGGATGATCCCTTTCGGCTCTGCAGCCTGGTACTAATGCATTGTGGACTTGAGTATCAATGTCTAGTTCATTCTGTTGCACTCAAATTTGCCTCTGAAACAAGTAGGCATTCATTTAAATCTAGTGCTTATTGTAATCTCCCACTTCTTAGTTTTTGTATAAATCATGAGCTTTCAAGATCAGGACTCACCTTCTTGAATATATGAAAAGACATTTAGCACGTCAGGATGAAGCTTCCTTTCAGGTTACTCAAGAAATCCTGGCTGCTGGATAGAGAAGTGAATACTTACTTAGACATCCTTTCCTTTTTTGTTTCTTTAAATAAGCATAGCAAGCTTCAAAACCTCCTTCATTTCTGAACTGAAGAGTAATAGCTAATGAATGGCTTTCCCCACTAATTTTAGTTATGCTAAAGGTTGAAACAGAGTATTACCAGGAGGAAAACTAAGGAAGTAAATTAACAAATTTGTTTGAGCAGTGTTGAAAATGGTTTATGAATATGATTATCCTTATCTTTGGGATTAAAGTGTCAGCTTGTATTTTTCTTAATGTACAAATCTCTAAGTAGAAATTTTTGTACTATGATTTTCTATTCACTGTCCTCCACTTTTCTGGGACAGGAAAAGAAAGATTATTTAAAAAATAATTGAAATGTCTCAGCTGGCCAGAAGACCTTAATCAAAAAACTCATCCTCCTCCCCCCTTAACACCAGAGATATTAATTTTTAATAGCTAAATATGTCACCACAGTGAAATGTTCAGTTCTGTCTCCCAGTACTGCTTCACATAGAGATGATGCAGAAAACACTATGCCAGAAAATGTTCTGACAGGATAAAAATGTCTGAGTAAAAGAACCTCTTCAATTTTAAAAATGTATATAGTATCAACTTTTTATGCAGACTGGCAAAGGTGTGAAGTACAAAAAAAAAATATATGTTACATGTCTATCTTGACGATATCTACAACTGAAGTATGGATCTCAGAAGAATTTGCAGGACTGCTGGGGTGTGAATCATCTTTTTTGTTTTGTTTTTTTGACACCTAGCTCGTGTTTTCTTATGCTCCTAGTAAAGCAGGGGTCCTCAATCTTTTTAACCAGGGGGCCAGCGCACGGATGAAGTGGCAGGCAGTCATCTGCGGCTGCTTGGTTTCCCCCCCCAGCCCCTGGCAGGGGGGTTCTGTAAATACCAGAGGCTGGATTGAGATCCCTGGGGGACTGTATCCAGCCTGCAGGCCATATTTTGAGGACCCTGTGGTAAAGGAACCTAGATCACTAACCCAAATGGAGATGTCTATCTGATGACTGTCTGCCTGTTACAGAATCCTGGAAGAAAGTTTTCTCTCTTGCTGGCATTAGTCAAATTGCCTGTTTTCATGTCTTCAAATATATTTCCTGTGGAAGCAACAGATAATATTATATTGACATTATCTGTTAATGCTTTATAAGACCATTAAGGGATAGTCATGGCTTTTTTAGTAGCCTGGAAACTAGGGGGAAAAAGCATTATTAGAAGAGGAAGACTCAGAGTAGCAAACCCCTCTTTTCACTTTGCAACTGTAATAGTCTTTATTTTTGAATCATTGATATAGAGAATAAGTAAATATTTTTCTCTGAATTTAATAGAATAGCACTGCTTATTGCAAAAATAATACTATTCCCTGACATAAGGGGTGTTCTTCCATGTAAGAAATGGCTCCTAAATACTCAGCATTTACTCTAGTCTTTTAGTGGTGAGCATTTCTCTGGTTTTGAAGGGAAAGCACAGAAGCCTTCATTTCCCATTTGTTGGTTTGGTTCACACACCATCTGATGCACACAAAGTAGTCCCAATAGTTATAGTTTTACAGCTTCAGAATACTACACTGGTTAAAACTTTGGTCTTAGATATTTCATTTTACTCAATAATTAAAACAGTATATTGAATAACAGATGCATGTATAAAACTATATAAATTAGCTGCTTTATTATACTGATAATACAACAGGAAACATTTACCTGTTACATAACTAGAGAGAAGGTAATCTGATTGATAGCCAAGGAGTCTTAAGGGTGCATCACCTTCAGAGTTGCATTTCTTTCTAGGTGTTTAGAAAGATGATAGATTTCTGGTTTTAGAAAAATACCAACAATGCTCTCTTTTTTGAAAATAATGTGATTATACCATTCAGCCTTCATTAATAACTTTTGCTTCTCTTGTCTTAGTTCTATCACTGTTGATATTTGGAATGAAAGCACTCTTCTCAGAAATTAAAACTTGGAACAAAATGACAAATTCAGACATGCATGGGTCTTTTGGATACCAGGCAGCAAACAGCAGCATTCAGCTGATTCCATGAATGTTCTTTGTTCAATGTCATTCACCTTGACTGAGAGTGGCTTCAGATGACTTTCATGGCAAGAACAGTTGCTCAATGCAAAAGATAACTTGGTTCCTTTTTCAGGTTCTTGATCTGACACCCAAGCTCATAGATACATGGTGAAAGATCTGAGCTAGCTTTTAACATTAGTCAATTTCTCAGCTTCCAGCAAACAATAGAATTTTTTGCTTTAGTGTGATTTTTTACTTGTTTTGCTTGGGAGAACATTTTGAGAGATATACATGTGCAACCCGTATTTCTCAATTTTCTTTAACCATGACATTGATAATGCTACCACTGACAAGTATGCTAAAAGTGCCATTAAAGTGAAGGATCACATTTTCTTTGAAGATATTTTGAAGAAGGATGGGAAGAAATTTCCACAATAAATATATCCCAAATAACTTATGTAATTCTATGGACAATAGAAGATTTTGTCACATGTCCTGCATTTAAGATGAAGCATTTTTTCAATAGGCAGGGGTCCCCAAACTATGGCCCATGGACCAGATATGGGCCCCCAGGGTCCTCAATCCAGCCCCTGGTATTTACAGACTCCCCCTTCCCCACAACCGGGGGTTTGGGGGGGAAACCAAGCAGCCGCAGATGACTGCCTGTCACTTCATCCACATGCTGGCCCCCTGTTTAAAAGGTTTGAGGACACCTGAGCTAGAGAGTAAATCTGAATGACTATGCCAGCTTGCCTGTCCAGAACTCCTCTCTACCTCCCTTTAAAAATTTACAGTACCAAAACAGCCAGAATCCTTTACAGTTTGTGTAAGTCTTTATTTTGAAGAAAAGTCAGATAATAAACACTTTGCTCCTGATAAGCAGGCTGCAAAGCAGCCTGCCCATTGCATGAAGGGCTAAAAAAAAAAAAAGATGAAGTATGTTAATAGAGGGACTCCTTCTCAACTGCTGTACTATAATGATTGCCATTTTATCAGTGAATTATCTGAGCAACAGAACATTCAAAAACCCTCATCAAAATTACTTTCTCCTTTTCTGACATCAGTGTGTGTTTTATCACCAACTTAAACATAAGCAATTATAAATATTGAAAAAGAGATTCCCTTGCCCAATCACCAACATATGCTATATAAATAACTCCAATGAGTCCTGTTATCATTGAATCATTCATGTTGGAAAAGACCTTTAAGATCATCTAGTTGAATCGCAAACCTAACACTGAAACATCCACTGCTAAACTATGTCGCCAAGCACCACAAGTAGACATTTTTTTAAACACTTGCAAGGATAGTGTCTCAACTACCTCCCTGGGAAGCCTATTCCTGTTGCAGCACTATCAAAACTAGCTGACTGCAGCAAGGCTTTTACCACCCCATACCAGGTTAACTTCATAAGTAGATCCCACACCTTACCCTGGCATAGCCACCAATCCCCCATAAGGTTTCAAAAGTTCATCTACCATCCATGCTGTTTCTTCACCCTCTTCAGGCCAGTCCACCCTGCTTCTGCTGCATCCAGATTCTTTCTTCTCTGGACTCCTCTTCTCCTCATCCAGGCCCCCTTCTTCTCATTACTTCTCCCCGAGCCCCTCCTATACCCAGGGCATACACGCTCTTTCCTCTCTCTGCTTCTTCCAGGTCTCTCTTCATCCAGTGTTCCTCTTCCGTACCCCTTAGAGCTATTTAACTACTTAGCAGGAATCAGCCACAGCTGCACATTATCCACATCAGCCAACCCACCACCCCTGAAGCCAGCCCACAGCTGTATATTATCAATGTTAATTAACCCAGCTTCATTCCTCTACAATTCCTCTACATATTCCAGTACTTACCTACCTTTCAAGGGAGAAATTTTTCCTAATACCCAATCTAAACCTCCTCTAACATAACTTGTGGCCATTTCCACTCATCCTATCACTTGCTACTTGGTTTACATAGATCGACATGTACCTCACTACAACCTCTTTTCAGGTAGTTGTAGAGAGATTACGTCCCCCTGATACTCCTACTCTTCAGGCTAAACAACCCCAGTTCCCTCCTTATAGGACTTGTGCTCCGGACCCTTCACCAGCTCCGCTGCCCTTCTCTGGACATGCTCCAGCACCTCAATGTCCCTCTTAAAGTAAGGGTCCCAAACCTGAACACAGGATTCAAGGTGCAACCTCACCAGTGTTGAGTACAGGGGGACAATCACCTCTCTTGACCTGCTGGCCACACTGTTTTGAATAAAAGCCAGGATGCTGTTGGCCTCCTTGTCCACCTGGGCACACCGCTGGCTCATGTTCAGTCAGCCATCGGCCAGCACCCCCAGGTCCTTTTCCACTGAGCAATCTTCCCAGCCGCTCTGCCCAAAGCCTGTAGCGTTGCCTGGGGTTGTTGTGACCCAAGTGCAGGACCTGGCACTTCTCCTTGTTGAACCTCATACAATTGGCCTCAGCCCATCAGTCCAGCCTGTCCAGACTCCCCTGCAGAGCCTTCCGACTCTCAAGCAGAGCAACACTCCCCCCCCCAACTTGGTGTCATCTGCAAATTTACTGAGGGTGCATTCAAGCCCTTTGTTCAGATCATTGATAAAAATATTTAAACAAAAATGGCCCCAATATGGAGCACTGGGAGGACCACTTGACTGGCCACAAACTGGATTTCACTCCACTCACCACCACTTGGGGTGGTACCCAGCCGGCTTTCTACCCAGAGCAGAGTACACCCATCCCAGCCACGAGCAGCCAGTTTCTCCAGGAGAATGCTGTGGGAAATTGTGCTAAAGCTGAGTCCCATCACAAGCAATGGAGGAACAGATATCTATTAAGGATTATTAATTCAATGTATGTTAGACTTTTGTTTTGGGATAAGTGGAATTGCCCTGGAAACATCTGTTCCTTTGTATTTACTATAATTAGATTAGAGGCAAAGGTCTGTTACAAATGTATGCATTTGTTCAGACTAATTTCATTTCTGCTTCCACTCACTTTACTTCGGGAAGGTAAAGAGTCAGTCTGGAAAGCAGGCTCGCTCTACCTTACCTGGGAATGGTGGGCAAGGAGAGTGCAAGAGAAAAACAGTATATGTAGGAGAAAGGATTGAATATGCTGGCTGAGATTACACTGCAGCATATTTCTATTATTTTCTGCCTGCATGTCACACGTTTTTTATCTGATGACCTTTTAGAAATTGTTTGGTTCTGACAGTCTAAATATGAAAGAGATTATTAACATGATTATCTTGCAGTAGCTTTGATAGAATACAAAAGGCAATGAAAAAAAATGGGAAAAGATGGTGTGAGAAGGGCTGTAGAGGGTTCCTTTCTTTATTATCTAGGGCTGATTGGTATATGATATCTCTATGTCACCATGTAGATAAACTAAAGACATGGAACCTTACACAGTTATAACCACCTAGTCAATTATCATTAGTTCTGTCTCTCATCCAAAATTCCTTTCCTGGGACCATCAAAGAGCAGTAGTTCACTACTCATAAACCCATACAGAGTATATCATAAGGAATACTAATAAGGTAGAGTGCAAAATAAAAGCATTCAGATGGGAAAATGAATGAACAAATATCTAAATATTGAATGACAAATAATTAACATTAAGTATTTCTGATAATAATATTTCATAACCAAAATTCTCATGTTCTATATGTGAATTATTTATTATCCACATATTTTCCTTTACCAATCCAATAAAGTCCATTCACAATTCAGGGCTTGTGAACAGGACAGTCTCAGAGTTTCAAAAGACATTTAAGCAAGCGAGTACTCGGTCCCTTGGCTCTGTATGTTTTCTCTGCAGCTTCACCAAAGATCTATATGAAATAATATGAAAAAGCTTCTTTGCATCACATTGCATGACAAAGTCCTCCTGGTAGCAGGGCAGCCTAGTGACTAACATGCAGCAAAGCATCCTCACCACCATGTGTAAGCTCCTCTCCCTTTCTCTCTCAGTTCTATTCTTCACACACTGTTCTCATGTTCCAATAACTTCAGAAATGTCCCTGAAGCAAATTAATACACCAGCTTTTGCTGTATCTCTGCTTTACTCTGATAACAGATGTGGCCAAACTACTTTTGTCTCTCTGGGGCTGCTTAGATTTTTGAATATACTTGACAGACAAAATATGTCCATGACAATTCTCCTTCCCATTTCCTAGCAGAAAGGAGTAGAATGCTCCCTACCCTCCAGTATTTCAAGTTTTATGCATATATAATGACATGTTCCAAGTATATCTTTTATAAATGCAATAAATTGAGTTGAAAGAAGGAAAAGTATGAGCAATCAGGAATAGGTAATGTCAGCAGAAAGGTTGACTGAAAGAGCTGGAAGGCTGAGTTTGCACATGGGTGTGTTGATTTCAATAAACTTGAGAGTCAAGGATAAATTTTGGTCTTCTGGTAAACATAGGAATAGAATATAGGACTGTTGGCTTCTTTTTCCCTATCATCTTGCTTGTGAGTCATTGTGATTTTAACTATTCACAAGCAACATGAATAAGTCCTTCTTTTCTTGAATCAAGCCAGTGGTTAAATATCTATGGTAAAATCTTAACTTTAGCCAGAACATTCATGTCCTTGACAGACAGAAAAGTGGGCTAATGATGCTGTATCCCATACATGACCCCTTTAGCCCTGGGTGCAAAACAAAATGACATCTTGCTGGACTACAAATATGTGATCCTGTTCAATAAATCCTTTATATAATTAGTTTAAAGAGATGAAGTATAATCTTATTCTGCTTTGGTGTATTGTGACTCTTCAATTACAAGCCTGAACTGCTACTGAATAAAAGCATGGTGAAATTTTAGACTGAAAAGCCACCCTTTGAATTTGTTACTAAAATGCTAAGAGTTTGACTGACAGCATGCTACAGAGGTGGGAAGAAATAATGAAGTGTTTATATGGTGTTGTATTGTTTTCATAAATTATAGACAGAAGTTCTAATGTGTGTCTCTAACTGGGAATTCAATCCAATTCACCTGTCTTGCATGTATTATTAAAGCAAAGGAATTTTTATTGTTAAAGGAAGCAAAAAGTAAACACAAAAGAGTGGCCCAAAAATATCTTAAGGTACAAAATATTCTGGTACACCTTAATTGTTGTGATTAAGGTTCAATGAGGAAATTAATTATGGATGGTTTCCTGAGTTGAGGCAGAGGAGCTAACATTGTATTATTCATCCCACCTTCACTGAAAAAATTTACAGCAACGTAATCTATTAACTTTATTTACAATTTACTGGTAATATACAACCTCCATTTACATTTCCCCTTAAGACTATTTCTAATTCATTTTGAAGATCATTAACTAGACTAATGATTTTAAAATATACATTCATGTTTATTGCTGTTAATTATTTAAGTAAAACTAAGCATGTTTTTCTTGTTCTTTCTTCACATGTGTTCAGTTCTGAACTTTACTGCTCCTTGCCATGCTGGGGCATCTACTGACTTGCTTGGAATAATTTTGATTCTTGCATTTGAGAGTGATCTAATGATAACAGATACAGCCTCCTGCTTTTCAAACCAAATGTTTTCAGGACGAAACAGTAGCCCTGTTTAAGTCAACACATGTAAAGCTGCTATATGATCCATTCTTCACATACTATGTGTCAACATTTCAATCTAAAATGTCAGATAAGATTTCTACAGTGTTTGTGTGGGAACTTGTTCAGTACTTCTGGCCAGCAGATGCATGTAACGTTTCATTTTATAAAATAGTTTAGCTGTTATAGTTAGGTTAACTGGCAATCTTATGGTAAGATCAAAACGGAGGATAGAGGAGAAGCAAGTGAGATATAGACATAGATTGCTTACAGGTATAGGTTGCTCAACTGGTTTAACTATTACTAGAAAGAAACTGATACATGTAACAGGGGGTTACCCACAAAAGTAATCAATAATTGTCTCTAAACTGAGGGCTCTGATGCTGAGATCACTGAGCTATGTTCAGTCTTCTATTAGACTTCCTTCATGATTCACCAAGTAGTTTAAATGCATATGTTCCAGTGCAGATTTTTAAATGAAGATTTAGGCATCTCTGAGATCCTTGAAACTCCTTGTTCTTAAACTACCCATATCTGATATCTTGAGGGCTACAAAGATGTTAGACACCCAAATAACCTAAGTTCCACTTAGGTGTATTTGTATTACCTTCAGTAGGTGTGAGCACTTACTTTTCTGGTACTGAACAAAACCACAGCTACCCAGGCCCTGACATTCATGCATTATTCAGCCTCAAGCCCCAGAAACTGTAAAAATGAATCTTTCAGTAACCTATACTAGTTTTGGCAGTGGTTTTGAAAGTGATGGTTTTGCCTCTAGGTAGCTGGAGGGGACATCCATATCTTAAGCCAGAAATACCCATTTCAGTTACCAGGATATAGTTTGGGTAGGAAGAACACATGTTCTCTCCAGCCTTCCAGAGTGAAGACTACAATAGGGCTGCGTAAGATGGGGAAAAAATCTGTTTGGAACAGAGTAATGAGACGAGTTGTGGAAAATGAAGATATATACAATATGTGTCCTGAGACAGGATATCCACTTTCCTGGAACACTCCAATGAACAACCTGTAATGACGTGCACTTTTTCCTTAGCCTGGTGAACACACTATTGCTACATCTACTCAGTCTGTGTGCATTGTGAATCATGGGCTTTGTAAAAGCCTGCCTTAATTCTCCAAAAATAGGGAAAAACCATATGTGGCTGAGCTGTGTTCTGGTCTAGAATAGATGCATCCCCTCAGCCTTTTCTATTGACTCATTTAGGTACATCATTTTTCAGTCTATAGATTTTGCTAATGTTTTTCTTTGATATAGAGGGTTTTGTTTGCTTTTTCACTGTTCTTTTTAGGAACCTCACCACCAAATTTAAGGCAGATTTCATTTGGTGACAAGAGTGTAAAAAATATTTACTACTGAAACATTTAGCAGTGTGACACTGGTACCTCTGTAGAAACTCCCTTGATTTATGACTTCACTTAGTTTTCCCCATTACAAATAGCAATTGGGGCATTATGAAAATAAGGATGATGTGAGAAACAGTAGTTAGAGAGAAGTAAAATATCTTTCCCTTAATGCATTGTATTTTGCTATTCTGGCACGATGGAAGATTAAAGAACCTTTTGCATAGTTTCATGCTTAAATTGATAATTTATTTTTTGCAATAATTCTTATTATTATTCAGTTTATTTAAAGTAGACAACTTTAAAAATAGAGATATTGTCTTACAGTTCAAACCTGCAAAATACAGACTGTTGTCTAAGGACTGCTTGATTTCTGTTGACTTCAAAGGGAACTGAAAACTCTCAGCTTCACATTGATTCCTTGGTTCTCCTGTGAAAATTTTTAAAGCTCTTTAAGATCCTAACTCCCCTGTGAACAATTAAAACTAAATAGCTTTAGGCATTTGAACTTTAGGATAAATTCAATTTCCAACTTACAGTAAATAAGAACACTGATCCTCTCCTTGGTGTGGGGTGTGGAAATCACATACCTCTTTCAGTGATTTAATGTCTCTATTTCAGCCTGGCACTTCACTAACCACTAAAAAGAAATAATTTTGTGTTTTTAAGAAAGTGCAGCTGGACTCTCTTATCATAGGTTTTATTGCTGTCTCTGGTGGTGATACACTTTAACGATGAAATTAATGCATAACAGCATTGAACTGTAACTCAAGTTACTTTTTCATCAAACATAACAGAAAGCAATGGAGCTGAGAATAATGAAATTGTGATCCTCAGCCTTCTTGAGGTTTCAAGTACAGATGCTCTTAGCAACAATTGATGCGCAAACACTTCCATCTGAATTATTGTATAGCACACAATTGTAATAGATGCTGTAATCTCATTCAAGTCAATAGAGTTCCATCTGGGATGAATTTGACCTATTCTGTATATGATTTCAATTTTTTAAAATTTGTATTGTTTGACAGTCTTTACATAACTTCTAACATTATTACATTTCCTGCCTAAGGGATGTAAGTAGGTTGAATGCTTTGTTGCCTTTGAAGAGAAGTAACACAACAGGTGAATGCTCTTTTCCATTAATAGTCTTCCTTTTAAAAATGATCTTAACTTATAGAGTTTAGTTTCTTAGACATTTTAAGTACAGATTCTTTAAGCATAGTGTAACAAAAGAAGAGCAATTTTTAAATACAGAGGAATACTTTCTGTTCAGGGAGGAACAGCCAAAGGAAACTAAACACTATTTTTAGCATAAAACTTTCATATAAGTTTGCTCATTTTTTCTAAAAAGGAAATTCCCTCAAGAAAAATCAGAAAATCTACTGAAAAATTTATGCTTAAGCCTACTGCAGTGACTTGCGTTGTGCTGTTAATCTAGCCTGATTCAGTTCAAGGGAAAAATCCCCTTATCAGCAACCGTATTTCAATCAGAACTCAGTTGAATAATGACACTGAGATTGCCAATCTCCAGTTTTATGCAAGCTTTATATATAGACTGTTATAGAAACAGAAGGTCATCACTGAATAGTTATCCTACTCCAAGCAGGATTTAATTAGTTAGTAGGTGCACAGAACTATCTGATGCCCTACCAATTGTCATCCTCTTGAAACAGACCTTCAGGAACTGGATAAATGAAAAATTTTCATGGATATGGCACCAAGTCAAACAGCGTTAATTTCATATTTCAATGGAAACAGAATTTAGCCTTTTTTTAATATCAAATGAAAAATATGTACTATTCCTAAACATGAAAATTACAGCTCTGATTTACCTACTGGTACCTGTTGGTACTTAGAACATGGGACACAATTTAGCAAACCTACTGCAAGAAGGAAAAGAAAGCAAAGTCTAATTTCCTGGACAAATTCATGTCCTATACTCTTTTACTTCCCTATCTTCTACTTTCCATGAGACAACTTGGAAAACTGACATAGAAGGTAGGCAGACCAGGAATACGGCTACTTCTTATAACCCTTTGTTTCTTCGGGCAGGAAGCCACCTGGAAAAAAAATGTTATGTCCTGCCTGAGCAGTTCCAATTATACACTGAGTGATGCAGAAAGTAGAGGTTTCAATTGAACCGCACATACAACTAAAGATAAGTACTTGCAGAACATTTGGAGGACTAGACTCAAAACTTGTCTAGCTACCAACACGAAGAACTGCTGACAGCTTGATGTCACCATCTTGTTTCTAATATGTCATTTGTAGGGGAAAAGCTGTTATTCATTCAATGAAACAGTGCAGAGAACAAGTGACTATAACCAATGTGTGCATTGTTTTAGGTTGGAAAGAGAAATCTATAAAACTGTTACCTTTTTGAAAAGAAATCCTTGAAATGAACACTTGCCTTTAGGGTTATTTCTAGCACGCATTAAAATAAAACAGAGTCCAGAATGCCTCTCTTGTGCTGATGAGCCTGTTGCAATGGGCAATGGCATATTAGCTGTCCTAAATGCAAGGCAATATCATACCTAGGGCTACAATTTATGAGACAGTATTTAGACAGATTAGAAATGTTCGTGATGTGTTTGGCTATCTGACATTTAAAGTGATATTTCATTAATTATGACAAGGCTGACATTCCCATGGCTGTTTGCTTTTTTTCCAAGCTCTAGGTATGAATGGGAGAAAGTATAAGACAGATGATCTAGGACAACCTAGCTTCCTGGCTATTGGAAATGAAAAATGCATGTAGCTATATCTAATCTGTAGGGATTCTCTCTCTATTTTTTTTTTTTTTAAGAGTACAAAGCTGCCACATATAATCAGCGTCTGAATCAGTGGCTATTCTTTCTTTGTAAAGGTAGAATGACTTCAAAATGCAGTCTCCTCATATTCCCTTATTCCTCTGCCCTGGGCAGGCATTTATGGTTCAATGGGAACTGGAGGAAGAGGGAATCTGAGTTCAAATCAGCTATGTTTTATGCAGTCTAAAGCAGTATATTTATCTGCTTAACTTAAGCCATCTCTGACACCTTATGTTTATTGGAGTTTTTCCCTGAGCACCTAGTTGTGAGAAATGTTAAGCACATACCACTCAGCTGAAGACCAGTACCACTAACATTGGTGAAGCACCTCACCATGCTGTTGCCATGCAGATCTTTGAAATCTAATTAATTTTCTTCAGCAAAACAGCCGAGAAGCCATGGGCATTACTTTATTGGGAATATGATGAGACATAAACTTCTATGTATGAAAAATGGTTCAGAACACTTGGTTGCTGAAAGCATAATACAGAAGTAATAACAAAAGACTGAAATTCAGGAGCTACATCCAGATCATCCATTAATTCCTCTAAACTGTAAACAACACTTGAAGTTTTAGAAATTTATAAAACCATTAAGAAAATGGTTTTTTTGTTGGAGAACAGTTGAAAGTTGGATACAATCTCTTAGCAATACGGTTTTTGCTTTGTCCTTTTGGCTAATTACTGCCCAAAGTTTTTGCAAGCAATGACGCTTTATAGGGATGCCCAGGTTCATCACAGTCTGAAAGCATCTGCAATCAGATTCTTCCTTGAAACTTCACAAGCAGTTAAGTCCTGGAATACATAAGGAGCAACTGGCGCTCTCTTTTCAGCTCTTGATTTTCCACCTGACATGACAATACCAGAAAGGTGTCCATTAAAGGCTGAAGATTTGCAGGTGAAATAGTGTAGAGGGAATGAGGCCTTACTTGTACAGCTACCCTTCAATAAGGAAAAACTGAATTTCAGGGGGTATAACTACACAGTTTGTGTAATAAAAAAGAAACATAAAGCAGGATTAAATGGGTGAGCTGCACAGTCACCAAATGTCTTGTACAATATTTGAGCCTATTTCTCAACTGGCCAATCTCAATGCAGGGGAAGAGCACAAAAATCCCCTAATTTCCCCTTTTTCCTAGTGAAATTGTTCCCATACATTATGGCTTATCATTAATCTTCATCTTTGATTCTAGACTGTCACAGACACTGAATGAGAATTTTGAAGCATTATATGTGTGTATAAGTTGAAGTTAATGGAGAAGGGAGAATTCAGTCTGGATGCTGAGCTAAGATCTTTGATCACTTCTACACTCAAGTCACAGGATGCAAATAGGAACAGCCAACCTTCTCTTAACCCCAAGTTACACAAATTATAGAAACCAACTGCATGAGAGAGTGCATTTACTGAAATTATTAGTGCTGTGCTTACAAACTGCATAGGCCAGCCTGCACTCTAATGTACATTGATCAGATGTTAATGGTAATTCAAGCACTCAAACAGGTTCTGATATTTTCTTTCCTATCATCAAACAAGTCCCTATACTTGCTCCATAAACATAGCCAATTGTATTGGTTTTGCGTGGCCAGGTTTTGTTTAGTGGGGGAGCTACAGGGGTGACTTCTGTGAGAAGCTGCTAGAAGCTTCCCCCATGTCCAATAAAGCCAATGCGAGCCACCTTCAAGAAAGACTGGCTGCTGGCCAAAGCTAAACCCATCAGCAATGGTGGTAAAGCCTCTGTGATAACATATTTAAGAAGGAAAAGAAAACTAAATCTGCATGACAGCAACTTCAGCCAGAGAGGAGTTAGAATATGTGAGAGACAAAACTCTGCAGACCCCAAGGCCAGTGGAGAAGAACAGGGAGGAGGTGTTCCAGGTGCCAGAGCAGAGATCCCCCTGCAGCCTGTGGTGAAGACCATGATGAGGCAGGCTGTCGCTGTCCCCCTGCAGCCAATGGAGGTCCACAGTGGAACAGATACCCACCTGCAACCCATGGATGACCCCCATGCCAGAGCAGGCAGATGCACCCAAAGGAGGCTGTGACCCCATGGGAAGCCCGTGCTGGAGCAGTTCATGAAGAACTGCAGCCTGTTGGAAGAAGTACTCATGTTGGAAAAGTTTGTGGAGGATTGTGTCCCATGGGAGGGACCCCACACTGGAGCAGGGGAAGAGTTTGAGAAGTCGTCCTGAGGAGGAAGGAGTGGCAGAAACAATATGTGATGAACTGACCACAACACTCATTCCCCATCTGCCTGTGCTACTTGTAGATGGACATAGAGAAAATCAGGACTACAGTTAAGCTTGGGAAGAAGTGAGGGGTGGGAAGAAGGTATTTTGAGTTTCAGTTTTATTTCTCATTATCCTACTCTGATCTGATTAGTGATAAATTATATTAATTTTCCCAAGTCAAAACTGTTTTGCCCATGACAGTAACTGATGAGTGATCTCTCCCGGTCCTTATCTTGACCCATAAGCTTTCAGTTACATTTTCTCTTCCCTGCCCAGCTGAGGAGTGATAGAGCAGCTTTGGTGAGTACCTGGCATCCAGCCAGGGTCAACCCACCGCACCAATATTCATGATTCAAATGAAGAGGAAGTTTGTCCAAGGCAACTGGGTGGACAATTTACTTCAGGACACAAAATAGCAGAAGCAATTTTGTCTTTGAACAGAGGTGCCTGTGTTACCCACAGCTTCATGAAAAAACTTCCTCTACCAATAGAATTCACCTGTCTATTTCTGTTTAATTCAGAATTTCTGCTATGTTCATGTCTTTGGTCTCTCCTAATCACTTACTTGGCTACAGTGATATTCCAGCTCCAGGTCTGGCCTTGTCACGCTGATGTTGTCAGTGACACTGACCTATCTTGTCACCACAAGCCACCTAATTTTCTCAAAGAATCAAGCAGGTTCACAGGGGCAGAACCGATTACATGTACTCAAGACAGAAAAAAAAAACAAACCCAAAAACAACAACAACAAAAAAAAACCAAAAAACCAAAACCCAAAGAAAAACCCCAAAAGCAGTATGGTTTATTCACATGCAGTGAGTGTCCAGGAAACTAATGGTCGTATTGCATAAACAGGAAATCCAGTGTATTTATAGACAGGGAAATAATAAACTATCATGAGCCAGGGTGCTTTGTAAGTAGGGGACTTCTGCATGCTGTCATTGCAATAGAATACTAACTGAGACTATTTGTGATTCCCAAGCCAGTATCCATTAAGAAAACTCTTAAACTGTACTGTTGCTTGTAATTCTAATGAGATAGTCTTTGGTGTTGCAGTCTCCTGGAGCTGGGTACTCCCATTACTTGAGCTTTTCTCATTTTGAAGCTGAACAAAAGGAAAGAACAATCTTGTAACTCATAAGGATTCTATAGATTTTTTTCTCTTTTTGTGATTAAGTTGCATATATGTAGCATCTCTGATGAAAACTGCTGTAATGATCATATGAACAAAACATTGCCTCAGTGCTCTTTGTCTTTGAACTTATTTTTTGTCTGCAACTGTTAGATGTGCTCTATGTATGTGAGAGAAGTCCAGCTTTTGAAAAAGATGTGGATTTTGGGAATCAGGCCCTTCATGTCCCTGAGCACTTCAGGTCAGAAATATGGGGAGATTAGAGCCCAAATGACTTCTTATCACTAGCTTTTTTATAAATTGTTGGGTGAGTTTCTCTTGTGTACAGTTACAAAAAAGAGCATTAAAGAAATTAGGGGATTTATATTCATAACATGCCCCATTTTGGTTTGCCACATGGGCACCAGAGTATGCAGGTTCTCAGGCCCATTTGCCTGAGGCAGTCCTTTTAACCTAACAAAGTTAATGGTAGGAAAATTTGGATGACGGTCATCTTCACATCCCCCTGGATGGAGTGTGGTCCTCATGCAGGATTTCAGCTAGCATTAAAGATTTGGTTGCACTTACCTTTTAGGCATTTCTCACAGGTATTCATTATTTTTATTATTTAGTTATTCTCCCTTCTGATTATTTCATAAAAGCTTTTGGCTCTTCAAATTTACTATTTTAAAATACATTGGAGACCTAATACATTTTGCTTATTTAGATCATACATGGTCTTCCAGCAGAAAACCGTAAACGCTTGAAGTTTTAGCAACTAACTATTCATTATTCTTTCTCTGATCACTCCTTTTCCTCAATAAATATAATGCTTAATGTAAGCAGCTTTTCAAGAGTTTCTATCATATGCAATTGTCCTACAGGGACATCTATAAGATGGAAATTGACTTCATGTCCCCAACTTACCCATTCTTATTTTCTTATTGTCAAAGTTTAAAAAGTCAAGAAAGAAAACTGGATGAGAACGGTACTGTTATATCTACATATTTTAACACTGTGAACTACAAAAGAATAAGATGCATTCCCAGGGTCTTGCAAGAATACTTTGGTATGGAACACAAGAACATCTTCTCTCATATGAAGCATTCCTCAAGCACAACGACTGATGACTATAGTCATATTGAACTACTTACAGGCAGGTTTTGAATTGGTTATATATTTGTCAAGCATATTTTTCACTGTCTGAAGCACCCAGCTATACCTGTGCAACAAGCAAAGTTCATTGAGATGGCAGACTGAGAGCAGCCGAATTTGAAACTGTTCCTTGGTCCACTACAAAAAGTCTTCAGTCTGATACATTGCTATGAAGGTACTTATACATCCTTATGTATCATGCTATATAAAACCCTGAGAAAGTTGAATACCTTCCTCCTCCACATCTAGACTATACTGAATGACAAGACCAAATGTCAGTCCGGTTCAGCTGATATCATGCTTATGTATCATTTCAAAATACTTTTATTGATGAAAACATTATTAAAGTTAGAACAGAACAGTATATGCAAATTCCATTATACAAAGAAAATTCAGCATTTTAACATTAATCTTCATGCCATAATAGGGCATTTTTCATAAGACGGACATTCAGCACAGCATATCTTTGATAATGCTAAGGTGATTTTTAGTTATATCACACTGACTGGATATACATAAAAATAAAACTTTAAATTTTATTTAATTTTATTTTACTTTGTTGAATATATCCAGAAGACCATTTTAGGCTGTGGAATCAGTAAATTATTTTTAACACTACAGGTCAGACTCATTACCCCTTTTGCCTCTGACAAGATTATATGTTATCTTCTGCTTTAGTCATAATGACATCCATCATGTAACGTCTGACAAAAAATGTAGCCTTTGAGGGAGCCCAAGATTCTTCAGCAGTTAACCACTGGAAAAGACAGCCTAACATAGTTGTGAACTGTGAGATAATTCATCTTTCAAGAGTGAAATATCCTAATGCAAGGTTATGAAAAATTTAGTATTTCAAGATTAATAAGTTATTGTAAAACCTGAATTTGTCAAAGAAAAGAGTGTAAGTGTTGAAGGAACACAAATAATTTTGATTGGAATTTCTGCATGAAACAAAATTAATGCTTCTTTTAGCCTTTTTAACTGGAACAATGTGGTTGAGATCATACTAGCTTCATTTCCATTCATTCCATTGAGGTTATTTAAGATACAGCTGTGGATTTATTCAGATTTTTTTGGTATTTAATATATATTATCTGATGTAAAGGAACAACAGCCATCCATTATGTGGCTATTGCACAGGAGGCAATAACGTAGACATAATATCTGATAATGGAAGGAGATAATATTTTGCTTGATGTGCATCCCTAATGTTGCCTCTTACTAGCAGAAAAGAAGTAAAGCGTTTTAATTATTTAAGTAAGTGTATTAAACAAGTTAGTCAGCTTTTCAGTATACAATAATCAAATATACCTGACAGTGGAAAAAAGTGAACTTTCATGCCAAGATATGTGACCTCAGAAATGCCTGGTATCGCAGTCCAACATGTAGACATCTGAGGTGCTGATTCATAGAAGTAAGAACGTTGAATATTGCTGACTCCCTGTGCAACACATGAAGATATGATTGGGGCTCACAAAATTTTGCTGGTTTAAACTATTAGCAAAACTTACATAAATGAAAACAAAGCAAAACAAAATAGGGACTTCTTGATCTTTATGTATTTGAACATCACAAGTGCCCTTGTAGCCTTGAACTGTGATGTGATTGACTCCATATTTTTACATTTATCTTAAGAATTTATTGGAATAATGACATATCCAACAGTTCTTTCTGCTAAGGATATGTCATAACCAACCAGCTAAGAATTAAGCTCTCTTCTTTTCTTTGATTAATTAAGGATTTAAATATTTAATAATGTTAAATGGACTGGCTTTCCACAGAAAATCAGGAAGTAATTTATGTTAGGGGCATAATTCTGGCAGACTCCTAAGCAAGCAACTTAAGCTGAAACTCTCCCAAGCAAAAGAAGGGTTTGATTTCAGCTGTCCAATGTCTGAAAGCCTATTTTACAAACCGTGCTCTGAGAGATGATCAAAATGAGCCACAGGACACAGGTCCATGTGATGTCTATTTTGTGAACTTAAGTAAAGTTTAACTGAACTACAGGAAAGGAACTTCATTTTAAGATGAAAATAGTGTTCCAGTTAAAAAAAAAAAAAAAAAAAAGAAAAGAAAAGTTTGTTTGATTATTTACTTAGCATTTGCAGGGTTTCTGAGATTTTGACACATTAAGGCAGGTTTCTGATATCTGGAGAAAAATTCTGGAAATCTCTGATGATTTGCTGCAGGTGTAAAAAGTATGAAAGCTGTAGTAAATTTAGTTCTGCAATGAGCTGGTAAATCTTCCTGTAGCAATTCAGTAATAAATATTGTAAATTCTAGGCATGCTTAGCAGGGAACAGACAAAGCAGCTAGCTAGCTCTATCTGCAGTGTAGGATTCCCAGAGATATTGAATAAATGTAATCTCTGGAATAAAGAGATTTTTGTGTTTGTTTCAAATAAAATTTCAAACCTTTCAAATTTGAGGTTTCCAGTCTTTTTTCAATCAGCCATAATCATCAGTTCAGTCAGAACTGAAGTGGAACTGTAATTAGGATTTTGAAAAGACCCTAATCCAGAGAAAACTCCTATTAGTTGGACTTTTCTCATTGGCTTTTTGGGGTTTACATCAGACCCTACAAGAAAGGTTCAATAAGCTTGGCAGCAAGCAAAAAAAGACCAGACAGAAAAGTGGAAGAAATATGTTTTGTTCTTTAGATAGAATGTGATTGAGTTGCATTCTAGGACTAGGCAATATAATGATAAAATGCTTGAAAAATAGTTGGAGAATATTCTCTCTTTTATAAAAGTAAAAGTTGGGTAATTAAGCAGCCCAGCATCTGTGAAGTTTTGCCTTTAAGTTTATGAAAGTCATGTACTCAGAGGCAGTCATTTATGCATAAAGGAAGTGTTCATAATAGTGTAACTTTAAATCTGCGAGCTTAAAAAAATTCAGAGCTAGAGTCTAACTTGATCTAAAACCCTTTGACACTGCTCAGAAGTGTAAAGAGGACTGGAATGGGCAAATCCCATCTTCTTAAATTCCCTTGACTATCTAATTGAATTCAAAAGTAAATTTCACTAGAACCACAACATTGCTGTTTCATGTTTGCTTTCAGTATTCTTTCAAGTAATTGAGCTTTATGGCATGAATAAGTACAAAAGCAAGAATTAAGTTCAAAGGCTTCAAAACCCAAACAATACAATATAAAGCATACTAACAATTTCATAAGAACCAATAAATTAACCACCAAATTTCTCACAAATACTTCTATTGCACTACTCACACAGAAAAAATTGTTAAAAATGTTACCAATCATTTCAACTGACAAATACATACAGAATTTTGCCATCAGCACAAATTAAAACTTGATTAAATTTTTGCTAAACTGACTAAACATCTAACACCATTTGGCCCTGTGAATAAGCCCCATTTCCTCTTTGCTTCCAACTAGGAAAAGATACTCTTGACAGAAATGGCTTCTTCTTTTACACTTTTCATGGTGAGGTGATTGTTCTCTAAAGAATATGTTTTTCATAGGAAATTATTTTTGAAAAAAATTGGATATGTTGGTATACCATAATTCATGTATCTCCATATCACCAAGCAAGCGAGTAAAAGAGATTTTTATTGCTCCAGAATCTTCTAAGCCATTTTTAACTGCTTTTGACACCTATAATATATGAAGCTAAAAAGGTAATGATGTTTAAACACTTTCATTATTACTCAGTACTGTAGGGAAAAAAATGTAGTTATTAATGTAACTCATAAAATATCTTGCAAAGTTTTCCATTATCTCAAAGTTGCAGTAATGCTATCCATATACAAAATATTTATAAAAAAAGCTATACAGTTGTATTTTGAGTTATAATTTTTTCTGTTGGAAAAAATGAAATAGTGACAACACAGGTTTCCAAACATGTAAGATGTTCCCAAGACACTGATTCTTATTAATTGCTGTGTTATATAGTGTTTTAAATTTTTAATACAGAATATACTTGTAGTGTTGCTATTATTTTACTGTGAACTTAAATATCAATAAAATCTTCATCACCACAAAGAAAATACTTGACTCAAGGACTGCTTCTATGATATGAATATTTATACAATATGTTTATTTGTTTGTATACATAGAAACACATTTAATGTGCAAGTAAGCATGTAAATGTACATGTGCACACACATACATGCATGCATAAGGTAGAGATGACTCGTCAAACAATTTTCCAATACATATTACCTCCATGATTTAAATTACAGCATATTAACAAGCAAAATTTATTTTACATGGAAATAGATGCTAGAGCAAGATGCCAGAAAAATAAATAAAATAAATGCATAAATAAATAAAAAGGAAAAACTAATAACAGGTACAAAATGCAGAAGTACAGCTGAAAAACAGAACAGTTTTGCTTACTCTGTTTCAAATACTTCTATTACAGCATTATTGCTCTCTACTTCTTTTTCCATTTGTGTTTGAAATCCAAATTCAGAATTGATGATCCACCTTAAAATAGCCTTTGCCATTGTCATAAGACCTCTGCGGTAAAGGTTAAGTGGTTTAAATTCCAAATTAATCGGTTATATTTATTACTTCAGATATAAAGAGCTTCTTGTTGAGCTGTATATTTTCACAGCCAAAACTAAGTAAGATGAAAATCAAAGTCAGTAATAGTATCAAAATACATATGAAATTTCACTGAAAAAAACTCTGCTTGCCAGAAATGTAAACAATGTCTCAGTGGCGGAACAGTTATAAAATACCAGTCCTGGTATTTCATCAAAAAGATCATATTCACAAAAGCTGACTTAAGCTTAACAAGGCTTATGTTTTGGATGGCTTCTGCAGTCAATAGACCGGCACTTACTCTGGAGAGCAATTTGAAGCAGCAGCCTCCTTTTGCTGATGTGAACTGGTCTCTGGATGTGCCCATCTCTCTTCTTCCCCTTCGCTATTCCTCTGCAAACAAATTAAGTGTGATTTTTGGCAGCGTTTTTTACCAACCCATGACCAACCAGAATCAGGAGTCCTGCTCTTAAAAATAAACTCTTCTATTAATCACTAAGGATTAATCTTTCCACCTGTTGGTGATAAGGTTAATTTTTGTCCCACAGTCTACCTCAGGCTCTTCTTAGCTTATTTGGATCCTGACTGTTATTGCTAGTTTTATCTTAATTCTCATCCCAGGTCTTTATCTTCACCCAAACAGCCATCTCATTCTCCATTCAGTGGTATCTCTGCTAAAACAATGTCTTCATGCACTCAGCTTACATGGTAACTCTTCTTACTGTTCAGTTCACCTTAATCTTGATCCTCCTACTTAATTTTGTATCTCTTTAATTTATATGCTAAGTAAACTACAGCTCCTTTACTGAGTATTTCACTTATTACACTTGAGCATAATGCATCAAACTGTTATAAACTACTTATGGGTGTGGTCTCCAGTTCTATAAATGTTTGTGGAAGTGTTTTATTTCACATGATTTAAGCAGTACTGTTTAGCTCAGTGGGAAGAGTCACTGTGCTAAAATATAATCCCATAAGTAGCATAACAATTTGAAACCACAGGTGGGAAAAAAATCTTTGACCCTCCTGTGTCTAACAGTTCTTAGTGTTCTAGTTGCTTCAGCTCAACTTTCCTTCAATTTTATAGTGAACATAGCTTGGGGCTCAGGAGCTTTTATAAGAGCCACCCCTTCAAAAGTGAGCACTTTTAGCCTGTTTTAGAGACTTTGTATGAAATATTGTCTCATTCTAATGTCTAATTTAACTCAGTGGAGGTACTCTGGGTGGCAGTTTTCCATGGAAGGCAAACTTTTAGCCCTCTCTTCTGTTCACCTACTAAAAATTGATTACCCTGTATTCTTAACAAAGTGTACATGCTAGCAGCTATCAATGTTTCCACATTGTATTTTCTACATTGGATGGCGAGATGTTATATAGACACAAGATATTTTTGCCATTTTAGGACAGCATGAAAGCTATCCTAGAGATCCACATGCATTTTTCTGCAACGTAAATCCAAAGTCTTTTCAATCAACTACTGTGCATGGATAGTTACGGAGATCAGAAAAGCCTGAGGGCAGTGATAATAAAAAAATAAAAAAAATAGATAAACACATGGTGTCATGAGGGCATACTTTTGATTTCAAGAAGACATTAGATCAGTAGTCAATTCATCCTGCAAGAAACAAGAAGGCAGTACAATTTTCAAAAGAGCAGATAAAGAGTACTATCTTTATTCCATTTGTTTTGTAAGTAATTCATGTATGGCAGCAGAAATTTATCAATGTTGGATGGTGTTCTACACATAAGCTTGGCTTAAAAGAACAATGGATATTTACACTGAGCAATGTAAAAATTGCTTACACCTAATTCAAAACAGCCATTATTTTTCAGGATATTTTCCATTCAATCTTAGAACTAATATTATTTTTATGTAAGACTTCACAGATCAAAGCAGCAGCTTCCACAACCACCTTCCAAGAGCTGATGCACTAGAAACCACCAACAGATAAAAATATGACAAACGATATAAGAATGAAACAGGAATGGACAGGGATGTAAAATGAATTCCTAAGTTATGGTTTAAAATTTATATGTAACTTGCACATCCTAATATGGGTGGAATCAGCTGTATGCACCCATATTCTGTTATTTCAATATATGTTTGTATTGAGTTTTTGTGACAAGGTGTTTTGGGGGTTGGAGGGAGTGGGCAGGCGGAGTGTAGAGCTGGCCTCTGTGAGAAAAGACCACGGGTTTCCCCATGCTAGACACAGCCAATTCCAGCCATCTCCAAAATGGACCCACCACTGACTAAAGCTGAGCCCATCAGCCAAGCTGGTGGCCCCTCTGTGAAAGCATTTTTAAGAAATGGTAAAAAAAACTGCACAGCAGCTGTGCAAAAATGTGAGGGAAACAACTATGCAGACACCAATGTTAATGAGGAAGGAAGGGGAGGAGGTGGTCCCAGTGCTGGAGCAGGGATTCCCCTGCAGCCCATGGAGAAGACCATGGTGAGGCAGATTGTTCCCCTGCAGCCCATGGAGGACCCCACCTGGGAGCAGGTGATGTGCCCTGAAGGAAGTTGCAGCCCGTGGACAACCCATGTTAGAGCAGACTCCTGGCAAGGGCTGCAGCCTGTGTGGGACCCAGACTGGAACAATCTGTTCCTGAAAGACTGTACCCATGGAAAGGACTCATGGTCGAGCAGTTCTTGAAGAACTGCAGCCTTGTGAGAAGAACCCATGCTGGAGCTTGGTCCTCTATGAAGGACTGTGTCCTGTGGGAAGAACCCCACGCTGGAGCAGGGGAACAGTGGGAGGAGGAAGGAGAGGCAGAAACGAAATGTTGTGGGTTGACCACAACCCTCCATCCCCATCCCTCTTACACTGCTTAGGGTGTGAACTTGGCAGAAGAGTTGGGAATGAAGTTGATCCAGGGAAGAAAGGAGTGGTGTTGGAAGGTGTTTTTAGGTTTATCCTTGTTTCTCAAATCCTACTTTTTAATTGGCAATAAATTAAATTAATCTTCCCAAAACAGATTCTGTTTTGCTCATGATGATGATTAGTAAGTGATCTCCCTGTCTATATCTTGACATACAAGCTTTTTCATCTTAATTTCTCCCCTTGTCCTGTTTTGGAGGGGAGTGAGAGCAACTGGGTGGAGGTCTTCAGCAATCTGAAGGCTAAGGGGTGGTTAAACTGAAGTCACATTTTTTAACATTTCTAAACTGGAACCCAGTCAATTGGTATGTTTAATTGATGATCTTGTCAGGTTTGTTTCTGGCAGCATTTTGAAAAAATGAAGTACTGGGAATGAAACGGCACCAAGTCTTTTCACTAAGCAGCTAACTGCAGAAGAATCCCGCATCCTTGCTAGGAAAGGTCCACCAGCAAGCAGTCCTGGGACCTGCAGCTTCCAACTCATTTCATCCCACCAAGGTTTCCTGGGAATCTGTCAAAGGGTTTCCTGAAAACCTGTTCTTATTTTGGTAAAAGTTTCTGGAATTGAAAGTGCTTCAGGTTAAGCGTGTTTAGCTCAAGGAACCAACATTTTTCAGCATACATAATTTGTCAGAAATTTTTTTAACAACTTCATGTTTAACACCTTGCACATAGTGCTCAGTATTTGTGATGATATATGAAAAGACAAATGCACAGATGCAAAGCTATTCCATGTGAGGACCTGCCTTACACTAGAAACGCTAATGACAAAAAAATACTTTTTGCTTTTTTAAATTAGAGAAGTCATCAGGGACCTTCACTAACAAATGCCTTTAGTAACAAAATAACCTGAACTATAGAAGCATTTAGTTAAAACTACACTCACTGAGCTACCATCAAATTCTTTACTAAAGGCAGCGTACAATCCCTTGAAAATACTCCAGCCATAAAAATGTATGATTTTATAAATGATAGCTCTTTTTTACAATTCTTAATGCCATGGATAAAGATCAAAATGACTTTTTTTTTTTCTTTTTTTTTTCCTCCTTAGAATTAGTGCCAGAAAGGACAGAGGGACGATGCCATTAACCAATGAAGAAAACTCAGGATTAGGCGAAGCTAAAGTCTATTACATACTTTTAGGTAAGTTCAGAAGACAACTAAAATCAGAGAGTTTTTTAATTCAATTGAAAAATCTCCCAAGGGTTAATGATAAGCAAATGTTTCAGTATTTTATTGAACTGTGCCATTTTATTAGTGTTTTATCAGACTAGTATCTTACGGGTTTTATCATACTCCTGTTAGCTTCAGTGGATGAGGGCAAAACCTTCTGAGATAAATCCACTTCATCATTAATTGAGTTAGAACTAGATCCTACTGCAATTTTATGAGTGAGAACCATAAAAGCTGACCAGCACTGACCCTTGAAATTCAGGCCCTTTTCCAATCTTGTTCCATACCTGGTATATTTTGGATAGGATTTCCCACTGGAAGAAACTTTTCTGCCATACCAATAGTAATGTTATCATGCCATAAAAAAGCATTAGCTGAAGAATATTCCCACTGTCATTTGGTACCTCATAGATCTTTTGGTGGAGCATTTGGCAGTGGAGAGTGGTTTATGAATCACTCCAACTCTAGGTATGGCTCTCTGGTACTTTAAAATCACCTCTGCATCAGACACATTAAAGTAGAAGTAGATAATCAATCTTCAGAAAACCGAGAATTAACCAAGATAAAGCACTGCAGCATTTAGAGGCACACATATATACATACATATATATCTACCTAAAAGAAACAAGTACACTTTAGGTTGTCTATCTGTTTCACTTAGCTAACAAACTGTAACCATACTATGATTTAATGTCTGAAATCCATTCATATGGCAAGATCCACAGGCTGGATATGGTGGGATGCATCCGTCTCTATACGCCCATTCTCTTTTTGCAGGTTAAATTCAGGCTCAGACATTTGTCCTTCCTGCTCCACCACTCTCTGGTAGTTCATCACTTAATCAGAATGTCAGTTTGCAACATCATGCCTATAGGATTATTGACTTCCCCTCCTCAACCTGAGAAGTGTTAATGTCTCTGTCTAGACAATAAATAGAAAGTGTTAACATCACTCCCAATATTTAAGTTTGAGGAAATCACTGACTCCTTCTAAGATAAATACTTCTTCCTGACCAGGCTCGGCTTGTGGTAAACAAAATTTTGCTCATGTAAATATACAATTCATATAACAATACCTTGACAAACATACTTGGTAAAGTCATGTGTAAAGAAATTTTGTATGTAGTTCATCAGACTATGTTTGAGAATGAACACAGCAGGGAAAAAACTCTTTTAGGAGAGGTGACAGTCTGGGTATAAATGGTTGTAACTCCAGCTCTGAGGTATAACATGATCTTTAGGTTTTGTGTGATCCATAAACTTAAAGAATGAGTTAAAATATTATTTTCATGAGTACAGTAAGCCTGAACAATATAATTTCAGTCTGTTAGTGTCAATATAAGCTAATTTCTTAGACATCACTACCAGTAGTCTGAAGAGTACCGGTATGTAATCCCTTAGGAATATTTTCAGAGTTTTGTACTAGTTTACCTGAAATAAGGTTAATTTACTAGTGGTCCTTCATTGATATGTTCTATGCTTTAATGTCTTTTGCCCAAGCCTTCAGAATTTTGCTTGATATGACCTCCTCCTGATTTGAAATCTAGATTTCAGAAATATTAAAATTGCTATTTTAAAATCAGCTTTTTAATGAAAAACTTCAGATTTCTGCAGGTCGATGCATACTTAAGAAAACAGAAATAGGAAACAAAAATGGTCTAACTGATTATTTTCTTGTATGAATAACTCTTTAAAATTATAAATTGACATATATCAAATTTGCTATTTCATCCAGTGTGTTAAAAAGGGGGTGATGGGGTGGGGTGGGAATCAAAGCCTTAAGACTACAATTTACTCATAATCATGAACTTCTGAAGAAGGGGAAAAATCTTACCCGTGACTCCTTTGATAGTTTTAGAAAGCCAGCAGGGAGCTGGCAGCTGCAGAGGGCAAAACTACCCCTTCCATGACACGTGTCCCAGCACAAAGAGATTGAGTTTCACAGCATAAGAGGCAGCATTAGCAGCACACTGAACAAAGAACCAAGAACAAGAAAGTGGTCCCAATCCTGACACAGGTTTCATTTGTCAGGATTGACAGGTGACAGTGGGAAACCTGAACACCTCATGTCAGTGTCAAAGCACACAGACTGGGAGGGCTGCACAAGCTGAGTGGCTCTGAGCAGCGATCATTATTCACACGTGTAGGTGGGCACAGGCAGCTGCAGAAATATTGGCTTCATTTCTATGTTTTAGTCTGTGTGCCTGCCCTGCAAGGGTGACATTCACAGGAAGTTTCTGACAATGAAAAAATGAAAGTTTCTAAAGTGCTACGTAGACACAAAAATCACTACAATTTCTACAAAGCCTTCAGTGTCTGGGGGCTCAGACACTTCAAGGGCTCCAGCAGACTTCAGCATCATCTCTTGCAAAGCTTTTAAAAATGCCAGCAACCACCAAGTGCCTTCTCTGAAGCTGCAGTGGTGCAAGAGTCTTAGAGCAGAGAGCAGGAGGAAGAGCTGTCTGTCCTGACATCCATCGCGTGCCATTATTCTTGCTTTAGCTGCATCCCCAAGGCAGTGAATTGCAGCTCTGGATCCCACTTGTGACCTGAGCATGGAAGCAGATAAATTTATAAAAACAACCTCTTGGTCTTTTGTTATACATAACAGAAAAACAGCAACCCATTGTCCCTCTTTAATGTTTCTCTTAATCGCTATATTATGTAACATGAAAATAATGGTTCTCTGAAGTCTGTTTCAAACCCATGCAATTATAATTTTAAAAGTGTAATGCATTCATTTACAATACATTCTGTTAATGTTCTCTTTTTCAGTGTGTTACTACATTACTACAACAGAATGACTATCCAAATGAGAAGAGCTGTTGCCAAACACAGTAAGCTCAAGCTGGTCTCAATATAAAAAAATAATCTGAAGAGAAAAATATTAAAAATCTATAAATTCTGATATACATATATATATATATGTGAACTTGCACACAGAGACTAATGATTTGCTAAATAAAGAGTATTTATAATTTGGAAAAAAATATTTCTGAAAAAGTTTATTAAAGAGCAGACAGAAGTTAAATAGACTTTGGCATTTGTTTTAAAATTACAAACCTGTTTCAAGAATGTAATTGTTTTCTAATATAGTCAACATTGAATTTTGCATGTGACATTCTTTTAAAAAACTTGGAATCTGATCATAAATAGTTCCTGAATTTTGTCTGCAGAGATTAAGATTACCTAAAATTTCTAAATATTTACTGAAGAGCGCATGCATCAATTTGATTATAGCAGTATTAGAATCTATCACTGATTTTGCTTGAAAATATAAGCACAGTGCTACTTATAGTGGCAAGAAACACACACCACACACCCCTGCAATGAGCAGATGAATGGTCACTGCTTTGAAAACTTCATTGTTTAAAATCCTTTGTCAGGAATATATTCTGACCTAGATTGCTATACCATGAATTGCACAATATTACCACGATCATACTGAGATAATACTTCTGAAAATTGAGTCATTTGAGGAGGAACTACATGTAAAGAAATTAATTTAATCAAAAAGTTACTGCGGTCATTGCAGGGTTTTAGTGGCTCCTTTATGAAATAACAAGGGTGTTAACCAGTAAATACAGTTTTTCTATTGCAAAAAGCAGGTCACTGGCTTTGCAGTAACTTAATATTCAGGTCTTGGGACTTACCCAAAAATTTTCTGAAGTGGTCAACAGGTTTTTTAGTGGTACGTGTAAAAACCATAAGGCACACGGAGGGGTCAGGAGGACTTTTTTCTATAATAATGCTTCTTAATGTTTTACTTTGCTATAGCTTAATGATAAGGCTGCAGTGACACGGTTTAACTTTCTGTGCTATAAGTACCAAAACTCAGCAAGTATGTAGCAGAACTATGGGCCAGAAAGAGACAAACAGTGACTGATAGACCATGCAAGAACACAGAAGAATAACCTTACGAAGACTCTGGACCCTCCAGTATCAAGATTACACTCTTCTAATGAAGAACCTAGGTAGATAATACCTTTGTTGCAAACTCCCATGTGCTCAGCTCTTCTTGAGGAAGAAGAATACCACTGACCTTAGGGTGCAAAGGGATATCAGAATAGTGATCAAAAAAAAATATCACAGAAATAAATCATTAAAACTTAACTGCATTGTTAACGAGAATTTTTTGCTAGTAACTGGACAATTCGGTCTATGACTGTTGGTATCCTTGTAACTGAAATAACAACTAATTTGTTTAATATTGATTAAACTACTAATAAATTTGGGGTCTTCTTATGAGGTGTTTTTCTTTGTCCTCATAATCTATGTGAGATACAGTAATTGAAGTCTTTACAGGCTTTATAGCTTAGGAATTTCAGTAAAGAAACATTGTCATCAAGGCCTGGTTCAATGCCCACTGAAATTTCTGTAATGTAATTCAATGGGAGAGAAATTAGGTATTTTTTCACTGCAGTTAGTGGTGTCCTGAAAGCTGGTAATCAGTGCATTTGTCTGTTAAAAATCTCAGTTACCAAGACATGTAACGAAGTATTGCAAGTAAGGGTGATTATTATGACGTGCTGGATGTCCTGGCAATGCTGGCAGTTATGCTACCTTCCCAGCATTCAGAGCTTGTGTAACCACATTCTTGCAAATGACCAAGAAAGCCCACAATGAAATTGCTTTTCATTATTAAATGAGATTATTGTAATAACTGTTGGAACATTATAAAATTATTAAATTAAATTATTTTTCAATTTCATCAAACATTAAAAAAATGCTTGTAGTAAAAAGATGTTAAGTGGCTGAGAATACACTGTCTCCCATACTGAGTGGTTCAACTCGGAATGATAAGGTCAAGCACAAAGGCAAGAGCTACACAGAAAACGAGCACTTAATAGAAATGAGCACAAAAATCCTTGTTGATTTTGCCCTATGAAGCCAGTCAAATAAGGCAGAATATAAGGCTTAAAAGAAAAGGGAAACAAAATTAACAAATTCACAGAAAGATAATCTAAGGCTTTTACTGACATTACAGACCCTCTGTTCTACTATAAGTGTTCTGGTTTCTTTAGATAATTCCTAACTCATCATCTAAGGCTCAAGCCTTGTGTGCTCAGTGCAAGGAAAAAAACCCCAGAACAACAACAACAACAAAACCCAAACCCAACATGGAAAAAAAAGCAGAAAAATGTAACTTTAAATGAAATTAACAAATGACCCACTCTTTATGCTAGACAAGAACTGGGCAGTTCTTAGCATAACAATAAAGGCTGTTCTAACCTGCATTCAGCTGTTTACCTCCAAAGCTCCATTAAAGGCATTTTAATCACGTCTCATTGCCCTCAAGAACTCCTTTGCTGTGCACTTGAGTTGTAGCAGTCAAAGTCTTGCGCTGAAAAAAACCTGGGAAGAGAAAGAAGGTGTGATTACAGCAAGATGAAAATCTAGACAGAGGAGACAGTAGCAGGTATGCTAATTCAGGTAACAGTGAGTGTACATCAAGTAGTTTGCAACAATATTTTTCTTAAAAATTAATTAGATCATATCTCAGGAGACATGCAGTTCTGGAAGAAATTTAATGCAGGATAATGCTAAAAGAAATAATGGTTTAGAAAATTTATCAAAGTTATACCATCATTGATACTTTTTTCCAGCTGTATGCAGAGGACTGTATTTAAGCAGCAACATAAATATTAGGTTACTATTAATAGTGGTTAATGTTTTAAAAACAAATGATTCTTTCCAAATATATTACATCCCAGTAGAGTGCTGAAAAGTGGAATGTTATGAAACTGCAAGAGACAGCATGTCTTGTTCCAACACTGGTGAGAAAAAGAAATGTTATTCAATTACATGTCTTCTGTAAGAGCCTCCAGTGATAAATCAGGCACTGCTTATTAATCCACAGTAAGCAATATCATCTGGTTAGAAAAAAAAAAAAAGTGCTGTATAAAAAAAAAAGAAAAAAAAAAAAAAAGCAGAAGCAATTCTAGCTATATATGTGGAAGAGCTCCCTGGAAATTCTCTGTGCATGCATGCTGAGTGGAATCCAGCCAAAAAGGGAATTGTTTCCAGGACAAATGCACACAGGAGCACCACTGCTGGGATCAGTTTCCTGTTTTGCTGATTTATTCATGGGACTGTGAAAATAACTTGATCTGTGGTCTCTAGAGGAATGATTTTCTCATGGTGGCCCAAATTCCCTCCATGTTTTGGCTCTTGGTGGGAGTTCCACTCTGCCTACACAGCTGGTGCTCTGAGCTTTTGAAAACATTTTGCGCTTATGACAGAACCAAAGTGGTATCTTTCAAACTGTGTGCTCTGAGAGATGGTGACCAGGTCAAGGTTGTAAGCCCTGTACTTTCTGCAGTGTGCCCTTTAGTCTCAGTCTCAGTAAGACTGGGAGATCTGTCACTGTGTGCTTTGGCTCCCTCCTGGCCCATATGCTAGATGATACAAGTTTTTTATTTTTTTTCTTCCCCCACCCCCCTTACAATATTTGAAATCCATTCTTTGTCCTCAGGACCATTCCTGAATGAAATAGCCAGTTAAATTCTCTTACCCTTCAGATTAGGATGACCAAGTCCCATCTGTTAATTGGTAAGGACCAATAAAGATGTAAGAAAAGGAATACAAAAAGGCAACTTAAATAGTAGAGGGAATGGAGTTGCTGTCTTACAAAGAGAGACCAGATAAGTCTGTGGGGGGTGTGACTGAGATTTTACAAATCCTGAGAAGTGAGTATGAATATATAACTTGTTCACAACCTGTAAATAATGTAACTAGGGGACACTCATTGAAGCTGGTAACATACTAGGTTAAATCAGGTTTAACAGCTACTTTTTCACTCATTGGGTATTGAACTCCAGAATTCATTGGCACAGGATGATGTGAAGCCAGATAGTATCTGCAGATTCAAAAAAAAAAAAAAAAAAGAAGAAGAAGATCAGAACTGAATGACTAATAGGTCTCTAAACAAATATTAAAAGATATACCTTCCAATATTCCTAAAGTAATGACTGTGGATGCTAAAGACATTATTAAATGAATTGCCTAAAAAGAGCATCCAGATTTGTCTTCTTGTTTCATCTTATTTTGAATATTTTTGAAAGAGAGCATTGGGTGACATGGATCATCCTGAGCCAGCAGGGCACTTCTGATTTTCCCACATCATTGCTCAGACTCTGCTAGTTCCCATCTCACACTCAAAGAAAGGCTGAGAGATTGCCATCTGTCCTGGGCCAGACTGTACCAGATACCATTTAACAATTGGTCACTTTAGATGCAGAAATTCCAGAAAAATGCTCCCTGGCTATGTATAATTTAATAATACAGACATACTTAAATAAACAAGCATTTATGAGCTTGATGGAAGAATGTATATTCTGTATTTACTTTACATCACAGCCATTAACTAAAAACTTTACTTTTCTTGATTGTTAATGCAGTTCATAATGAAGATAACATATTACTTTAGAACAAATTTGCCTAACAAATATGGATTTCAATTATCTAATCCACTTGCTGTAAATTTTGTCTTCCAAAATTAGGTATATTGTTTAGTTTTTAAAAATGAATTATAACTATTTAAAGATTCACTTCCAGTATAACAAATTAGCAGAGGATATCAGCAGAATAACAGAAGAAAAGTTGCATTGATTATCCTACTGATGCTTGATAAAATCTTATTTTGCTTTGTTATTTTTGTAGATTGAAATACTTAAATTGAATTGATATTCTTTGTTTATTAAACAATGGAGCTAATAGCAATATAATTAATTACCGTATAGTGCTCTTCCTTGACAAATATTTCAACCCCACTACAATAATTCCCCAAGGTCTTTGATGTTGTCATTTAACTGCCTTGTCTTTAGCAGTCATCGAATTCATTTATACCACAAATAAAGGAATCCTGCAAGTTTATTTAATCCTCTAAATTCCCATCCCATTTCATTGCTCTAGGAAAATACACTCAAGTGTTAGAAGGTGTAGATTCAGACATTACCAGAAATGTCTTCATGCACATTGTCACTTTTCCTTTGGTACATGCACAGTCTTCCTCTATAAGTGCCCTTTAACACTCATGGAGATTCTGTATAAATGAAAAACAAATCTCATTTGTTGGCATTTTCCAAGATTGACTTCAAAGATGATAGGTTAAATAAAAAAAAAAAACAAACAAAACATTTAAGTCTCCTTAAAACTCAGGGAATATCACAAGGTGTTTTGGACAAAATTAAAAATCTTTTAGGCTATCTTAAATAGGACTCATCATTCCCCCAAATCCCATACACATATAGGTAAGTGTAGGATTTTCACGCAGTCTCTCTTTATACTGAAACACTAGATTCATTTGTATTGTTGTTTGTATATAATAGCATGCATATGGCTGGTATGTTCTCTGTATAGAAAAATCCCACCAAGAGGGATTTACTTTTCAGTGGAAAGCAGCAGAGTCAAATGGGCTGTAAAATGAAAGGACCAGAAGAAATACAATTAGATAGCAAGTAGCCTGGTGAGCACCTGTGGAGACACTATTTGTCCAGGCTGGATTAAAAGACTAGTTCAAGGAGGTCATCAAGTGTATAATACCGCTGTGGTAGAAATAAATAGAAAATTATGAAAGTAACCCTGAAACGACAGGAATCAGAGCACAAAGCATGTACATGGAGAATGAAAGTAGAGATAGATGTAGGCAGGGGCATCAATGTAAGTTCCAGGGTGAACATAAAATATTTGAGATGGCATGACATAGCCAGAAAGCTAGATGGAAGACAGTTGTAGGAGTAGGAGAGAAAGTAGTTGTTAGTGTGGCACATTGACGTACAGAAAAGAATGAAATTGGTTAGAGACAAGGAGTGCCAAGGTGAAAACCAACATATTCAAGTGGTAGCACAGGAAAGACAAGTGGGCTGTTGTTACCAGCTGCAGGTTGAGAGGTAGGGAGACAGGAGCTCCTGCCTTTCTTCCAGTGACAGTGTGCTTCTCTGCAGAGGTGAGATCTCTGTGCAGGACAGGGTACATCAAGGAAAGGAAAAGGGAGCAGACGCAAACAGACACAGAGCTTCAGTGAGGTGCAAACTAGTGGGCGTTGACTCAGTTTGAGCTGAAGAAGAGGCAACATGTGGCTAAGTAGCTTGAAAGACAAGAAGAGAACAATAGAAAAGAGAAAATTACAAAGGCAGGAATCAAAGTTCAGGGGAAAACTAAAATTTTGTTTTAAATTTTGGCTATGGAACTGTTACTGCTACTGGGAAATGTAGCCCTGCTGTGCTTGGGAGTGGCAGGATACACCATCCCCAAATAAACAATCAAAACATATCTGGGTAAAACAGAGCCACAACATCATGAATAAATTCAGGGAGAAAGTAATAAAAATGTAATGCCAGTGGTGTCTACATTGTGCGAGTTACAGTATGTGAAATGAGGAAGAGGACCAGTTACAGTATCTGAGACATGTGTGATGTTTTCAGGGCACCAAAACAGAAAAGGAGTGCCACTAACGTCTACATAATTGCATCGTTTAAGCACTTTATAGTTATTTTTAGGAAGATATAAAGCTTTAATTTGTGAAGGGTCATGCTGTGACAAAGAAATCAAGCTAGCAGCAGGAATGCCACTTTTATGCCATAGGTAGCTACCAGTCACACAATAGGTATCTAACAGGTACATGTCTGTCTACTCTGTCACACTGCTTTGAGCAGTCTACAAGTGAATTGATTTTTTTAGCCTTCCTCATTATTTTGTACTCCTGACAAGCTAACAGAAGAAAAAAAAAAAAAAAAAAATTCAATAAAGATTCTTGAATCTGCCTAGATTTCCAGTTTCACAGCAAACAATCTGTATCTGCTTGCCATTTCTTTCACCCTCTTTGTCTGTCTGTAGCTGAAATGAAGATAAGAATCCTAGTTTAAACAAAGTTTAGTGATTGCAGCATTGGCTGAAGATTTCAAGGCTACTCTACTTTGGTCCCATCATTGATTGCAAGGGTAAAAGCATCTTCTCCAGAAGTATGTTGAAAAGATATTTTTACATATATATTTTCCATGTATATAAATATATATGCTTTAACAACTTTGCTTTTCAGATAGCTTTTTCCTACCAAATTCTATCTTCACATGATTTTACCATTCCTGTCTGATAAGCAACTTTGCAGGTGTTGTAGCAAGAAAGTTATTTAATAAGGAAATAGCTCCTGAAGGCCTGATTCTGATTTCACACTTTGCTGCATAAATGAGGAGCATCTGCACTGAAATCAAAGTAAAACTAGTGTCAACTGTTATCAGCTGTGCAACCTGCAACTTAAATTTCAAAGCCGGTGGTGCCAACAAAGTTAAAGACCTCTACTTCAGCTGGCAGGTGCCACTTATTTCAGCTGTATTATCTGACTGACAAGGAATGAAGAGTAATTAACAGCAAAGAGAGTGACAAAACCTATTAGCTTTCATTATATAATATAAAGCTAATATTTTAATTTATTTCCTTTTCAGCAGGCTTCTTGTTTCAAGAGTTATTGAGTAAATACTCATTTGCAACAGTATATTCAGTCCAAATATCAGAGGAACAGGAAAGGTGTGAGATGAGATCTACCCCTCATTAATACTACCTGGTGCTGCCACGCTCAATGCCATACACCTGTAAAATCTTAAGGCTCTGCTCATTTCCATTAATGACATGTCTAGATTTATCTTCATTCTTCTGTTCCAGCAGGTCAGATTCAATTAGGTACTCAGCTAGTTCACACATCAATTGAGCTATTTATCTCTGCAACTATATCTTGGCATATATACCTATATATTGGCTTCCTCCTGGAGTCTTTCCCTACGTATCAATGCCTCTCTTCTCTGCTCCCTGAGGTACGAGGTCAAAATCCTTTTTCATTTATGAGAATCCTCTGTGTAAATTCAGACAACATTACCCTATTAACAGAGGATTCCTGCCCAAAATGTTTATTCCTTTCCATCAGCTTGGAACTGTTCTATCACTACAGTTGGCTTTTCATTCAGTTTGGAATTGCCATCTGCTCTGTCAGGTAAGCTGATGTATTTAAAAACCATTTCTGAACATTTCAGATCCAGATTTCTCAGGTTTGCATTGACTTCCATTTCTTATCACTGTATTGAAAACATCATTGGTCTCAGTATGTTGCCCTGATCAGGGCATTTATGAGGAAGACAAAATACAAGGCTTAATTTCTCCACAGTAAAATGTTCTGTATTTACCCAGGCCCAATTCCAGACATATTAACTGGGGAAAATACTAAATGTATTATACTTATGTTTGAGAAAGCATTATAGTTACATGGCTATTTATTTCAAAGTAACATTGACACAAGTATCTGTATGCCCAGCAGCTTTCACACTGTGTTTTGCCTGGTAGCAGAAATTACTATTTGCTAGACATGACTACTGTGGTACACCTGTATTTCACTAGGTTTCTGTAAACTGAACATCAGCACCTAAAATGACTGCTAACCGGAGACCAAAACAAGACAGTTTGTGATTGCCTGGTCCTATAACCATTCCTATATGGGAAGCCCTATTCAACTATAATATGCCCTCAGTGAGCATGTGGAGGGGTCTTGGATCTCTTTATGTTTCACACCTCATCTTCCCATCAGAGGAAGCTTGAAATGAAGATTCTCCTCTGATTTTTTTGTCACTAATGGCTAGGCAAGGCCACAGGCAGGTCATCCAGTGATGCTCCATGAACTGCAGGGAGATAAAAAATCAACTGCCAGGATGAAACAGACCAAAAAAGACCAAAGCTACATAAAACTCAGGAGCATTATTCTAATACCGCTGTCTCCTGTCTGTATTATGGTGATCAGGTGATTGATTTGTCCTGAGACACTATCAGCTGCATCTGATTGCAGGCAGTGCTGAGATCACCAAAATTGCTCCAGCAATTAATATGACTTTTACAAAGAGATGGTTTAATATGAAGCCCTAGGAATCTTTACCACAGAAGAACCTTATTTATCAGTGAGGTACATGCCCCATTTTCTCTGAAGAACTCTTTAAAATATAAGAATTTTTTGTAGTACCTTCCTAAATTAAATTATATTATAAACAATTTATATACTCTTTCCCTGCACGTTTTCATGTGCAGTGGCTCAAAGACTCTTGATTGGTTATTTAACTATCTTCATGGCCTACACTGAAAAAATGTGACAAAAGCCGTCACTAACAGACAAAAATTAATAAGGAGCATTACAAATATATTCATAAATATTTCTATGCGTATACAAAGCACTATTTGATGTCAGAGAATGTCTTATAGCAAACTTTCAAATAAAGATCATGAATAAGAGCATTCTGTTACTCAAATTCTTATTTAATGATACTGAAAGACAAGGGCTAAAAATAAACATGCTTTGAACAACATCAGATTGTTTTTCAATAAATGAAAAAGTGACTTATAGTTGACAAAATATTCATCTTTCCTATCAATTTTTACTGCTATTAGAATGACATTATTTTTTTCTCTTGCAACAACTGAAAAATAAGAGATGGTTTTATACACAGTGTAAAGCCACATGTTGATAATCTTTATTAGCATTATTTTTTATGTAGTATTTACATTTATTTAAAATAATAGTATATTGATGCATTGGTAGTTGACAATCTTTTCTGAGGTGTAGTGAGATCATTCTTCAATCAGAAGAATGAAGATGCTGAAAGACTCGGGAGCTGCATTATGTGAGCACAAAAGGAGAAAAATTCCAGGAGTTACTCAGTGCTTTTTGTTTTCGAGAAAGACTGAATTGAATAAAAGGGCATGGATCTCCAGCTACTGAACTTACTCATAGCGGAACTTCATTAGCTGAAAGGGTATGAAGAAAGAGGTCATAAAAGTCACCTCCTTATAAAAGTTAAATTTGCCTGCTCTGTAAATTATCTATTATGTTGAATACTTCATAACACCAACAATCCTGTAGGAAATATCTTACTCTGCAGAATGAATTCCTGTGAATATCTGTAAGCTCCTGCATAAGTCATCCCTTCTGTATAAGCTGTCTGAAATATAGTGAGTTCAGGACACTGCCAAATTAGTCATTTCCATACGTGTTTTACAGACTGCAACATAATACCATTGCATAGATACATCATATGACTTTGATTCTTAAAGTAGAATTTTATTTTAGCATTTGAAAGCTGATATTGTGATCATTGCTTCATCAGCTTGGGACAATAGAAATATTATAGGCAGAAGCATCTCATTCATATGCTACATTTCAGAAACAGAACCATGCGGAAGCCACCACATGAATGCCACATAAGTATGAAGAAAGCAATTTGTAAGCAGGAGATGATAAACACTTTTAGTATAGTAAAAGACTTGACTGAGACAATTTCTTTTCTGCTGATGTCAATTTTCAATACCAGAGATACAAAAAAATTGGCAGTGTTACTGTCAATATTCAGCAGGTAAGGACAACATACTCATATCACTCAAAGACTCACAGTGTAGTATCAGTTCTAGATAGAACAGGAAATTAATAAATAAAGAAAGGACTAAAGAGATTTTATGGAAAATAAACCTTGACAAATAAATCTGACTACATGGTTGACAGTTATTAGTTTGTCTGAAAAAGAAAATGAAAACAGACATTTGAAAAAAGTCTTAGTAAAGCATGACATTATGATACGGAATTGGCACTATATGCTATATATAAGATAGATTGTATGATCTCCAATATAACTATTAATGACACATGCATATCTATTTCAAAAGGGAGATTTTCAGAAGGACTGTTTTAGTCTTGATTCTACCCAATATTGTGATCAGTGACATGGAAGCTAATATAAAAATTGCTGCTGACATACAGATGGTGAAGACTTGTATAATGATAAAAAAGGATGAATACAATGCTATTATGTTTGTATAAGTATTTTGGAAATCTGAATCTTTTCACAAACAGAATCCATTCACACAGATTCATTTTAGCATCACTATCTGTGAGTGTCTTAGGCACAAGAAAGAAAAAAGAAATGCACATATCCATACATATGTGTACATAAACATAAGTGCGGTTTATACCAGGTTCCTGAGTCTACTTGTGATTAATTGAAGGTATCAGACAGCATTAGAGCTACTCTGACTTTATATGGGGAGAACTTGGTATGTATATAACTCACGATCCTTTTAATCATGTCCACAGCTTTACTAATTTTATTCTGATTCATCACTGATTCAGCTACATTCTCACTCTCAGGAATTGAGTTATTCATTGCTTATAGGCAGCACATGGAAGGGTTCTTTTGTATGGTATGGTCTGAACTGGCCACACACATCATTTTAGGAAGAAGCAAATAAAAGTGCATAATAACATCAAAACATGATAACAATAAAAAAGAAAATATACTAAATTGCTTTAGCAAAAGCCACTATAAGGAAACCTACAGAAAAAAAAATAATGTTGCATTCTGGATCTCCCTTTTTAAAATAAACAGCTGCTGAGAGACCTGATCTGCCACTCCAAAAAAACAGGCCTTCTAGATATTCATCTTCACAACTCTGAAAATCTTAGTGGACAAACTGATATTTGGGCTTTGCCATCTACTGAAAATCCATTTTCAAAAGTTGAATCAAAGGCTTCTCTTACACTAGTAGTGTATGTAATTTCTGGTTCATAAATCTTAACTTGGACTGGACCATGTGAAGAATGGGAGTCTTCTAAAACTGAAGCAAATGCCATTTTTCTAGTTGTCACAAAACTGTATACATATAGCTGGTACAGAGAAGAATATGATCAACATAAGCAGTCCAGTATGAAAGTGTATCACTTGAAAAAATAAACATGAAGAAGCCCTCCTCCAGTGGGAGATAACTTTGTGTTTCTCTGTTCCAGTTTTGACTGGACAGAGTCAATTTTCTTCTGTACTAGCTGGTGCAGTGCTGTGGTTTGTGTTTCTTGTGAGAATAATGCTGACAACACACAGATTGTTTTGGTTGTTGCTGGGTGATGTTCATCCTAAGTCAAGGACTTTTCAGTTTCTCAGGGCCTGCCAGTGAGGGGATTGGGGGAGCACGGGAATGGGGAGGGGACACAGCCAGGACAGGTGACCCAAGCTAGCTAAAGAGGTATTCTATACCATACAATGTCACGCTGAGTATATAAACTGGGGGCAGTTAGCCAGGGGGACGGGATCGCTGTTCAGGCACTAAATTGGCATTGGTCACCAGGTGGTGAGCAATTGTATTGTGCACCACTTGTTTGGTTTCTTTTCCTTGAGTTTTATTTCTCTTTGTCTTTTTGTTATTTCCCTTTCCATTACAATTATTACTACTAGTAGTATTGTTATTATAAATAAGTTTACCTTATTTCAATTATTAATTATCTCAGCCCACAGGTATTACTTTTTTTTTTTTTTTTCTAATTCCAGGAATGAGGGACAGAAAGTGAGCAGCTACATGGTACTTAGTTGCTGACTGGAGTTAAACCACGACATCCTTTTATCAAAACATACAGCTCTTTCTCACATTTCATTTTATGAAAAATCGACACTGACTGAACAAAGTAGGTAAGTACCTTCCCATCCTTAGCACTTGAATTGTTAGGTTTGCAAGGCTAGGTATGCTTTAATGTCTTTCAGGCCAACAGTCAACAAAACTCTTTTCAGCATATAAAATAGGTGCCTCATCTCTGTAAATTTCGGATTTTACACTAGTAGATGTATATTGGAAAATAACGCAAGAATTAGAACAGTCATACAGATCCACAGGTGAAGTTTCAGCTGCAAAAGCCCCTGAGCAATATTCTTATTTTTCATACAGACATGAACCCAATGCTCCACAGTAGTCCAGAACCTGTCTAAGCATAAAATTGTACAAAACAAGTGAAGCTGTTAGTTTAAGCAGGGGCTACTTACTGACATGAATTGTTCAGTTATGCTGATGCTAACTCAAATTAAGGAGCTGTAGTTCAAGTGACTCAAGCAAGATTTTCTAAAAACCTTATAGATCGACTGTGTCAAAAAGTCCAATGACAGGTGGACTGTACAGGATACAAATAAGAACATTGAGCAAATCAGCAAATGTACAAAGCCGTGTTTATGTGTGGTGTAGAAATGAAGCTTCAGTGAGTGACTTTTGAGGTCTAACAGCTGGTAAGCAGGCACTGGCTATTATTTCTCTACACTGATGTGGTGGTTTGCAACTTGCCAAACTGCCTGGAACTTAGTTTCCTTGGCTTGCTTTATACAAAATTCTGGTATTCAGTCAAGTTTTTGAGTGATGGAAGAACAAAGCTTTGGAGGAAAATCCAAGTTCCCAAGAGCGTATGGTAAGGTCAAATCTGCTGGTACCTTGTGGAATCAATTAAGAGACATATACACTTGATTCCAGGCAAGTCAGTGTCATTCCAAAGCTTGGTGTTCAGATCTCTACAGCATCATATGCTCTGGACTGCTTACAGAAAAGTCTGTATTGCTTCTAGACATGCTGCACTACTGGCAGGGACCTCTACACCTTCTAAACATATGTTCAAGTCTGAAATGGAATGAGAAGAAGGGTGAAAGGGATACAGAGATTTTACCATCCGTTAGGGAACTTTCTATTATGTCAAAAACTACAACAAAGGGTTCTTCAGGTATGTAAACAAGAAACAAAACCAGAAGGAAAATATTAGCCCACTGTTACACAAGAGAGGCAAATTAGTCACCAAGAACACTGAAAAGGCCAAGGTTCTTAAAACTTTCTTTACTTCTGTCTTTATCACCACTGTTGGGCCCCTGGCCTTGGGAGAAAAAATCCAGTTTGATGCAACCACAGACCCACCATCAGTGAAGGATAGGTTGGTGTGTGAACTCTTACAGAAGCTTGAACCCTACAAACTGATGGGTCCTGACACCCAAGAGTGTTAAGAGAGCTGGCTGACACAGTTGTGAGGCTGTTTTCCACAGTCTTTGAGAAGTCGTGAAGATCAGGGGACATCCCAGAAGACTGGAAGAAGCCTGATGTCACCCCTGTCTACAAGAAGGGCTTAAAGGAGGATCCAGGAAGTTATAGGCCCACTAGTCTTCCTTCAGTCCCTGGGAAAGTTATGGAATGAATCCTCCTGGGGCTGTCACAAGTCAAATGAAGCATGTGATTGGAAAAGCCAGCACAGATTCCCTAAAGTAATAGGCTGGATAAATGTGTTAACAAGAACCTTATGAAGTTCAACAAAGACAAATATAAGGTGTTGCACGTGGGAAAACATAATACAGGAGTGAAGTAAAGGCTGGGATCTACCCTGCTGGAGAGAAGTTCTGTAGAAAGGGACTTGAAAGTTTCAAACTGAACAGGTAGTGTCAACACTTGAAATGGAACAGCGTGAGATTTGTTTTCCAAGTTCGCAAAGTCCAGCCCTTTAGGGAGGAATGACCCCAGCACATGCTGGGGGCTGACTGAGTGCCTGGAGAGTAGCTTGGCAGAGCAAGCCCCTGGGGGTCCTGGTAAGCACCGAGCTGAACATGAGCCAGCGATGCACATTTGCAGCAAAGAAGGACAGCAGCATCCTGGGGTTCATTAGGGGAGTGCTGCCAGCAGGCCAAAGGGGGAGATCCTGCCCCTCTCTTCAGCACTGGTGAGGCCCCACCTGGAGTGCTGTAGCTGATCCTGGGTTCCCCCGCACGAGAGAGGTACAGACATACTGGAGAGAGTCCAGTGAAGGTCCATGAAGATAGTTAAAGGAATAGAGCGTTTCTCCTGTGAGGGCAGGCTGAGAGAGCTGGGCCTGTTCTGCCTGGTGAAGAGGTTAATGAAATCAAGCCAAGCCTGATTTTAGTCTCCTGCATTTTTTTCTAAACCAAGGCAGGAATCATGTCAGTAGGAATCCTGTTTATAAAGGATTTGCAACAATGTTGGGTTACAGACTTAAAGAATTGGTGGTTGCTCTATGTTCCACAGCAATAGGAAGCCCATATCGGAAGACACAGAGAGGTTTGTGTTCATATATTCAATATGGAAATATGATGTTAGTATTTCAGCATTGGCAAATAATCTGGCTGATTGATAATAACTACAGCACAGAGGAAGAAGGATGAAAGGCAGAGATAACAGTAGATGTGAAACTAGCAGGTATTTTTCTACACAAAATTCAAAAGCAAAAATGTAAACTCAAAGCCAATATATATTTTGCATGACAAAAAAAGGTTTTAAGCTTTAATTTTATTTTTTTGTCTGTCAAAGTTTGTATGTATTGCTGTAATATTTCCACTTTGAGAATTTTCTTAGGTTGGAATTTTCAGAAAGACCTAAAGGCACATGAGATAAAGGTTAATTGGATTTCGATGTCCAGGCACTTTGAAAATCCTATTAGGTTCCTCTTTGTAATATTTAACAACCTTTGAAAAATATTTTCCTCCAAAGTGAAATGACAGGAAGTTAAAATGTAGAGCTGAGATGAATCTCATAGGCCTCCTGGCTGCAAACCCATCTTTAGCTCTCTGGTAGTCAAATTCCCGATGATCTATTGTGCTGGTTTTGGCTGAGTGTTGTGGTTTAACCCTAGTTAGTAACTATGAGCCATGCAGGTGCTTGCTCACTCCCCCGTCACCCAGGGGGGTGGGGAGAAGAATTGGAAAGGAAAGGAAAGTTCGAGGGTTGAGATAAGAACAATTTAATAATAGAAATAAAAAATAAAAACAAAAGAACAATAATAATAATAATAACTGTTATAATGAAAAGGAGCGAGAGTGGGAGAGGACAAAATCCAAAGGGAAGGGAGAAAAGAAAACAAGTGGCGGACAATACAACTGCTCACCACCCACTGATGGAGGCCCAGCCAGTCCCCAAGTAACAATCAGCAGACCGTGGCCAACTGCCTCAGTTTATATACCGAGCATGACATCCCATGGTATGGCATACCCCTCTGGCTAGTTCAGGTCACCTGTCCTGGCTGTATTCCCTGCGCATGCTCTGTGCCCCTCCAGCCCTCTTGCTGAAGGACCTGAGAAACTGAGAAGTCCTTGACTTAGTATAAACATTACCAGCAACAACCAAAACCATCTGTGTGCTGTCAACATTGTTCTCACATGAAATCTAGCTACTGCACTAGCTACTAAGAAGAAAAATAACTCTATCCCAGCTGAAATCAGGACAGTATTCAACCCTTATTCCAAATCATTTACATCATGATACATTTTCCAACACGCAATCACCTATTTTACTCCTGGGGGGTAAACAAGCAACTGGGTGGGGCTTACTTGCCAGCTGAGGTTAAACCATGACATAAAAATCGAGTAAAAGAGTCAGAAAATTAGGTGGTAAAACAATGCCTAATAGTCACCAACTTGGCACTCCACAGACATGTGTGTTTAATAACTTTATCTCTCTAGGGAGTACGATGGATTATACTAGGAAAAGAAATTTAGCCAAGGGTGTTAACAGACAAAGCAGGCAGGTTTTCCATACAGTTTTACTTGTATTGAACCTCCCAGCTTCTTGTGTTCAGGAAACTTATACCTTCTTTTCTGCTGAAGTACAGGGCTGGAGAGTGACAGTCAGGCTTTCTGCTTAGTGCGAGTGACATAAATGTAAGCCACAGTCCTGTCAGGTGATGGAGGGGAAGATGATAACACTCTCTGATCCAAGAGAACGTTCATAAACCTCAAGTACAAAGGTGTCTATTCTGTTCATGTATTCCTCTAAGCTGATGTTGAAGACTAGGCTTGTTGTAGCAAGTATTGCAATCTCAATAGTCCTTCACTACAGGAAAATAAAAAAAAAAGAAAAAAAAAAGAAAAAAAAAGAAAGAAAAAAGAATAACCAAAAGAAAAGCTGATTTAGATGTAGGGTAAATATATTTTCTGCATTAGAAAGAATATTTTTGAAGACCCAAGGACACACGTGAGAAAATGCAGCGCGTAAAGGAAAAGGAGTAGGAAGAATGAAGGCATATACTGTGTGAATGGAAGTATATGTGCTTTATCTCCTTGAAGAACAGGAAACATGGAACTAGGGTTCTTAATTAGGAAGTGTGAATCTTAACCACCTGTGAAATACCTGCAAAAAGAATGTTCCATTCAGTGTCATGATTATAAATGGCTGCTTTTAAATTCTGAACTTAATGTGTGTTAGGAAAGGGGAATGGTGCAATCTGTGTAACAGAACACCCTGTAATGGGAGGGCAAGTTACAGGCAGCTTCCAATGAACGGAACAGCTGATGTTAACCCATCATTCAGCCCACTTTGCCTCGGCTGAAAAATAAACCCCAAAAAAGCAACAGCTGGACTCCATTATCTTAAAGGCTTTTTCCAACCAAAATGATTCTATGATTATTTATATTCATTAAGCTATAGGACTACAACCTATATAATGGCAGGAGCTTACGTGCCTTACCCTGACTCAGTGTCTTACCATCTCATTCTCTTTATTTTACATTGCTTGCCCAATTTTTAACTTCACTTGCTCTTCAACTGTTCTTCAGATCTTTGTAACTTGCTTTTCCTGGCATCCCCCCGGCCTCGTCACCCCCACCATATATCAAATATCTAAAGAGAAACTTTGTCTTAAAAACATAAAAATCTCCACCTTAATAAAAAAAATTATTTTCAGGAACAAATCATCTGCTCAACTTGGCCACATATAGCACAGTATAAAAAGTAGCTAGCTGTTTATTTTTGCAAAATGAATTGTACCATGATTTTCAGCTACATTTACTGAGTCATTTTCATTGACTTCTGTAGAGTAACACCCATTTATGTCAACTGAAAATTTGCCCCATAATCTGTCTTCATTTCTACACTGGTTATCTATCTTCCTAATTTTAGTTTTTCTTGGGCATTGATGTGGAAATGTGGATGATAGATAATTTAAATCATAATGTATCCATGCAAACTGAGCAGTGGAGCTGCTCAGTTATTGGCTGTAAAAGAGCTAATCCTGCAACAAACTCTACTGAAAATCAAGGGAAGAGAAGGCTTTCATTCCTAATTTGATTTATACAACATTCACTTTTCATGAAAAAGATTGCAGTAAAATAATTTTGGGATAGAGTCATAAGGTTATCACATTTATGGATTATCAAGCAATTTAAATCCCAAAGGTTCACATATCTCTGGTGGATAACTGACAATTCTATTTTGCACTTTCTACATCAATATTGAAAAGCAAAAAAAAAAAGAAAAAAAAGCAATGAAACCACAAAGTGAATTAGCTTTCCAAAGAAATCTTTGAAATTTGTTTTTTAATCAACAGAGATCTCATATGATATTGATTAATCTTGAATTCAGTACAATTGCTATTGCACATTTGATAAATATAAATTTGATTTAAGGTATTTCTGAATAGAAATATATATTACCTGGATGAAAATGTTTATGTGCCTTTTGGTATTGACACACTTTGGCAAATCTGTTTTGCTAACTAGCATAAATGTCTGCCTTCTGGCCATGATGTTTTCTTCCTGCTTTCCCTCAGAAGGAGCTTCTACCTCCTTTATCATGTGTGTATATATATATATCTATCTCATGTATATACACACACATATATATTAGATGTGTATTACATACATGTATAAGTACATATGCACTTGCATAAAAATACATATATTGTTGGGTTCATATGTATGTGTGTATATATACACAGAGACATAGAAGCTTCTCTCAAACCTAAGGTGTTGGTAATACAGAACAACGAAAAGTGGTCGAGGTATAGCATGAGATCATGAGAGGTAGCAAACAAGAGATATTAAGTGGTTTAATGATCCTGCCTTCTTTTTCCATAACACCCTTGCCTTCCCTCCTGATATTTCTATAAAGTTTGATAAGAACAAGTGCTTAGTGCACATAAACCCTACAAAATAGTAGAGACTCATTGTAGAATATAAATAAAAAATTAGAGAGTACTTAGATCATATATGTTTTCAAATTATTTTGTGGTACATAGGACAAGCACAGAACCACCAGCAAGGGGAAAAAATGGAGGAATCATTCAGCTTAGCCTCAGTTCCTGGAAATTATCCTCAGACAAGCTATTTGTTAGCACCTGAAAAGCAACAGAAATCAATAACAGCTTACCTGGATGTGAAATATTCAATTTTATCAAACAAATAAAATTCCATCTTGACTTCTGTAAGTCTTTTGAGACTCTCTCAACATCTGGGATTTCACAAGAAAAGTTCTGGCAGCTAAAATTCAGTTCTTTTCTTTACTCTCATTATCTGGATAATAGAATATAGACTATGTTCAATAAGCTTGCAGGTAAAGTGAGCAGGAAATCAAAGAACACTAGAGGGCAAAGTTAATTTAGTTAGGCATGACTAATTCTACAGGAAAACGATAGGGGAAAAACAGTTATTGTAAGAGGTCTGTAAAAACCTCTTGGTTTAACAGTGTCAACATATCACATATTGTGGTACTTAGGTGGAAAGTCAACACGTCAAAATGTGCCATCATTCAGATGCATCGGCCAGAGCTCGAGCTCACCTGCAGTGCTGTTCTCAGGCACGAGCTGCCAGAAGGTACGGCACAATGGAAGTCCAGAAGTAAGTGATGCCAATAATCAGTTTCTTGAACCATAATCTGTGAGAAAAGGCTGAAAGAGAATCCTTTAAGGGAAGGAGTCTTTGGGTCAACATATAATGTACAAATATTTTAAAAGCTGTTAGGCATAGATTTTCTCCACATCTAGGCTGGAAAAGTAATACTCTTCATATGCAGAAAGAAAGATACAAGTTAAGCATTAGGAAATGCTGTCAAAAGAAAAAAAATAAACTCTGGAGAAGACTATCTAAGGTCATTGTGAATTTATTAAAGGTTGCAGGAAAGGTTAGTATGACTAGAGAATGTCTATTTTTTCAACTGTATAGGCACTTCAATAAACAATTTTTAATTTCTCAGAAAAATAACCTACACTTATGTCTTGATATAATTTCAAGTGAGTTTTCATTTTCCCTTACGTGGAAGATGTTGCTGCCTTATCAGCAGAGCTGCTGTGGTGTTGATTTCCTAAATGTAGCAGAAGTGTAGGAATTTTCACTGAGCTAAAATCTCAATTTATTTCAACCTTACCTAACTAAAGAAAAAAAGTGGCATAGAATTCCTCTGTAGCCCTGGAGTATTACAGTGACAAATCCAGTCCTAAATACACCCCAAATAAATGAAGTATGATTTATCAAATACTTTACTGAGTTGTCGCCTTTTTTTTTTTTAGTTGGGTTTTTTTGGTTTGGTTTTTGGGTATTTTTTTTGGGTGGTGGTGGTTTTTTTTTTAGTTTTTTTACATAACCTGGTGCTTTTCTTTGTTTAACCTTATGTAAATACTAATTATTTTCCAGCTGGTGAACAGCTAGGACATTGTGTTGTAATAAATGTGATGGATCAATTTAACATTTCATAATTCTATCTTATTTTCAAGTTAACATTGCTGTACAGGATCTGTAACATTCTTTATTAACAATGTTTTAATACCATATTTAATATTTTGCACTTTAAAGATAAAGGCAGTAGGTATTAGGCAGATATAATGACAAATCAGAAATTCCCTGCATTAGTTCGTATTTTTTTCTTACTAGAGCATATGCTTTAATGACAATACCACTGGATCTTGTGTAATACTAATGCTATGATGAGTACAAAAAATGTTAGTTTACATTCATTCCCTTCACACTACAATGTTTTCCTGGCTGAAGAAAATAAAAAGGTTTCTTGTTTGTTAAAAATATTGACTCACTGAAGTACAAAAACAAGCCCAAAACCCTCAGAATGGACAGAATAAGTGTGAAGCCCTCAAATCTAATCTTTTTGGTTTTTCATGCACAACTTTTCTAGAAGACCCAGACCATATATTACCAATGGATTGGTACATGAAATAATTATAAAATGAGATGAACTCAGGGTTCCCAGTATATAAAGGAATGTCAGATTATCTATGCTATTCTGTCTTTAATAAATAACTGTTTAAATGATGGTTCACAGATTCCAAGTACCTTTCTTACTGGGTTGGTCATAGACCAGCACCTCCTGCTGCAAAGAAATCTCTCTCTACCACTATCCACTGTATGAAGGGACATTATACAGCAGATAGAACCAGGACCTTCCTAGAAGTGCAGAATGAAAGGATGTGGTGCACCAGTCACAAGTAGCAACAAAGGGAATTTGCAGCAAGGGAAATTGCAGCTGGGCGTGAGGAAGCAGTTCTTCGCCATGAGAGCAGTGAAGCCCTGAAGCAGGTTGCTCAGAGAAGCTTTGGGATATCCATCCCTGCATGCTTCCAAAACTCAACTGGATGAGGCCCATGACAAAATGATTTCGTTTTGAAGTTAGCATTGCTTTGAAAAATCACCTGCAGAATCCCTCCCAGATGTGTTTTTCCTATGATTTTATGCACTGTTTTTCATTTGGGGCACCAAAATTCAGTTTTAACAAGCCAAGAAGCTGTGTTAATTTGTTAAAAATCTTTATATTTCTCTTACAGTAGAACAACCAAGATTTTCATGTTCATTATTTGTATTACTATTAGTACTGGTGTATTTCCTTTTGCTATACCCAACTGTGTGAGCAAGTACCTAAGAAATAACTGGTGCTTTCATTTTGAGAGTGAAAAATCTGCACAGCCGGCTACCACAATATCTAAACAGTCATAAAAACAAACAAGAAAACAAAAAGGCTGTCTGGAGTTCTGACAAAGTTGTGTTCATTTTTACAAGGCCTCCTTATGGCATGGAGTGGTAGAGAATTTTAAGTTAAAAAAAGACTGTGGGAAGGTATATAGGTGGTGTTTTTTAACACAGTATCAAAAGATATTCTGAAAGAAAATATATACAGGTATTCTGTGTTTTATAACAGCAGTATGTTAGAAACTCTAGAATGAAATGTGCTGCATGCGACAATTAGTCCAGTCTCCTGTGATTGTAAGCAATGCATTGGTTAATATCTCATAATGCTTCCAGTCTCTATCAAAAAAATGTTTTGTTTGGGTTTGCTGGGGGTGGGTTTTTTTGTTTCCATTTAATTACCTGTCCTCAGAACCCACACTGAAAGATTTCTTGGACTGCAAAATACATTACAGCCACAGATGAGTTAAAACATGATATTGATCTTAATCTCTGCTTGATGTTACTCTATGAAAATCAATGGAGGGATGAATTTTCGCAGTCTCTCCACTCATTAAAGACTAAGGGACAAACCATTAGCCCAAGGCAGTGGGTAGAATTCATGGAATCTTATATCAATATTATGATTATGATACTAGAGCACCACAGAAAAAGCAGATTAAAATTTGATTTAAAATATTGTGGGGAGTCATTACGAGGAGGAATTTGCCAATATGATCAAGGTCTGTAGTACTAAGCCTGTAACCTGCAGCATTATATAGTAGTCAGATTAGCCTTTGAACAGCAGCCTTTATGCTCTGAAATGCTACATTGTTGAGAGGTTTAAAAAAACCCACAAAAACACAAACAGATTATTTTATCCTCAAGCACATGGTATATAAAACATTTATATAATCTAATCCCCAAGAGTCTAAATACTGGCCAGCTTCCTTGGTCCAGTTGAAGTATAGATTAAAAAGATGGTCTCTAACTGTAGAGAATTTCCAGTGTGAGCAGAAAATACATGCCTAGTGGGATGGAAAAGAGCAACAAGAATAAGATTCAGTAACTAAGATGCCCATATTTAGATTTCTATCTTTACATGGCTACAGATACATCATGTGTATTGGGACTCATCCAGAATTCAATAACATAAACAGAAGCATCTAGTGTACTATCTAGTTCATTTTATCAGTGGAGTATTTTCCCCTGGGCTCCAGTTGCTGTTCTAGAATGGCATGGATCTCCTATAAATCGTGTCTTATCTACAGCTCTGTACACATATCCTGAATATCCTGAAATGGCACAGAACACCAGTGCTTAAACAACTGATTCATGAACAAAATTACTATTCTAGAGTGCTATAAATTTCTTTCTAGGTTCTACTGACTTTATTGATGAATATTATATTCAGTTGTCCTAATACAGATACCTAATTTCAGTGAGACACCATAGGGCTTTCAAGACATCTTCATGGGGCTATCAGACATGGCATATGAGAGTTTATGGGTTTCCTGTATGACACTGGAGTGACACCTGGAAGTCAGGCACCACATCTGAAATTGCACTGGATCCCTGTTTTCAGACCACTGTAATGCTCTCCATTGGCAATAATGGGAGATAAATGTCTATAGATAACACACACATGGACACCTACACACAACTGTCTAACTTTGAGCTGATTTTTCCCCAGGGTGTTTGATTTAGTTGCCTTGCACTATCTGAGGAACCCTAGCATACAAGACATTTAGAATGGAATAGAATAGGAGTAGACCAGAATATTGAGTTTGAATAGACCTATAGCAGTCATAGAGTCCAACTGCCTGACCTTTTCAGGGCTGACCAAAAGTTACCACATGTTACTAAGGGTATCATCCAAATGCCTCTTAAACACTGCAGGCTTGGGGCATTGGCCACCTCTCTAGGAAACCTATTCCAGTGTTTGACCACCCTTTCTATAAAGAAATGCTTCCTAATGCCCAGTCTAATCCTGCCCAGATGCAGCTTTGAACCATTCCCACACATCTTGTCACTGGATACCAGGGAGAAGAGTTCAGCACCTCCCTCTCCACTTCCCCTCCTCAGGAAGCTGTGGAGAGCAATAAGGTCACCCCTCAGCCTCCTTCTCTCCAAACTAGATGAGCCCAAAGTCCTTAGCTGCTCCCCACAGGATATGCCTTCCAGTCCTTTTACCAGCTTTGTTGCTCTCCTCTGGACACATTCAAGTACCTTAAGACCCTTCTTAAATTGTGGGGCCCAGAACTGCACAGGGTACTCAAGGTGATGCCACACCACTGCTGAACACGACAAGATAATCACCTCCTTTGACTGGCTGTGTTTGATGCGCCCCAGGATGGGGTTTGCCCTCTGGCTGCCAGGGCACACAGCTGACTCGCACTGAGCCTGCTGTGAACCAGCACCCCCAGATCCCTTTCTGCAGGGCTGCTTTCCAGCCACTCCTCTCCCAGTTTATTTTTGTGCCTGATATTACTCCGTCTCAGGTACAGAATTTGGCACTTGCACTTTATTATGTTTATTACCACTGACAATTGCCTAATGCTCCATTCTATCTAGATCCCTCTGCAAGGCATTTTGTCCCTCAAGAGAGTCAATAGCACCTCCTCCCAGTTTGGTATTGTCAGCAAACTTACTAATGGAGCAATCAACACCTATATCCAGCACTTCAGGGTCATTTGCCGTTGCTATTCCTGGAAAACATTTGCTGTTGCAGACTAGGGCAATGCAGACAGGATATTGGCATAAAAGGAGTGAGGTTTAACAGCATTGTCTTGTCAGCAAGATAGGATGCCAGTTTTCCACAAATTTTTGTTCTTTTATCCTGGTAAACCATGCATGTTTAGTGTGGTGTTGTGATAGGCTGACCTCAGCCATCAGCTAAGCACCACACAGCTCCTCACTGAGGGAATGCCCTCATCCCTGTGGGACAGGGAAAACAATAGAAAAAAACTGAAGCACAAACACCTCCATAGGTCAAATTAAATATAGTTTAATAAGCAAAGGAGGAATAATAATTAAAAAAAAAAATCATCCAAGTGATGTGATGGCAATCCCACCTCCCTCAAGGAGATTGATGCCAAGCCAGGCTCCCAGGAATGGCTACCTTTACAATAACACTCCTTCTCTCACTTCTTATTGCTTAACATGATGTTATATAGCATGGAATATCCTTCTACTAAGTTCTTGTGTACCCCCCAGTCTACTCATTACAGGGGCAAAGGGGGAAAAAGATAAAACTCATTAGTCACTATAAAACCTGAGGCATTCAGCTTACTCATCAGTGGTGCTTTAGGTGAGATATAGTTGCATGGAATTAGCCAAGAGAAACTGAAAACAACTCAATTGGGTTCAGAGATGTAACATGGGTGAGTGAGACCCATCAGCGAGACCTGAACACTTCTGGAAACTATAGTTGGAGGCCAGTCTGGACACTCTGCAACACTTAAAATTACCTTAGGACTCATTTCAGCTGAGTTAATAGGTATCCAGTGCTGTTTGATATGCTTAGGGTTACCCAAGACACCCCCAGCGACCTGAAGATTTCATACAAGGCTTCCAAGGGACCTGCACCCTTCTAGGCAGGCAGCTGGAAGCCAGACAGGAAGCCCGAAGGCATTTAAGACATCATTATTGTCTTAGGCATTTGTATCAAAACTACACTTCATATTGAATCCTGCCACTTGCATCCATCCAAGACTGCATCTTTTCATGGGTCACAAATAAAGAATGATATGTGATGAATTAAGTTTTTGTGATAACCTCATAGTTCTCATAGTTTTCTCCTTGTCTACATTTTCTCAAAAAAGCTTAAATAATCTCTCTTTTTTTTTTTTTTTTTTTTTTTTCTGTTCTAACAAAACTTTTCTTATGTCACTGCTGGAAATAAGGACTTGTTTTCTCTAGTGCAGTCAATATGGTCTTTTTGCCAAGACCTGTAATTTAGGCTTTGACTGAACTTCTTAGCTCTTTGAGGATTAAAAGCCTGGAAAAAGCTTAGATCAGTAAACAGGAGGAGAAGATAAAACTGCTGTTCAGTTAAAAATTCATGTATTTGTTCAGTGTTCACTGTTTGAAATATCTGTATAGTCCTATAATCAAAGTGAAGTTTCTTTATGTAGACAGCTGCAGGGATTACACCATTCAGGATCTGATCTTCAGAGAAAAAGTACGAGCTTATTTCTGAGTACTGCCTGAGCCCCAATAATTGATATCCAAGATGCTTCCAAGTCAAGACTATAATTTCATCCATTGTGCAAGACACTAACAAATCTTCACCTTTCCCGAGTATTAGCCTAAATGTTCATAATACCAGATTTATATGAAAAATGGAAGATAGCTTTACATACAATCCCTGCACTTAGGCATTTTTTTAACACAATTCTACCTTAAGTAAATGGAATATAAAAGGCTAGAAAAGACAGCCTAGAATTTGAGGATTTTGCTTTGGGTTTTTTGGGGTTTTTTTTTGTTTGTTTTTTTGGGTTTTTTTAGCAGGGATTGAAAAGTCAGCCACATCTCACCTCCAGAACATCCATCCATGAAGTAGATTTCAGTAAGATATTTGTGATTTACTAAGGAATGATGAGCAGTTTGGAATCTTATGCAAGTGACACTAATCACTGCAGCAGTGCTGCAGCAGAGAAGTAATGTGAGCTACGTAATGGCTGTTTGTAAACTTCCAGCTATCAAAAGCTTCTCTGGCTAACTTTTGAAGTGAACTTAATTATTAATATTAAAAAAATATTAAACTTCAGTCTATGATTTAACCTTCAAAACCAGAATGAAATTAAGAATCCAAAGTTCTTTATATGTAGAGGAATGAAGCTGGGTTAATTAGCATTGATAATATATAACTGTGGGTTGGCTTCAGGGGCAGCGAGTTGGCAGATGTAGATAAGATGCAGCTGAGGCTGATTAAGTGGTTGAGAGCCAATGAAGAGAGAGCAGCTGAGGAAGAAGTAGAGAGAGGGAAGAAGAAACAGAAGAGCGAGCCCTGGGTGAGGAGAGACTAGGAGAAGGCAGCAGAGGGACTGGCATGAAGAGTTTATTGGTATGAGATGGTAAAAGACCTTGTTGCAGCTTGATAGTTTGGAGAGTGCTGTGACAATTATACATCATAATTAGTTTACTTAGAAGGTATTTATATTTCATGTGATATTAGTCTCTTTTCAATAGCTCCTGACCATGATTTCTGACAATATCCTGCAATATTCTTGTGTTACAGACATTTAGTAAGAAAACACTTTTTATACTGCAGAAGAATATTCTTGATTGTGTAGTTTGCAGTTGTCTTGAATTACACCACCTGCAAGAGGAATCCAAGGTGGAAACAAATATCAAGAATTCTGATAGTGAAATCTAATTTCTCAATCAATTGGCTTAATAATTCAGTGGTTTTTACTTGTATCTGTTGTATCCAATTTAATATTAATTTTGTGATGAAATTCAGGAGAAACAAGGAAAATGCTTGCATACACACAAGCAAGATAAGTCTGTTTAGCACTGTTGACACATGACTAACTTTCCTGGCCAAAAGCACAGTATCTATTTTATAATTTATTTATTTATTTATTTATGGGGAAAAGTGCATGAGGGTATCTAGGCAAAACCAGCCTTTTCATCATTTTCATTTACTCTTTTGTTTATTACAAAATGTTTGAACCTCTGTATCATTACAAATCTACCTTAGAGCCTACTGCTGGCAATCTAGTTGTCAGAAACCAGCTTGTTAGAAAACATTTATAGGCACAAGTCGCTTCTCTCTTACTCAAAATTTCACAGAAGTGTGTTAGTCACGGTGAGACCTTTATCTGCAGGAAATTCTTGGAAAAACCAAAGTGTAAAGAAGAAAAACACAGGAATACACAGAGAAGGCAGCAAGGAAAATATGTAAATGCAAGTAACAGTGACTTATATCAGGAAGCAAATCACTTTTTCGCTTGGTTCAGAGCAGTGAGATGAACATGGAAATGTATAGTGCAACAAGAAAAAACAGTTTCAGATCCTCACTCCAAAACCACCAGAATAGTAAGCAAGACAATTACATAAACACCACCTGTAACCTGTTTGTTAAGGAAATCCTAGAGCAACACTTTTTCTGCAACAAAGCGTTTAAGCAAGGTTTTCAAATTGTGTTAGAGGTTTTGCCTTAATTAGGAGACTGTCATCTAATGTTTTCCTTTTGGAGGTGTTATTCAGTTTGTATAAATATCTGTAATTAAATACTTGTACATGAAGGCAAAAATACCATTTGTCATGAATAAGTACTCAAAGATTCTTTTTTCTGGAAGTATTACAATTTGGGGCCCTTGTGTTCAAGTCTTTCACATGTTTCTGGAACCTATAAAAAATTTAATACTAGTGGCAGTCACTGATTGTACACTATACTGTTGGATAGATCTCAGGCTATAACATTTAATCAACACATTAACGCATTCAGTCCTAGTACATTGTACTGCAGTACAATATATTTATTCCATATGAAAGTACTTCTCTGCTGTAAGAAGTCCTTATAAAACTTTCTTGTTCAACTAAGCAGACTGATTTTTTTTTTTTTTGGTTAATCTTTAATTAATAACGATATTAGATATTGGAAGTGCTAGATATTCTTTCAACCATTTGGGGGGGCGGGGGATGCAGCGGAGCGGTTTCATGAAATGTTTTAAGTAGTATAAGTAATACTATATACGAACTGGTGCATTTTAGAATACTGTAAGTTTACCTGTTCTCTTTCTTCCTCAATGCATGTCCTTCCTTTGTCTAATTGGTTTTTTTGTTGGGTTTTTTTTTTTCTGAAGTACTTAAACCTAAATGGTTTTTTTATAACGATTCCTAACAGACGATTACCTTTTAAGATCTGCCAGTGAGCAATCTTTTAATCCACTTCAGAAATTTTGTCATTGATATAATAGAGTACAAAGTTTTTAATCAGAACTGGTTTCAAAACCACAAGAAGAATCAAGTATGGGATAGTACTACCTGCCACTGCCAATGATTAGAATAAAAGTATTTTTATATTATAAATAAGAAAGATGTATTTAATATTAACATATGTTATATTTAAAGCAATTTTATGTATGACAGTATTACCCAAAAATATAGTTCCCACATAAAGATAACTACCACTTGTTTTACTATTTCTAACGATAGACATATGCTAAAATTATTTCAGGATACCCCTGACTGAAAAGGCAACTATCATTCACTACTGTAGCAGAAAAATACCTCTTTGCATCAAGAAAGAAAAGCAGCAACAGGTTTATTTGATTATTCTCCTGATGTTAGTTTATTTTGTTTATCACTGCTTTTGAGCAACATTCTTCTTTCAGGATAAACTATCACATTTTTTGTTATTTGAAACTTCAAGAGCAGTAACTTAATTTGGGTACACACTACCATCAGCAGTAACAAAAACAAAAGGCTTTGACCTCTTTTGTTTTTCTAAATGAGTTAATGCTTTCTATTAGTCTGTTAGCTGTGATATGAACATTTAAAAGTACTGGCATTAAATCACACATAAGGAGGAAGTATTATGTCTGTTAAATATTGCTGAACTATGGGTTTCGTTTAACAGCCTGCAGCCAAGCCAATGTGAACACTGCTTTTTACTTCAACAGCTCCTGTCTTTCAATAAGATCTTAAAATAGTAACAGATTAATAAAATGTTGAAGTTCTAGATGAAGACGATGCTCCCTGAAAAACAAATCTAAATCTTAGTGGTATGTCTTTCACTGTCTACAAGAAATGGGTACTAAATTTATCTAAACTGGTTGTCTTGTTTGTTTCCATAAGTACTTCATCTACTATAACTGGGGTTTAAGGTTTTGATTTTTATTAGTAAAGTAGTTATCACCACTGAATTTTTTTATAACACAGAAACAGCAGTAAACAGCCAACAGTGACAAGGAAAACTGCTGTTGTTTACTATAAATAATTGAGTAGTATGTGTGAGAAATTAATCTTTTGCCTACTCTAGACAAAAAAAAATTGCATCCAAAAATAAAAATGCACTGGATGGATGTCTCTGGTATCTAGTGATGTCCCTCACAGGCTGCAAATGCATTTCAGTTTATTTCTTCACCTGTATACACAGATGTGACCTATGATTAATGTTAGCACTGGGATTGTTTTGAATGCCACTTACCCGAGTAGTAAGAAAGCAAAGAGTATAGAAACACCTCTGTGTTATGCCTATTTAGTAGATGATCCTGCAGCATTCCAAGGCCCTTTCTTTCTCAGAAGCCTTCAAATGTAGACAAAATTAAAAATATTAACATAAAAGGTACATATTAATACAGTAATAAATCAAACTGAGGGATTCATAGCAATCCTATTATTATTTTTTTGTCTTTTCATTGCCTTTCATTCCTGGAGTTCTAGCTAATGGAGAGCTGTTCCTTGATTCAAAGCCCTGTATATTCCATGGAAAAATGCATGCTGGAAGCAAGGAGCTTTTGGTGGAGTCTTAAATTATTTTCTTCTTCCTTGGAAAAAAACAGTCCTGAGTTCATCTTCCTGATGCCCTGATAAATCACCTAGATTGCTTGCCATTCAAAAAGAAAGGAAAAAAACCCCACAGATGTGAAATACATTAACACTATTTTCAATGTATTTCAAATTCTCTACAGAAAATAAAAATCCTGTAGCACCCTGTGCTTTTTTTCTTTTCCAGAACAGTCCAATAGGCTGCTGTGGTTATGTCAAGAGGCTAAAAATACAAATGTTTTTAACCAGATATTTTCCCTGAGCTGTAGAACTTTTAAGTGGCAAAGAGATAGAGCAATGGTGGAAGGTGTTGCTATATCATATACATCCTTCAGACTTTGTCTAGGTACCAGTTTCTCACAGCCCTGATATACATCCTTGCAAAGAGATCCTTGCCTGCAGGAGCGAGGACATGACTGTTATTCTCCAATACTCCTTGAGACCCAGGAAATGGAAAAGGCACAAAGACAACTTGTATTCTTTTTTTGAGTGCAACTTCATGATCTCCTGTCACAACCCTACATATCTTAATACCAATTGTTGTAACTTTCCTTCTTATTCTTCTTCTTCTGCTTTATCAGTGTTCATCTTTCTAACACACTTCATCCATATCTCCTTGCCTTATTATAGAACCACAGAATCAATAGAATTCTTTGGGTTGGAAGAGACCTTAAAGATCATCTAGTTCTAATCCCCCTGCCATGAACAGGGACACCTTCCACTAGACCAGGTTGCTCAAAGCCACATTCAACTTGGCCTTGAACACTTCCAGGGATGGGGCAGCCACAGCTTCTCTGGAAAACCTGTTCCAGTGTATTGCCACCCTCGCAGTAAATGATTTCATCCTAATATGCAATCTAAACCTACCCTCTTTCAGTTTAAAACCATTTGCCCTTGTCCTATCACTACAAGCCCTTGTAAAAAGTACCTCTCCAGCTTTCTTGTAGGCCCCTTTTTTGTTACTGGCAGGCTGCTATAAGGTCTCCCTGGAGCCTTCTCTTCTCCAGGCTGAACAACCCCAATTCTCTCAGCCTGTCTTAGTAGGAGAGGTGCTCCAGCCCTCTGATCATCTTCAGGGCCCTACTCTGGATTTGCTTCAACAGGTCCATGTCCTTCTTATGCTGGGGGCCTCAGAGCTGAATGCAGTACTGCATGTGGGGTATCAGGAGAGTAGAGGGGAAGATTCACCTGCCTTAACCTGCTGGTCATGTTTCTTTTCATGCAGTCCAGGATATGGTTGGCTTTCTGGGCACAAACACATATTGCCAAGTCATGCTGAGTTTCTTGTCAACTAACACCCCAAAGTCCTTCAGCTCAGGGCTGCTCTCCATCCATTCTCGCCCCAGCCTGTATACGTGCTTGGGATTGCATCAACCCACATGCAGGACCTTGCACTTGGCCTTGCTGAGCTCCATGAGGTTTGCATGGGCTCTCCTCTCAAGCCTGTCAAGGTCCCTCTGGATGGCATCCCTTGCTTCCAGCGTGCTGATAAACGACACAGTTCAGTGTCATCAGTAAACTTGCTGAGCATGCACTCAATCTCAGTGTCCATGTTGCAGATAAAAATGTTAAACAGTGCCAGGCACAATATTGACCCCTGAGGAATGCTACTCATCAGTGGTCTCCCCACTTGGACATTGACTGCAACTCTTTCAGTGCAAGCATCTAGCCAATTCCTTATCCACCAAGTGGTCCACTCGTCAAACATGTCTCTCCAGTTTAGAGACAAGGATGACATGGGGGACAGTGTCAAATGCTTTGCACAAGTCCAGGTAGGTGAGGTCAGTTGCCCTTCCCTTCCCCAACAATGCTGTAAACCCATGACAGAAGGCCACCAAATTTTCAGGCATGATTTTATTGAAGCCATATTGGCTGCCACCAATAACCTCCTCCTTTATTTTCCATGTGCCTTAACATAGTTTCCAGGAAGACCTGCTCTACATTCTTACTGAATACAGACTCAACCATCCAAACGATATCAGGGTAATTCAGTTATGGTATACTGAATCTTGACTTGTACTTAGGTTTCTTATTAAACAAAACAAAATTACTACTAAGACACAATATATACAAAGGAATGTGAACATGGCAGTGTATTCATCACACAAAGTTAACAAATTGCCCCAACAGCAAAACCTTCCATAATAAAATCTCAGTTCTTCCAGACTTTATACCCTAAGCAAACAAAAGTGTGCATCATATTAATTACTAGCCACAGCATCAGGAGATATCACTATGGAGCCAGTTCTGTCTGCAAACACACACATGGGTTCCACACTGTTTTAATTATATAAATTATCTTCATTTGTACATGCAGCATGCATTCAAAGTAATTTCCTGTTTTGCCTTCACCAAAGGCAAAGATGAGTACATTTTATATGGTGTGGCAGGGAAATAATTTTTTAACAAAACACGAGAAACATCTTTCATGTGTGTTATAATTCGTATTTCCAAACAGAAAAAAATAATTATATGCTCCACCATGATAAATAAACTAATTGGAAAAAGCTGATTTGAGGCTATCGGAGAAAAAAGATGGAAATGACCTAATACAAAGTAAAGACATTTTGTTTAATGACTTGCAAAATGCAGCTCTGGTCACCAAAGTTTGCAGGTATTTTCCATCCTTACTGGACAAGTTATAAAATATATAGGTTTCACCATTTTCCAGAAGCAATTAACATCAGACTAAAAGAAATAGTCTCCATAGGACAGACTCAGAAAAAAAAAAAAAATTAAAAGCAACAGAGAGAACCTTATAGCTGTTAAAGAATAAACCAGTTAATACTTAAAAATATGCTAATAATATTCTTTTTTACTAGTTGATTTAATGATTAACCAGCCTTCCAACTCCCTGTGCGTCACAAAGTGTACAAAAACCAAAGCAAAAACCATCAATGCCTCCCACTCCTTTCTAAGTATAAAGTATGGTATATGGGTTATGAATGTGCATAAGAAGAAGTTTCCAAAAAAATAGGTAACTTAATTGGCTGAAGCCCATAAAGCTGAAAAATAATGTGTGAAATAGGTTGATGAAAATGGGAGAAGCTTTACTTGTATTTATTCAGTCAAGAATGCATATTTATCATGGCTGCTTAAATACTATCTCTATGGACATATATCTGAGTTACATGCATAATAGATTTTGGCCCAATATATTTATCTCAGTGTTTGTTATTGTCAAAATTTTCTTTTCCAGTACAAAAAGCACTGGACTTCAACTGAAGTTTTACTCTAGTCTAAGCAGTGAGAGTTAACCACGACTCATAGGAGCAAATGCTAATTTCACAGTTTTCAGAGAATATACTGCAACATTACAGACTGCTTACATTATGGTCTCCCAAAACTGGTGCCCGCACTTCTTTGCTGCTTTGTTTTTCAGTCATATTGGACACTATTTTAGTCAGTGCAGCACAGATTGAACTGGATATGTCTGTCTAGCTAATAGCATGCAGATATTTAAAAACCTTATCCAAAACAAAGCCTTTCTCAACACCTACAGTACAATTTATGTCAATACTAATTGCTTAAATAACCATAGTCTTAACTGTTGACAATGTTGCATGACAGAGTACTTAAAAAGGACACTTAAACCATCAGATTAGGTTTATGAATAATTGTCTGAGACTGATGCATAAAATCCTTTTTAGCTGGGTGTGATGACCATGTCCTAAGTGTATTGAGGTACATGCTTACATATTCAGTCAGAGATAATTTGGACCAATAAGCATTAAGCAAAGTGTCCAGAAATATTAAAATCATAGAATCATTTAGGCTGGAAAAGATCTTTGAGGTCATCAAGTCCAACCATTAACATAGCACTGCCAAGTCAAAACTAAAACGTGTCCCTAAGAACCGAAGCTACGCGTTATTTAAACTCTTCCAGGGATGATGACTCAACCACCTCCCTGGGCAGCCTCTTCCAATGCTTCACCACCCTTTCAATGAAGAATTTTTTCCTAATATCCAATCTAAAGCTCCCCTGGTGCCACTTGAGTCTGTTACTTCTTGTCCTATCACTTCTTGCCTGGGAGAAGAGGCCAACCCCCACCTGCCTACAGCCTACTGCCAGGTAGTTGTAGAGAGCAATAATGCCCCGCCCCTTGAATCTCCCCCTCTCCAGACTAACCAACCTCAGTTCCTTCAGCCACTCCTCATAAGACTTGGGCTCCAGACCCTTCACCAGCTCCATTGCCCTCCTTTGGACACACTCCAGCACCTCTGTGTCCCTCTTGAATTGAGGGGCCCAAAAATGAACACAAGATTTGACGTGCAGCCTCATCAGTGCAGAGTACAGGTGGACAATCTCCTCTCTTGCCCTGCTGGCTGCACTGTTTCTGATACAATCACAATGCTATTGGCCCAAAAGGCCACTTGGGCACACTGCTGGCTCATATTCAGATAGCTGTCAACCAGCACCCCCAGGCCCTTTTCCACCAGGCAGCTTTCCAGACACTCTTCCCCAAGCCTGTTAGCAGTGTATGGCATTGATGTGACCCAAGTGCTGCATTAATTTCTAATATTCTTAAAAAACTTTCCCATAAAACTTCTCGTATTTTCTATTTCATGGTCTACTATGACTTTTAGTAGGAGGGAACATCTGGACTAGGGCAGTTCCGAGCATTCAAGGTTCTTGGCCATAGGTTTTGCATATAAGGATGAGAGATTTTTCTGGGTGTCCCTATTAGTAATCTGCAGAGCTTAAAGCTGGGTGCTATTGATACGGTCTTCATTCAGCTGGTAATGCTGGTCTCAAAACTGGGTTCCAACAGCTGAAATTAGATGTCCAAATAACTTGCATTAACATTGCTATAAGTTCTGATTTAGATATTTTTTGCTGGAGCAACTAATCTTAGAACTCTTCTTACTTAAATGGATAGAGATTTAATTAAAATCTATATATGTCTTTTCATGAACTCCCAGGGACTCTAGGTCTAAAAACTACTTTGAACACAGTGTCTTTGGTACATTTCTGAAATATTTTTTAGATAGTTAATCTGATTTAAAGCTGTTTGGTTTTTGCTAGCTAGTTCCTTTTTAATATTCAGGTTTTCAAGGATACTTGTTTTGTTTCTGGATGCTTCCTTATTAGCCATTTTGAATGCACAAACCTGAAAATAGTGCTAGAGCTAAATGAAAACATGTATTTTCAACATTTTTTAAAGTGAAAATTGAAGTGCTTAATTTCTTAAAAATATTATTCAAATTTTGCTGAAGATGCAATCATAAGAAATAAAAAATAGTTCTTCCATCTTCCCATCACCAGGAGACATAAAATACAATTTTTTATTATTATTCGTGATTGTTAAAGTGCCAGAATCTTTAGCCAAAAGTTATATTTTGCTTTAAACCCCATGAATTAATTGAAAAACCCTGGTATTTTTGAAAACTATCAACTTCTAATACTAAATGCCCTCACAGCACACTTTAACGGCATATGAATTCTGATTAAGAAAGCTTACAAGGTATCCTCACACAAAACACCACAAAACCAACAGACAGGTGACTGAGATAAACCGCAGAATACTCTGACATTTCTTCAAAGTGAGGTTTCACCTGTATTTTGCCATGAGGTTAATACGCTTTTGAGAACTGTAATCACCAAAGTTTTCTGAAGTCTTCTACAATCTGAGTTTCTAAAGAAAGTATAGGTTATTCTTCTGTGCATTGCAGTATGCTTCATTTATAAAGTTATTTAATTAGCCCTTCTACTTCCTAAATTCTCTGTTGGATATAGTTCACATAATCCAAAAATAACTGCCCATTTTCACCCATCTTTCTGTCATAGTTTAACCCCAACTGGCAACTAAAGACCATACAACTGTTTGTTTACTCCCTGCCCTGGTGGGATAGAGGAGAGAATTGAAAGAGTAAAATTAGGAAAATCCATGGATTGAGATAAACACAGTTTAATAAAATTATTATTATTAATAATAATAACAACAACTACTATTTATTATTATCATTATCATCATCGTCATTGTTTGTTGTTGATGCAATGAAAAAGGAAATAACATCAAAAAGAGAAAGAAATAAAATCCAAGAAAGTCAAGCAATGCAAATGAAAACCAATTCTCACCACCAACTCATGGATGCTCAGCCTGTTCTGCAGCAGAGCCCCCCAGCCTGCTTTCCCCCTAGCTCAGTTTATGGCACCATATGGCCAGTTTGGGTCACCTGTCCTGGCTGTGTCACCTCCCAGCTTCTTGTGCACCCTCAGCCTCCTCACTGGCAGGGCAGCAGGAAAAACTAAAAAGTCCCTGACTTAGTGTAAACATTGCTCAGCAACAACTAAAACACCAGTGTGTCATCAACATTATTCTCATCCTGAATCCAAAATACAGCACTATACCAACTACAACAAGAAAAGTAACTCTATCCCAGCTGAAACCAGGACACTTTCCCAGTTCTTTTATTAAAAGCATATATTTTAGCCATTGTCTTCTTTGAGAATCTCAAATGAGCTGGCAGAAGAGGGACAACATCCGCATAATACTGTCACCTGACAATTCAGTCCCTGAAATAAATAAATTGAAAAGATATAAACAGTCAAAAGGGTGTAATAGTATCAAATCTGTAGAGGTGGGGTTGGCAGTTAATAAAGTGACTTTTTCTGTATAATAGTCACATTCTAAATCTGGTACTGTGAGTGGGAGAAAGATACTGATGACTCTTAACCATCCTTGCAAATGCAGGATTATATAATACATGTACTCATGTCACTGAAGCCTATTTGTTGAGGATTTATTGCAAATCTGAAAGAAAGAAAAGCCCTGCAGTGATTGCAAAAGTTAGTACATCTGGAAATCCAAGGCAAGGGAAGGAAAAGACGAGTGAGAGAAAGGAGATAAAGTAACAGTGAACATCTCCATTCTTCAGCTTTACTTTCTGGTTTTGGCATATAGAATTATGTTCTTCAATTGCAATACATACTGAGGTGCCCACTTTGCAATTAACCCACAAACCATTCCCCTGACAAATATAAATCACTCTGGATAAACAGTCTATAACGGTGGAAAAGCCACTGGGCAGGGGTGGGGCTGGATGGCAAAAAATAAAGCAAAATTTTCTCTTAAGATCTCTGAACTTTTAAAGCCAACTTGTGAACAGCAGTAGCTATGAGAGGCAGTTCCGTCAGTGTGACAAATAGGTATAGGCTGCAGGGATATATACTTTCCTCCCCCGCCCCCCCCCCCCCCGCTTTCTTTTTTGGCCCTGCATTAGGAATAATTGTTTCTTTTCCCCATAGCAAACAGGAAAAAAAGGGAGATTAAGAATAAGCTACTTGCCTGAGGCAAAGCACCTTCTACCTTTTAGGTTCCTTTACTTGTTCAGGTAAATGACTCATGGTGTTTTAAGAGAACCTTGCAGTAAAACAGGCTATGGCATTGACTTATCAGTAACATCCATTTTGCCTCTACCTCCTTCTCCTTCTTTTCCTGCAGAACATGTACACACTTCATTCTCCTGTTTTGTGTGAAGCATAGATCTCTACAGCCAATACATGTGAATCCCCAACAACTTAAGAAATACCTGCTGAAGTGAATTCATTCCTCCATAGGGTAAGATGTATTCACTGTCATGTTAGTAATTATTTTGTCTGAGCCTAATAATGTTCACAGGTTGATATGTTACTCATTACCAACTCCATTAACCAGGACAGTATTTAAGAATGCACTATTAATACCAGAGAGACATTAGATGAACTAATCAATTACTCAAATTCTCATTTATTGGCTTAATTAATGGCTTCTTTCTGAACATTTGGAACACAGTCCAAATGTTACAAATAATAGGTGTGCTGATGCAGTTAAATGCAATGATGATCGGTCCATTTATAACTGCCCTCACCATTACAGTATCTAGCTGCTGAGCAGTCTGACACACATCTGCAGTCACAAAAAGAGCATCATTAATCTGCTTTCGTGTCCTCTGTCATAGCACTGGCACTGCTGTTCTCCACCAGCTGGTAATGGCACAGTGGCTGGGGGAGCAAGAGATAGCAGCTAGCAAAGGAGACATGCATGGGTCATTCGCTTGATGTAATCTTGATGAGGCCTCTGTGTCAGGTGTGTCCCTGGTGCTCTCGGTAGCTCTGCTACAGAGACCAGGTCCTAGGAAGTGGCTTCTTTCATGAATCTGTGTCTTGGGTGATGGAAAACTAACGGCCACTACCTCTTATATGGACAGAAGGCCACATCCAGATTCAGTTTAAGGTATTTATCCTCCTGAAGCCATTGTAAGGTCAGAAATTGCTATTAGTCAATCACACATGAAAACTAAGCAACTTACTGAAGGTGACTTAAGTCACCCTAGCAGGCTAGAAACTCTAGCCAGGGGCTGTATCTGTACTGCTAAAGAGTGCAAAGACACAGGGAGGTCAATAGAGAAAAGTACAGTGACTCTACTCTTGTAAAGCTTAATATCCTCTAAAGTACCTTGAAAACATATGGATTTTGGTTTGGGTCTCCTTTGAGCCATATACAGTACATCGATGGCATTAAGTATGTGATAGGAAGAGGGTCAGTTCAAAGGTCTTCAGATAAGGTGTGATTTTCATTGAATGGTACGGGTAGAATTGTTGTATGAAAAAATTCCCAACTTGTTCTCTGCCTTGCAAATGGCAGGAGGATACATAGGAGTCCCCTGTTGGGATGGCAGAGACAGCTAGGCACAGCAAAGAGGCACCCACACTTTCTGATGGGAACTGTTCTGGAACAAACTTTCTCCAGAATCATATCTTGGCTGGTCTCAAATGGAACAAGCTTGTTCACTCCAAAACAGACTCAGTGTGAAACAACAGGTACAAAAATAGGACTGTAAATCATGTAATTTCACATGTGGACACACATACAATTATAAGTGTATTGACAAGCATTGTTAATAAAAGGAAAGACAAAATATTTCTGTCTGATTTAAGAATGCAATAAAACTCTTTCAGCGACTAGAAGTAATCAGGATTAACAACTGAGTTCATAAATGGAGGTGGGATGTAGGACTGAATTTTCAGTTTGATATGATGCAAGCATTTAAAAGTTGGCTATTATTTCCTTGCATCAAAGTAATGAAAACAGCTGTAAACAGGCTTCAGACTCTACTGAGATAAAAACTGGTGGGGAGCAGATCTGATAATGAATGTTTAAAGTGTAATTTTAAATGTTCTGCTGTGACAACAGGAATTTGTCTGCAGAACCATAGGACCATTCAATGCAAACTGGTGTAAAACCTTCTACAATGTACACAGTATCAATATTGGGTTCTTGGCACCAACTGTGTCACTTTCATATATATTCCTGTTGGGGTAAATCTCTTGTCAATATAGAGAACACTGGAAATAGTTTGACTGCTCATTGAGGTTGCAGCAGAAAAGTAGTGGCCTTGATTCTTCTTTCAAAGAATTTTATTCATGGATATCAGTCAAACTAGGCTGGGGTGAAACTGGGACAGTAGAGGAGCAAACCAGGTTCAAGATTTAAAAAAACCAGAGACTTTCATATTTTTTCATAATTACATGTCAGATAAAAATTTTCTCAACCATGCCTGTGTGTGATCAAACCATTATTATCATAGATAAAGAGAATATATTTAAAAGTAAATATATATAAAGCCTGAATTAACTATTTTTCTGTGAATCATAAATTATTTTGGTTACTAGTAGACAATCATCTTCTATTTCAAAATAAATAGTTAATAACCTCATAAAACTACCGTAGCAAATGCTGGATAAATGAAGGCCTGGAAGAAGGATTCAGAGACCTACAGGCCTGTGAGTCTGGCCTGGGTGCCAGGGAATGCTGTGGGGCAGATCATCCTGAGTACCATCATGTGGCACAGGACAACCAGGGGATCAGGCCCAGCCAGCATGGGTTCAGGAAAGGCAGGTCCTGCTTGACAAGCAATCTCGTTCTGTGACAAGGTCACCTGCTTAGTGAATGAGGGAAGGGCTGTCGATGTTGTGTGCATAGGCTTTGGTAAAGCCTTTGACACCATTTCCCACATCATTTTCCTGGAGAAACTGAATGATTATGGCTTGCATGGGTGTACCGATTGCTGGGTAGAAAACTGGCTGGATGGCTGAGCTGAAAGAGTGGTGGTGAATGGTGTAACATCCAGCTGGCGGCTCATCACAAGTGGTGTTCCCCAGGGCTCTCAGTATTGGGGTCAGTTCTGTTTAGTGTCTTCATCAATGATCTGTGCAAGGGAATTCAGTGCACCCTCAGTAAGTTTGAAGACAACGCCAAGCTGTGGGGCAGTATTGATCTGCTTGAGGGTAGGAAGTCTCTGTAGAGGGGTCTGGACAGGCTGGACTGATGAGCCAAGGCCAGTTGTATGAGGTTCAACAAGGAGAAGTGCTGGGCCCTGCACTTGGGTCACAACAACCCCAGGCAGCGCTACAGGCTTGGGGAAGAACAGCTGGAAGCTGCCTGGTGGGAAAGGACCTGGGGGTGCTGGTTGATGGCTGGCTGAATATGAGCTGGCAGTGTGCACATGTGGCCAAGAAGGCCAATAGAATCCTGGCTTGTATCTGAAACAGTGTGGCCAGCAGAACTAGGGAAGTGATTGTTCCCCTGTACTTGGCACTGGTGAGGCCACACATTGAATCCCGTGTTCAACTTTGGGTCTCTCACTGCAAGAAAGACACTGAAATGCTGGAGTATGTCCAAAGAAGAGCAACGAAGCTGGTGAAGGGTGTAAAGAACAAATCTTAAGAGAGGTAGCTGAGGGAACTGGGGTCATTTACCCTAGAGAAAAGGAGGCTCAGGTGAGACCTTATCACTTTCTACAACTACCTGAAAAGAAAAGAGGTTGTAGCGAGGTGGGTGTCAGTCTTTTCTCCCAGGTAACAAGTGATAGGACAAAAGTTGCACCAGGAGAGGTTTAGATTGGATATTAGCAAAATTTTCTTCACCAAAAGTGTTATCAAGCATTGGAACAGGCTGCCCAGGGAAGTGGTTGAGTCACTATCCCTGGAGGTATTTAAAAGATGGGTAGATGTGGCATCTAGGGATATAGTTTAGTGTTGGACTTGGTAGTGTTAGGTTAGTTGCTGAACTAAATGATCTTAATGGTCTTTTCCAACATAAATGATTCTATGATAAGATCATATTCCTATTTTTAATGTAAATAATGTTTGTGATATTACTTATTTTTAATATGTCAGAGGAAATAAAAAATCGTATCAGGTAATACTCAAGTATGCCTAAAATTATTAAGTATATATTCCATTGGAAAGTTGAAAACGTCAACCAAGTGAGAGCTGAGGTGGAATAACTACAGAGTTATAGGATCCCATTACAGAATGGGTTTGGGCCATGGCAGTATGTTTGCCTAATATTCCTGTGTCATAGAAGAAGAATGCAATCCTGTCACCTGTTACACCTCATTGGTAGCTTATGCATCTTGTAAATATTGATAGTCTGCAAGGAGTCAGACAGCAGTGTTTGACTTCAACAGCTTCCCATATCTGCTCAGCTTTTGTTAGGCCCATCAGCTTTTCTTTCATTGCAGAACTCATTAGCTGACTTATTATCCTCCTCTTACAATTATTTTGAGAGAAAAAAAAAAATTCCAGTTAGGACTATTCAGGAATTAATGATTTTAAGAGAAGATTATGAAAGGAAGAAATAGTTTACTTGAAAAAAATATTTTGTAGAAATAGTAAATGAAATCTATCTTCACCTCCAAGTCACAAAGAATTCACATTTCATAAATGGTTCAAAGAAGCTGTAAAAAAGCTAAAATAGAAGGGATGCATTTTACTTTGAATGTCTAAATATTTAGAAAAACATTCTACCAGCTTGCTACTTTTTGTCTCTGGCCTCTGAACATTGAGTCATTTAAATATTGTTAATCAGTGATTTGCTTTAGTTTACTCTCTATTCTTTAATCTTTACTCATTAATTAATGAAATGTTCAAGATTCTTCGACACTGTAGACAGAAAAAGAATGCTGGATTGGGTCTGAAGGTTGCATGGCTAAAGGAAGTCAGACTATTGAAAGTACTCCAGAAAACCTGTTTGTTGAAGTGTCTTATATTTAAAATCTTAGTTGCACCACTGACTCAAAAGAATAGACAAGTTCAAGAACTGGCATACACGAAGAAGAGAAAATCATCAGGCCTGTTTTAACTACTGTAGAGTGTCAGCACCTAATCAAAAATAGTAATCTAGAATCAATTTGTAGACAATGTAGAAATTCAGGAAGCTCCATAAATATGTGTGTATGTCTGCACTTGAGTGTGTGTCTGTGTGACTTACAATGTCCTGAGGTACGTGCTGGTATTGTTTCATCAACTAGAGATATGTCCAGACAATCAGGTCAGAGTAGAGTTTTGACTTGCGGCATTTCAAGACAGCTTTACTTAAATTTAATAATTGAAGTAAAATGAACAAAGGTATGACTGGTTTAGAGCACAGTGTTGAATCTGGCAAGCAGGTGTTTGATATGGGGAAAGGTTGTATTTGTGTTTATGAAAACTTCAAAATAATTGTTAGACTTTCTTCTAAATGAATAGAACCTTAGCAGTATTTCCAGGATTCATGTGGTAAATTCAGGTGAAAGTATCTCAAAATGAAACATATAAGCAGAGCTTTATATATAACGGAATGGAAAATTTTTATTCATTGACATGATTAGGATCATGTTTTGTATTTATTTATATTTTTGTTCAAAATAAAATTTATTTCCATAAAAAGAGAATTCATTAAACAAAGAGTAATAAACTGAGTTGTATTATATGTATATATATATAAAAAAAGATTATTGACTTACTAACTCAAAAACCATTACTGTAAGATGCACAGAAACCAACATTCCAGTTCTTAAGAAAAATTTTAATTACCAATTTCAATGTGCACTATTCAGTTATCAGGATTTGCTTGAAACAGGACTCAGTCAACAGCGCTGCAATTAAATTTTCAGCAGAATTAATCCCAGCAAAATTTACTGATGTTTATTCTCAAGATCTATAGCTTGCCATTTTATTCCAGACAAAAAGTAAAATATTGGAATTCTGTCTTTATCATATTATTGTACACTTTCAGCACTCCAATTAGGTATTGCATCCTGAGATACAGAGAAGTCAGGGAATGTAGAAGTGGACTGTGATATAGGATACTTCTGGTACAATTTGCAAATAAATCCTAGGGCAAATTTGATTAATGTTTTTCTTAGGGATATTCACTGAGTTATAAAAATCCTTACAATTTTTTTTTTCTTTATTTTGCATTTCCCAGGGTAAAATTTTATTTTACCACAGCTTTAAAAATATAATTAATTAAAAAATATGCAGCAGGTTGTAGTGAAAATTTTTAAAGCACTTTGAAAATATTTTGCTGTCTTACAACACCAGGTAGTGACTAATGACAGCACAACCATTTGAAAGTAGTGGAAATTTGTTGTGGCTGGAAGAGCTCAAGAGGAATTTCAAAATATTTTGGCCAAACATCGATAATATTTCTAAAAATATCATTAAATTTATCCCTTAATTACATTAGTCTTTCACTACTGAACCACCAAAAAAAAAGCAAAAAAAAAAAGCTATGCCCCCAAAAATAAAACTTCTAAATAGTATTTTTAAAAGGTGTTTTAAATTATTTTCTTTCATTAATATTTCTCTGAGATTGTAGGGACTCTTAATATGTATGAAAATCCTATTTAAATTCTAAAGGCATATCAAGAAAGCTCATAATTTAAATTTTGCAAAATGGTATTCTGGAGGATTTTCTGATGAAAATTAGTTTTTTGTAAAAACTAGCAGTCTTCCAAGCCTAAAGGAAGGTACTAGAATATATATGTGTTGACCGAATCTTGTGGAATGCTAAGAAATACCATATCCCTCTCTATTCACCAATACATAAACTTTTTGTTATCCCTTAAGAATCCTTAAGAATTATATACTTCTTAATACCAGTTTTTTTCTCGATACTTCTGCCATTTAAATACATTGTCTTTGTACTTGCTATGAGTTTGTATCTTTAAGAATGTGAAATTCCTGGAAAAGATTTTCAGGGAAAATAAGCTACAATCTTGCATCATGAATCCTTTTTAAAAAAAGCAAGCAAGCAGGCAGGAGTTCTACTGGGACCTTATACTAAAACCAAGTAATAATTTGTTCCAATATGAACCAATCTTATGCTGGAAAAAAACAGCACATTTTTTCTTTAATATCAACTCCTTTTTTCACATAAAGCCTAATTCAAAGCTAGAATTTTTTCTTGACAATGCAGTTGGATATTTCCAGCTCATCTAGAAACTGAAAGTGAATCACTTAAACATTGATCTCAAGATATTTAGCCTGGACTTTATTTCAAATAAAATCCAGTATGTTCCAAATTGGACAACAGTTTAAAATCTGAATTTCTCTTAAGTTAACTATTTGAAGTTCGAGATTAATTATTTAATATCATGAAAACTATTAGTTTCTTAATTTCACTGAGAGAAGTACAGGTAAATGTTTAATTTTCCATTTAAGTTTCCTCTCTGATGTAGGTTTTTGAGCCAAATCTGACAATAATAGAAATAGATAAAATAGTTGATAAATTCAATGTAATAAGTTGAAACACTGTGTTATGTTTTATTAATAGATGTCTGTCCTATGAAGACAGGCTGAGTTGGGGTTGTTTAGCCTGGAGAAGAAAAGGCTCCAAGGACACTGTATAGCAGCCTGCCAGTGCCTAAAGGGGGCCTACAGGAATGCTGGAGAGGGACTTTTTACAAGGGTGTGGAGTGATAGGACAAAGAGGAATGGCTTCAAACTGGAAAAGGGTAGATGTAGATTAGATATTAGGAAGAAATTCATTACTGTGAGAGTGTTGAGGCACTGGGACAGGTTGCCCAGAGAAGCTGTGGATGCCCCATCCCTGGCCAGCCAGGCCAGGCTGGATGTGGCTTTGAGCTACCTGGTCTAGTGGAAGGTGTCTCTGACCATGGCAGGGGGCTTGGAACTATATGACCTTAAGGGTCCCTTCCAACCCAAACCATTCTATGATTCTGTCAGACTGGTAAAATGAGTAATGTCAGCACACTTAATCTGCTCAAGTACTACACTTGTTTTACTCTGTTTAGCATACTATAAAAACAATGGAAATGGTCAATTTATATGACATTATCATAATTGCAAGGGCACTGTTATTTAATAATAGGAATTTAAGATGCAATCTACAATCTTTAAGCTACCAACTATTCAAACTTACTCATATACCTAAAGTTTTTGAAAAATATTTGATAAGATTTTTTGTTTTGTTTTGAATGCCAAAATAGCTTAAGAATCTGACTTGCAGTACTATTTGGGAAAAATTTCTAGTAGCAGGTATGATGTTATTAATAGACCTATGGCAGAAACTTTAATTAAATTATTATGATTATATTTACAAGCATTAGAATAGACAGCTGTCAAAAAAATGTCACCTCAAGTGAGAGACCATAAAGAATTTTGGACAGATACAGATGAATCTCTAAGTAATTGAATTTAGGACTTATTCTATATTTACATAATTAAATTCTTGCATCTGTCAAGAAAAAGAAATGTGTTTTGCCTGGTTCAAGTATTTTGCACAGCACAAATCTGGTCAATCCCTGGATAAAATTGACAGTAAGCAGTAAAGCAGAATGCAGTTTAAGATTCAGTGAATGAAAAGAATAACTTAAAATGCGGGTGTGTTCTGTGCTGAAAAATGCCAAATACAGTCAAGTTTAAATATCCTGCAGAAATGAGCTAACTTAAGTACATCTTTTTAACTTTTCTGTCACCAGTCCTTGATTTTTGTGCAAGTTGACCACCTTAGGCCTAGGAGCAGATAGTTCAACCCAGAAACATCTGCAATTTTTCTCAGGGGTGATAAAAATGTTTTGTTTTGTTTTTTTTTCTTTTCAAAATAAGATTTAAGAACTTGTACCAGACATGAAATGCAAAGGTTTTACTCCAAAGCAGAAACATTTGTTTCACTATTTCAGTAGTTTCTGCAGAGTGGATTCTAATTAGCCCACACTGCATTCAGTCCATGGCCTCCCAGATGTCCCAGGAGCCTTTCCCTAAGCCATGCTGAGACTTGTCTGCAAACTTGCTCAGTACCAGCCCTCACTGATCCTCCCAAGCTGCTTGGAAAGCCACATTACTACCATTGCATGCAACATTTAACAGTTGCGTGACCCCCAGAGTATTAATTATGTTTTGAAAAGCAACTTTATAAATAATCTAGGTTTAGTAACATATAGAACATATAGGGAAAAACCAACAACTCACTGCAAATAATTCTCATGAAGTCTATGCTCATGTTCTGCAAGCCTTATGTAGAGTGGATCAACTTTTCAGTTCTACTGTCTGCATTAAAGTATCTCAAATTATATTGCTGTTCCATCCTTCAGCTGGCTCACTTAGGAATAATAATTTTACTTCTGTTTCCATACATTAGATAACTCATTTATTAACCCTAGCTCTATTGAAGTGGCAAGAATCAGATGCTCAAGTTTCAAGTAGAAAGATCATCAAACTTGGTGACTTTTTGACTTCTATCTTATATGAGATCACATGTGTAAGTATGAAACATCTCTTGTTTGCAGAGGCTTTGAATTAGCGTGGTAGTTATGGATATCAAAATGCAGGCCAGTGAAATATGAGGCTGAAACACAACTTTCTTGTTTTTAATCAGATGAGTAAATGAGACATACCATTGCAAAAATATGGTTTATTAAAATACTATGTTTAAAGAGAAGCCAATAATTCTGAACATAATCAAGTTTCTTCTCTTCACAGAAAACTCATTTGATAGTATTGTTAGTATTAAGAATGCACCTATGTTATTAAAGTGTTTACGAACATATGAAATGTTGGTCTGTTTTATTGTGTCAAATTACTTTGCTCCCTTTCTGTTTTTCATATTGCAGGAAAAAAAAAAAGTTGTAATGCACAATTTACTTCAAATTAAGTACTTGAGTTGGCTGACAGTGTACACTTCCTATTATTCAGTAAATTCTTACAGTATTAGATCTCAAGTTTCTTAATCTTTTCTTCCCAGCACAGCAAAATAAAACCATATTACAAATGAAACTGCAATTTTTGCAATTGATCAATCAGAAAATCCATAAAATAAATGCATTTCTCTGACTGAAACAAAAATATGATCTATAATTGTATATGTATACTATAATAATATAACCCTGTAATGGCTATTGACTTGTCTCTTTTCCACCGACACCTTCTTACTAGAAGTTGGCACAATAGGTAGTATAGCTAGACTGAGGGATTCAGATGAGAGAAGGGAGCAATAATGCAACTCACAGAAATCCTACTTTAGCAATCAGAAAAAATGTTGATGTTTAAACAAATGATTCATTTTTTAAAAGAAATTTCTTTTTAGGATTCTTAAGACAGTGTTGAATAGGACTGTTGATTTCACAATCTTGTAAATACTATGTGTAAGTCAAGGAGATGTCCATGGTAGCTGTGTGTCACCTTGGAAGTAAGTTGAATGAAGATAGTTTGTCTGTGGCAAGATCCGAAATGTCTGATTTAGTTTTTAAGTCAAAACCAAAGACAAAGCTGCCTCCCTGCCCAGCTCTGGATTCAAAGACTACTGAAAACAGTACAAGTTCTAGGGCTTCCCAGAGAGGTCCCATCCAAGTATAGTAATATATGCAGATATGGCAAGGATTGAGCTGTGGGGTAATTAAAAACTGTAATCAAAATGTTAATTAGCTGAAAAGAGAGAGAAAAAGCAGACAACTTTTGGAGATACTAAATCCAAAAGGGTCTTTGGCTAGACAGAAATGCAGCAAAATGGCTTATTCTGCAAAGTGTAATGCTTTTTATAAAAGAAAGTTATACAGAGCCACAATGGGGACTTAGTCCCTGCATCCATGTGCAGAAACCTAACTATGGTGGAACCACGTGCCTAACCTCTGCTAAATTGCAAAGAGTAATGGGTTCATCTTTAGGCCAGTAATGAGTTTAATCCTGAGGCCAGAGACTTACAAATACTTGATTTGCAACTGACTCCAAATAAAGCTTCACGTGTGTGATTTTAACTAAAATATATAGGGACCCCCCATGCAGTTGCTCAGTTAAAATGGTGTTTCCGCTGCTGAATCAACTTACATGGAAAAGGAAGGACCTTTTTGGAAAGTACCTACATGAGAAGATAGAGAAAAGTTGTTTCTCAGCTCTTCTTCCCACCTGTGGACAATGCAGTTTCATACAAATAAAGATCAAAACAACTCATAAACTTCCCCCCTCTTGTTTCTTCCTCCAGTGGCAAGTGTTATTGGCTTGTTCATAAGGATTCACTGATTTAATAGTACACAAGCAGTTTTCATAGAAAATGTAAGAATGCCAAATATTTGTCATACCAAAATATTATCAAGTAATTACGTTTTCTAATCTGTCTTTCTGCTGAAAGTCAATGGATCCCTTGTATTGCAAAGTAACTGCACAAAGGAAGACACCATCAACAGGAACAGCATACACACATGATGTTCAAAATTGTACTGGAAGGAAAAATCCAAAGGAGCTATTAAGAATTTGCTTTAAGAATTATATTCTTTTTGAAAGTATTAAAATTTTGTGGTCTTGATTACTGAACACATCATCCCATCTAATCAGGCAGTGAATTTCTTAGCATATATTCTCAGATCAAATGCATTGGCTCCCACCTACTAAACCAGTCTATTAACAGGACTCAGAAAAAAACAGAAAAATCCTTTGAATGCCCTTAAGCAACACTGTGTTTCTGCATTCTGAAAGTTTTCCATATGTCATGTAATGCTTTCCAAATCATCCGATCATTCCATGGCTGGATTAATAAAGGATTCATGCACATAAAAGTAGGCAAATAGGTACGTAAGCTTCAACACTATCATAACAGAGACAGAGAAGGAACTGCAGGATTTGTAATTGAGAGTTTGTATACTTTTCAGGTGTAGCAAGTAAAATTACAAAAACATCTGGAAGATGTTATGCTTATTATCATGTCCTTCTTTATGAAAAAAGGTACTTTTTTTTAATTGCCAAAAACATAGTGTGGTGGCATCCAAGTTGCTCTTGACAGTCTTTCAATTTCTTTATAAACTGCCCAGAAGCTCTGGCAAACTCTAATGGGGTTTCCATGTGTATGGAAAAGAAAGAGAGCAGCTGGGCATTTATAGGACGTATAACATCTGGATCTGACCATTGAGCATGATGTATATTGTGGTAACACAAACCAAATATGTCTCCATCTCCACAAAACTTCTTTTGGATTTGAGTTAGGTGTATGACAGGACAACTATATTTCTGGTATCTTAGAATAATATTTTTTTCGTTGAACATAAGCAGTGTATATTGACTTCAGTGAAGCATCTTGTTGAAACAAGGTACTATAGAAATAATATAATGGTTTCAGTCACACATGTTCATCCTGGAATATGAAAAACTCTATTTTAGTTATCAGAACTATCCTGCATAATGCATTATGTAGGCTACTAAAAGATACTTCCTGACAAGTTTTCCTACCCAGTGAGTTTTTAAATTCCACTCTCCACTTGTTCTAGATACATCCATTCATATTTAAAGTTCAGTCAATGTCTACAGGGTTTTTTTCCAGTCACATAGAATCATAGAATCATTTAGGTTGGAAAAGACCCTTAAGATCATCAAGTCCAGCTGCCCTATTTGTTTACTATGTGGTAGAATCTGGGGTAAGATATTTTATTCTTGTGTTACCCTAGGTCTCTCAGAAAAGGTTGCTAGACTATACGGTTTACTCTTATCTCTTTTTTTCTTTAAGTTTTATTTCCTAAATTCACATTATTTATATTGGCACAATAGTTTTCCAACTGTCTTTGTGATATAATTGCATAGACTCTTAAGGTAGGATTTGGTCCTAAATTTAGCTATCAGCAACATAGATATTTACATTTGGACAGGTCAAACCACATGATCATTAGTCAATGGACAGACATTCCTAGAGCAGAGTTCTGAAGTCCTATTTAAGAAATGAAGATGCAATGAGATGGCTTACAAGTTCAAACAATTTTTCTTCCTAGAGGGCACAAAGCTGTTAAGTTCAGTTATACACATTTCATCAAAGCAATTGTAGGATAAAATTTTTATTAGTATCTACGGTATTCAAGATTGTTAACTGGAATTTATAATGTTAAGTTCTCTGGAAATCTTTGAATTTTTTATCTGCAGACACTGAAAGGGACTGGCTTCTTAGGGTTCCACATGCCTAAGTCCATACAAAACTCAGAGATATCTTTAAAGTCTAAGTATTTTATTTAAGACACCTGGGGTGGGGGTGGGGGTGGTAAGTGAATTTATCAGGAAATTTGGAACCTGACTGTTTTGAAAGTGGTGCATATTGTATATCCTTTGCAAATAGTAAGTCATGGTATCATGCAGCTTCCTGACTCTCTTTTGAATATTGGAAAACCTCATCAGCTCCAGCGCAATTTGCTGAGTAATGGAACATTCAAAACATGAAGAAAGAGCAGCTGTAGACACTATTACTATTCAACAATGAAATTCACAAAAACATTCCTTTTTATCCCTTTTATCTGTAGCGTTTACTTCAAAAGAAATTGTCATTTTCAAGCTTGTGTACATCATACTGGCAGATAAAGTTAGCAAGGGCAAGTTATTATCATGTAGTTTATTAGATGCAATCAAGTGTACAAGCAGAAGGGACATCCTGATGAGAAGTCAGAAGTCTAGAGAAATTACTGTCATTGTGCATGAAACTGAGGTCATGCCTAGCGAGAAGCTTGGATTAATGATCTGTCACTTTGTGTAAACACACATTTCAAATACCATGAACCATCTATGACTGCATGGCAATTACTTTAAATGTTTATTGAAATTATAGCTATAAATATCAATGAGTTGATGAAAAAGTCTGCTTGAGAAATATGGGCATTTTTACTTAAAGTATATTAAAATGTTAAATCATTAAGTATTACTTATACTAAGAAAATACATACCAATAACTAATAGAAACAGAATCACAGAAGCTATTACAAGCATATTTCTTGATGACTGATTTGTTCATTAAGTCATCAAACCCCAAAGCTGTGGTGCTTACCCTTCAGCTGTCTGCAGCAGCCATTGAAGGCAATTTGTTCACTGGCTTCAGGGGGTGGCCAATTGAGCTTCTTACCCTTCTTGAGATGTGCAGGATCTTCTGGGTAAAAACTCTCTGAATTGCTCCCTGATTACAATGAATTCTTCGTTCTGTAAATATTCTGTAGTTGTAGCACTGATATACACTAATTCAGCAGAGTTTCTAAGCAAGATTTAGCTTATGTGTGAATGCTGGATGACAAAACTGCCTCCAAAGTTTTAATCAGCCATTGTAATCTGTTTTGACATCTCTGTGAAAATTTACTCCATCTCCAGGAGTCTGTTTCTTTTTCTGCAAACACAGGGCAATAAAAAGTAACTTTGTGCCATGGGTGGTTGATGGCATAAAGGGCTGTCTTTGATTACAGCAGGCATTTTCTGAAATCATAAACAACATAGAAGCTTACTCACTAACATGGAAAAGCAAGTGACTATCTGAGCTCCCCTAAGAATCATATTTTTTACAAGGTTATTGTTCCAGACCTGGAAATAAAGAGAATTTTACTGTTTTGGAAGAGTTAAGAAGAAATTCAGAACAAATTCCAAGAAGAAAACAATTAATAATTTAACACCATTTCAGCTTAGAAGCCCTGGTGCCTTGGACATTTATAGGCATGGCATTAGTCTTCTCAGAGGTGTAAGTAAATAATCCAATCTAGCTTTTAGCCAGCCCTTTGCATACTTCTCTTCATTGCTCATTTACTCAAACATTCTTGTTTAACAGGCCTGCTCCCTGTGTGTTGCAGTCGGTTAAGGTCAATATGACAAGGCTCATTTAGACCAAAGACATCGGACTTTGGTGTAAACTCTCACCATTCCGGCAGCTGTAACATTGCTGTTCACACGATGCTTAACATAGCAGGAAGGCCCATTTAGTTAAAGCTGGGATGGGTGGCTGCAAAGAGCTCTGCTGTTATAATTCCTCACCCAAGATATATCAGAGACATTTTTTCTTATCATTACACAAGAAAGTTGATAGCTTTTTAATCTTACCCAAATACCCTGTCATGGTTTAACCCCAGCTGGTAACCAAGCACCACACAGGCACTCACTCACTGCCTGCCCCCAGAGAGATGGGGAGGAGAATCTGGAAGGAATGTAAAATTCAAGGGTTGACATAAGAACAATTTAACAATTGAAATAAAATAAAACCAATAATAATAATAATTATAACAATTATAATGAAAAGGACAGAGAAGGGGAGAGGAACAAAAACCAAAAGGAAGGGAGAAAAGAAACCAAGTGATGCACAATACAACTGCTCATCACCCGCTGACAGATGTCCAGCCAGTCCCTGAGCAGCAATCAGCAGGCACTAGCCAAGTCTCCTCAGTTTATATACTGAGAATGACATCCTATGGTATAGAATACCTCTTTGGCTGGTTGGGGCCAGCTGTCCTGACAGTGTCCCCTCCCAGTCTCCTGTGTCCCTCCAACCTTCTCACTGGCAGGGCCTGAGAGACTGGAAAGTTCTTAACTTAGTACAAACATCACTCAGCAAAAACTAAAAACGTCTGTGTGCTATCAGCATTGTTCTCACACCAAATTCAAAACACATCATTGCACCTGCACCCACTACTAAGAAGAAAATTAACTTTATCCCAGCTGAAATCAAGACATACCAAATTACCCAAATACACCAAGTAATTTAAATGACCAGGACTCAGTATCTTTCACACTATCTTGTGTTACTTCATGGTGAAAAACGTTTCTAATAGCCCCGTTTAGTCAGTAATATTTGGCATCCTGTGAGATGTAATCCAGTCTGGAAGGCTGGTTCAGAAACCTGGTCCCTAAACAAACTTAGAAAAACAAAGTCATATTCCTAAATGGCACTAGAAAAGAAATGCCAACATGCAAATATTTTCCCTTTTTTTAACCTTTTGGAGAAGAAAGAAGAATTAGATGAAGTTATGACACAACATGGAGAGGAGAAAAATAATGAGAGTGAATCTCCTGGAAATTCAGTTTTGCCTTTTTCTTTTTTGCTATGTAGCAGACAGTTAATATTTTCATGCTCCTACACCTCAAATGTAGTAGTTGTTACTGCGTATATTTTTAACCGTAGCAAAGACAAACTCTGTATTGTCTACCAGAAATACTATTAAGTTTTTATGGATAATAAAAGGAATAGCTTGACTTACTGTAACAGGTGAATAGTCTGCATATACAGCTTTCATAATGTCAATTGCTCTACATTTAGAAAAGTCAGTTTTGCTTGTTTGTTCATAGCAATGTTCCCGGCTGCACTGAAGCGTGCTCAGGATGAACAGTAGTGGAAGAAAACCTTACACTTCTGTTTTTCCTCTAAAAAAGCTCAAATAAAGTGGATTTGTTTGGGATTTTGCTTAATAATACTTTCATTTCTTTCTATTCCTTCTTTGAGACTCATGTAATTTCCAACCCACCTCTGGAATTTCCTTTCCTGAAGGAGTACAATATAATTCCATGGTCTTGGTCTGCCAGTAGGATTTTTGAATTCTCAGGTCTACACCAGGAAAGGCATAAAATTGCTGCTTTTGTGAACATGAAAGGACACATTTCACAAACAGATGAGTAAGGGGATAAATCATTCTAAACCCCAGATATAATTAACTGATTTGTTGGAGGTGAATTGTTTATGTTCCTCAGTCAAGCTAAAAGTAGTATTGGCACAAAGCAGTTTATAGATATTCTACATCTTAATTCCACCATGTCACCATCAGACTAAGAACAAGACACAGAAAAAGAAAAACCAGTCCTCCCAGTCACATAGAGCATAAAAGAAGTAATATACCTCCTTGTGAGTTTTAAAAACACTGTTTGAAAAAAAAAATATCTATGTTTTATGTGAACAGATAAACTGAAAATTTTACTTAAATTATTCAAACTATGAGTATGTTTGCATCAAGTCATAGACATATTGGAATAAAAAGTAAGACCCTAACCATTCCTTTGGCAGCCACATTGCAGCCCCCAACTCTAACCTAAAGCTATGGATAATTTTCTTGGGCTAAATCACAGCAAAATGCAAGACCAAGTTTTAGGGCCAATGAGAAATCCTTGAGTCATGTACATGCATATACATGAGGCAGGAGGGGGCTGGAACTCGATGATCCTTAAGGTCCTTTCAAACCCAAACCATTCGATGATGCTATGATTCTATGATGCTATGATACTATAATTCTATAACTGTGTGTGTGTCTAATTAAGACATATATATATATGACTAAGGTATGCACATGCACATACATATGTGCTTACATACCTACATGTGTAAACTTAAAACACTGAGTAATTTCAACTTACACAAAGCTGAGTTCCACAAATGTATAACACTATGTAAACTGGTTTTGCCCATTCTAACATTGTATGTTCTGTCTTTACACTGATGATGGCCTCTGGGACCCATGGAGCCCTGTGTTGGAAGTCCATGACTGCGGGAATGATAAATTCCCAGCCAACTCTGAACTTGTTCAACGTTTGCTGCTCTAGCTGATGCACATAAGTCTATGGGGACCGATGGGCTTCATCCCAAGGTATCGAAAGAGCTAGCTGTTGTCACAGGTCCTCTCTCCATTATTTGTCAATGGTCTTGAGAGTCTGGAGATGTCCTAAGTGACTGGAACCTGGCAAATGTCCTAATTTTCAAAAAAGGTAAGAAGGGAGACTCTGGTCGGCCTTACTTCAATGTCTCATAAAATTATGGCAAAGGTTATTCTGGGAATTACTGAAAAACACCTGAGACACAATGCAGTCCTTAGTCATAACCAGCACAGGTTCATGAGGGAAAAGTCCTTCTTAACCAATTTAGTTTCTGTTCATGACAAGGCCATGCATCTAGTTGACCAAGGGAAGCCAGTAAATGTGATGGTTTTTTTTAATTTTATTTTATCAAAACTTTTGATATTGTCTCTCACAGTATCATTCTGGGCAGAACGTCCAGCATGCAGCTTATGTCCATAATACATTGGGTGAGCAATTGGCTGATGGGTCAGGCTTAAAAAACTATAGTAAATGGGGCTGTCAGCGACTCACCAGTGGGGTTACCTAAGGCTCAGTTTCCAGGCCAGTGCTCTTCATTGTTTTTAGAAAAGATCTAGATGCAGGAGTCGAATTTACATTAATTAAATTTGCTGATGATACTAAATTAGGAGGAGCTGTGGACACCCTCAAGGGTAAAGTCTGCAGAGAGATCTGGATAGACTAGAGAGCTTTGCAATCACGAGCCATATGAAATCTAACAAGAGAAAGTGCTGGATTCTCCACCTGGTACAGGTAGTCCTGGTTATTCGTACAAACTGGGGGATGAGAAGCTGAAGATCAGCCCTGCAGAAAGAGATCTGGGGTTTTTGGTTGATGGCAAGTTGAATATGAGTCAACTGTGTGCCCTGGAAGCCAAAAGAGCCAGCTGTGTCCTGGGGTGCATCAGGCACAGCACAGCTAGCTGGCTGAGGAAGGCGATTGTCCTGCTCTACACCTCACTGATGTGGCCCCACCTCGAGTACTGTGTGCAGTTTTGGGCACAATATAAGGATATCGAACTATTGGAGTGTGTGCAGAGGAGGACAATCAAGATGGTGAAAGGCCTTGAGGGCAAGACTTACAGAAGGACCAGCTGAGTTGACTTGGTTTGTTCATCTTGGAGAAGAGAAGGCTGAGAGAGGGGTGACCTCATCACAGTCTACAGCTTCCTCAAAGGGGGACAGTGGAGGGGGAGGTGCTGATCTCCTCTCTCTGGGGACCAGCAATAGTACACAAGGAAATGGAATGAAGCTGCATCAGAGGAAGTTCAGACTGGACATTAGGACAAGTTTCGTCACTGAGAAGGTTGCTGGTCAGTGGAACAGGCTCCCCAGGGAAGTGGGCATGACACAAAGTCTGAGTTCAAGGAGCGTCTGGAGGATGCTCTTAGTCAGGGGTCCTCAAACTACGGCCCACGGGCTGGATACGGCCCCCCAGGGTCCTCAATCCGGCCCCCGGTATTTACAGACCCCCCCGCCGGGGTTGGGGGGGAACCAAGCAGCCGCAGATGACTGCCTGCCACTTCATCCACACGCCCGCCCCCTGGTTAAAAAGTTTGAGGATGCCTGCTCTTAGTCATATGGTTTAGATTTAGGTAGTCCTGAAGGAGCAGGGAGTTTGATCTAATGATCCTTATAGGTCCTTTCCAATTTGAGATATTCTATGATTCTACGATTCTACGTATTTACTTCATGAATCCCACATATTCTGGATTACAGCTGAGTGGGTGAGTACATATATTTGGCTGTGGGCATTCTTTTTGTGATAAGCTAAAAGAACATGTATACTTTGAGTGATGTTTAGTTTTAAACAGTATCTTTTTCAGACATTAATGTCAGTTAAGGTTTGTGGGGTTTTTTTCATTTTTTTTCCAATAAACTAAGGGAAATAATAGAAACCAAAAATTTTTAGACCAACTGAGAGTGACATCTATTTAAATTGATACTGTAGCAGTAACAGCTTTGAAAAATTCACTGATGCATGTACAAGGAACACTTTGTAGAAGTGCTAATAAAGACTCTTCCTGTAAGTCTGTGTCAGAGTGTATGATAATTCTGTCCCAGGAGAATCCAGCAGGATGTTTCTAACAAATGAGGTTCCTCATGTGAATGGTGGAAAACTCATGAGTTTTGATTGTGTTCTTTTCCTGGGTTTTTTAGATGGGTGTGAACAAATTATACAGATCCAGTTACTGGCTCGGCTGGGACTCACAAAAGAAACATATCAAAAAATATGGTTCCCTTTGCAAGGAGCTACTTGGCTCGTAAAATGAACAGAACTTGTTTCAGCATAAAAAATACAGAAGATACTAAATAAGCCACAGTGCTTTACTTAGAAATGTTTTCAAAATATGAAGACTACTGGGAAAAATAGAAACAATCAAAAATGTTTCACTTGATTTATAAAAACATTCGGTAAAGTCTATATTGCAATTGAACACAGAAGCCCATGGAAAAGTATAAAACCAAACTCTTAATAAAACAGAACCCAAAAAGAAGATGCAGAAGATGCAAAAAGGTTTAAAATGTTAACACCATAATTAATGTTGGTTTCTTCAGCACTTTTAGGATTTGCTGCTTCAAATAGTCCAAATCACACCTGATATAAACAGCTGTAACCTACAGCCTACAATCTCTGCCACCCTGTACTAACTTTTCAGTCAGCTGAGTCTTTGTATCACTGATGTTGGGAAACAATTCAGATCACTTATCTGAGATTAAAGGTGTGCCAAGAAGACACAGATTACCCATACATGGCGGCTTAACTTCAAATGGACAGTAAAATCTTGAGACTTTCTTAATTGCTCTCTGTAAACCTTTTATTTTCATGTGCAAAGGTACTCAGAAAGACCACATTTTAAGGTCAAACATCTGGATTTTTCAAAATTAAATTTCAAATTGTATTTTCAGTAGCTATATTCATAGATCACACTCACTCGGTTTCTATCCCTGGCTGGTTGATGGTAAAACACTGATCATAGTATACTAATGTAGTATGTGGACTGGCCCATTAAATAGATTCTTTGAAAACACCTGTGAGAAACTGTACTGAGCATAATGGTGGCCAAGTTTGAGTGGGAAGAGAAGAGCTCTTGTGAGGAGTAAGGAGGAATAAGAACAGTGAGAATTGGAGGGGAGGGGCAACATTTTGGTAAGAGAAACTTTCACAAGTTTATGAATGCTCTTATAAAGGAAACTATATACTTGTTTTGAATCTAGTCTTTCTCTGAGTTGTACAGTGTTACAATGATTTGACAATAAAGTTTAATTCTTCGTTCCTGATATTTACAATTGTTCCCATTTCAGCTTCTTTGCTTGCTGTTTGTTCACTTTGAATTCTAATGTAACTATTGGATAATCCTGAATTTTTAATTACAAGATTATGAGGAAGCTTAACAAAATATAGGGGGAAACAAGGATCCTTTCTTCTTGAAAGATCCTGTAAAACTCACAATGGCAAAAGTAAATCAGGATATATTACAAGTCACATACATACACTGCAATAAAACGTGATTTCAGAAAAGTTGTACCTGGTATTAGTGCTAGTAGTGTGGTAATAGCTGAAGACATCATATAGCTATATCCTCAGTGCAGTAAAGAGCAGTTTAGCAGATCTGTGATCAGCATCAGATGGGACTCTGCTAGTGGTTGGTACACTTAGGATGGAAATATGAGGGCCTTTACACAGCAAAGCTCTGAGATTCTGAACATTAATAAACCTCCTAGTTGTTAAGAGGAGCTCAGTTAGTTTATGGAACTCTCCAATACGCTGCCCTTCAAGCAGAGAGGACAGGACTGTCCACAGTGGTGACTTCTGTTGTTATGTTGCTGTATCTTACAGATCAACTATTCTATAGATTCTCAAACCGTTTTTAAGACAAAAAAGACATATTTTAATCTAGCTAAGGGATGTCCTATTTTATATTAGTAGATTTTTATAAATGAGATGTTGAGGAGGGGAGTATGTCAACTAGGAGTGACAGAGTAGTGTAGTGGTGGTATCTTTTGTGCGGTAATCAATAGCTGCCTTTCTTCATAAGAAGGCATGTCCTGTGAGGAGCGGATAGTCTGATTTGGAGAGAAGGAGGCCAAGGGGTGACCTCATTGCTTTCTACAGCTTCCAGAGGAGGGGAAGTGGATAGGGAGGTGCTGAACTCTTCTCCCTGGTATGCAGTGATAGGATGTGCGGGAATGGTTCAAAGCAGCATCAGGGAAGGTTTAGACTGGACATTAGGAAGCATTTCTTTACAGAGAGGGTGGTTAAACATTGGAACAGGCTTCCCAGAGAGGTGGCTGATGCTCCATGACTGTCAATGTTTAAGAGGCATTTAGTCAATGCTCAATGACATGCTTTAACTTTTGGCCAGCCCTGAAAATGCCAGGCAATTGGACCAGATAATCATTGTAGGTCCCTTCCAACTGAAATATGCTATTCTATTCTTTGGCCCTGTTTTGACCACCTGCAAAACAGGGATAAAGCTATTGAATGCCTTTTAAAATTTTTCCAGGTTTAACACTAAAAATCATCAAAGAAGAGCCTTTGAAAGCTGTTATCACTCCACCAAGCAACAACCCATGAGAAGTGATAGAGCAAATCAGAGGGACCAAAGGTTTTCCTTGACAGTTACGAAATGAGCACAGTTTTTCTGTTTTTGTTTAAAGAAATGTGCTTCCTATCAGATGCAAGAGGGATGCCTTAGAAGGAATGGAAGATTAATAAATAACAGATTAATATTTTAGGAAAAGCTGTTTTAGTATTTTCAGACATTGATCAATCTTCTGTGTGAAGACTTAGTTCAATACAATAGATGAACTTGAACTACAAGTCTGAAATCAGTAATGCAGTATAAAAATTCTTAGAAAGTTGTGTCCTCTGTGAGTCTGTCCTGGCATTACTAAGGGATCTGGTAAATTCCTCTTGACATAAACCATTTAATATTAGTTCTTTAGAAACAGGCCAGGGAAAGTCGAAGAGTTGATACTCTGTGTCATGCTTTATGTTTACAGAAAGTATTGAGAGGTTTCTGCTTCCAAATCAGCAGAGCCTGCGTAGAAGTGTACACTGGCTGGTGCAGATAAAAAAGAAGATGAGTCTTTAAAATATTAATATAATTTTGGGTAACTTCATTTTAATAATCTGATACTTCAATTTCATAATTCCTGGTCCAGCCTCCTAAATCTTTAAATAGCAGTATTATATAAATTTGCAATGAATACTTTTACAAGATACTAAACCCAGATGTTTAGAGACACTAGGCAAATTCTACATATGCCAGAAAAGGCTCATTAAGTTCCTCATTGACTAGCATGTCCTTGGATCTATTTCAAAAATTGTTTTGTTTTGAAAAGTACCATAACTTGGGGGGTTTCACAGTTTGAGCACTGGGAATGAGTTAAAATGCACACAAAGACAAAAGGAGTGTAGAAAGCCGTAAATCTGACACATCTTTTTAAAGCAAGCCATCTGATCCATGTTTTTTTTCCAACAGTAGAGAAAAGAAGAAAGAGAAACTCACAGTATTGCATGCCAGAATTAGATGCTGATGATTCTTTCATTTTATTCTGTATGCTTCATAATCATATTCTGCATGTCCAAAATAAAAATCTGAAACCAGATACATCTAGTCCAGCAGCACTATCTGCTGCAGCATACACCTAAGGTCACAGCTCTGTGCTGCCTTTCATTCATTTACTGCCAAACAGAGAGCCAAGATAACAGCATGAATGTCGGGATAACCCGCTATCAATGATTGCCAATTCCTGATGATGCTTTTCTTATGCTTTAACAAAAAGGCATTGATATTGTCACCAGAATTTACACTAGCAAGATAGGAGCAGATAGACCCTTGTCAGTAATGACCAGCAGTGGGATCTGAATGTTCAATGGGAAGGAGACAAGAGCCAGTGACACCAGTGGTTGATCCAAGAAACATACAGCCTTGCAACAGACTGCAGGGGCTTGTTGGGAATGGTTGTCATGAAAGCCTCAGAAACCAGCTCACCACCTTTCCCTCTCCCTCAGTCTGAACTGGTTCATATATATCTTGTTGTTTTTTTAGAAGGCAGATTTGTGATGCTGAGATTCAGAAAGTTTGTCCATGTCTGAAATAGCCACAGTTCCTTAAGTGGCAGAGCTATGCACAAAAAAACTGTAGAAATGAGCACCCTTAATGTGTCGGATATCACTCTGCTCACATGCATTGGCACCTACTCATAGTCATTATTCATTAAACACCCATTGTCTTAATTATAATCAATAATTTGAGCAACAACTATGTTACAGTTTGATGGAAATAAAATACTGTTATCTCTTCCTATACATACCTAAGAGAAGGTTTTAAGCAAAAAAGAAGATTAGATGTTAGGAACAAATTCTTTACTATAAGGATGGTGAGGCACTGGAACAGGTTGCCCAGAGAAATTGTGGATGCCCCATCTCTGGAAGTTGTCGTGGTTTAACCCCAGCTGGCAACTAAGTCCGACACAGCCACTTGCTCGTCCCCCAAAGTGGGATGGGGAAGAGAACTGAAAGGGTAAAAATGAGAAAACACATGTGTTGAAATAAAGACAGTTTAACAGGTAAAGTAAAAGCCACACACACAAGCAAAGCAAAACAAGGAATTCATTCACCACTTCCCATCAGCAGGCAGGTGTTCAGCCATCCCCAGGGAAACAGGGCTCCATCACATGTAATGGTTACTTGGGAAGACAAAGGCCATAATGCTGAACGTCCCCCTCTTCCTTGTTCCCCCAGTTTATATACTCAGCATAATGTCATATGGTATGGAATGCCCCTTTGGCTAGTTTGGGTCAGCTGTCCTGGCTGTGTCCCCTCCCAGATTCCTGTGCCCCTTCAGCCATCCCACTGGCAGGGCCCAAGAAACTGGAAGGTCCTTGACTTATAAATATTACCTAGCAACAACTGAAAACATCCACGTGTTATCAACATTGTTCTCAAACCAAATCCAAAACAGCACTGCGTCAGCCACCAAGAAGAAAATTAAGTCTATTTCAGCCAAAACCAGGACAGAAGTGTTCAAGGCCAGGTTGGACGGGGCTTTGAGCAACCTGGTCTAGTGGAAGGTGTCCCTGCCCACGGCAGGGGCTTGGAATTAGATCATCTTTAAAGTCTCTTTCAACCCAAACCATGCTATGATTATCTTTATAAGGAGAATACCAAGAAATATTATACCTATTTAAAACATTCCATAGACATAGTGTTGCTTGAAAGTAAAGTTTTTTACAACACACAGAAATGCTTTAAGCCATCATCAATAGATTACTTAGGAACTTAGTTCTTTTTAGACATATAATTTCCCATAGATTATAAGTGCCTGTATAGAGTTTGAAGCCTGAAGTACCTCTCCTCTCAAATGCTTTCCTAAATTGTGGTCTCTGTTATTTGCTCAGAATTACTTTGAATTGTGCTTAGAAATAATGTTTTTCCTAAGTGTTTTTGGAATGAAATGAAATTTGCCAGCTGTCTTTAACGCACTACTAAAAATCCAATTTAATTTTATATTTACATTATTTGCTTTATGGTGGAAAGTAAACATTTTGTGTTACTGGCCCACAAAAAAATATATAATCAATAAACCCAAAAAACCAAACCCCAAAAACCAAGAAAAAAGATGCATACTTCCTTACCATCTGAGTGTTCTTAGCATACCTGAGAAGTACATTTTGTTTATATGTAGGAGCTAACTAGGCTTAATTGCAGTGCAAGGATATAAGAAATAAGGGGAAATAGTCATAAAAGTGGAAAGTTCACATAGGAGGGTCCTGTTTAATTTGACAGAAATATTCTTTAGGCCTATGTCACATGTTGTAATGTAGCTATAACAATAGGCAAACCTGTCATCAGATATCCAGCCTATGCCTTGGCTATGACAAACACCATTTATGCTGTTTTACTGAGAGAAAAAAACCTAAAATCAGCTGCCTTATGTGTTGTGTTCAGTCCACCAAAGTACCAAGACTAGTTTTAGGCTCTTTCTACACTAATGGAGCCAGTGGAGAAAGATATGCACACCTACCACAATTCCTTCCACAGAGCAATTAATTTTACCTGCCTATTTTAAAGAGGAATTCTGGGAATCTAGCTACCTGCAACAGATTATAAAGAAAATAAAATAAATTCCTTAAAACTAAGATTTAATTTTTAGACAGTTAAGTGAGACTGATCCTCTAAGTAGATATAGATTATGACATTACAAAAGAGAGTTATTGCAAGTTAAGCACTGTACTCCCAGTAATATCCCCTTACCATCTGTCATTTACAGTTCTTAATTAGTAGTTAATAAGCCATTGGCCTTTGGTAAGGTTATTAAGACTGAAAAAAGGTTGAAAATAAATAAAGTAAAATTGCAAGTGGGCTTGGTAGGCAGAGTTATTCAGCCTGTGGTCAGTGGACCACATGTGCTTTGTAAAGCATCTCAAAATACTCTACAAAATAATTACAAAAAACAACATGCCTGCAAAAATTGTCAGGAGCCAGCCCCTGATGGCAGATGTCATTCATTCTGTTACTGCACACTAGCAGAGCAATTGCAAATTATTAAATAGTGGCAGTAAGGTGCTCCATGCCTGGAGGTCTAGTGTTTCTTCTTCAGGAAAAAAAAAAAAAATAACCCGCCCTATTAAAAAATTACACAGCAGCTCTCTGTGTAACAAGCTGTTTTAAAAGAGTGACTGTACTGGGAGACCTCAGGGTAGAAGCACTAAGAAAAATGAACCATCTCATTTTTAACAATAGCTTCTACCCTAATGTCATGGAGTGATTTGTGGCAGTGGACACATTACCTCTACAGCTATTGTGCTTGTGCTATTATGGGCCGTATTTTTGATTCCAAGGTTTTCATTCTGGATGGTTCTTTGAACACCACACTTATTTTTTAAAATGCTCTAATCAATACTACATTGTTATCTTTTTCTTAGAGAGATTGTTGTAATCATATTACCATTTAATCACATTAGCATTTAAAAGCTCCCAAACTAGATTCTTGAATTAATATCTTATTGGGCTTTATTCAAATCTTAGCAGATTCATAAAAGTAGATAAGTAATTGATAATATTATTGTGAAAATGGAAAACTAAGTACAAGAAAGGACTACAAACCACCAGAAAAAGGAAATTAGGTTCAATAGGGTGTATCTTCTCCCTGAATAAGAAAGCTGAGATGGGAATAGAGATCAGAATATTTAAAATAATTTCACATTGATTTATTCCTTATTCACAGTAGTGTGTATTTTCCTTTGAAGTAGAAACATGCATAGAAACATAGAAACATGCAGAGTGTATTCATTAGCTTCTCAAGTAACAACTCAAGTTTCTGAACCCTGACAGATCGATGCCTTACCTTTCTTTCACAAAGCACAATTCAACATACTACATTTTTTTGTGTTTTAAAAGTCTTTTTTTTTAAGGCAAGTAATAAAACAATTAAATCTGGTTGTTGTTTTTTTTTTTTTTTTTCTCAAATTTAAAGTAAATTGTAATAAAAAGTACAAGCTAGCTGGGCTGATCCTCTGTGTTTTGAGTAGACCCTTATTGATGGAGATTAAAAAATATATCCTGGAAGACTCAGCTTTCTTCAAATAAGATGGTTGTGTTTTCATTTACATACCTAATATTGCTTTACAGTGGTCACTGATAATGCTATGTTTCTTTCTTCCTCATCAGGAAAATGTTAGATTTATTTTCCCCTATTGCAGAAAATAGATCAAATTAGAGAATCTGAGATGCTGAGTGTTTGTTATACATCATAAAACAAAATTTAAATTATGTTCCCTAAATATTTTATAAACCATCAGTTTAACTTCTCCATTCATTAAAGTTATCACCCTTCCCTTTCTTATAAATGGTCACATTGTAAGGTAAATTGTGCCCAATTAAGCCTGATGCTGAAGTTAAAAAAGATGTCTGAGGCAATTTAGCAATTAATCACCACAAAAAAAAGGTCTCATATCCTCCTCCCTTAGTGTGCTCTTCTGTTGCATAGCCACATCTGTGTGGTTTTACATTTCCTGAACCAGTATATCTTTTTGTTTCAATTCAACTCATTGAGCCCGCAACAAGCAGTACAGTAAAAAAAATTACAACATTTCTAACAGATGAGTTGAATTGCCTCACACAAGGTTCCAGCTGGCACCAGAATGGCACAGAGTAAGAAACAGGTGTGTCCAATTTGTTCTGTTTTAAAGAAGTTTCATGCAAATATGCTTCCCTTCTAGTTGGAGTATTCAGAGTATACTATGAACATATGTGTGATCTCAAACAGCAGTTTAGCTAGCAGATGTTTTATTGTATTAAGAAACCACAAAATATTAAATTCCTAAATTTTTAAACTATTTTCCTAAAAGCTTGAATTATATTTTCAAAATCTGGATTTTTTTTTTTTTACATTTATCATTTATTTCACCTAAACATTTATTCATTAGTTATTTACACATTTATTTTTAAATTTATTTCATCTAAACAAAGAAAACTCTTCCTGTGACATGGTTATTACTACAGTGTCTAGTAAGAGTTAGTCTAAGTAACTTTTTGATCATGAGTCATCACTTTCAGCAGCATCATTATAGAAAGACATTTGCATGATTTATTGATGTGTGGGTATTTGTGGTCTGTAGACACTTGTTGATGGCTTTTCTGCAGATAGCTGTCTTGCCTTCCGTGGAACTGGCTGAGCAAACGCTCTCAAGTGACATTACAGTTTGCATATTCAGGTTGAATAGAAATGAGAAAATGTGCTTTCTACAAATTTCCAAGTCCCTTTTTCCTTGCTGCTGAAACAGCATTTATGAGCAAAGCATGCTCATTTGGCCATGAGCAAAATGGATTGTTTTGACTAGTTGTGATGCACACAAAAATGGACAGAATTCAACCTAATGGCACATGATAGAACAGCTTAGCAAGTGACAAAACTGTCCTGAGATTTGCTGAGAGTTCATATTTATGATCATATGCTGAAGCTGGAGGTTAGCTGCAAACTGTATAATGATCACTTTCAAACATCATATTGTGTTGTTATTGCTCTAGTTTTCTTGCCATGAGTCACTGTGAGGTAACGCAATTAAAAAAGAAGGATGGCAGGGAGGGGTGAGGAGAGGGAAGGACGAAGGGAGGAAGAAAGGAAGGAAGAAGGGTAGAAAGGATGGCAGGGAAAAAAGGACAGGAATGGAAGGAAATGGAAGAAGGAAAGGGGGGAGGGAGGGAGGGAGGAAGAAAGGAAAGGAGCAAGCAAAGAAATGGACAGAAAAGACTAGGGCAAAATAATGTTTCAATACTAACAAGAAAAGGCGGACTATCAAGGAATTATTCACAAGAAACCCAGCAACACATCACGTAGAAAGAATTTGCTAGAACCCTAAGCTAAAGTATTATCAAGGTAATGGCATAAGCAAGAAGTTTCTTTGCAAGGGATAAAAACAAAAAGTGTTTGCAGGAAACAGAGTCCTCTTTCTTTCTACCCCAGAAATCGCTAGCGAGCAAGCAAAAAGCAGTGACTAATAAAATGAGAATACTAAAATTCAAAGGGGAGGACGGTACCCATAGACCAGCTAAAATGGAGAACACTAGGTATCACTGCAGACAGCAAGGCAGATATTGTGGTTATTTGTGCTGCCCACATGGAGCTCACAAGGCTGTGGTGATAAAAGTACGATAATACTTAAGGAGACCACTGGCTGTGTTCTCAAAGCAGCTACACTTTCTGGGTTTGATCACACTTATTATTCATAGGGAAGTAGCCAGTGTTTGATAATTAATATTGACTTCTGATGAGGAATCTACATTATTTGGTGAAGGCAGAGAAGAGTCATTACCAGACCAGCATATACCAGTGCAGAAACAGAGGACACTACTGTTTCACTGCTAGAGAAAGTGTATAAGCAGTCACTGTTCACGAGCAAGTAGGAAAGCCCTGGAATTTAAAAAACAGCTAGTGCCCATTCCTTGCCAAGGTGTGAAGCAGCTTACTTAGAGTTCTAGAGCTTATTTCTTTAGGGCTATTTATTGTCTTCTGTATAGTGTCTCAGAGCCAATGTTGGTATGAATAGTTTTCAGCTGTCTTCTATGTTAAATTTCATGTGTGTTGATGAAATTTACTGTGTGTATTAATTTTCATAGCAATCCCCAGGGAAAATTCATCTCAAAAGTCAGGGAAAGAGATAGGAAGGACTAGACTTTCTAAAGTTTTCCCAAAATATCTCTTTTGACAGACTTTGGCAATACAGCAGTAATAATCATTAAGTAGTCTTCTTCAGAATATTTTGCTTACAAGAACTCAACATTTCAAAATATATTTCCAGTTCAAGTCCAACCAAAATCACAAATCAGACTCTTGTGTTTGTACCAGATTTTTAACAAATGCATTTACAGTTTATAGGGATGCCTCAGACTAGACATTCCTAATATATTATCACAGTACTTTCCTTTTTAATTTCTAAAAGTACTCTCACAAAATCAAGAAATGTTTACTATACATTTATTTATATTAAGCCTACAACAGCAAAAACAAATAATCACACTGATTTTAACAGAATACTGATGTGACTTTGTATAAACAAAAGACACCCCTTCAAACTGAGTTATTTCCTGGCAGTTTAAAATAGCTACAATCTGGTATGTCTCAATAATGTCTCTAAACTAGACTTTACCTGCTGTAACATTTATAACAAGTCCCTCAAGAACATTCTGGAGTATTTCTGGATACCAAACAGAATGTCAGACTTTTTAGAATAATTTGGAACACTGAAAGATCAATATTTTACATAATTGAAACCACATACAACATGGTTCATACCAACTTATTTTAATGCAACATCTCATGATGTTTGAAAGAGCAAGTAAGAAAAGTACATTTAGGAAGAAATATCAATAAACCAACACAAGTGATAGTCTTTTGTGAAACTAAAACGAAAGGACCAGAACCTAAGGCAAAATAATGAGTTTAGTTCAAATACACTATGCTTATTAAAAAGAATAAAGGTTGTTATCTCAGAACTGCCTCTGTTATGAACCTTGCAGCCTCAGCAGAGCATAAAATGAAATGTACTATATATTAATACTAATGCATTCATTACATGGGATGCAGGGGCCATTGTGATCATCTTATCTGAACTGCTGCATAGCACAAGCAACAAGACTTCACGGAGTTCAGTCTTTTTTGAAATAGGGAAACAGTTTTACTTCCAGAAGTCCATGATTTTATCACAGATGTTCAAAAAGTTCTATGAGGCAATTTGGTCAAAAGAGAGAAGTGGTGAGCATACAGACAGCTGTCACGAGGCACATCTAGAGCTGTCATTCTCCTTAAGTGTACACAGAGAGGCATCACACACTTCTCACACGCTCTTCAGAGTCCTGGCAGTGCTCTAGACTCTCAGCATCGTTTTTTAGACAGCTAGTGGAGATTTCTGAGCAGAAACCCCAAGAAATTCAATACGGCCTTCATTATATGGCATTTATATACCTAAAATTATGGCTTTGGATTGCCATACAGATCATGCTTTTTAAAATGCATTTAAACTCCATCTTTCCCATAAGAACCAAGGAAGAAAATTCTCCTTCTTTTCATACCTCAACAAAAAGTATGTCAGACTGTTAAAACAGTGACTATTAAAGTAATCAGGAGACTATTTTACAGGTTTACAGCTAATAAAAGAATGACCTTCTATAATACATGAACTATTAAACTTTTCCATGCTATTTCAGAAACACAAAGGAATAACTTTAGCTGTCAGAGACTGTCTTACATGCTTGTTGAGACTCACATATCTACATCTATTCAGTACTCAGAACTGTTCCAAAAGTTACTGAAACCAATTTTTCAAAATACTGTTGTCAACTAATGAAGAAATATTTTCATTACTTTCTAGATCAGTGCATTTTTTGTTATGGCTTTATCAAAGGCAAGTCATCCCTTCTAAGTAAAAGTTTCTTCTTGTTTCTTCTGATAGTGTGACTAATTCTTGGAAGGAAAAGTTGGACACATTTTCTTACATGGACTTTTCTAGTTAAACTTGTATTTTCCCATTTTTTAGATACAGAAAGTATAAGAACTAGAATTTGCAATTTGAAGGCATTCATGCACTTTAGTATATTTCTAACATGACCCCCTACCTTGAGGAGAAAAATGTCCCCATCAACTGATCCTTAAGCCTAGTCCTAAACTGTGACTGTAGTCTGTAACCCATTGATAGATCAGCTAGTGGTCCATAATCATGGGGGTGGACATGGCAGAAAAATATGAACTTAAAAGGCAATCTTAGTTATCAAGTAAATATTATGTTGATAATTTTATTTTTGCTTTGTAAGTAATCTCATTTTAAAAATAGTTTTAATACTGAAATGGGATTAAGGTTGAAAAAGGATTTCTTGTTACACACGTTAAACCTGTTAAGGGAATGGTGAGATGCAGTAGTGAAATTTTACTGGTAAAACCTCATCAAGTTTCCCTCCAGCTAGAATATACTGTTTACTTTAAAACCAAATAAAAAGTCAAACTGTTGAATAGAAAGGATGAGCTTATTATTTCTGATTCTAATAAAAGTATTGTGATTCCTCTTCTGGGCTTCCAAAGGCATTTTTAAAATATTTATGCTAAATATGTTTGTGTCTGAACTTAGACAGGGCAATAATAACAACTGACAGTTATATAGCATATTCCAGGCAAAGATATCAGTAAATTCTACAAACTAATTTAAAATTGTATTTGCAGGGATCACTTTCCCATCACTGAAACCTTGACAACTCCAGGGTGAAAATCAGCAACACTTACAACAAAAACACAGAAAACAACAAGTTCAAAACGGAAAACCATAAATGCTGCATCCCCTTGAAACTTCAGTAGCGATTTAGGCAGGCAGAAAACATAGGCTCTAATGCAATTTACCTAGAACATTAGGTGAATTCTGCAAAAACAACCTGTATAATTTTGTGTTTAGGAAAAATAGAGATAATGTCTAAAGGAATCAGCACGTATATCTGCTTTACATTCAGGGTCACTAACCAGCTACATAAAGCAATTTCTGCATTTGCATCTTGTTCTAAAACCAGACTAAGCAGAGGTGAAGGTGTCTGAACAGTTCAGATGTAAGTGCTTCAGAGCAATGGGGCTCAGCAAAGGGCATGGGTGACTTATGTGTTGTCCTAGACATCAGCTCTGCTTTGTCTGTTCTAGGCCTTTAAAGAGCAGTAGCCTTACTACAATGCTGGAGAACACAATGCTGATGTTCTTAAAAATCAAAGTATTCTCATCTGGACAGTTTCTCATCAGCTTCCCTCAGCAGGAACTCAGCCTGCACTGAATGAATGGACAATTTTCTTCTGACACGCTGGAACTCACATGTCAGCCTGCATGCACACATTTTTCTTAAAGACAGCTCAAGGTCACATTTTCATTTAATAGATGACAATTTTCCACATTCATAAATAGTCTAGCAAGACCCCAAGAGTAAGTGTGTGCAAGGGTGTGTGTATGAGCTATGTGTCAAGTGCCCCTGCAGAAAATGAGTTGATATCAAACCCCCAGAGTCAGGGACTGGCTCCAGGCCTTTTGCTATCAGTGGTCTTCCCATCACTGTAGACACCATTGAACAAATTAAGAAAACAAATGGTAATTCCATCAAGCATTTTAAATAGCCAAAAAAGGCTAATCACCTACTTAGGCATTAAGAAATATTTCACAGGTTAATGCTTTACTTTGCTTTCTTTTGAGGGGATATTTAGCCTCTTTTAGCCCTTTCTTAGACCTCATGCTATACCAATGCTATCAGAAAAAATTACCAGCACAGTTAGTTTACTTCTACAAATAGTGATCTTAAAAGCAAATAATATAATTTAACACCCATATATACTTTTCATACATATCTTTTTGAATTAAGGTTAAAGCAAGTTAGTTTAGAATTAAGTTATATCATAAATACAATTCTCATTACATTTAACCTTAATTTATATTCTCCTTTTTTTTCTTAATCTCTTCAACATAATTGCTTTCTACTTCCTTGTCATTACCTTGGTAATTTCCTCCCTTGCTTGATTTAGAAAATGTTATTCAGGAGGGTAGTAGAGAATGAATGGGCTAAGATATAATAATTCTGTTTATTGTTTTACAGATTACAGGGAGCAATTTTTTTATGAAGCTGTTCAGAAGAAAACAGGCACTATTCTGGAAATTAAAGGTCTTCCAGTGAGCTGCACAAATTCTCTTCTGAATTAAAGATTAATTAAATACTTTTAAAACAATCAAAGTAAATGTCAGAGGCAGAGAGCTAAAATTAAAGAATATAGAACTATTACAAGCATAGCTAAGACAAAATCATTTGAAATATTATCATAGATAATGCATAATAATATCTGAAAAATAATCTCTTTTTTTCAGCTCCAGGATTCAGCATAAATAGATATTGATATGATAACAAGGATATGTCAGTATGTACTTAATTACTGAGGTTAAGAACTGAGGATGTTGCTTTCCTCTCATGTATATTAAACTACTAATAATTTACAAATAAATTATAAAGGACCTTACTTATGTAAATGGTTTTGATTGATGAAAGTCTTCTAGACCTTTGTTTCTCCTAGGGAAAGAGGAAAGAACATGAACATTTTAAATTGAAAAGACACAGTCTGAAATCCGATAGAAATTGTCAACAGGTGATGCAAAAGTGGGACATCTTAAATGAGATTTTTCTCCTGTCACTATTTTCCCCATTACTCCATGATTTATGTATTTACTGCTGTGAAAGTTAAGCTTTTTTAAAGAAAAAGGACCCAATACTAGAGTGACTAGGAGGTTTCTTTCCAATTTGCATTTTGGTAAAAAGCGTATTAGGAGGGGAGGAGGAAGACTGTTAAACATAGTAAATAAAAAGAAATAGAGCAGCTGCCTTCTTGCAGCTTTCCTTCCATTTTTCCTTCCCTATCCTAATGTTTACATGTACTCCTTTCTTTTTCTGTTCTTCCCAATCTGTTGCTTCACTTTTCAGTTCTTTTCACTTTCCTTCCTCTTCCACATAGTTTTGTGTAGTTTTTTTTTAAATTCTGTAATTCCCCTGCTATAACTTCCCTATTGTAACTTACTTTAACTCATCAGATGTTGAAGAACTGCAGAAAAACATAAGCTCCCCATTCACTTGCGAGCTGTGGTGAGCATAGTCCAACTAGCCTAGCATGACCTTTTAGGAAGAGAGAAAGGGACCCCTTACTGCTCTGCCTTCTCGGACAGATGTTGACTCGTCTTCTTCCCTGGACAGGGTTCTTAGTTGTTTACAATTGTTTACAGTCTCTAGGTTCTGGTCAGAGTTTTTCCAGTACTCTGAAATGTCACATGCCCCACTTAGTAGTCTACGTAGCATTACATGGTGACAGACAAGACTAAATCAAAGGCCCTGCATACAAGGATATTAAAATATTTTACTGAACCTAGACATAAAAGAAAGTTATCGAAGTCAATGAACATGCTCTTCAAAGAGTCTTAAGCAGCAGAGAGCTGTACTTAGGACACATGCAAAGAGAAAAAGAGGAAATCAGATGGTGTATTGACTTGCATTGATTAGAAACTCTTTCACTGGGCTTCCAAAGATATCTTAGATATTCATTTGAGAATTGAGGGATAGTTTTAGCTCAGCAAGTATGTGCATTATATGCATCAGACTTACTGAGAACAAATTCTCACTGTGAATTATCATCCGAGCATCTCAGTTCTCTATATACACGTACTTATGAATTTGCATTTCAACAGAATGTGAAGCTGAATTATATGAAATCTATTTTAGATAACATACACTTTGAGGGAGAAAATCTTTTCTGGAGCTACAAAACCTTTTATCATTTTTGTCTATTTTATGCTTGCCATTTTGCAGATAAAAGAGGAGATTACTGCTAGAGGTAATTCACTGAGTAGTGGAAACAAGCAAAGAAAAGAGTGGAAGAATAAGCATTATATTAATAGTAATTTTTTTACAATTTGTTTATGTGTACATTTCAATGGATGCTGCTTTGTGTTTATGGTCATGTGTGTGTTTTATGAAATAGACTTTTATGTAAGGCAATGGAGATCAATTTTTAAATGGGATTTCATGGAAGTGCCTAGTAAGAACATCCAGGAGGGAGTTTAAAGAACTGCCTGTTGAAGAAGATGACCAGTAAGAAGTTTTAACAGTTATGCTGTCTTTAACTGTCCATTTAAATTGTCAAGGTATTGCAAGGATTGTATGGTTTAAAGTGATCTCTCAAAATATGAGAATACAGCAGGAACAGAAGGGACAGGAAGCCAGTAATTAACTGGATGCATTTCCACATCTGTCATCTCCTTCTGATATTAATGCCTGTAAGTCATTTTTAAAACACCTTCAGAACTTACCAGGGGAAATTGGAGTCATGCTTGCTTACCTCCATTCATTTATTTCTGACTTATATATCAAGGTAATACCAGTTAATTGTGTTTCACAGAATCACAGAACATTTGATGTTTGAAGGGACCTCTGGACGGATCATCTGGGCAATGCCTGCTGCTTAAGCAGGTCCACCTAGAACCAGTTTCCCAGGACCATGTCCAGGTGGCTTTTGAATATCTTCTTTTTCATTTGACTTTCAGGTAATTAATTTTTATTGAGCTACTTGATTTTTTTACTTATTTAAAATTGTCCTTTCTTACTGTAGTCATCAAAAGTCAGAGTTAACAGTTGTGATCATGAAATCTGATGACCACACAAACTAGCAGGATATCCCATCCCTGATTTGATAGTAAGGCAGATAACTATTAAGCCCTGGAGAGCTTCACTAACCTGCCACTGTTTAGCAATTATTATTATTTTTTTAAAATTGATGCTTCACACTTGGGAACAAATTTTTCTGCTTAGTGTTCTTCGGGGTTTGTTTAAAAGTATCTTGCTGTTACTACTTTACACATTGCACATTTAAGTAGTCCACAAATATTGCTACATTTTGTTCACTATTCCATAATTAAGTAACTGCTGAGCTTACACCTATGCTTTGTGGTCAGCTAACCACATTCAAGGAAATACTCTCAGTACTCAGACCAAAGATCTGCCCACACATCAAAGAGGTTACAGTACATACTGGAGCTCAGGAGGTTTAAGGCTTCCCACACTATCTCTACTATAGAGATAACACCATAATCTCTATAGTAAAAGCAGAAAAAAACATAACTGGTGGATAGGCATGAATAAATCTGAAGGCACTGCTACATTTATTGTAGAGTTAGATGAGAACCAAACTCACTGGCAAACTCACAAATCTTGCTTTGCATATTTTTCAGGCTTTTTAACTGTTTCAGAAATAATATTTTTTCAGCTATTTCAGGGATATGTAGAGATACACAAAACATACCAGAATATTATTGACACTTCCTGAGCTGCAAAGCAGATTTGATCGTGCTCTACTTCGGTGCAGGTGAGCTTTGGCTTTATCTGAAACAATCAATGCAATCCCTTCTCTCCCACTCTATCTGGTGTTCACCAAGGGGAAATCATTCCTTTACTTCAGTAGGTACTGAATCTAGCTCTGAGTAAATGTTTCAGACTTGACATGTGAAGCTGTTTACTTGAAAGTATTTTCAAGTTGATTTTTTTCAGCTTGGAAATCATTTATATCCATTATCACACAGTGATTTTCCTATAGTGCTTTGCACTGAAACTTTGTACTAATAACTAACTGCTATATACTTAAGCTTTCTTCTACTCCCATTATTCTTCTTAGTTACCTACCTGAGACATAAAAAGATTTTAATATACAAATATAAGTTAATATAGGCCAACAATAATGCAATAGATTTTCAGGTATGCAAGTGTGACAGATGTGAGTTATTTTTTACACGAGAATGAAGCGCTTTAGCTGCCAGTCTGTCAGCTTCACCTGTGTAATTTGGAGAGAGCTTTTCCTAATTTTCATAAAATGGCAGACTTCATGTCCACAGACTTCTTTGTGAATAATTGCTGGTTTCAGGAGAGTCAGTGCTTTCCTTTTATAATGATCTTTAACATCTTCAGGATTAATTCTGTTTTATAGAAAGAAATCTCCACACCTACTTCTTCAAAGTCTAGGTAATTATTCCAGTTCATGAAAGGGAAGAAAATTAAAGAACTGAGATTTTTCTAGCACAACTTTTGGTTACAGCAGATGTTATAGAAGTCTTATCTCTATATCATGCCTTTCAGGACTATGGCACAATCAAGTCAGCTTAATTACCAAGAAACCTAACTGGTTTTAGGCACCTGAGAAATCTTCATAAATTTGAGCTGTCATGTTAAATTCCCACCACTTGTACTCAGATGACCTCAGCTGAATTCAACCAAGATAAAACTGGGCTTGTTTTCTTTGCCTTTCAGATATGAGATATCTGCATCACAGGATATTATATGGTTTAATTCTCTTATTCATTCATTATTTTTCATTAAATGCCTTGAGGTTCATTCTCAAATGAAAGATGCAGAAAAATTGGGATTTTTTTTTTATCATAACAGGATTCTAAGTATACATGTAAAGTAAAGAACAGTTGGATACCTGCAATATAAGGGGATGTGATTTTTGAGGATATCTGGTTAAGCTATTCAGTTTAAGAAACAAAGACAAGAGACTGGAAGACTAATAAATTACACACCAAAGTACACAAACCCTAATGAGCGATAATGAAAGCAGTAACAAAAATGAGAGTATTTAGGTCTCTGATGGACTTAATAGAGTAAGTGTCTGCGACTAGTGACTTCCACCTAATCAGCTGGAAAGGACCTGGCATTCTGTGTTGCTCGTGTCTGTATGAATGCTGTTGGTGTGTTTGTGGGTGATGGAAATGCTACTGCTCTGCCTTTACTGGTCTGTGAAGTTACCTGAGTAGTTGCACTCATTCAAACAAATTTATTTGAACAGAGGCAAATGCAAACCTGCTTAGTTCTAGTTTTCCATTAGAAGCTAAGTAACCTTAGCTATCATTAAGTCCCTCAAATGCAGGTTTGTGGGCTATGTTGTAGTTGGCAGTCAGAGAACCCTCAAGACGGTAAATCCATGTATCTTAGGACTGCATTAATAAACTTCTGTAGGTAACAATCTCTGTCCATTCACAGCAGAAGGAATCCAGGTGACTTAGGCAAGAGAAGTAAATTTGAGAAGGCTAAGGTTAAGTGAAAGAAAATCTTTACCATAGGCACCAAGAAAGAATAGAAGGCTGCTTTTCTGGAAAGAAAACAATTTAGAGATCATAGAGCTTTCAACACAAACTTGTAATTGATGTGACCCTGCATATATAACCAGGGTGGAAAGAATTAGGGAGATAGTCCTCCTGTTATACACAGTGCTGTTAAGATCACTATGATAGATTGTTACTAACATGGCCTTCAGATTTTCCAGAAGCAAATTACAAACATATTTTATCATATTAAATTATTATTCAGAGTTCATCTACCAGTTTGAAAGATCTTGATTTATGACACAGACTTTTGTCTTGAGCTCCTGAAGTGATTGACATAAATGGTTATCATCCTTTGGATTAACAAGCCAGTAAAAAGGATAAGACACTAAACATCTGTGTTTCACAAGTTATTCTTTTGGCAGGGGAAATACTGCAGACTCAAGTATCTTTGCTTCTGTTCTAGCTATTCAACTCCGCTACACTTAGCCCCATACTTTTTTGCATGCTTTCTTCTACTCCTTGAGTTTTCTCCTGCAAAGTAGGGCTTCCTTTTGTGAAAATTATTTTCCAGTTCTATACCTGAATAAGTCTGTAACTTTAATTTCCTGCATCACCACATTCAATCCTCAAACAGATCATTGGTTCAAGACTTTTGTCACTATAACCTATCATTTTAATGTCTAGGTTTTTTACACCCTTTCAGACAATGACTGAAACCATAGGACTTCTAGCAGCAATCAATACCATAGACCTGAGGCTTTCACAGAAAGAGATAAAAAGTATGGATAACCTAAATAGGCAAAACTATGAATAAAGAACTGCACAATCCAGATAGGACATAAACCATTGTTGATGTAACACGGTGCTGTGAAATATATCACCAATGATTACATTGATACGGAATCAGATGTGTTTTCAAGCAGAAGGCAAAAAAGGGAAATTCAAACTATGGAAATATTTAATTTCAAACTGCTTCGATTTTGGAAACATAGCCAAGTCCTTGATCACAAATAAGACTGAAGCGAAGTAAGAACAATAAGCCTCAAGTGATACTACTGGGAGTTGCAAAACTAACCCTTGAGAGAAGAGTTATAATTTGACATATAGCAGAGTTTTGTTGATATCACTGAAACTGAGCAGTGCTAGTGAGTAGACATGAGAGAATACAAAAAAAATAACAAAGAAAACCTCTTGAGCAGAGTTGCACATGTCATGGTATTCAGTATAAGCCAAATCAAGGTGAAGGTGGTGGATTACATAATTTTTCAGGAGCTGGTAAGTGACAGGAGGACAGCAGATAGCAAAATAACCACTATTGTTGAATTCTATGTTATGTATTGTATTCATACAGGATGGGCCCTAGCATGTAAGTCAATGCACTGCTGAAGTCATCGTTTGTTTTTCCACAAACACATAGATGATCATAAGAAAGTAAATCTTACAGTTTAAAGTGCTGATCTCAGCTCACTGGAAAAGTACCATGATAACCATTTTAAAAGGGTATATTTGCAGTGGTATGGAAAAATTACACTGATTACTGCATTAATCTCATGTCAGCATTGAAGCTGAGTTTTTTTAAAAGATAACTGAAAAGGTAATTAAGGAAGAGGAGGATGAGGAACATACAAGCTCACCTCTGAGTTAGGGAGAAGAAAAAATATCCACTTGTCCCAAAGTACTCTTCTCTAGGAAAGGATCCCTTTTCTCTAAGGCAGTGGCTGATAGAACAGCTGTATAAAATCTTCATTGTGAAAACCTGGTAATCACAGAGGATCAGGGTAGGTCTGCTCATTGGTCGTTACAGAAGAAAAGACAATGTGAGACGTCTTCCAGATCGCAGATCTAGAGAACATACCTGTCAGTGAAGAGACACCACTTTTAACAAGGTGGTAAAACAACACGTGGTCCACAACATCTTCACATTTTACTGCATCTTGTAAGAAAAATCTTTCATGGGCACTTTTTCACTTTATGAAGGTTCATGTAAAAATAGCAGACAAGGATTTTTTTTACATGTGATCGCAGTACAACAAAACAAGATGCTGAAGAATGCCCAGAAATCTTTTTGGTGCAAGGTTCAGTGACACTGGGTAGAAGTACGTAGGTTGGTACCAAAATAAACAGACATTCCTGGCCCAGATCCTGCTCCCATTCTCTGTTGTTGACTATGTATAGCTAAGCATAAAGAGAACATTTTCAGGTGTAGGCAAGGCTCACCGTTTTCAAAGAACTGCATGTCTGAGTGTTAAAATCCCCTAATACTGGGATTTTGGCTTCTGGATGACTTAGAAACTTCCATGAAAAAACTTAATATAGAAACTGTGTAGCTCTCATTCCTATTGATTAAGACCTTAAAATTCAAGTTATGTTTTTGAAAGTAGTTGAATCACTTTGGCACTTTTATCACAAAGTTCCCTTTCAAACTATAACATATGTTCAGTTTTCAACTCTGGAAGGTGCACATATTCACATTACCACCTGAACTGGATTTGGATATAAATATTTATTAGAATTCAATCTCTACTTGGTGCATCACTGATAAAACTACAGATGAAGAAAAGCCAAGATGACAGGACACAGATGAATGCTAATACATTTGAACTTTTGCTAGCAGCAGTCAGCTTTGATATTAACACAATCCCTTCTTTTGTCATGCTCAGTATATTGAAAAGTTATTTTAACTGTCTAAGTCTAATAACATCACCAGTCATAATCCATTCCAGAATCTGAGATAAGTCGTTGAGTTTTTTCCCTCTCAGTTATCTTCATCATCTGCCTAGACTGAACAAGACAAAATTATTTTCACCTACTAGAGATTTCATAAATCACTGATACTGTAATAATTGCCAAGTATCACAAGAGTTTTGCTGGTATTTAAGCAAATTTAGCTTTAAATTCATGGTATTGATGAATGAAGAAGTTTTCAGAGACTGTTTTTATGTATTTTTCATCAGACCACTGTCATGTCATGTTGACTACAAAAGATTAACATGATTTAAGTGATACCCTTTACGTTACTGAATGAACTGCTTGTAAATTGGTATTAAGATGAGTGTCTGGAGAAAATTTAAGAGTATTTAACTATTATATTATAATAAATTCTGCACATCTGCTCTGTTATGACTGTCTGACCTGGTTTCCTATTTATTACTACAAAGACAATGATGCTTACTACAACTTCTACTTTCAGAGCTTGCCAGTTTTGTCACTAAGTACCATAACAGTCTGGAGACCCCTGAGAAATTCCATCCATCTTTTTTTGTGACTTGCTGAATGTTAGCAAAGCAGGTACACCTTGCAAAAGATATAGAACACATTCACCACCCCACCTGGAAACTTTCGCATACTCATATATGTGGTATTATATCATTTAACATGCATGAGATTTGGATTTTTTTCTTTCAGGAGTTCTCAGGATATGTCTCTAGTCTCCCAAACTGCATGAAATTTGGGGGGTGACAAAATATGACTTAAAGAAAACATGTTAAATAGGAAAAAAAAAGCAACTTAATGCAAAGAAACAGTATTTTGAAGAAAAAAAGCATATATAAGTGATATAGAAAAATATTTCAAATACCACAATATTGGATTAATTTATTAAAGTACCTTGTCCTCAACGTTAAAAGGGTATTTTACCTTTAGAAGGCAAAAATTGTGAGTAGCCAAGTACATCACACCATAAGTATGCAATAAATCACCATAACATTAATAAAAAGCAAAACCCATCAGTTATTCATTCAGATAAGTGTTACTAAAGCACTTCACAAGTAACAGTCAATTAGAAGTCATGCTGCTCTAGATAGATCAAATAAACCTACAGTCTTTGAGTAAAACAATCAATTTTATTAAAAATAATTATTGATCTGTCACAATTCAGATGAATCTTGAGATAATTTTATAAAGGAATGTACCAAATAAGAAATCATAATTTTAAAACAAAAAGCAATTTAGGGGAAGAAGAAAACAGTCATCTAATGTTTTTTTTCTACATTATGTAGACAATATCATTGCTGCTATGACTTAAAATAGCAAATTGGTTCCCAAGACAAAGAAAGGCAGTAAACAAGTATTTGACTGAATGGAACAATAACTTAACATGTATTTATTAGCTGATGCACTTATCAACTGTAGTGTCTTAAAAAAATGGTTTTATCTGAAAAAAAACATCCAGTAAAAATGTAGAGATAATATCCTCTGTCCTTATTACAAATGCTTAGTAAGAACTTTAGGATTATAAAAACCTAGTTCTACACTTAAAACGGAAGGAAGCAAATAAACAGAAACCTATGGATGGGCAAAGCTGTAGCAGTGTTAGTCAGTTAAATGGTTCTGGGATGCTGACAAACCCTGGAGACCAAGTAGCATGTGCCTGTATACACACTCAGACATTAAACTCTTTTGCTGTTTAGATGAAGGTGGCCATATCCAAAATGACTCGTCAGACTAGGTCTTGGCTTTTCATATATTCTGAGCTGATGCTAAGGACTGTGCCAGAGGCAAATCAGTCTCAACCAAACCCATTTTTTGGGATGTTAGTTACAGCAGCTCAGCCATGTAAGATGTCTTCTCTGGGAATGGTCTCTTTCAGCTCTTAAGAAACATGTGGCTTCTCTGAGGTCTATGTGTAGTGTCTTTTTCACTTTGTGGCCCCAGTCAAAGCACTAGAGAAGGGATTGTCTCACTTAGCTTTGGACCCCAACTTTAGCTTAATTGTCTGTGTTCCTATAGTAAATCCTATAGTAAAGTGTGGCCTTAGGAAAGCAAATCATCTCATCCCAATGCAAAGTGGGATGAATTTCAGTGAGATACCTGTCCATAATCATTACCTGTAGAGAAAAAACCACTAGTTTAGGCTAGATGTCTAACCTTCAGGAGACTGCAGTCAGGTGGAAATACATCCCGCCTATAGTTTTGTTTACCCAAATGCTAATAATGAGATAAACACAGGGAGAAAGAAGATCTGAGACAGTGAATATTGAATGAATATATGACATAAATATGACTCTGTGTTACTTATGCACATGAAGTTTCAAGACACTGAAGTGGCTTATAATAGACAACACTAAGTATTACAGAAAGATGTGGAAAAACTGACTTACAGGTCAAGCTGAAGCTCTGTAGCTGCTATGTGAACCAATATATCCAGTCATTTGTATTTTGTTAAGTTTATTGAATGTCTTCCATCCTTGAAATGATTTAAAAATAGGTGGTGAACAATATCAGTTGCAAACAAATTTATAGTAGGAAAATGGGTGCAGGATCTCACTTTCCTGTGCTGAAGTGCCAAAGAGCCATTTATTAAATATCACCATATTACTAAGTTGCTGGCAATAGGAAGGGGCTTGGGTTTCATGGCCCAGCAGGTCTCCCTTATTCATATGTACCTAACAGCTAAGATTTTATGTAGACAGTTTTACATCTTTTCATTCCTTCTATCCCTGGATGAAACTGTTCCAATATTTTATTATACACAGAAATTGCCTATATTGATTTTATTTTAGGTCTTTATCAGAACTAACAACAGAGAAATGTGAGTGAATTGTATGATCAGTTGACACTTCATGAGTTCAAAATAGAATTTAAATTCAATGAACAATGTTACTGAATGAAAGGTAGGTACCTGTTCAAGAGCAGTCTGTCAGATTTGATATGTGCTTGTAATGATGAAGGCAAGTGTAGTTTGATAACAACTCAATGATTAATTAACAGGTTTGGTTTTTGTTGAGGGGAATAGCATGAAATTGGTAACAGTTACTAACCAAGACAGAAATAACTTTTTTCACCAGTGGGTTTTTTCAGCACCCACAGTTTCCAGATCTTTAAAGGAAGTTAGCTGGTTTTGCATTTAGCTGTCTTTGTGATAAACCATTATGGAAAAATATTCCTCACTTTAGGTCCTTCTGCTCAGTCTTTAGTGACCAAGAGTGACTTTCGTGGGACTCTATGGCAGAAGTCTACACCGTCTTCCAGAAGAATACCCTGATTTGTCCTCCGGATCAAACATGCGCTCTATACGTGCTTCGAACACGGTGACAGGCACAGCAGAACTCTGTTCTTTTGTACTTAGGTGTTCAGGGACATCCAGTGATAGTTTACTGACTCAGCAGACTTTTTCCTGTATTTCTTCTGCCTGCAGTACTCACACAGAAACTCATGCTCCTATCATCCAGACATCACACAAGTCCCATCTGACCCTCTGACTGACATTGCTGAACAAGCTGTGGAATACTCAAGAGTGGGATGTGTCTGTACTCGCTGGCTAGGAGCATCCTGGGGGCTATCGCATGGTGAGCAGTTCCCAGATCCTGCCTCCCTCAAAGTGCCTGCTGTGCCATGCTACACAGAGAGTGTAGGTGCCCACTACTCTACAGTGTTTGCTGCAGTTGTTTGTTCTAAGGGTCAAGATAGCAGGCTTACTGTTGCTTTAGTATTGGGCAGTTGAGTTTTTAATGATTTTAACAATGAAGTAATGAAGTGTAAAATTTGGACTTTACACTTGGTCTAGTTTTCAGTTTAATCCTGATAGAAGACTGTCCTAGCCTTCATGTGAGACAACATCAGCCACCAAAACAGGAACACGTTTCTGTGGTGATTTCTAAGTAGGAAGATTGTTTTTGTTTTAAAATCTGAGAAGCAAATATTATATAAAATATCTGAAGCCACTTAGCTTTCCGGGCAACATTCCCAGTCATTTGCAGCAAACAACCCACCTCCCAGAAGGCAAAACCCAGCAAAATTCCCACCCAGTAAAGGTGGTAATGATGAGCTGCTATATGCCACTGTCATTCACTACCAAGAAGGAAACCACAAAGCAGGGCACACAAGCTATTTAACAAATAATTAAAGTTGCTGGAAAGATGTCATTGTTAAGATAAAGGCATATAATTCAGACACACTCTCAAAGGTCATACAACCCCTTCAGTATTCCCTAGCATGACAAATAATTAACACCAAATATAAGGCTAGCTGCATGACAAAAACAAATGGAGTGTAATAATACTGAAGGCAAAATAATATGTCTGTATTTCTTTTTTCTTGACAGGTGCAACATTGTTTTGCAAAGCTGAAAGTAGGTGTTCAGGGCAGCTAAACAATTTTGAAAGATTTAGTCCCCCAGAAGCATAGTCTCCCCAGAATACATCGCCCAAATTTCATCTTTCACACAGTAAAGGTGACTTATTCTAAGTATAAATAGGACCTTTGTGATCATCTAAAAAGAATGTGATCAAGCCTTTCCTGCATGATTTCCCAATTACAAAGTAAGGTATATTTATGGCACCATTAGTAACCCAAGTGATTAATTTTGTTGCTTTTATTTCAGCAAATTATTACTTTATCTTATGAACTAACTACTGAAACTATTAAAATTTGTTTTCCAAGCTTCTCTCCCAACATATAGGTGGCTCAGATGGAAATATCAAATCACTAATGCCCAATAATATAGTCATTTAATTAGCATGTATTAACATATTAAAAGTATAAACAGTTAGTGGCTGATCAAAGTCAAATAAATTTTTCTCTGCTTTTGAATTTATTGTCTTTCACTCTTTTGGCCAGCAATAATCACAATGCACTAGACATACAATAATGAGAAAAGCTCCTAAACCCCTGATGTACCTAGCTTGAAGCACTGGTCTATACAACTGCAGAAGACAGAACTTGGACTATCCAGGTCCAAATCCTGCATTGTGAATAAACCTAATTCTGCAGGAACATAACATAATTAGAAATGTCTTTGCTCTGAGAGTCATTTTCATCAGTCTCTGAGTAGTCAGGTGGACTAATCATCATTTACCTGTAAAAACGTGCTGATATTGCCAGTGTTGTGGTAGAGCTGATGAACCTTTACTTCTCTAACACAGAGCATAAATCTTCAAATACTACTTTGATGTAGTTGGGCAGAAGACTTCTGGCAATGGGGTACCTCCATGCTCTTTGCCTTCAGCTTGTGGTGACTAAAGTCAGCAATAACCCATCCACATTTTTGTAAGTTAGCAAAAATTTCCAATAGCACTGAGTCAACACTTCTAATGGTGATGATTACAAGACAAACCAAGTTGTGGTTGTGGGTTGTGGTTGCTCCCTCTTTCTTACAGTGAATCCCTGAACTGCTTCTGCACTGGTAACTTACGCTAGCCCTTTCTTCTCAGAACAATATCCACAACAGGGTTGTCCTGGTCACTACAGATAAGATGGAGCCCTACTATACAATGAAGCCTTAGATGTATACAAAAATTTCACTGTTTGAAGGGGGGGAAATGCACCTAACTTCAAAGGCAAAATCAACAAGTTCAGGTTCAGATTCTTTCCAGACTAACCTTCTCTTTCACTCAGTGTCGCTGAGCTCCTTCCAGCTGTTATAGATCGTAGGACTTTAATGTGAACCTTTGAAGTAGGCTCTGGTTCCAACAGCTCGTCATGGGACCTACACATAAAATAGTTTCCCAATTTTGCTTTTTCCTCAGAAATTCTATAATTCATATTTAATTGTTGTGGTTCCACTTTTTGTAAAAGTAAAAAGCTCAACATGCTGCTTCTAGTCAAAACTCATAAACAATTATCAAGTGAATGTTTCATTTATTCCAACTAAAATATCACATCATAGTGATACATAGTATCTGAAATCTGCATAATAAGACAATATTTATTAGTGGGCAAAACATTAGAAAAGAAAACTTAAAACAACAAATAAGCCAAACCAAAACAAAAACACTCAAGAAGTTAAACTTGTATTACTATTGGCAGACATGGAAAATAAAAGAATTCTGTATATGTAGAGACAAAGATTTATAACCTGGGCTGCCCTAACAGTGACAGAGAATACAGTATTACAGATAGAAGGAAAAGCTGCAGAGTTCAAACTGAGTTAGAGATTTCTGATATAATGAGTTGAGTTAGGCTCCAAACTAATTTTGGCAGTTATAAAAAATGCACCCATTTACACAAAGACTTTAAGAATTGGCTGATGATTCCGTTTTCTTTACTTGTGAGTTTATAGTTTGAGATACCTTATGGAAACCTTCAGAAAACTCAGAACACATTTCTTTGAAGCCAGGCTTTCTTGTGCTGTTTTACCTGCACAAGTGAGTAGTGCCATCAAAATCACTAGTCACTGTTTTAAAATACTGACTATAAAGTTATTATCTATCACATTGACACCAAGGAAACTGAACAATGGAAACTGATGCTTTGCTCTCACTCAAGCCAAGAAAAGTACAAACAGTTAAGAACATGCATCTAAATTCTCCTTATTCTTATCTCCTGCATGCTTAAAATATCCTAAACCAGTAAGAATAAATGCTAAAAAAATATATAATAAATGCTTGGTTTTAAAGATTGAAAATATACTATATTTCTTATATATATTTTACAGTGTCAAAATAATAAAAATGGCTAAAATTTATTCGTAAAATAAAACCATACGTAATGGAAAGAAAACTCGATAATTGGAATGGGAAGGCAGTGGACTCAAACCCTTACTTTAATTCTGTTAGCAATGAATTTGCTTTGTCATGCAACACCAGCATTGAATATCCAACATTAAGCACCCAGCCATGACAAAATGCCAGAGCTCTCAGGAAATCTTTTATGAACACATTTACGTTCATATTTAAATTTGAAAGCTTAGTTCTTAGGCTTTACAATTTAAAAAGTTGTTGGATTAGATTTGTTTTATGCCAATTGTTACTCCTTTGAGTATTGGTACATAGGACATGGGAACTCTTTGCTTCCACGTGATCATTTAAAATGTGAATCATTCAAGTTCATAATGTTAAAATTTAAGACTGTAAATACACAAGGAGCAGGATCAGAGGAATCTTTCCGTTTATCAGATAAAACTCCCTTATATTAAAGGCTGCTGAAAATTATAATGCCTTTCATAAAATGAACAACATTGTCCTGAAGGTTCAATAAGGTACTTATTCCCTGTCTCTTCCACACTGTTCTGACACAACTTATATTACAATGGCTGTGTATTGGCATGGCTATTTTGAAATTAAGCTTGCTAGTTGCCCTGTAATATACTTTCTTTTCTTGCTCTGATCATTCTCTGCCCTTTCTAATAGATTAACTGTCTCCATATGGCAAGAATATCCATAGGATTTGGTTAAGGTCTTGAGCAAAGCAATATGTTCACTAATCAGGTCCTCAGAAGCAGATTTAGAGCACTAATTACAAGCAGCTGGGCCCTTTAACCACTTATAGTTATGATTACTTCATATCCTAAGAAGACAGGCTGAGAGTTTGGGTTATTCAGCATGGCAAATAGAAGGTTCCGGTGAGATCTTAAAACGGTCTTTCAATACTTAAAGACATTTTAGTAGGACCTGTATTGATAGGACAAGGGGGAATGGTTTTAAACTGAAAGAGAGTAGATTTAGATTGCATATTAGAAAGAAATCTTTTACTGTGAGGGCAGTGAGACACTGGAACAGGTTGCCCAGAGAAGCTGTGTCTGCCCCATCCCTGGAAGTGTTCAAGGCCAGGCTGGATGGGGCTTTGAGCAACCTGGTCTAGTGGAAGGTGTCTCTGCCCATTGCAGGGGGGTTGGATGACCTTTAGAGGTCCCTTCCAACCCAAAGCATTCTAGGATTACACAGCAGGTTAGACAAGCAGCTTCCTCAGTGATGCTTGTTAAAGGTTAACCAGGACCTATTGTCTTCCTGATATCTGACTTAACTCCATCATGGTAACTTACAGTCGTGGTCTTTTACAGTAAACTTTTGTCTTAAGCAAAAGTGGTTTATAGGTGTACTTTGCACCCTCCTTAATATTTGTTACATAACCCTATATAGACAAATTAGAATTATCAAGCAGTTTCCACTACTTTCAGTAATGGATCAATTAAACAACAAGCAAGCTAAAATTTGTATTCAGTTCTTTGATAATAATTTTTGGCTTGATGGAATGGAAGCTAATTTTACTATTCCTTTATGCAAAAAGGATAGAGATCATGTGGATTACTGAAATTTGTTAATTCCTAATTATATTTCTTTGAGTTTATACTGAATTTCATCCCATTTTTGTTGATATAACTAAAGACTCTTTACAGTGTATTTGACAATGTGGTAGTCTTGTTTAATAAGTTCCCCAGAAGAAATAAAATACTTGGTATGAAAACAGTTTTGCAGAATGTTTATGACTTTTTTCCTTCATCTTAGAAGAGCTGTTATAAAGGCAATTAGTCTTTTTCCTGTTAAGGAATATGCATATTAGTTAGATTCAATAATTAAAATGAGGAGTCTTTCATAATAAAACCAGACCCTTCTTTTGCGTCTTATACAGTACAAGTCAAACTGATTGCTCTTTCCTACTAATTCTTTTCATATGAGAAGATTTCTAAGGCTCTGATGTTAGATACAGTTCCATAACACTCTTTTTCTTTAATACATTATTGAAAAAAATGTGTGGTTTTTTATACATTTTACTAGCCTTTTTTATCTACAAAAAAATCACAGAAAATAAAAATTTCTCAGACTTTTACTCATACTGTAGCTCTTTTACTTTTCAGCAGCCGTTTTACAGTGACCACCAGAACTAACCATGGCAGTCCAGCCATGAGATCAAAAACTGACTTGATGTAGACACAGGATTTAAATATATCGACTTTCAAATAAATTGTCCTGAACCCTTATTCTTTACCTACTAACATCTGTCTATCTGGGTTAAATCTAAGTGTATTTCAGACATGTGGATCACTGATGGTGAATGGCAGTCTAGTGGTGCAAGAAAATTGTTTCGTATGATACCACTCAGAGAGCAGCAGGGCAGGTAGGTCAGGGCTACATCTACACTTAAAAGCAACTACACTTAAAATCCTGACTGAGAAGAGAGAGGGCAGACCAGAAAGCTTAGAGGTCAGCGTGCTCTTGACCAGCCACATTTCTGCAAGGAAGCAGTGCCAGTTTGTGGTTTCATTTATGAAGGCAGAACACTTACTTCAGTCTTAACTTCAAGTTTGTTGAAAATTATCTCCTCCTATAGATATGAAAATATAACCTCCCATCCAGTTAACAATATCTCCTATGCTGCACAAGCTGAGCACTTCTGATTTCTGAGAAATTTTTCTCTTTAGCAGTTGTTGTACAGAGAATAGGAACCCATCAGTCCTTATCCAGGTCATTCAGTACCTGTTACTGAACCGCAAGACCTGTAGAAAAGGTCTGTAGAAATCTGCATTTCCCTCTATGCATAATGGATGTATTTACACATCTAAGTCTAAATACTCCTTGTTTTGAAGTAGGAAGCTACAAATAAAAACAAGAAGAATAATTTAAAGTAGGGTACACATAGATTTCCTGGGATTTTCTTCCTGGCTTCTTGCATTATTCCTGTGTCACCACCAGACTGTTTTAAAAGAGAAGTATAATTTCTCTTTAGTTCTAAAGAATGGCTCTCTGAATAGCGGACTGTGGAATCCAGTCTTGAGTCAGTGCATGCTTTTCAAGAGGATGGAAGACAGATGTAACACAGATCCTTGTTCCTCAGCAAGGACTACAGCATCTTCACTGTTTCCTTAGTGACAGTTACCTCTGTCACCCTAGCATTGTATGAGGAATCCAGTTCTGCAATGTGACATGGATACACAGAATGTGTGCTTACCAGACCAGGACCCACACACTGGCTTCTAGATCTTATTTAGGCTTATTTAGGCTGAAAATTTTGGATTTCAAAACCTGAATTTGCATAAATGCATAAATCTAGTTCTATTCCTGAAGTTTCATTTGTTAAATAAAAAATAGCATTACACACACTTCTCTGGAAATATATTGCCTATGTCATAGCTGTGCAATACCACTACATACAGTGTTAGCTTACAACATGTAAACTATTTCAGCCCATAAGTAGTTGTATTTGGAAGATTATGGCATTTATTCAAGTTAGGCATTTTTTATTTTTTTTTTTTTTTGCAAAAATATACATTTTGTAAGAAATATAGAATTTTATTTCAAATTTTGTTTGCAGTTGAAAGTATTCCTTGAAACCCTTACAGGTTCTGTTCTGTAGTCAGGGACACTATGTATAACAATTTCAACAGTAAAACGAAAAAAATAGGTATGCCTACAATATACCTGCTTCTACATGCGCTGCAATAAGTAAGAGCTTACTTTCTTTTTCACTTGCCTGGGAGCAGATAAAGTATGTTGTTTTTCAACTTCTGTGCACCTTGCTCCTGTAGGAATTGTACTACAATAAACATTCAGATACCATTAATAAACACATATAAGTCTTAGAGCATTCTATTGAAACCAGTACAGTGTGGCTTCCTCTAATGTTTTGTATTTTAAGCAAACTAAGCAAGCTGAAATAAGAACTTAAATAAAAGTTGGAAGGGAGGGCAAAGAGAAGTGTGAAAAAGGATCTCTGTGGTACATATTCACCAAAATAATGCTCAGTTATTGAACTACTCAGAAGAATGTAATGGGTTACTTTCTGTCAGGTGTTTTCTCTTTGTGTTAGGTTTGTACTCAAAGCAAGCAGGCATAAACTATATAACGCAACAGTAATTGGTATGGCCTGGTAGTGAGCATAAATCCCATAATTTACTCTGAATTAAATGATTTTAAATACTTCATCAAAGCAGCTTTCAACAAAAACAAGTTTTCAAAGGAACTTTAATTTTGATTTATGCAATCATTTATCTAAATTAGGGCTTTTTGTGCAAAGAAACTTGTCTCATTTTAATAGAAGTAATTGTCACTTTCTGTTTCTGTTCACCCACCTGTTTTAAAAGAGTGAAACAACTTATTTCAATGGTTTTCATTTTTCAAGTGCAGAAAAGTTAAAAAGGTCAAAGTTCCTTTTGGTCACTGGAAAAAATACTCTTAAAACAACAAAAACATTTACCTTTTCAAAGGTAATTTACACTTTTATAAATTAATATATTCTCTGTATTTCCATTGCATTATCAGAGTTATTCAAAGTTCAAAAATAAGTCATTGGTCATTGCAAAAGCAGTCTCATCGATCTTATATGTTATCACAGTTTAATTAATTGATACATTTTGGAATCAATTGCCTGCATTATTTTTTTCCTTGAAATAGTTGTTCAAGATAAAAAGTTGCAGTCAAAAGTCTTGACCACTTCAGTTTCTGCTTAGGCTGTATGGAGACGCCAGTCACTGGAACGAGCTTTTACCCTGTCAATGACCCCACCCTGGTTTTCCTACTCTTAAATTTGTTAACTTCTGTAGGCAAACACTGGCATGAAAACTGATTAGAGGATTGAGCCCACTTTTTACCTTTGTGGCACTTCAGGGATAAATCCCAACTCTTCTGACTTTTAGGGACAGTTTATTGACCGTTAGCTGCCTCATTGTAAAGTGGTCCCTCTGCATAGAGACCATCATCTTACTCTCACAAAAATATGGTAGCTTTGTCCAGGATGTGGATGTGGCCCTGTGTTTCCCAAAAACCCCTCAAAGTTCTGTGTTTAAAATACAAAGTGATAGCGGAGATGTAGCCTTTCCTCAGACCCTGGGACCTACACCACTGCCAGCCTGGCCTTGGTTTCCATAGCCACTGGGACACGCTAGAAGGAACTGTGACACCATCTCTCCAGGAAACTGGGCTGGATTTTTTTCAAACAGTACTTTTAAAATACTTTAGAACAGCCTGTGTACCACTAGGAAAAATGGTATTTGTCTGAGTACCTCTGCTAGTACCAATGTTTGGATTCAGCCAGCTGTCCCTTTTGGCCAAGAGGCTCCCTGCTTGCCAGGCCTCTGTCATAAAAATCCTGAAACAACTTCTCCCCTCTTAATTAAGTTACTCAAACAATGTGCTTTACTTTTTTTCTTTCCTGTGTGGCTTTCAACTCCTGCTCCCCTGACTTTGCCCATTTACAGTGCAAACCTTTGCTGGCTGACAGCAGTTGCCAGCTGACAGTTGTTCAGCCATTCCTCCTCCCTCCCCTTGTCCCTCATGACATCTTTTTCCACCACTGAGCTGTCACCACCTTTTCCTAAGCTACACCAGGGAAAAGAGGAGAAAATTAATTGTGTCATTTTCACATAACATCTTTCTACCATCATAACCCTGGAAATGTTACCTCCTTGCAATTACAGTGACTTGGCATGGGTGTAACTTCATTTATTTAAATAGACCTGTATCTGATTGACACGTGCAAGTATATAAGCAGAATCTTGGCCTGCATCTTTGTCATTGTGAATTATTTCAAATGTAAGAATTTACTACTTCAGTTAAATAAGGATAAATACAAATAGACATATATTGCTGCTGTCTCCCCAAAAATACAGAATTAATGAGCTCTGACCAGACAGTCTTGGCTTATCTCAGGTTAGTTTTGTGGAGGTTTTGGAGGCAATATGGACATAGCTTTTTATTGAAGGAATATATTTTGAATATTTACGTTTCAAATCTGCTACAAAACTTCAGTTACAGGTTATTTTTTAAATGATAGCATGAAACTTTTGTTTTGCTAGAAAACTCCTCCACTTCAAATCTGACCTGTGGAGCAGCAAAGGGTTTTTCCTGGTGATCACCGTGTTTGTGACTGGATCCATTAAATCCTGAAGGACAAGACTGTGGAGTTCATTTGTTCCTTTGTTATTGTTCAAAATCCTGCTAAAGGTAAAAGAAAACAGATGTTATATGCAAAGCCGGAAATCTATTGATGTGTAGATGAAAACTTCACGGTCAAAATGAAGACTCGTTAGTAGTCCTGACCTGATTTAACAGAAAGGGAAATAAAAAAAAGAAATAACAAAGAGAATTCCTCTATAGGAAAAGTCTCAGTAATAACAATGCAATTAACTTTGTTATACTCAGGCTTTGTAGTATCTGAACCTTACTCTTGTGTTATGCCACCTCACATGCCACAGTTGTTGGTTTCAGACCAGGATGGCTGGGGGCTTTACAGCATCCCCCATACTTTGCCAAGAGGCCTATGACTTTGATACAGATAGTCTTCTCCACACTCTGGGGTCCACCTGCATACTTTTGTATACTTCCTGACATTTTTTATACCTTCTTCATTCTGCACTGATCTAAAATGACACATAAAATCTCAATTTACTATACATGGGGTATGATTTATTCTTTATACATACTCTGCTCTCTTATATCCTTATAGCTGATGTTCCTCAACTCTCTAAACTAGCATTTCTGCTGCTGACCACTGGTGAGCTGTTCACAGGCTTGGGGACACAGGATCCTTCTGTGCCCAACTGTTATCATCCCATGACATGTCTACCCCATACTGTGCCTGTGTTCCTGTTTCCAACACCTTGCTCTCATCCCATCTCTATCCTCTACTCTACATCAGGATACTATACAAATATTTCATTCCACACAAGAAAGCTACTTTCTACTAGTATTAATTTTTAAAATTATGAAGTGGTTACACGCTTCAGTTATAAATAAAACTATGCAAAAGTAAAACAAATTAGGTAATAACATAAAATAAAATTTTCATTATAAAACCACTAGAACCAATAAACAAACTAAAATAAAATTCCAGGGAGGCCAAGAAAAGCCTACACAATAAGTCTGACAAGTCTCAGTTCTTAGGCCTTAAAAAATTAGTACGAAGCACATTAGTCTGGCAAACACAGCTTTCTGCCAGGAAAAACTACCAGATGAAATATTCCCTATCAGTTCTACACTTTGCAGAGCAATGCAGTATAGCAAAATACCTTTTGAGCAGTGATTAACTACATAAGCATCTTAAGATAGACCAAACCATGTATATTATTAATGGACAGAAAGAACTAACTAGAAGTGTTAACTTGATATGCTACCAAATATGATGCTTATATGCTGGTTTTATCTCATATAATAAAAAAAAAAAACCCAAACAAACAAACAATCAGAGGTATTACATCTAAGTAAAATATGACCTCTTCATTGTTACAAGTTTTGAGTTTTTCTTTTGGAGCAACAAACCTGAACAGTCTGCATTAAATAATCATATATCACATAAATGGATGTATTTTGGCATACTATATCAACTTGATATTTCCTTTTAGCTATTTTGTGATGGGTTTCAATTCTCCACGTTTCTTTTGAATAGGTAAATAAGTACTTAATTACCAAGCATTAGATAAATACAAGTTTATTATAGATGCACTGATCAATTTTAACAAAATGATCATTCATTAAGATGTTTGGGGTTATTTTACACAATAATAGATTATCACAGATACTGAATGAGGTGTAATACCTGTTGTTACTGTCACAAAAGGAAAGAATAGAAAGGTTCTATGTGATCCTCTTTATCATTTCATTTCAGAACTGGTCAAGACAGACAGAACTGAAAATGTGTCAAAATTAGCTGATATGGCTGTGTTACTGAGCCTAGGTAAAGCTCAGAGAAGAGAGCATCAAAATGTAACACTTCAAAATGAAGGCTGTAGATCAAAGTAATATCAGTTTTGGCATCTTTTAAGTGATTTTTTCAGTAAATCACTTTGTTACAGGTAGAAGAGAACAAAAAAATAGAACAAATTGTGTTTTCCGATTTTTATATATTTTTTATTTTTTTTTTTGTTAGGGAAGTAGGAGGTTATTATAAAAAGCATAAGTGTTCTTTAGTTTTTTGGTTGTGGTTTGGGTTTTTTTGTGGTTGTTTTGTTTGTTTGTTTGTTTGTTTTTACTGGAATGTGTGTTTTCCCTTCATTTTTTGACAAATTTTATGGAAACAAAATTATTATTGAATTTCAGAAATCTTTCCATTCTGGTAAGAGAAATTTAAAAAAAATAACATAAAAAGTTGATTTCTGTTGTATGAATCAGTGAACTAATTCTCAGCTAACCTACACAATTTTATTTGCTTATTCTATGTCACTGAAAATACTTTGTACCAAATTTAGAGAATGGAATCTCTCAGAAAATAGAATTAAGTAGAAGTTCTTCACTGTGATTGTCTTGATTATCAGTTCTTCAAGGCTCCAGGTTAAAAAAAACCAAAAAAACCAGTAGTTTTGCCGATATTTTTATTAATACACCTGCATGTGCAAAACAATAAATTAGATTCAGATTCTGTAAGTCTTTATCCTCACCATACTGAATTCTGTAATGATGGTGATGGAGGATGGATGTTGGTGTCATCTAGCCCTTTTTGATACTTTCTGTGGGATTCCAGTAGTTGGCTAAGTTGTAAATTTCTAATTATGCTCAGAGGTTTAATTTCAAAAAATAGCATAGCATCCTTTTATAGTTTCTGAGCATTAAAGACAGTTCCTCATACAGTTTTAATCCAGTTGTTACATTACTGAGCTCTCAATCTCAATCAAAAATATTTGAAATTTCCTAGTTTACTGCATTATCTGCCATACTTTCTCTTACCTCTACACAGTTTGCATTAGCTGACCTACTTCTGTTTGTCCAGGCTTTGTATCTCAGAAAAGAAAAATCATATTTTTAGAAGAAAAAAATCAAAGTAAGACTGCCGCACTGAAATGCTCTGACTTCTCCAGCTATGTTCATAAAGGTGGCTCAGTATATGAAAATACAGAGAAATTGGCTAGTATCTTTCACAAAGAAGAGCTGCTTAGTCAATGCCCATTAAAATAAATCAGAGTCTAAGAAATGTATTTATAAAACAGTGATACATAACTAGTTGCTGATGAGTGAACCATACCTTCAGGATTAATACCAGAAATATGACAAATAAATCATGATACACAAAAAATATTAATAAACATTAAAAATTTATAATCTTAAATTTCTTTTAACTAATCTCCCTTCTTCTAATCACACACACACACAGAGTGACATGCAAATGCGTGCAGTCCCTGTGCCCATGCAGGGTTGCACGTGCTCCTCCTCTCCTGGGTCCCCCCATGTACACACTATACATTTGCATCCCCTGCTGGATATGTGGGTGCTCCTGGTCTGCCCGTGCCCTTGCAGCTCCCCCCAGCCCTCTGGGTCTCATGCTGGTATAAAATTCCTAGCACAGGCACAGTAAGGCATGGGTCCCTGTATGTGCTCCCCATGCCCGCTCTCCCAGCTCTGCACAGGTGGCTTGCGGTGGCCCTATGGGAAGGTGGCAACACACGGGGCAACCCCTGGCAGTGCCACACAAGGCTTTGGCTGCTGCTCTTTCCACTCCAAGGTCTCTCCTCCTGTTACAATTTTCTGTGCTTCTTTTCTAGTTCTTTTCCAGCTGACACCTTTGTTTCAATCTCTTTGAAGTTCCCTGGTTACCCTTTAATCCTTCTACTGGTCATCTTCCACTTTAGAAGGCCAGCCTGGGTCAAACACCCTCCAGACAGTTCTCTGTATTCAATCCACACATGGTTTGATCCCCACAGTCTAATCTTTGCATGAACTGCTGTCCAGGCCACTCACCAGTGGTAGCCATGCAAACACCCACAATATCTTTCCTCACTTCAAGAAAATTTGATTATTCTTTTAAATATCTCTCATAGTCATCCAAAAAAATTTGTTACTCATATTGCAGTTTATACAAAAATGTGTGAAATGCTGCAAACAAAGAAGCAATAGCTTTGCATCTCCAGCTTGCAAACACTATTGATGATAGCCATGATTCTATACTGGCTTCAAAATAGACTCTCTTATACCAAATACCAATACCAAATTTAACCCCTATCGCTTTGTTTATAAAAGTGCCTAATGCTCTATGTTATGTATATTTGGCTCCTGATTTTCTATTTAAAGGCACTTCTTTTTTTTTTTTTCAGGGACCAATTTTTTTTTCTTCTATCTAGAGCATAAAAACTAAGTGTATGAAACATTGCAAAGAAGGAAACATATTATATACTAAAAGAAAACCCTAAAAATTATAAGATAATCTGTTTTGAATTTCAGTACTTAGCATTACTTAGTATGTACAGAACTGTCAGTACTTTTCTGTTTTTTCCATCCCTGCTTTCCTTGACAGTTGATTAGTTACCATATGTCCAGATAAAGCCAGGAACTTCTGGCAACTGAGCAGGGTTTTTCTATAATGTGTATTTCAGAATTTTTTTTGGCATATTATCATTTAATTTTTTTCAGAGTTTCCTCTTTTTTTGCATCTTTTAAAATGCATTAATAGCACTAATTCTGATACTGCAAGCTTCTGTGAGTTTTGTGGCAGGGAAATGATAATTTTTACCAGCTCCATGAATGTCTGTTGGTTGTATTGAACTAAGTAAGACTGAATGGACTACCGAGCAGAGGTACACACAAAAGCAAAAAAAGACAGGTACAAAGTTCTTCCATTCCTTCTACAAAGTGGTGTGGGGTTTTTGTGTGTGTTTCAGAAGTCCTTATCCCTTTGGATCAGGAAGAAAGATTTAAGAAGAGGTGCTACTGAGCTACTTATGTAAACCAACTTTTGACAGAATTCAGGGATAGACACACCACAGCCTCTCTGCTCCAGGGCTTCACCACTTTCATGGAGAATCCCTTCCTTATACCCAGCTGCAATTTCACTTGCTGCAACTTGTGACCAGTACCTTGTCGTTTCACTCTGCACCTCTGGGAGGAGTCTGGCCCCACCTGCTGTATAACCTACCTTTAGGTAGTGAAACATGAGACAGATCCACCCTTAGTCTTCTCTTCTGCAGAACAAACCCAGCTCACCCAGCCTCTACTCATACACACTATATGTTAGTACCTTAGCCACCCTTTACTGGTATCTTGCCAGTTGGTAAATGTTTCTACTGAGGGCCTAAAAATGGTGTGGTCTCATCACTTTCTTTAGCTTTACAGTCTCATAATGCATCCCAGGATGCTGTTGGCCATCCCTGGTGCCAGGGCTCACTGGCGGCTCCAGTGGAGCTTACTGTCCACTAGAAGCCCTAGGGTCTCCTCAGCAGTGCTGCTTCTTGGGTAGGCAGACCCCAGGCTGTATTGGTAGCTTGGGCTCATTTCTTCCCAGATGCAAGACTTTGTGATTGCCTTTGGTGAACTTCATGTTATTCCTGCTGGCCCACTCCTGCAGCTTGCTGAGAGGTCCCTCCAAAGGACAGCCCTGCCCTACAGCGTAGTGACCGCTCCCTCCCAGCTGGTGTGATCCAAAGGCCTGCTCAGGCTGTATTTCATCTCATCACTCAGATAAAGAGAAAAGAATTTAGCTGGCTTTTAGTAGGTTAAAAATGCCATAGTTAAAAAGACTTCTAACAGATAGAACAGTTCCATTCCAAAGACTAGGAGTGGCATTTCCCAGAAAATTAAACTCCTGTGAGGAAAGTAATCTGGACTGAAATTTCTTTGGCTTCATTTTTATTACATCTGTCCAGAAAGGTATAATAATTTTAAAGGTTTTCATTCCTATTTTAACTTTAGTTAAATCTTTTTAGTAAAATTTGTTTGCATTAAGTGATAGTTTCATCTGCCTTAGAAAAACTCTACAGTTTTTCTAGACAAATACCTTACTGAACAGATCAGTGTTACACAATCTAGGAAATGCAGTGTGCTGGTGCTGCTTAAAGTCTGATGTCTGAAGAACCACAAAATGTTTTCTGGCTTCTAAGGCCCACTACTCATCCAAGAGGCAAAAAGCATTTTGCTTGTCGATTGCAAATCCAAAGGTCACTTTCATTTTATTATAAATAGTTATGTTATAAGGTTGATTATTATAAATCTCTTTCCAATTTTCCTGGGCTTTTAACTTCTCCCTTTTTATCACCAAACAGTAAAAACATACAAAAGCTACTGTAACTTCCATCTCACAAGATGAATTGATCCTTGCATCAAAAATTTTGCAGCAAATCAGTTTTATACAATATCAAAGAAACTATGCAGGACAACTCTTTCAATAACTTTCTTTTTGATCTCAAAATTTTCTAGTCCGCTACCAATTCCACTACCTTTCTAATGTTATCACTACATGATTTTTTTAATATTAATGATGTAAAGGAGAGAATTAATACTATTAATAATATTATTGGTTTGGAATATTTTTGTTGGAATATTATCTTTCATAAATCATGTAACGCATCATCTTAAAAAGCAGCCTGAATCAGCAATAAGGCCCTGCACCTCATTATTTAAATTCCTGGGAATATTTTGTTCTTGGTATCAAGAAAGGGTTAAGTTTTTTATAGGATTAGCTGTCCTAATCCACTCTGCAAGAGTGTGAGAAATTGGTCATGAGGATGTATGTGCAAAAATTCTGACAACATGATTAAATAGTACATTGAGATTTTCTGAGTCTTTCATTATTTTAGCCATATTTTTTACTGGGGTAAAAGGGATGATAGAAATTCAAAACAGATTTTTCTCTTTGCACCAGGAGAGAACATAAAACTTCACTTCTTGATGGGGAAGAATGGCATGGATTTGAACGATAATGAAAATGAATTCCAAATGCTTTTGGCATTCATTTTAATATGAAGCATCTTCTCTCTGGAAAAACTTTGAATCAAAACCTCAACATTTAATTTTTTTTTTTTTTTTTTTTGCTTGGTAGTTCATTTTTAATCAAGTCTAGTTTAGATTTAGAAGATTTATTGGCTTTACTCAGTTTAGAAATAATTAAATCATATCCCTTTATTATTACCTCTGGGTTGAAAATGTTTCCTTCTGTCTCCATTAGGCTTGTACCCAATTGCTCACATCTTTCCTCACTGGCAGTAATTGTTTCATGCAGAGAGTCCAGCTGTTAGGCCATAATATCATTGTCTCAATCTATCATATTCAATGAGTTCTGGAAAGTTAAATCACTTCTGAAGCCTACAATGAAGAGATATCTAAAGATAACTTTGCATGTATAGGACAAGATGCACTAATAAAAGTGCTGTTTATTCTTGTTTTCAGAAATCCCCAAAACCAGTTTAAAAAAAAATCCCATGAGGAAAAAGAAAAAAAAAACCAAACCCAAGCCTATTGTTTCAATTTATGAAAACATTGGCTCTTTGTCGCACTCATTGAAATTTAATGACTGATTTTCTATGTTTTTGACCTCAGACTTGACTTGTTTCGAAAATTCTTGAATTTGACCTGCTCTGATATTCAAAACCAATATAATCTATTCACAGTAAATATTGTTCTTTTCCTTTCCTAAAGGAATTGGTGCTAATGTTGCAAGTGAAAAGCAAAACCCTAGTCAATGGTCTAACACTCATCTTGGGAAAAGTGGCTCCTAAAAATATTGACTGTAACATATTTTGAACATTTTTACATTTTAAAACCTTATGTACATCCAAGTTATTGTTGTTACCATTTTCATTAAATGAGTTTAAGCAGCACTAGATTTTAACTGTGATGACATATTGTAAGTTTATAAAAAATGGCATATATTAAGCTGACGTGATGCTCACTTAATATTCTTCACTTGCACTGTTGAAGACCTAAGGCATCTTTGTCATCTGAGGTGTTTTAACCAGCATGAGAGAGACTACAGGGATATTTTGACACATATCAAATCAGGGTAATAGCTGTATTACCCAGGCAGCATAAGGAGATGATTATGAAGTTCCACTTACTGCAAGCCTGTCATCATCTGGAATAGAACCTGAATTTTTACAGAAATGTTGATTTTTAATTTTTGGAAGTACAAATATCTTGTAAGGAGGTATTACCCATAACTCAGCCCAGGTACATCTATACTTCTGGTACAGAATTTTAGAGTAAAGAATGTGATGCCTAACACCAATGGTATTATTCTTCAGAAAAAGTAAGAATCCTGCTTGGATGATTTTCCTGAATTCATTTTGAGGGATGAGTATACTGAACTCCTATGTCTTAGATATTTTGCTGGAATTGCATAAGCATAACATTTACAGCCCAGTTTGAAGCAGATGAAAAGACCCCAAAAAATCAATACTGGGGGCTGCTCTCTTAATCAGATGATTAATGCTGCAGTAAGTGATTATTCAGATGTGTTTACTCATAGCAGGACATATTCACCATGGCCCCACAAGCAAACTAAACAGGGCCTAGAGGTGCTGCTGAGTCTAGGGCTGTTGGACATTCAGCAAGATCTGGAGCTCTGTTTTGGCCCAAGCCAACAGCCATCTCTTGCCACAGAGGACATGGTTGAACAAGCGACCATACCAACCAGTCTGCCTTTGGCAGAGTTCAGCCAACCTATTGGGCAGCTGTATGGACACAAGCAGAGCCATGGTACAGCTGGCTCCAGGGGTAGAAAAGTCTCCCTGGCCTGTTGCATTTACTCATAGCTGATGTTTCTGTAGAGCAATGCTGTCTTATACCACTGGTTGTGTGAACCCGAGGGGAACAGTACGATAGCATAGCCCTATATAGCCTGCTTCTTGCCCTGCTATATTCACCCCATATTGCAGCTTTTCTGACTTAGAAATGTCTTAGAAAACCATAAAACACTGAGGCACAAAGGCAAGCATCAAAAGGGTAGATGGCAAGATAGGACTGAATCATTCATATTGGAGAGATGGGTCACTTTGCTCTGAAAATGGAGAAGGGGGTAAGTACTAGTGTAAAGGAGTTTCACTGGAGCTATTTTTGCTCTCTAGCTCAGGTCACTGACAGCATATGCTACTCTAAGGATGCACAGATGCTGTGATAGGCCTTTTCACAGTAAGGGGCTGAGTTATCCCAAATACCATCTAACAGATAAAAGCATGATTGTATGAGCTCTAGTTACAGCCCTGCCCATAACATTACTATAACACAATTTCTCAGAAAAATAAAGGGAGAAAATGAGGTGTTCAGTCGTTAACATTTCTGTCTATATCCATGTCAGGGGAATTTGTATTGAAAATTGCCATTTGCTCTATGAATACTATCTCATTTGCCCATGCAGACATGAATTAACAAGAGGAAGAAAGGAGAAAGAGTTGACTGCAGTATATATTCCTCTACCATATGATACAGTAGAAAGACACAGCTAAGCACGTTACACTGAGGTGGAATCCACCACTACATCCTGCCTAGTTTCTAAAAAACCTTCTAATTTCCATATGATACCTATGGTGTCCTTATAAAAATTCCTTGGAGAAAAGGCCTCTTATTCTGCATTATTAAATTTGTATGCAGTGATAATTACTGAAATGACAGAATGGAGTAGAGATGGGTTGCAGTGTGGGCAAGTTGGATAGTGTCTCTAAGGTAATATAAAATATGAGGTATAGTTGGACTTCTTATTTACAGTATTTTGCCTTTTGATTGTCACTTCAGATATTAAAACAAAGTAGCTGATAATTATTTTTTTTTCCAGGAATGAAAAATCTCAGCAATCTCTCCCTTGATTTTTCCTGAGAATATGTAAAATACAAGATACCCAAAAGTATTGGTTTGTCCACGTTACTAAAATGATGTCTTGGTTTAACCCCAGCCAGCATCTAAAATTACCGTGCAGCTGCTTACTCACTCCCCAACAACCTCCCTGGTGGGATGGGAAGGAGAAATAGAAAAATGTTAAACCTGTGGGTTGCAATAACAGTTTAATAATGGAAATGAAGTAATAATAATAAAAATAACAGTAACGATTGTGGTGGTTTTACCCTGGCTGGACACCAGGAGCCCACCAAAGCCACTCTATCATTCCCATCCTCAGCTGTACAGAGGAGAAAAAAAATAACAAAAAGCTCAAAGGTCAAGGGAGGGAGAGATCACTCAACAGTTACTGTCACAGGCAAAACAGACTTGACTTGGGGAACTTTAATTTCATTTATTACCATTTGTCCTGGTTTCAGCTGGGATAGAGTTTATTTTCTTCTTAGTAGCTGGTGCAGTGCTGTGTTTTGGATTTGGTATGAGAACAATGTTGGTAGCACATGGATAGGTTTGGTTGTTGCCTGGGAATGTTCATACTAAGTCAGGGACTTTTCTGTTTCTCAGGCCCTGCCAGGAAAGGGCTGGAGGGGCACGGGAAATGAGAAGGGGACATGGCCAGGAATGGTGACATGAACTAGCCAAAGGGATATTCCATGCCACCAAATGTCATGCTGAGTATATAAGCTGGGGGAAAAAGAAGGAAGGAGAAGGACATTCAACATTACAGAGTTTTTCTGTCCAAGTAACCATTACGCATGATGGAGCCCTGATTTACTGGTGATGGCTGAACACCTGTCTGCTGATGGGAAGTAGTGAATGAATTCCTTGTTTTGCTTTGCTTACACACACAGCTTTCGTTTTACCTATTAAACTTTATCTCAGCCTATGAGTTTTCACACTTTTACCCTTTCAATTCTCTCCCCATCCCACTTTAGGGGATGCAGGAGCAAAATAATGGACTCAATGACATATCAATATGATCATAGTTGAAGACCCTTTACTTAAGTTTACTGCAAACTTACATACAATTTTCATATCTGTCCACGCATCACATCTTAACTCTATTGGTTACATACACTGTTCACACACTGTGTGCACGCCATCATACAGATACTGATTGGTTAAAAGCATACAAGCACTCAGTCCCATTTTTAGAGTTGTTGACATTCTTGTGGTGATCAGCTCTCAGCTTGGTTCCTGTTTTTCTGCTTGCTCTGCCAAAGAACCTGTTTTCTTTGTTCTCGGTGTCCTTCTTATAACCTTGTGGCCTTGCTGAGCAGGCAACGCCTTTAGTCATGTCAAGCTGCTAAAGCAAGAGTGACTTTTGATAGGCCATTTTGATATCCTTCCAAATACATTGCCACAGGGGGATAAGCAAGCAGCTGTGGGGCTTAGTTGCCAGCTGGGGTTAAACCACAACAGCATTCAAATCACAGTAGGATAACAAGAAATAAAACCAAAACTTAAAAACACCTTCCCCCCACCTCTCCCTTCTTCCTGGGCTCAACTTCACTCCTGATTTCTCTGCCTTCTCCCCCCAAGCGGTGCAGGGGGATGGGGAATGAGGCTGTGATCAGTTCATCACACACTGTCTCTGCTGCTCCTTCCCCCTCAGAGGGAGGGTCCTCACACTCTGCCCCTGTAGCAGAGTGGGGGCCCTCCCACTGGAGACAGTCTTCCATGAACTTCTTAAATGTAAGTCCATCCCACAAGCTACAGTTCTTCATGAACTGTTCCAATATGGGTCCCCCATGGTGTTACAAGTCCTACCAGCAAATCTGTTCCAGCATGGGCTTCTCTCTCCAGTGGTTGACAGGTCCTGGCAGGAGCCTGCTCCAGTGTGGGCTTCCCGTGGGGTCAAATCCTCCTTTGAGCACATCCACCTGCTCCGGTGTGGGGTTCTTCACAGGCTGCAAGTGGATATCTGCTCCACCGTGGACCTCCTTGGGCTGCAGGGGGACAGCCTGCCTTACCATGGTCTTTACCATGGGCTGCAGGGGAATCTCTGCTCCAGCATCTGGAGCACCTTGTCCTCCGCCTTTGCTGACCTTGACGTCTTCAGAGTTGTTTTGCTCACATATTCTCACTCCTCTTTCCAGTTGCAATTTGTTGTGCAGGGTTTTTTCCCTTCTTAAATATGTTATCACATAGGCATTACTGCCATTGCTGATAGGCTCAGTCTTGGCCAGTGGAGTCCATCTTTGAGCCAGCTGGCATTGGCTCCATCAGACACAGGGGAAGCTTCTGGCAGCTTCTCACAGAAACCCTCACTGTAGCTCCCCTGCTACTAAACCCTTGCAAACCCAGTACAACAATAATTGTAACAAAAATGAGGGGGAATGAGAGGAAAAAAAAAACACAAAGGAAAAGAAAAAACCCAAGTGATGCACAATACAATTGCTCACCACCCACTGACCGATGCCCAGCCAGTCCCCAAGCAGCAACCAGTGGCCCCCAGCCAACTCCCCACAGTGTATATACTGAGCATGACATTCTACAGTACGGAATAGCCCTTTGGCTAGTTCAGGTCAGCTGTCCAGGTTCTGCTCCTTTCCAGCTTCTTGTGCGCCTGCTTAATGGCAAAGCATGAGAAACTGAAAAGCCCTTGACTTAGAGTAAGCGCTACTTGGCAACAACCAAATATCAGTGTGTTATCAACATTATTCTCATCTTAAATCCAAAACACAGCACTGTACCATCTACTAAGAAGAAAATTAACTCTATCCCAGGCAAAACCAGGACAGTATCCACCCCTTATTCCATATCATTTATGTCATGCCACATTTTCCCATACACCATCACCTGTCCTGTCCTTTGATATAAACACACAGGTATCATTCCCTTAGTTTATGGACCATCCTTAAAAAAGTCTGTTGAGTTCATTTAGTCCGTGACTTTGGGCTCCATTGGTCATAACAGTCTTTCAGGGCAGGAAAGATGGTACAAAGTGGTGGATTGTTGCAAGTTGAAGCCAGTTCTGATTCCATCACTGCTATGCTTCTCCAGTCTCATTAAAGTTCACTCTTCATTAACATGTCAATCAGAAGGGAGTCAGTTTCAGATCCCTAAATCTGGAGTGGTGGAGATGGATGTTGCAAGGCACCCAGTGTGGAGCTGGGCATATAGCCGCAATACAAGTGTTAACATACAGTGTTGTGTAGCAGTTAATGTCATACACTTCAATTCATTGATATTCTCACCCAAAAATCAAATCCCCTTGAGGTACACATTGGACTTTCCCATCCACCACCAAGTGTACCCAGGTCCTTGGGCAAAAGCAATACCACGATGGGTTTGCCTTTGCCTGAGGCAGGAATAACCCAGACTCTTTTCCCCAGCATATTTTTTTATGTGCACTACAGGGGCTTTATCCCGTTCTCCAGAACATAAAAGTTTAGATTTTCAGGGCTGGCTCAGCTGACATATGCTCTCATGTAGACTAACAAGGTGGCTTTTTCTAAATGTATATCCCAATGTTTGAAGGTCCTACCACCCATTTCTCTCCATGAAGTCTTTGACAGTCTATTGTATCATTTGATTTTTCCAGAAGCTGGTGCGTGATAGGGGATGTGATACACTCACTCAGTACCATGCTCATAGGTGTCTATGAGGTTGTTTCGGAAGTGAGTCCCATTGCCTGACTCCATTCTTTCTGGGGTGCCACACCCCCATAAGACTTGTTCTTCAAGGCCCAGGACAGTGTTCCAGGAAGTGGCATGGAACATGGGGTGTTTCCAGCCACCCAGTTGTTGCTTCCACCATTGTAAGCACATGGTGCTTGCCTTGGCAGCTTTGTGGGGGTGTGATATTGTCAGTCTCCCTGGCCTCCACATATCTATATTTTAGCCATCATCCTCCATACAAAAGAGGCTTTAACTTGGCTTGCTTAATTGCAGTGCCTACTTCATATTCATGAATCACCTGTGTGATAGCATCCATATCTGTGTGTTTATGTCAAGCCCATGCCTCAGTTATAAGTCTATCTATATGCTGCATCTCTTCCTTGAAAGCTTGAGGTGTCATGGGCCCATCAAGCTATAAATAATTTGCGCTTATGTTGCCAATCCATATCCACCTGAGCCCCTTCAGCCTTAATAGCCTGATCCACCTGATGGTTGTTTTGATGTTATTCAGTGGCCCAAGTCTTGGATACGTGAGTACATGATGTACTTTTACAACAAAGTTCTCTACCTGGGCAGCTATATCTTGCCACAGTGTGGCAGCCCCAGATGGGTTAATCCCTGTGCTTCCCGTTGTTCTGCTTCCATAGCTGCAAACACCCCTGCAGGGCATTTGCCACCCATCCATGAGTCAGTATAGAGGTAAAGTATTGGCCATTTTTCTCATTTTCTCAACAAATGAGCCCATTCTTTTGTTCAAGTAATTATTTTGTTAGTGTAATTCTAGCAAACAGAATCTTCTGCCAAGCTGCTGTTCCCTATAGTGCTTTGAAAATCTTACTTATATAAAGAACAGAAAATAATTTGCATTTTAGATTATTGCCGGTAAGTCCACTCATTAGTAGAACTTTAGAACCATTTGTTTAGGGCCAGACAGACTTGCCTTTAGTCTTGCAAGTTATCACAGTAAGTCATACACAATGTAGGTGCAAATATGGCCCAAAATAAACAATGCCATGTTCTGAATAACAAAGATTTACTATCAATAGATTCAAATGCCAAATATTGAGATACTCACAAGAATAAGTGGTATTCAACTTGAAAAAGTGGGAAGTCTGTCCCCTTTAAGTGTCAGCATAGAAGCAAAGAACTACAAAACAATATAAATCAGTGAACCGTAGCTAGAATTATTAAGAGAAAATTGATTTTTAAAAATGTTGAAAATAAATATTAATAGCTATGTATGTCACTGAATGTAGCAAATTTCTCCAATAGAATAAATTGATAAATCTAGTCCACTTCACTGCCAGATGTTACTGAAATTATTTCAGGATCGATAAGCAAGAGCGGTATATGCATAATCATGTTGTCACAAATTTGGCAGCTACTCTCATCTTTGCTTCATTGCATTGCATGGTTCCCATTTGTCATTTAGCGTCACAAACCCTAAAACATGAGCAATTAGAGAGCTTCAGCTAACATGGTGCCTCAATGGTTTAAATGAAGAGCAGAAACTCACTTTCTAAATGTAGTCTTTAGAGACAGACAAGTAACATTACTCATAAATGCCTAACAGAGTTGATTAACAGGTATGTTTCCAAGACTCATTTCTTTAAATTAGACCCAAAAAGTGCAACAATGATCACATCTTTATAAATTAAGCTAATCCATCTATTAAAACTTTCTTTTGAAATTAATATAAACCCATTTAAGGATGATTATTGTTCCCTTCATTCTCCTTTCTATTTTACTTGTCATTAAAGTCTTTCATGTCTCTGATTAGTTTTGAACCTATTAATTACAGGGCACTACACTGAAAAAAACCCTGTCTCTGCAAATGAGTAGGTAGGCAGGGATTTTTCCTTTAAGCTACAATCTAAAATGAAAGAGAAAAAAAGAAATATTTGGTTTCGTTGTTTTAATTTCTCTAGGGACACTGTTAAAACAAATGGCAAAGGTTTTGATGCTCTTTTTAAGATAAACTATGATGTATTAGAATGCATTTGTAAGATTGTCTACAAGGATTTTTTTAGAAAGACACATACTATGATTTATTGGAGTGGAAGGATCCCATATTTATGATTTTAAAACTGACAAACTCCGGTGTATAGTCAAAACATATTTCAGACAGAAGCCACCCATTTTCTGCAAACAGATTCATATGTACCAGAATTTGCTGTCCAGTGTTTGTAGCACACTCTGCAGGGATGGCCGCAAAACATTGCGACACTATAGTGTTTCAACAGATGGTGAATTGTTTTATTCTTTTTTTTTATTCTACTACCAATCATGGTATTACTCCTACAAATTGTACATAAGGCTATTCTAAGTTTATTATGATTATGCCATATATCCTCCTTTCTTCTGTATCATTTTGTTTATTTCACTCGTCCTTCTCTCTTACCGTTAAACTGAACTCATCAACAGTCATTCTAAGCTTGTTCTTTTCCATTATTTTTTCCACTTGAAAGTACTTGTCAAAAATATGAATTGCTTCCTTCTTGTAATTAGAAGGAAGCTAGACTTACGTGTCATTCACAGCATCTTTTACATAAAAAGTACTATAACTATTATCAGACTTGGTCGCTCAGCCATGCTGAATGTACTGCTTCACTGCCATTTCTCCTACAGCTGTGTATTCCTGGTAATTTTGAAATATCTTATACAGTTATACTGGTCTTTGTTCTGAATCCACTTGTATTGATCATAATTTTCAGCAGATGATGAAATATATATGTATACTGTGATATACATAATGTTGCTCTGTCCCTTTTTTTTCTTTATTCTTTTTTATAACATCTATGTTAAACCATTGCTTATGATTTAGGTAAAAAATAATATACTACACAAATAATTAAAAAAAAAATATAATGATGAGTCAAAAGAATATGACTGTGTGCCAAACCTTATTTGTGTTTATATCAGGCAGACAAATAAACTGATGCATAACTCCATTAATCATAAAGGTAACTGTTCTGATTCTGTAAGATCTTTAAAAATCAGTGATGTTTATAATTTCTCCTCCTCTTACTTTTTGCTGTTTGCTCAGCTAAGCAGAGTTTTATACTTACCTGAGCTCTAGTCTTTTTTCAGAAATCATATGCGCTACAGTTTTGTGGTAGCAAATTTTGCAGGGAAAACTGTACATTAGGAAAAGAAGAACATATGTTTGCGGAATTCTTATGTACTGTCATTATATATATATACACACATGTAGATATATTAAATTATATATGTATATCTTAATTCTTAGCTCAAAATGTACTATAGATAAATAGAATATGATTAAGATCTGTAAGCCATATGGAGGGTTTACATGTCACAGCAATAGATGAGTATTTCAAACTCATGTTCCAAAATTAGAGTTAAGATATTGTGGCATAGTAAATAACATTTCTTTCCTATAAAAAGATCTGTAATGCTTTGAAGAGAGCTACAATACTGTAGTTCATTTCTCTTAAAGTAAAACATTACATTCCAAGTGGTTCAATAATGCAATTACACCTTTGTACATACAAGGAATAGCATGGAATTAAATAGGCAAGTAATTAGTGTATCAAAGCTCAGAGGTAATGAATAGGGTCAGTTTGGGGAATTTTGGAGGCCACTTGCTCATCACAAACTCAGCATCTCTCAGGGTTTGTCTAAGAGGGTGCAGATGAAGTGTGTGCTATGGAATGAATTCAGGCAAAAGAAAAATCATAACCTGTAATATAATAAACAAATAAAAATGTCATTCTGTACTATGTTGCCACAAACAAACTGGTGTATTTGGATAAAAGACTATAGAATTTCTTCCGTACATCATTCTTGGGAATTAAGATCTGATACCTGCCGGTGTGCAGTCATAGCTAGAGGGGAGTAACAGCTAAGAATCTGCCAAGAATGCTAAGTGCCATGTAAAAACAATCCAGTTGGCTCAGTCACTGTGAGGATCTGCATTTTCTACCCATGCTATTTAAAGTGACAGAGATTCCCTTTACTGGAGTACTCATCACATATGATGTGTGACATCATGGAGGGTATATCTTAAGGGATGTTTATGCACATGATATCACTTTCCTCACAAACTAGTTTTAGGTTGCCTTTATAACTCCTCTTACAAAAGAGTTTCTACCACCTCTCATCACCTCAAAGGCATTGTCAACAAGTCAAAGAAAATGATCCTTCCTATCTTCCCAGCAACAGTAAGAGACATCTGGAGAGCTGCATCCAGTTCTGGGTTCCCCAGTCCATGAGAGACATGGACATACTGGAGTGAGTCCTTCAAAGGGCCTCAAAGATGAAGAAGGGACTGAAGCATCTGACATATGAGGAAAGGTGGACAGAGCTGGGACTGTTCAGCCTGGAGAAGGGAAGGCTTGAGAGGGATCTTATTAATATGTATGAATATCTGATTGGGGGGCATAAAGAAGTTGGAGCCAGACTACGCTTAGTGATGTCCAGTGAAGGACAAGAGGCAAAGGGCACTGACTGAAAGACAGAAAATTCTGTTAAAAATGTAAGAATGAGACTATTTTCTGTGAAGGCGGTCAAACTCCAAAACAGGTTGCCCAGGGAGGTTATGGGATCTCCATCCTTGGAGATGTTCAGAGACCAACCAGACACAGTCTTGGGCAACAGTAGGTTTTGTTTTAAAAGCTTACCTGAGCCCACAGAGGCCCACAGAGGCCCAAAGGCAGGTGGGGAAACCCAAATGGTGCCTTGCCCCAACTACCCCAAGGCCATCACAGAAGAGTGATCAGGTCATCCAAGGTCCATCTGAACAAGCCCAGAGAAGCATAGGAGTACAATGGCAAGCAGGAACTAAGACTAAGGACTCAGAAGAAGGGAAACCATGTCTGCAGCCTCCCAGGGGTTTCCCAACAGAACCTCAGCCAGAGTGTCCAGGCATAAACCCATCAAGATGAGTCAACACTAGACTTGGACTTTTGGACTAAGGGGGGTTGCTGACAGGATGCAGGGAAAGACCATTTTGGGGTTTGTACAAGACTTATTATGGGATATTTAGGGGTAGAAGCAAAAGTACAGAAAGGTATGAATATAGGTGACTTGGGGAGAAACAATTGGGGGGAAACCTCTTTCCTCTGTGTATATGTGTGTACAGGAGAGTCTATAGTGCCAGCGACTGGAGACACTGGTGTGAATGAAACCGTGCAACAGCCTCTGGAGTGGGTCCAGGGGTCAGAGGCCCTAATGATGGTTGTGCCAATGACTGGAGTGAGTGTGGGTATACAAGTGAGTATGTGATCACTAGCAAATACAAAGCTGGACTAGTTGGCAAGTAGGTGAAGTAACCTGGAAGTCAGGTGTGTCTCTAAGTGTGAGACGATGGAGCAGTTGGCTAGTGGACATCCAAGGTGTCCCTGCCAGCTTCCAGAAAGTAGTGTGACTGTGTATGTCTCTGTGTGGAAGTGTCCCTAGGGGTAAGGCACCTGAAGGAACAAAAGATCCAGGGGCAGCTAACTGTATGTCTGAGCCCATCTGCTGGAGGAATTTACCTTGAATATATGCATATATGTATTTCCCACTAACAGATGACCATCCTGCTCAGCTAGAGAGGGAACAGGATGAAGCTGTTGGTGCTGTATGTATCTAAATGAGTGTGGACTGTGTCTGTATGTGTTATCTGTGTGCCATCCATATATATATATGTATATGTGTTAGATGTGTGCATTCGTGTGTGCCTGCTGGGGATACATGTTCAGCCTCACTCCTGCTTGGACCTGCAGATGCGGAACTAATGCATACTTGCCTCCTGGGCTGCAGGATTCACCCCCCCATAACACCAAACAGCTCTAACTGCACCTGCTCTGAGCAGGGTGTTGGACCAGATGATATCCAGGGATCCCTTACCACTTCAGCCATTCAGTGAGCCCATGTTTCAAGAAGTTCTCTTCTACTTCATAGATAGGCCAATTTATCTTCATGAAATGTGGAACACCCCTCAGTACAAACAGCATATCTTGCCCTTTAAGAACCTGCAAAGGATTAATAATCTGTTTTGCAGATGATCACATCCAGTGCTGAAAGCAGAAGAAAAGAGTTGGGGATGATACAGTGGAGATGGGAGAGGCAATTTGACTTCTGTTATGGCTTTTGCCTCTTCAGAGACTTGGGAGGACTTTGAATTTGGTGGCTTGCACTGAAGGAAGGTACCTCCTGGCAGCTTCTCTTCCCTGTTGAGTTCCTGAAAGCCCTGTGGAGCGAATGGCTTCAGACAGAAAGTGAGGTGCCAGTGTGTGTGCCCATGGCTTGTTAGGCAGCTGGCAGCCATCAGCAGCAATGCCAGTGGGTTGGGCTGGGGATGCCAAGTCTGCTATTGCAGTGTTAGACAACTGTGCAAGAAGGGAGGCAAAACTGATGAAATTTCATTCATGCTGTCTTTTGGGAGCAGTCCTAGTGTGAATGACATGTTTTGATGTATTGTTAATGAAAAAGACAGAAAAGATCAGGAAGATAAAACTGCTTTTGTGGTACAGCATCTTAAGTACATACATTTTTCTTAGTACATACATCTTTTTTCTCCTAAAAAACATGAAAAAAATTATGAAGTTCTCTGTCTACACTTGGTGTGACTTTATGTGGTATCATTACCACAGTGTGAGAATACCCCATGGATTTTTAACATCTTTACATAAAAATGTATTTATCTTCAGAACTATAAATAATGTTGTTCTTCCTACATTATCCTCCTCTTAATTTTCTTATACATTCTCACTCCCAGTACTCATCCATACAGTTCATTTGTCAGTTTTCCCCATAGTCATTATTTCACTGTCCTCTCATACATAGCTTATTTGCATGGTATGACTTCCAGGTCTTATCTGTGAGATTCATACCTGTTTCTCATTAAACATCACTCATAGACCTATTCTTGCAGTGTCCTGCCTACAAAGGAATTAACATTATTCAAAATACTAATATTAAAAGTTTAATAGTAGATCTCAATACATCTGTTGCCCATTCTCTAACCTTTGCCTGTTTATCTACTTACCCTTCACCTCAAAATTGTCAAGAAGCAAATGCCTGTTCCTGAATAGTAAATACCAAATAGGCATGAGCCAGCGCTAAATAATGGATAGCTGTGGTAGAAAAAAAAATGAAATTCAGATCTGTATTGAATCAGCAGAAACTTGTGGTATTGTTTCACTTGTGAAACTTGTGGCTTTTATCACTTGTGGCCTGAATTTGTCTTATCTCCTACTGCAAGGAAATTCCTTGGATTTTCGCCTTTACTATACAACACTGTGTTTATGTGAAAGCTAACACTGTGTTCTGTGAACAAACTGTTAGCTATAACAATGAGAAATAATGAGAAAAAGTTCTTTCACATACATAAAATTCCATTAATTTCTCATTTATGAAGATGAGACCCAAACTCACTTTTAAAGAGTGAATTCAAGGTTGTAAGAAATTTCACAGAATTAGTGGAGTTTATTGTCTCAGTCTTGCCAGTAATTTCCCACAGAACACAGAAGTGCTTGTTTATATGTTTAATTATATTGTACATATAAGTAGACATCTTGAAAGAAATCAACAGATAAATTAAAAGGACTTTTTATATTGATGTATTTGTCTTCTATTATCTCTGACTGCTATTCACTTCATCCGTGAAGTATAGACATCTGACAAAATCAGACGATGGTAGTCTGCCAGGGTAGCAAATGCCTTATTTTAGAAGTTTGCTTGAGGATGAGATTAATATTACCACAGAAGTTCCACTTTATAAATGCTAACAACAAAAGGCATATAGACAATTAGCATAAGGGCCCTTTCCTAGAGAAGTCTGTCTTCGTTGCCTGGATGCCAGGTTGCAGTGATTATGCCCCACCTATCTGTAATGAGGGGTGTGCCCAATGCCTCCCACACCTTAAGTACTGGGGAAGAAGAGACTTTCTCAGATGAGCATAGAGGGAGTAAACAACTTGGTGGAATGTCAACTGGTTGTTAAGGTGTTTTGCTGCAGGTAGGCACATTCTGGGGCAGAACTTGGGTGGATAAGTGATTGTATATAACCAGCACTTATGTATGTAATAGGGGAATCTCACTTGGGGTCTGTGCCTTCATATGCCACAAATTAGCTCAGATACAAACCTCTGTGATGTACTAGAAGTCTGCCTTTGGTAACAGGAATGTCTTGTAGTTTAGCAGATGCAAATTCTGGACTCTTCCCTCCAGTTCTGTTTATTTAATTTCTAGTTTTGCTAAAACATAAGGCTGGTGAGATCATGTTGCTGTATTTTTAAGGCTCTATTATATCAAGCCAGATTCTAGCACATTTGTTTATTTGCAGAGCTGTGGAACAAGGTCTACTGTCTGTAGTTGTGTCTTGCACCTTCAGAGCTTTGTTCATATTTATTCATATTTGTCCTTATGCTTAGTAGAAAATAATTAACATCATGTCTTACATAGATAGTTCTATAAATCTGAACAAGTGGAGGCATCTTTTTCACTGTTGATCTGGAAGTCTACAGAGTCTGGTGTTCTTATAAGCTGCCCTGAACACTTAACACAGGTTTTATCTGACTGTTTGGGCTATTAGTTGTCTAGATCCCCTCTGCAGTTGGTTTGGAAATGTGCCTGTAAAGTAGAATTAATCTTCTTCTAAAAATCAGATTAATTCTAATTTAGGGTGCCCATTTTCCATCCCTCCCTATAAAAGGGGTTCAGATAATTACCTCTGAAATATTAATCTCTAGTGGAAACACTGAAAGACAGGAATCCTACTGAGAAGTATTTGACCTAATTGTTAAACAAAAACAGACCCCCTCCTGTTGAGCTACTTCCTTTGAGCTCACTATTCAACTCAACAGCAGTGGCTTCCTCCGAGTAATCATTAAGGATGTCAAATACATGTACTACATCAGCAGTTATGGAATTGTGAGCTTTGAATGAGACAAAACTGATCACCTGCAGTGCAGAACCATTTACACTTATCGCATTTCAAACTTAAGCTGAAGGGAACACCTTTCAATCCCAAACTTCTTTTAAATTTTACAGTAATATCACAAAAATTCATATTAGCAGTATCATGGCATATTTGAGTGATTTATTTTTGCAGACATTTCTCATTGTATGCAGCACTAAATGAGATTTCAGCTAAATGTTAAGATAACATTCCTGCCTCAGCCATACAGTGTATGTAAAATACCATGTACTGGACTGCTCTATGCATCCCTCCGATAACCACATGAACATCTCTACTTTTTTGGACAATAAAACTGTAATTGACAGGGTAATATCAGCAAGACTACAAAGAACTCTGGGTAGACCATGCTTTCTAAGGCATTGACTTCTATGCTTATTTCACCTTCATCTCCTTATCACCAAAACTACAAGGACAGAGCCTGAGTGTGCCATCTGACAATATAGTGATGTGCTAAATGAAAAGCTGTGTCCAGCTGAAGTTATGTAAGGCTGAAAAGAAATAGAAGGATCACATACCTTGTGTTACATTTTCATTAGATCTGTTTTCAGAACTCCAAATTCTGCTTTCTTAGAAATTCAGGCAACTGAGTCAATTAACATTTAGGTCAATGTTTATTTCAGTCCAAGATCTCTCTGGAGCATAATTAAAGAAGTTGTCATCTATCTTTACCAATCCATCTTTTTGTCTGCCAGTGAAGACGTTGGTATAATTAAATCATGATCAGAACTAGCCTATGGCCTTTGAAACCTCACAATATTAATTGGAAGAGAAGGCCTAGAAGTTTGATTTGTGGATTACTATCACGAAAAGGTGTTCCTTTCCACATTTTTCCTCTCCTCCCTATGCCTCCCCCCCTTATTTCCTCTGCTTCTGGCACACTGAAGAACCAATTTAATAGTTACTGGTGGGGATTATTTCAGTGCTTGCTGTTTGGAGTTCAGTCTATGACAGCGAAGGCTGATGGATTTTTTTTCCCTTGGTACTGAATGATTTTGAATTTTAGTACTCTCTGCAATTTTCTCCTTCCCAACTGACATCAGAAAATTAGTAAAAGATTTAGTTTTTTCTATAAAGAAAAAATCCATTGAAAATATGCGTTCATCTTGTAATAAATGTGGGTAAAGGAGCTGATAAACACATGGGTACGGAAGGTAAATGTCATTGAAATGAGTATACCTTAAAACAATTAATTTCTGAGGCTTTACAATAGTTGGTATTACCAAAGGATGCACCAAAGATGTATTACTTCATTTTGTTCTTCTTTGAGTTTATCATCATAATAAGGGCATAACAGTTATAACCCTCCTAAGAAAACTAGCCAGAGGATCACCAATTTATAAAACCAGTAAAGACAAGGAACAAACAACAGATGTTTCTCCCTGTTTATGAAAATTATTTCAACTTCTGTATGCTGTATTTTAATACACTTTCTAAATTAATATCTTATAAAGATGAGCTGAATATTTCGGTAGTAGGTTTTCACTAAATTGTATATGATTTTATTCAATTTAAATAATATTTCCCTTAGACTGTATATAAAACTGATAATTAATTGCCATTCAAAGAAAACTCAATAAAAACATGAACATACTCAAAGTCTGCAGTATCCACGCCAATAAATGACTAATCAATTTTAGATTTTTTTTTTATTCTGGATGTTACCCAACGATCTGGGAATTTGAAAACAGCAGTAAACCTTGCCCAGCATTTCTTTAAGGGCTCAGGTCCTAACACTAGCTCAGTATCCTCCATCAAGTCTTCCAATAATGCTGTAGTGACAGCTGAAGTCCAAGCACTGATGAGAGATTCCCCAGACTCCATACTAGTGGATTCTTGCTCTTAGTCTCAAATGTATCTGTAGCTATCAGAACAAACATAATTTAGATCTATCAGCCCCTGCTGGCTCATGGGCCAAACCTGGTGCCAGCGTTCATTGTTCATAACCACACTAACTCTTACTGTAACTACAGTTAAGCAATTCTTACTAGACTCACTCCATATAAATCTCCATTGGTCCCTGGTGGGTTAGGCCTAGACCTAACTCTGATTTATTTGTTTCTACTCAGGTTTAAGACAAACTTGGTTGCCTGATTTTTTTTTTTTTTTATATTTTTTTTTTTAACTGCCCACCCACCGTAAGACTCAACCCTTATGGTACTGCAGTGGTTCCTGTTGATGTCTGTTTGGTCAAATCCTGTTCCTGATTTCAGTCCTAATGCTGGTCTGGTAGGCTACAAAATATCACAACCGTTGCAACCTGTCAGCCTTTCCAGTCTCACCTCAGATCTGTAGACTAGTCTAAACTCTAAATAATCTTCCCTAGCTGGAAATTCTTTTAATCTTTGCTACTGGGTCACCACCAAAGAAAGCTCCATTGACCACTTCTTTAACTCTGTTTTGTGGATCTCTCCATCTCTTTTCCTACCATTACTCTATTAACTACTAATAAACCCAGTCATAAATGACACTTAGAACTCTTAAATTCAAATTTGACAGCTTCAAAGATCATGCTGTCTGATAGAATCTAGATCATTAAAACTTAATCACTGAACTCTAATCCTAATCCTGAAATTCCTGTAGTTGTGTAATCCAAATCCTGTAGTTCCTAATCCTGAAACCAGCCCTCTTTAAAAAGCCTGTGTTCTGGGTGCCAAGGCAGCAAAAATGTATTTTTGCAGCCCAAAGTGAAGAATGTGAATATTAAATGTAGGATATTCCATGCTGTGTGCCTTACCTTCTTGCTTAGGTGTAGATGCTTTTCTGCTTGCTGCTTAACATGTGACTGCTCTGATTCCCACTAGGATGTCTAAGTCACCAACTGCATAGGGACCAAATGATTCCTAGTCCTAGATTCTACCTATTTGGATGCATAATCCTTTACTGGGACTCCCCTATAGTGATATAATGAAGCAATGATTTACAAGGTATGTATTTTAACTGTGAAGTACCTGCCTTTTTACATGCACAATTGTTAACAAGGAATAAAATAAAATATCATTGTATTTAGAGTTTACATGTTATTTGTTAAAGTTGATTTAGAATGTATGTGAACCAGCGAAGTTCCTAGTGGTACTAATGATAAATTGTATGCAGCATAAAACTGTCATGATTTCATTTTTTTTGCTGAGAATAACTCCTTCTGTTCTAACAGAATTATTTTTTATGCTTATTAGGATCAAAGTAATTATTTTCCTTACCATTTTATATTGGCTAAAACTGTGCTGTAAAATGTTTAGCGGCCTTTTCTTTACTGTGTCTGATAGCATGAATATAATAGCAAATAGATTATGGTCTAATTGATGTGCCATGGAAGTGTCACTACCTCCACTTTAGTCATAGGTTATTAGGTTCAAAGATGTGGCTTTGCAAGTACTTCAATATAATTTTTCTAGAATTGTTCTCTGGAGTAACTGATGGCATTCATGAGACAATACTGATACCCTTTCATGTGATCCTCCTCCCACGTTCATATCATACATAATTAATAGTCAACACCATAAAAGTAATCCTTAGTCCTTTCATCAACATTTTCTTTTGTGGATGGTGACACCAAGACTTTCTTGGCAGAGTAACATTGTTTCTTTATATGTGGCTGATGGAGAGTGTCCCCAAAGAGTAATTTCTTTCTCACATCATTTTTTTTAGGGGATTTAATCTTTTCCCTGAATGCTCTATAATGAGAGAATTTTCTCACTCATTATTAAAACACAGAAAACTTAAGAATTAAATTTATCACTGAGATGTGATGATATTTTCTTAACTGAGAAAAAGCAGATTTAAAAGATAACCTGAGATTTTTGAACTAAAAAAGTGGTGGGAAAGTGCTATTTGTTTCTTCAGAAATTTCCAGATGAAAAATGCAACAATTAAATAGGATAAATATAAATTTTCATAATTCCCTAAAAAGTTGGGGAATATTCTACATGGAATATACAATTGAGGTGCCCATGCTCAGTTTGTCAGTTAGACTCCTCCTATTGCTTATGTATACAGATAAATAGCCACAGAAAAAAAATTACTCAAGTATTTATTTTAGGCTAAGATAAGGCACAGTCAGGATATGCCATTTGCTCTCTGTATTCACTGACTCAGGGGCCTTAAATTCTCAGCTCTTCCCGTTGACTGCTACACAGGTAGTAGACTAGTTAGTAGTTTGCTAGAGACAGACAAAATGAATCCCATCAACCTAAGGTTGCATGTACTGATACCACCCAGTTACAAAGAAACACACTTCAGCTGGATCATTCTTGGCAGACACAAGTTTGTTACAATTAAAATCTCTGCAATTAAAGAAATATGGTACTGTGTTGTATAAAATCTTTCAGGGCTGAAGCAACAAAAGCAGGAGAAACAAGGTAGCATTTTTATATTAAATTAAACCTATCATCCAGTGTTGGGGGGTGGGGGGTGGGGGGTGAACAAAAGCACGTTTCTAGGAAAATATTTTATGATTTTCAATTCAAATTAAAAATTTTAAAATACTTGGTTGTGCTATCTTTAAATTCTGTTTGACCTCCAGTGGTCTAAGAACCTAAAGCTTCCAGGATTTTAAATGCACTGAGTGGATTTTCAGTCTCCAAAAGAATTAATATTTCATCCCAGTTACTAGGAAGAGAATAAGTTCTAAAAAAATAAGGCACTTAGTTATTCACTCTGAATCATGGCTGACTAAAGCAGCTAAAAGAGACATTGTGGTATGAAATGATTTAAGAAAGTTATTTTACTACATAAATACAAAGAATAATGTGTGCCAAAATCGGTATTAAAACAAGTTTCTAACATTGACAGAAACTCAGCTTGAATATCAATAATCGTCAGCCCCTTCGTTAAATCAGATTCTACTTAATTGATTTTCCATAAATTCAATTTTATAAATATCTCAAATCTTAGTACACTAAAGCATTTCATACTTTTCCATATAGTAATTAAACTCTGCTTTATAAACCATTTGAACAGTCGCTTCAATATTATTGACTTTTTAATCTCTTGATACAGAAGCATATTACACAAGTCTCTGTTTCACTGAAGTATCACACTCTAAAGCCCTAACTGCCTAAAAAAATGTGATATAAAAGTCATGTTTAATGATTCTAAATTATTTTTTCTTATCTGGCTCTGTTAAAAAAGAATGATTATAGACTTGAGATAGGTCAGTTGAATAATGTCTGAATTCCATACAAAGCTAACAATTTCTGGGACAATGGAATCTGTCTAGGTTGCTTAGGGTTTTCTAGCTGTTTTGTAAGAGCTACTCCCACCTAGAGTGCTGCATTCAGCTCTGGAGCCCCCAACATAAGAAGTATGTGGACCTGTTGGAATGAGTCCAGGGGAGGACCCGAAAGATGATCAGAGGGCTGGAGCACCTCTCCTGTGAAGACAGGCTGAGATACTTGGGGCTGTTCAGCCTGGAGAAGAGAAGGCTCCAAGGAGACCTTACAGCAGCCTGCCAGTGTCTAAAGGGTGTGCATAAGAAAGGGGACAGAGTTTTCAGTAGGGCCTGTAGCAATAGGACAAGGGGGAATGGTTTTAATCTGAAAGAGGGTAGATTTAGATTGCATATTAGGAAGAAATCCTTTAGTGTAAGGGTGGTGAGACACTGGAACAGGTTGCCCAGAGAAGTTGTGGATGCCCCATCCCTGGAAGTGTTCAAGACCAGGCTGGATGGGGCTTTGAGCAGCTCGGTCTAGTGGAAGGTTTCCTTGCCCATGGGAAGGGGGTTGGAACCACATGATCTTTAAGGTCCCTTCCAACCCAAACTATTCTATAATTTGTATTTATCATAGAAATATTTTCAAAAAAAATCCCAATACAGTTTCTTCTTTCAACTTAGGTCTTCAGAGCCACATAAGCTGATCAAACACATTAAATTATTTTAATAAGGTGAGAAATGTTACATCAGAAAAAAGTAACAAAAAATAAGGTCCAGGTTTGCTTGGGAAAGAGGCGGTTTATAAGCAGCATGTAGGCTAAGCAGGTTGCCATTTAAGCTATGCCTGAACAAAAGCCTTCCTCTTATATCTAATGTTTAGTCTGACAACATGCATGAGTTTTACCAAAAACTCACCATCTGAGGTTCAACAAACTGCCTAACAACTTTAAAATGTGATATGTAGACATCTTTATACATCTTCTTGTGATTTACAGGACCTTAAAATCTTTTTGTAGTTATAATAGTGTATTTTCCTCCTGATTCAGAAGGGAATGAATCTGAAATACCATCAAGGTACGAAATGGTACCCATGGATACTCCATTTGTACTCTGTTTGGGCAAGAAATCTGTATGAGCATGTTTCAGAGAAGAAACACAGGAAGAGACCTATAGCCTGAGAGGATTTCCCAGTGGCATGTTTACATCATGCACTGCAGATTGCTTGCTCCTCTGAGGGCTCCATTTTGAAAAGAATTCCTTAGAGTGCAGAAATGTGCATTCCCAAGAATCTAACATGTATGCTTTTGATCCTTTTTTAACATCTGTATTCTCCAAGTGATAAGATTATTTTTAGACATCATGTGGCATTTAATTAAATTTCCCCTTCTAATGGGTCAACATGTTCTTCAAAGATCTTTTTTCCCCTTCAGTTTGAAAATATTGTGATTCAAGTATCATTTTTCTGTGTCCACCTTTCCTTATTACTTTCAAGGTCAGTCTAGTAGCATTTATTTTATTTCAGATTAATAATCCTTCCTTTTGATCTAAAGATCAAACATATGCCAAGCTTCTGTCTCTTTTTAGGCTCCTTGTTTTCCTGGTTCTTCAGTTAGGCGTGATCACATTTAGCGGTTACCAGCCACTGGAAAAGGAGCTCTGTTCAGCCTTCATTTCCAATGTTGGCTCCACCAGACTTGTGGCCAGCAAAGAGGGACTAGCAAAGACAAAATACACCCTGTCCAGATAATGAATGCCACAATTTATTATGAAGGTTACAACCAGCAGTGCATTTTTATGTGCAGATATTTGACAACATGTAACTGCTCTCTGTTATGGAGCTTTCCACTCTTGGAGACTGGTAACCTGGTAGGAATGTGCTGCTATAAAGGACTAAGAGATCTGCAGCACAGAGGCAGAAGTTCTTCCCATACGCTTACAAAAGATCCAAATGGACCTTGGAGACAATAGAATAATATTATTCAATGAAAGTGGAAAAGGCACTTTCACTGAATGTGAGGTGTCCTGGTTTCAGTTGAGATAGAGTTAATTTTCTTCCTAGTAGCTGGTGCAGTGCTGTTGTTTAGATTTGGTGTGAGAATGATGTTGATAGCACACAGATGTTTAGTTGTTGCTGGGTGATGTGTATATATACACTAAATCAAGGACTTTTCAGTTCCTTGGGCTCTGCCAGTGAGAGGGCTGGAGGTGCGCAGAGACGGGGGACACACGGTCAGTACAGCTGACCTGAACTAGCCAAAGAGGTATTCCATACCATATGACGTCATGCTGAGTATATAACTGGGGGAAGAAGGAGGAAGGGGGGACATTTGGCATTATGGTGTTTGTCTTCCCGAGTAACCGTTACATGTGATGGAACCCTGTTTCCCTGGGCATGGCTGAAAGCCTGCCTGCCCATGGAAGTAGTGAATTGATTCCTTGCTTTGCTTGCATGCACAGCTTTTGCTTTACCTGTTGATTTATTCTTTTTTCAACCCCTGAGTTTTACATTCTTTTCCGATTCTTCTCCCTATCCCTGTGGGTGAGGGGGAGTGAGCAAGTGGCTACATGGTGCTTGGTTGCTGGCTGGGGTTAAACCATGACGTGGAGTTTTTAATTGAAGTTAATTTGGAAAAGACAAACCTGTCAGTGAAGTCAGTACATGGTCAGAAATCTGAAGAATTCAGTAAGGACTGGGAAATTCTTCACATTAGTGTGCAGCATATCCATATTCATGATTTGTTAATTTGTAACTAACTTCTAAAATATTCTTACATGTATTGTCAAATACATCTTTGACTTACAATGTATACTGACTAAGCAGTCAGCTGCATAATGCAGTTTGTCTACAATGTTCATGTATAAATAATAACTGTCAGTAATCTTGAATTCATTTTGAAGAACAGACTGTGAAAATCAGTTACTATGCAGGTGAATGGTATTTTAGTCATTCCATTTCACAAGTACACATACTTATTCCAAATAATATCAGCCAGATAGTGACATACCTAATATTAACCTTCGGTACACAGGGCATGCAAAAAGAGGTGTTGCTATGGTACACAGAATTTGTGAAGGGTTCTCTATTACCAATAAACTTTACATCATTTCTCCACAGGTACGGATTTGAGCTAGTGTACTTAGCATAACAAAGTTATACTGACATGCATCTGGTTTATATAAATCAGGGTTGGTTAAGTAGCTAATAAAAGCAGACCTTTGTTTCATATTTGAGTTCATGTTTTGAGCTACAAAGGAATATTTCATGTTTTTAAAAAACATGAAATTTCAACTTTTATTCTTGATGTTGATTACACTGTTGCCTGAATATGAACAGAAAAATATACTGGTCTATCATAACTTCTAGGGATTTTATAAATTACTGTAAATGTTTATGTCAATCTAAACAAAGGAAATTGATCAGATATAGGGGGTTTTATTGTTTTCAGGCTTCACATTTCACGTTTGATTCTGAAATTTATCTTAAATGTTTTGAAAAAATAGGGAAAGTTTCTGGGGGAATTATTGTTGTCAATTTCTGAAAAAAATTTCCTGTATTTTCCATAAAACTGCACATTCTTATATGCAAAAATCAATTTTGGAAATGCTTGCTATTAAAGAGACAGTAAAGTCTGGCAAATGCTAAACCACGTATAATTTAACAAGATGATTACCCCTGGAAGCTGTAATCAAGCATCTGTAGGTTTTTAGATGCATTCCTTACGATGAATACATTCTTAGAGAAGCTGCTATGATTTCTAAATTTTCACATTTTACTAGAGAGCTGGGGAACTGTTATAAGATGATGGAGACAATTTTTATTTAGCAAATAAGCTGAATTCATGAAGGTTAACATTTTCAAACAATATATAGGTTTAGACATAAAACTGTAGAATGATTTGGCTGTGAAATATGCATTAGCTATAAGAAGCTTTTACTTGTCTGAAGACCAGTTCCAGTCGTCTTACAGAGGCAACAAGAGAAGGTAAGCATACAGATATGAAAAAATATACCAAGGTGAACAGTCTGTGGGGAAAAAAGGAAAGATTTTAGTCAAGGCAAAATAATTTTCCATAATAAAAAAATTGTGAGTAGAAACTGGTCTTATTAATGAGGAAAATGAACATGTGCATTTAATGCTGTTGTCACTATAGCAATATTGTTGTGGTTTAAACCCCAGCTGGTAACCAAGCACTACACAGCCGCTCACTCACTCACTCCTCACCCAGAGGGATGGGGAGAGGAATCAGAAAGGAATGTAAAACTCAAGGACTGAGATAAGAACAATTAAATAGGTAAAGCAAAAGCTGCGAAAGCAAGCAAAGCAAGGAATTCATTCACTACTTTCCACTGGCAGGCAAGTGTTTGGTCATCCCCAGGAAAGCAGGGCTCTGTCACACATAACGGCTACTCAAGAGGGCAAATGTCATAATACCAAATGTCCCCACATTCTTCCTCCCTCAGTTTATATACTGAGCATGACATCCCATGGTATGGCATACCTCTTTGGCTAGTTTGGGTCACCTGTCCTGGCTGTGTCCCCTCCCTATTCCCTGTGCCCCTCCAGCCCTCTCGCTGGCAGGGCCTGAGAAACTGGAAAGTCCTTGATTTAGTATAAACATCACCCAGCAACAACCAAAACCATCAGTGTGCTGTCAACATCATTTTCATACAAATCCAAAACACAGCACTGCACCAGCTGCTAAGAAGCAAATTAACTATCTCAGCTGAAATCAGGACAACTATAACACTGCTGCAGATAAAAGTGCACCCAGCACTTTTCACAAAGGTCATGAAAGCCCTACAAAGGGACCAGGTTGTCTGAAGCTTGACTATCTAGTAGATGACTTTGAGCAACTTAGGCTGTGACCATCTGATCCCTGGATTTTTAGATGACTCAAAATCTGATCATCTTGCTGAGTGCAAAAGTGCAGGTCGTTAAAAGTTTTTGACTTTGAAAGCCTGACACAATGAGGCCTTTTGAAGCAGCGGCCACAGAAAAGACTAAATATTAGCAGAATCCACCAGTTTTGAATCCATATATTTCTGGTATATATTTGTCTGTCTTCCAACATTATGGGAGAGCTGACTATTGCAAATTGCAGACTGGTAAGGTGAATGGGACAAAACATTTCAACATCAGTATGGCTGCAAAAACAATTTTATTGATTTTGGGTATAAAAACTGTTCACATAAACTTTAAATAAAGCATTTTTGTACCTAATTGATCTATGTATATTTTTCAATATGTTCTATGTTTGATGTATCAAACCCCAGCAAATATGTTAGTCATCTAATTCTGGGCTGCTTCTCTAAGTAGCCTTCATAGACACTAAAAACAAGCTTTGTGATGTCTTAGTAAAATGGGAACTAGCTATTCCCCTCTAACTCTTAGCAATCTAAAGCCAGGTAGCATGAAGTTATGATATTTTTTCTTAAGTATTTAAGGCTGGTTACCAGCAGATAATATATTCGGCATAGAATAAGTATCTAACAGTGACATAGTTTGGAACAGGAAGGGAGAGGAGTTTTCCTCAGTCATAGAATGCAGTTTCCAGGTTAGCTTATCATATAACCCCAAGCCTAAATTTACCGTCATTTACTTTAATATATACAGATTGGTTCCTCCTCTCCTGGTACTTGGAAGCTACTCCAGAATTAATTCCTATGAGGTTTAGAGTCATTCTTCTAACTTATAGTCTATACCAGATTACATCTATATAAACAATATACAATGAGAGCATAATCCTTTGTCAGAAAAAACACCAGTTTATAATTCCACCAAGTCATAAATAAGGGCTGTCATTGACAGTGGAGGCATTACATCTCCTACAGTATCTGTAGAGACATTACATCTCATCTATAGCTCTTTGTATTACTGCAGACTTCCAGAATAATTTCTGGAAAGCACTGTCTGCATGACATTACGATTTTAATGCATATGAGAGTTTATTTTTGTTTTCCTGTAAATATGATCCATGTTTTTCCTCTTGAGTAAGATGTATGTAAAAATGGTATAAATTTCTGGTTTGATATTTACAGCATTTTTGCTTCTTAATTATCTTCCCCTGAAAAACTGATGTAATAATATGAAAATAATAAAAAAATATATTTTTTAAAAAAGCCCCCCCCAAAAAACAACAAAAAAAACCCCAAAAGACTTCAAGCATGTCAGAATTTACTATATTTATCATTTTCTGTAAACAGTAATACCTAATATTGAATTAATCACCCTATCTTATCTTACATTCTCATTCTTGAAACAGAAAAACATCAAAACTTTGATCAGATTATGTATTATAGTTCTCTCTAGAATATCTTGTTTGGCTTTTATCCTGGGCCACAAGTCTGGTATATATTGGCAATCCTTTCCTTCTATGCCAGATCAAGACTTAGATGATTATTTGGGCACATGCTTGCTCAGGCAGCTTTCCCCTTTTCCTTTTTATTGAGATGATGGACATTGATAAGTATTATCATTTCCAAATGATAGTTCACATAACTGGTTTTATTGTGCCACTGAGCTGGGAATTCAGAATTCTCAAATCCTGCTCTGAAAGGCATCTGCTTTGGTAAGGATTGGATTTACTCTACACAGTTTTTCCCCTCTGTTCACCACTATAAATTTCTTTAAACAAAACCAAAGTCTGAGAGAACCAAGGATCTTTGCATTGTTGGTTATTCCCAAATATACGCTGTTACATGCAATGCAAATTCACAAAAGATCAAATTTTAGTTTTAGATGGAAGCTCAGGAACTTCCTACCACAGAGACTAAGCCCATAATACCTACTCTGGGGTATCATTCAAGTATCTTCTGAAATGTATTTGAGCTACCTGTGCTATAAATTGAATGACTGCTTTAAAATACATTGTTAAGGGTAAATATTAATGATTTTTATTTTCAAATTACTTTATAAATACGTGTCAAAGAAAATATAGTATTCCGCCTAAGCAGACACTCTTATTTGTTCTGACATTGTCCTTTCACATAGGAGAAAGGGGATTTAGAAGAGCTGGACAAAGCTATGCCAAGACTGGTAGTCAGGAACTCGATTCCTCAACCAGTGTTTGAACTACTGAGCCAGAAACTGCAGGTTTAATTTAAGCTACCAAGCAAATCTTAAAAATTTATTGTTTAGGATTATCATCCTGGACTAGAGGACCTGAACCAAGCCTTGTGAGCAATGTGCTACCCAAAAGACTCATTCTGTTACTTCAGGAGCTTGAAAATTTAAAATTAAGGCCAAGAAAGGAAAAGTAATGTATAATGTCACATGAAAGTTATTTAATCAATACTGTTGTTCATGGGCCAGGAAATAATGGGCATTGCTGGATAAGAAACTGAATTTTCTTGGTCTAGTCAAAGCATTTACACTGATTTCTTCACACAACAGAAATTATCTGTGGAAGACTAATGTCTGGAAATCCCAAGTTTACTGAAAAGATTGTGTTGAAATGATGCAAAAAAATATTTTTTGTTCTATAGAAATATTTTTCTGCAAATGTAAATTTATGTCAATTTTCCATAGATTATTTTTGAGCAGTATATTGAACTGCAAGATATAAAAAGTTAACAACTCAGAAATGTGATCAAAAAACATTGCAGCAACTGCCATGTACTCCACTTCCCTCTAAAGACCAGATCAGAGCAGATTTCATCTTTCCTGATAAAATCCTCATGGGAAACTGAAATATTTCAAGCTTTTTGACCAAAGGGTTTCAACCTCCCTAGTCAATATCTTCAACTGATTTTTTTCACAGAATTAAAAGAAACATACCTCACTGCATTTTTTTTTTTTATATCAGCCTTTCTATTGCGTGTTCTGTTCTCAGGAAAACAAAAACGCTCAGTTTCATAACCTTCAAAATTTAAGTGTCTATATGGTAAATACAGAAAATACTGTTGTCAGTCTTACACTAGTTAATCATATGAGGATTCTGCTTTTTATGGAAAATTTGGTGACGTATGTGACTGATATTTTCATCAGAAAAGCCACATGCACAAGAGGTAACCTCCTGCTTTCCCTTGCTGTGTTCTGTATTGCACAATGTAAGTCAGTTTTGCTCATTAGCTTTGACGTGATCAGTTCACAATCGTTGGCATAGCAGGTCATTTCTTTAGCTGCAGTGTCCCATGTTGTAGAGCTAATGGGCACAGCTGAAGATTTGCTGTTAGCAAGTCTGGTTAACAATTCACTGGCCAACCTCTCAGCTGTTCACATATTTTAAAATCGGAAAATAGCTTTGAGCAATCATTTTTCTGAGATAAGAGTCAGATGCTTGGACCGGTGTAGCTCAGCCCTGGAGGAACACTGCCTCAGTACTGCTTGGAATCATATTGTGCTATAAGTTTTAACAGCATTACAGGCAGAGAGATAACTCACATGGAACTGGCTGGAAGGCTTGATGTGAAAAGCCTTAATTTGTCCAAGGATTACAACCATAGAGAAGAATGGTGATAACCACACAGTGCACATTAACATTTGTTTGAAGTCAGATGCCCTTTTAATTCCTGACATGCTGATTTAATCTCTCAAAATCTGTACCAGCTTTTGCTATCCTCTGTGTGACTTCATCATCATCAAGAGAGGTAGTGAAGGAGGATGCTGCCAGACTGGCAGAGTTTGTCTATAGATTTCCATACTGTATTTCCAGTGCATGTTGCTGGGAGAGGCAGAGACAGGCTTGCTGTTTCCCTTACACTGAGGTACAGGCTGAGGTGCTGAACGGTGCAAAGCAGGCAGTAATCATGTTTGCAGCCTGTATCAGGAGTAGCCCTGTGCTGGCAGGGACCACTTGCTTTGTGGCTTTTATGTCACTTCAGAGTCTCTATAGGTCAAACGTGCCACCGTCTACGCTATAGGATGCGGGGCTGCATAGCATCATGCCTAAATGTGAGGAGTTTCTTCTCGCATCTTATGCTAGTGGAAAAAAGGAGCTTTACTGAGGACCATGGGAGACTGCAAAATACCCTGGCACTGCTCCTGACTTAAAGATTGTTGCCATCATGATATTGTGAAACAAGTGAACAGTCTGCAAGTTAATCTAGATAGCTGAATGAAGTGAAGCTTTCTCCAAGAAATCCTGACTGGTAGTCACAGTACAGTCATACAGACCTTCACTGACTGACAAAGATCAGTCACAGATCTTGCTTTTGTTCTGTTCGTAGGCCTTGAATCTTCACGGCTTTAAAAATCACATCAACCATACCTTAACACTGACTTGCTGAGGATCGATTTTAGCCTCAAGCTTCTAGAGATCTACTGTAGCAGGTTTCCCCAACAACTGGCAGAAGATATATATCCCAGTCATTATCATACTGTGATGGGACAGATTTCTGTTTGTGAAGGTGGGTGACATCTGCATCCTTCAACTACAGTAGACTCTCATTTAACATATAACAGTGAAGAGCTGCAATCATTTGTGATTAGATTCTAACCTCCAGATTTGTTTATTTTGGCAGAAATGTCAGCAGTACTTAGCCTTGCACTGTGACATCTGTTTCACGGTTTCAGGAGTCTCCAGCACACTAGACAGTATTGCAGTTTGCTTCCCACTGGATTTCAGTTGTCATTCTATTGTGGGTGGAAGATGGAGAATTGCATAAACTGTTGAATGTTTCTGCTGGGAATTCCTCTCACTCCCTAATAGTATTTGACCATCTTCACTATGGAAAGGCACAACATCCCACAACAATGGGGGGTTTTGGGGACTTACACTGATTTCAAGTATTCAGGGAACTAGTTGAAATTTTTATTTGATCAACGGTGTCTTGAATCTCATCCCTGTGCCTCACTCATCTCCCAGGACAGGAGTCTTTTCTTGTGCTTCCTTGAACTGTGTGCTGAGAATATGAAGTACATATATGTAATAGTGAACTGAGGGACCTGCCATTTCCATTAAACCCATCCCAAAAGCCATCTTTGACAAAACAGCGGTACTTTGCTGGGGCATTCTATGGTATATCTTTAGGACTTTTCTATTATTTTGTATTTGATGCAGTAACAAGCTTACTTTTCAGTCATTTTCTTTTCTGTGACTGCCATGTGTAATGGCACAGCATTTAGTATTTCAATGAGAATTTGTTGTCTGTTCTGCAAGCATCAGACAGCTAGGGATATTGCACTGCTCGCTAACTGATGATCTGACCAGCAATCTGCACCAAATGTGGTCTGAGAAAACATGACATCACAAACAGGAAAGTGCTTTACTAGAATCCTATCAACAAGATGCCATCACTGTGATCATAAATGGTTGTCTAGCACTTTGCCAGTTTGCTAGAAAACCGAACACTACCTACTGCCAATTTTTAGCTCATAATGTTAACAGTATTGCTGAGGTTCTTCTAATTGGCATAGATGTGAGACCTTTCACTAAGTCTCCATAATGTATTCATGAATTTATCACTTTGTGGAATTAATTGAATGACATTTTTTTAAGTAAAACTATGACATAGTCATTGGACTAGTCCTAATAGAGATGGCTGGTGAAGCTATAAAAGAACTGTTTTGCATATCAACTGGCATTTAAGCATCTGCCTTGTAAATCCAGCTGTAACCCTCCCCTTATGATCACTTATGCTTGGGCCTTTTTTATCATGGCCAAAGAAACTGTGCAAGAGTATATAAACAACAAAGCAGTTATGTATTGGTCAACAACAGAGTAGATAGCTATGGCTAATGAGCTACTAGGCTACACATTGGTATACTCACCACTGCTGACGAGATGCTAGATGGGGATTTGCTGGCCAGAGAGCTGTCAGTCACATTGGGAAGGATCACCCTCTTCTGCTTTTCAGAAGAGGCTACACCCTGATATTGCAGAACTACAGTCTCTGCAGATTCTTTCCTTTTTTGTTACTTTTTTTAAAAAACTAGGTGTTTAGAACTTTTTGTGTAAGAACATTTTTTTACTATAGCCTTGAGATGCTAGTTATTACTTGTTATTACTTATTATAACAGTTACACTTGTATCATTTTTCTTTTTCTTTCTTTTTCTTGCATGACTCTTGTTCAAATGTTTTCTCATATCTTAACAACACCTTTCTCAGTAAGGTTGAGTCAGAGTCGCAAAACCGTGCTGCTCCAGATTTGGTGTTAAGATTACAACTGAGTTCCTGGAGTGAGAGATACAGATCCCCTTCTTCATCGTGCAATGTCTTTTGATCATAAATGCTTGGTGTTAGCATCTGGCACCTGACCTGACATCCTGCTTATACCTTTGCCTACATTGTTACAGACACCAGCAGGATGAGTTTTGCTAAGACCTGCTCTGTCAACATGTTACAAATAAGGTTATGGGCAAGGAAATGCTGTACCTACCAGTTTTCTTATCATTAGCAAGAAGTCTGTAAACATTTTCTGTGCAATGCAGTGAGACTAAATTTACTTGGCTAATGTAGGTACCAAAATATGCCCTAGTTGTTAAATGTCCCATTACAGTCAATTAAGATCTAGTTGACGTAGTCAATGGAGCTTGGAGAATTATTCAGCTAGCCACCCAGGGAAAGGAACACACAGGGAAGTGCAGGAGAGAATAAACATACCCTTTTCTAAATATCAATGACTTAAAAGGTGGGAAATTTGGTATAGCGTCTTTAAGAGTGACAGACATTCTTAAAGATTAACGTTAATTTTTCATAATGCACATTCCATACTGCTTTGTGACAACTATAAAAGCCACTCCCAGGGGACTCCGAGAAAGAACAAACAAAGGACAGGGGAGCAAAAATTAAGGAGAAACAAGCAAAGAAAGAAAACAGCCAAAATACACACCAAATAATTTTCACTTTTATAAAGAAAATTACCATTGCTTGATTTTTTTACCTTCTGTGAAACCATCTTGCCAGATATGTTACCTTAGTTCAGTTTTCTGGGAATACCTCTTAAATTTAACACACTTACATGCTCTCAGCTCTCCACAAAATGCAGTTTCCCTTTCTTCTTAAGTATCAAGTCTGTGCAAGAAAGTTTTATCCAAGAGAAAAACAATTCATGCAAGAAAAAAAAAAAATTCAGGGAAGGGCAGGGAGAAAAAAGGAACTGATCAAACTTGTGATCTTGAAAGACAATATTCATGACATAGTGGCAGTGATCCTCTGCTCCATTTTCTTTATCAGCCCCTGTGAGAGTATTTGATACAAAGAAATTCTTTCAAGTGCTTTCTTTGTACACTTGTTATGAGCAATTAGTGAAGTCCCACAGTTGTGTGATCTGACTTACAAGTTTTTATTTTGTTCCTTCTTTGGTGAATTCAATGGCTGCTCAGCTTTCCTTTCCCTGTGATCTTCAGCTCAGATGTCTACATATCCATTTCCATTGGGTCTAATTTACTGCTGTCTCACTCCAGTTCTGTGCCGACATAACTCCACAGATTTTTTTGTTAAGGGAGAACTGGAGAGAAATCAGGACTTCCCAACTGAACTATTCCTGAGCTGAACTAGTGAAAAGGAGGAAGCGGAGAATCTGAACACAATAAATTTTGTCAAATAAGTTCTTTATAAACTAATCAAGAAAAGAAAATTTACTTATTTTTTGTTCTTAGCAAGGAACATTGCTAATGAAACAAAGGCTAGGAATCCAAATTTTAGCATTAAAGTTTTTACTTTATGCAGAAATATTTTTTATAATTTAGATTTTTTTTTCTCTGAGCACAATAGCCGGAGTGAAAGCAAAGCTTGAATTCTAGTTTGTGATTCAACAGAAGCTCTAACAAGTAATCCCTACTATAAACAAATATTGTTACGACATAACTGTTTATCAGCTTTGAAAGAGAAGTCACCTGTCTCAGCTGGCTTGATTTTAATTAAAGTTAGTTATGTGTCTGTGGCAGAACATTTTCCCGTTCTCAAAGAAACCAGGACAGACAGCTGCAAAATCTGCTGTTATATTCCAGATGGTTTTTATGGAAAAGACGAAAAAGTTATTTCATCCTGAAAGTCCGTTAAAAACCAAAACTCATTTACATTGATTAAAGGGACTGTTTAATTGCAGAGTAGTTCACTCAGAAAGGAACACATTGAATACACAGTCTTGAACCGCGTTACCATGGTCTTTTTGTTTCTTGTGGTCACCAGAAATCAGTGAAGAGACAGAGGAATCCAAATCAATAGAGATTCAGTGAATTATGATATGGAAGCAAAGATGCAATCCCTTTTTTTTTTCACTGTGGCTTGCCCTTTTTTTTTTTTTTTTGTTTCAGAAATATTAGTTGTCGTTATCTTGATTTACTTTTCGAAACAATGGAATCCAGCCATCATATTAGATTAATTTCTTTGGAAACCTAATCTCTTAAAAAACATGTATTGGGAAATTATTCAGAGAGAGAGACATTATACCTATTCTAAACTCATGTAACCAAACTCTTTTACTTCAATTAATATTTTTTTTTCTTAATTTGATAGGTGATGTACTTTGAATATGCTTGGTGTAGCAATATGCTAACATTCCATCTCACTGATATAAAGCATAATGAAATCAAGGGAAATGCAGACAGTATATGATTAAGCTCAGTGAGTCCATTAGAATGCTGACTATATAAAAAACTCTTGCAAATAGACAGCTCCTAAATGGCGCATGTGTGGAACTCTGTGGTTTTAAAAGGGGCCTTTCTCTAATTTTTCATAGAAACTGAGTGGATAAGTAACATAAAATTAATATTTTCCCTGCAAAATTGATAGTTAGAATTATTTTGTATCAACAGCAACTGAGAGCATAACTCCAGAAATTTTATGTTTGGATTTTGTCTTTGTAATAAAACACATAAGTAACTTATTTATAAGGACAGAAGATGAATGAATATAAGACTGGGGATATTATAAGTACACTGAGCATATTACTACCATCCTGAATGTGGACAAACTGAGTTTCTTGATCTATAATAATTACACACACGAATATATATATATCTTTCAAGTCAATGATATCTAAACAATTACTAGGGACTGTATCAGGGTCTTATTTCTGCACTCAGAGGTGGAAAGCAGTGAAAGCTTGGGTGTAAGCAAAGCTGACATGTTTCTAAAGCCATGCTGTTGTAGATGGGACTGGGCAGATTTAGAGGATGGCCCATGACACGACATCCCACATGCTGACTGCAACAAGTAGTAGATGCCAGTTGTAACCTTATTTTCTCCCTTCTACCTTGTCCAGGGCAGCCTGACTCTCCCCCTTTTCTGACAACAGTCGGTGCAAGGGAAGACCCCACTGGCCAATATCAGCTGCCTCAAAATTCTCTGACCCTCAATCTCTCTCCCATACTAAAAGCTCTTGAAATTACAGTGATCCATCCCAGGACTTTTCTCACTGACCTACCCCTGACCTCCCTGACGACTCCTCTCTGATGCTACAGCTGCCTAACTTAATGCCTCTGGATGGTTGGTTTTTTTTGTTTGTTTTTCCTTCTTCTCTTAGCAGAAAATTTCCATGCAGCCTCACCCCTGGGATGTCTTGACCTGACTGTTGGCATTTTGTAATACAGCAAATAAGCCCTTCAAAATCACACACTAACTACAAACATTTTCTTTTCCCAATTTTGCATGGAAATCATATGAATTTATTCTGGAAGAAAAGAGCTAAAAAAACAATAGAGTCATTGTAAACAGCTAACAAGTTTTGGCCTTAAATTTTGGAGGGCTGGAAAGGGAAGGGCAGAGATGGAGATCTATTCTTTAGGTCTTTTCCTCCTGGGAATAACTTTGTATTGTGAACTTTTGAAGAGAGGGAAATAACTTCTATAACCAAAAGACTAAGAGAAAACAAGGGCACTTAAGGATACGTTTTCCTCATTTTATACCAGTTTGATATGAAGAAATAAAATTAAAAATGCATTTCCAGCAGCATCATGTCTTTCCTTCTCCCCTTCTTTCTATGACAAGTATCACATTGCAGAACTTTTGACAAAAAAGCCACTGTGTTGGAGGGGCTGTCAAGCTACTGCACGTGGCTATGTAAAAGACGACCCAGCCCACCTGTGCTATGCATGTGTACATGTGCCCATGCATGTACGTTGTGCTATGGATGAAGAAGTCTCTGTCTTCCCCTACAGCAGGAGTGCTCTGGCCATTCAGGGGCAGCAAATGAGGGCTCAAGAAAGAACATATTTGGCTTTTACCTCTACCAACCCCTTGCAAGACTACCCAGGATGCAGATTTATTTGTGAATTGTTCCACAATTGCGAATTTAATATTAGATACAAATGGTCTTCTACTCAAAGGGGTTTCTGTAGTATACTCTCTGAATATGTTGCCTAAGAGATTCCTAGAAATCTGGACATCAGAAGAAGATTGAATATAAATGAAAGATAATTTCTCATTTATCTACTGTAATTTACTTAAACTTTTCTAAAAAGCACCTGGTAACATTTAGCCAACATTAAACATAATACCAAAGTAACCACCTGCAGGTTTGATAGTTTCCACTGGGTAATTACAATTAACAGAACTAGGACTTAGCTTAACCATCTACTGTTACCCTTCTTCTTATGCACAAATCTAGATCTATGGGTGATCTGTAAGACATCTTAATAAGGAATTTTTATTCTGTATTTTGAGATTTGTGTTTAAGAAACACATAATTCTTTGCAAGTCAACCTCTTGTAGCATCTAAACTGGAAGAGACTGTCAGGTATGCTAGCCTTAATTCAGATTTACAAAACCCAATTTTGGAGGACATTTCTCATTCTGTTATCATTTCTCCTTAGTGTAAAAGAATTAAACACCAGCAAAGAAGTTTATGGAACTTCTGAAAAACCAATACCTTTTCATATGTTGTCTAGCTGTATAAACCAGCACCTGAACACAGATCTTTAGTCATAAAGCTTTGAGGAATACTTTTTAGTCCTTAAATATTAACAGGTAAATATGGTCCTTTCATAAAAAATGTGTAGCAGTTGTTTAACCAGGATGTTTAAGGATGTTAAACCAGTTGTTTAAAGATGGCTGTACCATGTCAGGTCAAAGCTCTATTTAACCCTTTATTCATCTAGCCAGTAGCATTTGTCTAAGGATGTAAGAACTAGGTGGTCAGGAACAAGACAGTCAGATAGGGACCCAAACGCATAATATCTTACCAAGAATGCTGAAACCAAGTTCCTGAAATAAAATGTTTTAATAATTTACTTTGAATTTGTACCAATTTTTTGGTAACCTTAGTAGTCAGAGGCTGGTTGTTTCTCTTTACCTTTTTCTTTTCAATTATTTATGTGAGTATAATATACTGAATAATCGGAGAAAATGCTTGGACCACAGGAAAAAATAATGAGAAACAGGCTTTTTGTGGATTTTTCTTTGGAAGTCCAGAAGTTTACTACCCATTTCCTATGAAATTACAACACACTTTATTTCAAATAAAACCAGGAAACTCTCAACTACAGAGAAGAAAGGTTACAGCTAGAATCTCAAAGAAGTAAAATGTTTACATCTATGACCGTTCTTGAGTGAGCTTTTCCTTTGTGATTAAAATATGGTAACTGAAAGACTGTGACCTATAAAATATAATGCATTGTGTTAATTAAGAACTTACACATCAAAAGAGTATTTTAGCAATTGAATGGGACAAGATTGGCAGATTATTTTGATGAACAATTTGCCATTGTTCCTTGAAGGCACGCTCCATTTAACTGGAAACTTTTGTATGAAATATTTTATCTGCATTACTACTCATTCTTTTGTAATCAGCGGGCTCTTACTTTCAGATTAAAAATAAAAAAACCAAGACACAAATCCTTTACATTCTATTTAAGAATTTAAATAAGGATCTGAGATGATTAAACTATACCTTGCAAAGAAAAATAAATCTTACAAATCTAAATCTTGTGAGGTTAAAGTACAATTAAAAGCAATATAGCAAAAGAAAAAAGTGCTTTTAGTATATTTTATTTCTTAATTAATATTTGCATAAATACTTTTCCTTACCTAACCAATATAAATTACTCATTTTCCTAGACAGAAATTTACTGTTTCTATTCTGAGAAAATACCATCTAGTAGGTAAAGTGTTAGTAGTAGCAAAACGCTGTTAAGATCTTGTCATCTCTGTTAATAAAATTGCTTAGGTCAAGCCTTGGCCTATGGCTATTATTCAGTCATATCTAGGCTTTCTCAATTCAGTAAACTAAATCATGTGCAACAATGTATAACTGACTAGCAGAATGAAATTATCATTATCTTGCATATTGTGTTTGCACATTGTTCACTATTCAGGTTTGCTAGGGACATTGAGAAATTTTATTGTTGTTTCCATATGGATAGCTTGCAATCATCTAGAAGCCAATAGTGTTAGTACCTAACTTCTGTTATTCCAGCATGCATTACTAAGGACTGGTCAAAAGTTTACTGACAACATTTTTAATGGAAATGTGAAAATAGCTTAATGTAAAATTACATGAATCTACATCTCATGGAAAATTTAAAATGTTTTTTAGTAAGCTAAACAAACCATTTAATCAAAAGCCCTTTATTCAGCTGTAATTCTCTTTCATTTACTCAAAAATAATATGTTCATTTGTTAAGCTAACTTCCTGAAGCCACTTTGAAGATTTTGTCTTTTGAAGCACTGACTTACTCAATTCCTGTTTCATACACTTTTTGCTATTTTCTGTTCATCTGCACTTTCTTTTCCTTCTTAACGTTTTTTCATATTGAGCAAGTAAGCCTAGCTCCAGTTTTGACTCAGCTAGTCTCAGACCCATGCCAATATTTTGGCCCTCAGCCCGATTACTTAGTTTCCTCAATAGCCTTTTGTAGCAGATTCTGCCTAAGTCTTTTTGATAATCGTAATATGTTAGCCATAGTATTTGCATACACTTGATGGGAATATCAATCATTCTTCTCATTTATCTATTCTACTTTGAAATATTTGGTTTATAATCAACAGAGAAACAAATACTCAACCACTGTAAATCATTGCAGCCTCAAATTATTAAAAAGTAGACTATTAACAATGAAAAGAATGATAGATCAATCAAAAGCATAGAAAAGTGCCATCCCTATCATATTTTGAAAATTAGAATTATTATGTAAAATTAACCAAATAGTAAAAGATGCATAAATCAGTCTCTACTTTCAAGTAAAATGTGTAATATAATTCAATGCCTGTAAACCTGGTGAATTCTATTGATTTTAAAGAACAATGTCCAATGCAAAATCTCTAGAACTGTTCCATTGTTTGGTAGAAATGGAATTTAACAAAATATGCAATTTCAACCATATTTTTTAGGTTTTCTGCTTAAGTCAGATATTTGTATTTTTTAAAGCAGAAAATATTCTTATTTTTGTAAGCTTCCTTTATCAGCACATACTCTACACACATGACATTTGATTCAATTTAAGGGATTATAGTGTATTCTTTAATATCTCCATAGCTGAAAAAAAGACATTAAAGAACATGCAGGTGGACAATTTTAATTCTGCTTGTTCAGTTCGTCATTTTATTATGTTTTTAACTACCTGTATCAGTGAAGGTCTAGTTTGCACAATAAAACCCGCTTGACTTGATTTCTGCGATCCCACATCTGCATGGTACTTGACATCATGGCCCATCTTCTCTGTTCTCTTTGCTATCACTAAAATTGCACTCCTTTGATGACAAGTAATTGGCCATTTGAAATTCTTTACAGTTCTGAGGCTGTTCTAGGGTCTTCTCTACACAGAGCACATACTTGCTATTTCTACCTGTTTGTGACCAAAAAAAAAAAACAAACCCAAAACCTATAGCAATAGACATTACACTAGATAGTCATAAAAAGCTAAAGAAAAGTTAAAAGAAATTACTGACCTGGTAATACAGCTAAACAAGTTCCCAGACAGTCCCATAGGTAAACTGCATTTGTTGGGGCACCAGGAAGTTGCAGAGTCTCAGTTTTGGTCCCTGGTCTTTCTCTACTTTGGAACAGCATCACAGGGTAAAAGGAGGGGAGGAAAACACACACAGAAACAATAACACCAGGAAGGTAATAGATATAGATGTGGGTGGGTGGCATTGCCATAAGGAGCAGAAAGGTAGAAGAACAATGGTTGTGAGGAGTATAGGTAGAAGGAATAGGCTGCTGTTTGGAGATATTTTAGGAGTGAAGATAATAAGGAAAGGGTTTAAAGAATAATTACTAATAGCTACAATTCTTTTTTTCATAGAGGTATTCATGAAAACACAACAGTTTTAGTCAAAGGTTTTAGATTTTAGTTTTTCCAGCATGAACTTAAGCAGAGCAAAGGTAAATACCTGCAATGCAACTTTTCTGTGCACGCTAGCTGCACTTCACAAAATTAGAAACTGCTGAAAGCAAAAGTTTAAAGTGGGAAGTTTGTTCCTGTCAATAATTAATATGACCATTATCTGAAGAGGGGAGGTTGCCAGCCTCATCCATTTACATATACACAGAGCATTTCACTGTTCATTACAAATTCTAGTTGGATTGAACTATTAGGACATGAGTAGACTAAATCAGGTATTTCCTTTATAGTAAAAGAGTCAAGTAAGCAAAATTTCTAAACTGCTGCAGTACCAATTGAAGTTAGATGATTCTGCAGAACCCATCTTTTAAAATTATTTTTTTACTTGCACTAACCTCACCACATTTTTTTTTAAATAAAACTATTAAAATGGTGACATAAAAGTGAATATATTTCTGTTCTGCAGAAGAGTATAAATATATACTTTGTATATCAGTAGGTCCAGTTAGTATATCTACGTTGTTAAATTCTCAGTACGTCTTAGAAAGATTTTCCTACTCCCTGAAACCCATTATATCATTTCCTCTGTTGCCATAGGACTATTTGTTCTAGTCCCTATTGTTTACTTTTTTTGTGTGCTATTTTTTAAAAAGCAGTTCTTCCAGCCCTTTTCCAATTTTACCTGTTTCTTTCACTGTTGTTGTGCTTTGCATTTACTGAAGGATGTCAGAGCTTGTCAACCACATGTTGTAATAATAAAAATAAAATGCAACAGACTTTCAGCCCAAGGTGTGGGTATTTAACTTCTGATCCCATAACAATCATCAGACATTCAATGGGTTTCTGATAAGTGGAGGGAGACAGGGAGGTCTGATATGATATTACCCTTGTGTTAAGACACTCAAATGAAAAATATTCTTTCCCTGTTTCTGGAACCAGCTTTCAGCCTGCCAAACCTCCCCACCAGACTTCTACAGCAGAGCAGACTAAGTGCAGTATTGCATCAGTTGATTCACCTTTGCTGCCTAAAAACACTATTAAGAGAATTGCAGCTTATCAAAATAAGCCAGTACTGTGAAGACAGTATTGATCCCTTTTAGGTCATCACAATTACATGACAGGAAGGACAGAAAAATCCCTCTTTTTTTTTTTTTTTTTTTTTTTTTAATTTTTCAAACATGGACAGGTTTCCACAGTCACAGCCCATTTTTTTCTTTGATTCACTGAATGGATGACTAAAGGCTGATCAATATAAAACATTCCAGAGACACTAGAGAAACCTTTTTTCACGTTAAAGTGCTTTGAAAAGCAGTAAAATGGGGAGAAAAAAAAAAGAAGAAAGAACCCCGACCGAAATAAAAACCCCAAAAACCAACAAACCAACTGCGTGGCATGAAATATTTGAAATATTTTTTCTCAGGGATTTGCTCATATGTCTGTTAAGCAAAAGCATATACAGAATAATAGACAAAAAAGTTTGTAAGATCTGCTCAACTATCTGTCACTTTCTTGATGTGGGTTATATGAAGACCTTTGTGAGAGTTTAAGGTATAATTAAGAAAATATGAAATTGAGTAGAATGTAATTTTTCTACTTTTCTAATTTTTCAATATTTCTGCTTGGATTTTTCATTCTTTGGTACTGAGAATTTCCATTTTACTTGGAAGCATATTAACATATTACCATCCAGAGTGTCACAACATTGCTCACCCTGCAGAAAAGGGAACATGGCTTGAAGAGTGTCTGCACTAGCAGCATGAAAGCACAGTTCAGTTTCTGCTTTTCTCTGCTGCATACTCTGGGCTGCATAAATCTCTGCCTTGGGTAATGTTCAACATTCCAGCATTACGAAATAATAAAATCTGAGCTACAGATGCTCAAATAAGATACTGCTTCTGGGGACAAAACAAACAAAAATAATCCTGTTTTGTAAGGAGTACAGCTAATGTATTTCATATCCAGTACTGCAGCCATTGTTGCTTCAAACAACAAAGCTTAGATTGTTCTTCAGCTCTCAGGTTTGAGAAAAGAGAGGTAAAGTCTCAAGGAGTGACACTGGAAAACCTAAACTTCACAGTAGATAAAATGTACAATCCAATGGAGAAAACATGCGATCACAGAGGAGAATATGGAGGCATTTTCCTCAGTGTATGTGTTTTCACAATGCCAGACTAAATTCTCCTCTTACTCAAGTGTAAAACAATTTAGCAATCAATAGACATTGAGATTTTCAACAATGTCCATATAGAATGAGGTCTGAATAGATGTAAAATTCCTATACATATTATGGCACACATGGTCTCCATAGGCTATAGGACAGTACAACAGACCCCAGCAAACATTCTGGATAGTGAAATATACAACAGACTGTAATTTTCACACACAGAAGAGAAATGAGGAAGGGAAATAGAAAGGTATCATTCTGCTAAGAAATTTCGTATCTGTATTTCCCAAGTATGAATGTCTACTTTACCTCAAAATACACATTTACTCATGAATGTTATCTCTCCGATCATGCAATTATTTCTGAGGCCATCCAGCTCAGGAGTTGCCTGTACTTTAAAGAATACTGCAGAATGCACTTCCCATCTGTGCAGACATCCAATGTGGTGTGTCACCTCCGTTCATCACATCTCCTTTGCAGTGACATCACATATCCAGCATCAGAAGGACAAAGTGGTCCAGGATATTTCTTAGAAGAGGCTTAAATCACTGGCCAGAAGGAATTCTTTGGCAACACAGATTTATTTGGAGTTCAGGTCTTGTGCAATGGCAATATGGACAGAAAGTGCTGGATACTTCCAGGACATGCCCAGCTCAGGTACACTGTCAAGTAAATACATCAGAGGTTTGCTGTTCTCCAGCAATCCCAAATCAACCATTCTTTATGCCATCACTGAAGCATCCCTGCAGTTACTTTGCATGTCCATCAGATTTGAAGTCTTTTCCATGCTGTGAGGTACTTTATACATTTTCAATCGCTATTAACACAGAATCATAACTTGATATTCAGCTTCAATCACTATTTCATTTGTATAACAGATCATTCCTATATTAATGTATTTATCACTTTCCTTTGCCTCAGGTAATCTACGTTATTTTAACCACCCTTTTGAAAATATATGCAAAATAGAAGTTACAAGGTAGTCAGGGTGAACTTTCATGATTTTCGACTCCTCCAGAGGTATCAATCATTATAGTTACAAACTCTACCCAAACAAAACTTCAGAATACAAATAGGAGCTGCATCCCTTCATACTCTCTTAACAGTACACCAAATAAACACAGGGACAACACTGGATAAAAAACCCCCAAAAACAGACTGAAAAACAACACAATGTTGCAGCACAAAATTATTTTGCTTCTGACAGGTGCAGATTCTGTGACATAAACTGAAAGACCCTAAGAATTATAATGAAGCTACAGAACATCTAGGAAAAGAGGTGAGAGCTCATCTACCTGCATCTTCAATGGACTTAAGTTGCCCTTTTAGCTTGCATTTCACAGGTCATTTACAATTAAACACAAACCCTTTCTTTATATGTCATACTAACATGAGAAGAGTAAGACAATCGACACCAAAAAGAAAAAAAAAAAAACAAACAACAAAAAGAAAACCTGTTTAGTCTAATAAAGTCAAATCTGCCTTGAGGTTTTTTTCTAATGAGAAGTGGATTTATAAGTGGTGGTTCCTGGCTGTGCTCTGAGTGTGAGTACAATGGACCCTTCATTAGGCTTTCACCAGTTGTTTATATATCATGAAGCATTTTTATACTGCATCCTCTGACGGTGTGTTTTAAGTTATATAAAAAAAAAACCCAAAAAATTCAAAAACATATTCACTACATACAAAAAGATTCCAAGTCACCATCAAATCCTTTTTTCTAGCTGAATTAAAAAGAGAAGGAAGACCTCCGTTTGAGATTAGACATTTAAATAGATCACTGCAGAAAAATGAGTTGCTAGTTGTGAGGGAAGGGACAGGTAATTAGCAAAGACCCTTCCTGTAAGTAATATGGAGAAGAAAGGGAGAATTGTCATGGGGGTAGGGGGTGGAAATTACCATACTCCTACTAATGTCAGAGGAATTGGGAGGGATAATTTACTTCTCTCAGGGTGCTCCCTTGAGTGTCTGGTGCTGGGAGAATTTGCCATTCACCGCCCTTTTTCTAAAACTACAATTCATCAAGATAATGCTCCTGAAAAGAATCTACATGCTATTTTATTTTAAATATATCTAAATAAAGAGGAGTAAGGAAGAAGGCAACATGAGTTTATTTTAACACTAAGTTTTCAGTTAATAATTAGCAATGCTATTTTGAACTGTTTCATGTCATGGTTTATTCAATAGTTCATCTTTTCTTTTAGAGACACAATAATCCATAATATAAATTACAGCTTGGATAAATTCAATGTCAACTCTTGGTTATGGATACATTTAACAGAAATAAGGCCATATTGGGCATCCTCTTTTCCCCAAACTATTTTGACACTGAACATAAAGTGTTGAAATAAATGGCACATGATGCCCAAAGAATTGAAGTGTCGACTATTTGTGCTTTGTACATAACTTTATTACAATTATCTGTATTTCATGGGGTTTAATTTGAACATAGGAAAGGAAAAAGTGGGTGTAACCTAATGAAGCTAAAAAGTTTATCAGAAGAAATAAGCAAGTATCCCAGAGACTTTAAACACTTGGAAACAGGTATTTGAAGGTGGCAGGCAGGTGCTCAGCTTTAAAAATGGCTCATGTACCTGGAAGCCTATGAGATACTTCTATTTCTCAGTATCATGGATTATAACCTCTCTCATCATAATCTTTCTCATCGGTCTTTTTTCATTATCTTGCCTGTTAGCTGTGCACATGGAAAGCCATGACTAACTGAGTCCATTCTTTTTGTCATTAGTTCAAGGACTTTCTCCAGTCAAAGTCAGGCTAAAGCAATGTGTTTACCTTTTTTTTTCTTCATTTAAAGCACCAGAAAACAGAAGAAAACCAAACCACTATGGTAAAGTTTGTAGGGAAAAATTATTTTAGCTGATGATCGAGTTGGAAAAGTGCACAAATTTTATATTTCAGAAGTCTGGATAAAAACCAACCTTGACCTATGGTAGTTCTAAAATTAGATGCTGACAATGGAAGGCAATTGTGAATCCTAAGGCATGCCATCATCTCTGAAAGTATTACCCACATGGAAATTTTGCACAGTAGTCTAGTCTTAACATAGTTTGATAAATGTTTTACTTTATTGTTAATTATTTAAAATTTTATACAAATATTCTTATTTAAAATTCTACTCTTTTTCCCTTAAACATTCACAGAGCCAAATAGTTACTTGTTTTCCATCATGTTTCAATCAACAGCCTACCTTGTTAGCTAAAGCAATCATATTTTGAACAGAATGAAAAATATTTTTCATGTCATGGCTATTTCATCTTGCCCCTAAATGGAAAAGAAACATGTCAAATATTTAGAAAAGTTTCAAATCACACCCAGCACAGCCATTAATATTCAGCATTCTAACTGGATGCCTTAAATGCAGTTAGGTCAAGAGAGGCTGCAGTCTAATCTGGTAACATTAGTATAAGGTAATGTATAAGTATAACATTGTATAACATTGGTATAAGGTATAAGGTAAATAAAGGTAACATTGAATGAGTCATAAAATGTTCCTATAATTGAAAAGGTAGAGGAACAAGAATAAAAGCGCTTGTTCTAATTTCTAATTCAATGTGCCTTATGATCTTTATAAAGGAATATAATGCCAATGAAAGACTTGTAGCTCAGCTATAGTTAGAAATTTTCAGCTTTTAGTACTGTAAGTGAACCAGTGACAATTACTTGGGTAGTACTATGCTATATTCTTACTTTCCATGACAGCATAGCAAACTGCTGAGAGCTTTTCTAGGTAGGATACTAGAACTGGTCTGAGCTCCTTATCCTTCTGCTTAAGTCAATCCTCCTTCCCTGCATGTGGAGAAGTTAATCCTTCTGAATGGAATCAATTATTTATTTGTTTCACCTTCAGCTTTATCTATCTTTCCAAGCGCATAAACAGAGAAAACATTTAAATTTGGCTAATGGGTCCATATTCTGCCTTGACTTTCACTTTAGGAAGCCTGATGAACAGTGCACTGAGCGTAAATCTAAAATTCTGAGCAATGTTACCCATTTAGATGTCTACCACATTTGTTTAAAACATTAGAAAAACAACCTGGTGAAGTCTTCAATCAGCACAAATAAAAAAAGAAATCTTATAGTACCTCATCATAAAGATCCGATTTTATTTTGCTTTTGTTCCAAACAGAATCAGGGTTATCAAACAGCCTCTTATTGTGTACTTGAACAAAAGTCATTCCAGGCAAGAACTCTCTTTTTATTAAGACTTTTCTTATGTCAGACTTGAACAAATGCAGCCAGTTCAATAGAGAAGAAAAAACAGAAGTGTCCCAGATCCTTCTGCATTTCAGTGTCTCAGAAGAATGCTACAGTTTATGCCAGTATAAAGAAAAAAGGAGACTACAATGTATGCTACTATTTGAAACAAGTGAGAACTGTCTCTGGTGAAGCCAAGTACCAGCAATAAGTCTGCAGAAGAACACTTATACTTGTAACAATGCAATATATATAGCTCCACAGGAGAAAAAAACACACAAACAAACAAACAAACAAAAAAAAAATAAAAAAACCCAACAAAAACCCCACCACCACAACAAAACCAGGTATAGCACCTGTCTATCTCTTGTCTTTAGTAAATTTTGCATAATGTTCTGCTCTTTTCTGACTCTCTTGCCTCTCTAACACCCCTGCTTTAAACAGGGTTGACAAAGATTGTGAGGACACTGATTTTGAAAAATTTAAACCTCTTATTTAACCATATCAAGGAGAGATGTCTGTAAATATGCAGTCAGATTTAGAGCGCTACAGCAATATTTCTGCTATACTATACTTACGCTGTATAGCTACAGCATGTCTTCTAAAATTCAAGCACTTAGATAGTCTTGACATTTGCCGTATCTCATGAGAAATGAGGTTTGAGTCATTTTGAAAAAAAAAAATCTCTGTAACAGAAATATCTGTACATTCAGTGAAAACACCAAGTTCAATTCTTTCTGCGTACCAGGTCTTATCTATGATTCTAATCATCCCCTGCCTGATCTTAGTTGCTCAGAGCAATAGCAGATTATGCAATGCACAGGTTGTTCCTTTTGCAACTAATGCTGACAATCAAAAATACAAGCTGCATTAAAATTTAGAATTTCATTCTCAGTCCACACCAGAGCAAAATGTACTCTGTAAACACATTTAAAAAGCTGACAGGCAACCATCTGAGTAACTCAAGGTGTCATGCTGATCTCTTTGAACCTGTGTTGTGCCTCTGTGCTGTAGCTCTCCTGGTACTTGCTCTTTATCCATGTTTTGGTAGGAGATCCTTTTAGAAAGTTTCTGAGACCCCGTGATTTGCTTTATGCTTGGGTTGGTTTTTTTTTTGCTTTAGAAGTACTGACAAGGGAAGTGGCATTAATTAAACTGAACACTGACTCCAGCAACTAGTTGTGACTGTAATACTACATGCTTTTTCCTGGATGTTCGATATGAAGCAGGAATGTAAAGGTTACATGATTTGCCTGCTTGCAACTCTCCCTGCCTAATGGGGCACAATGCTGAAACACATCCCAGAGCTCTGCTCTTACAAGTGCTACTAAAATTTTACACAGATGTATAAAGCACTGAAACATATTTTTTTTTCATTAGAGTCAGGATTCAAGGTGAAGGCAGCTTCCACTGTTAGCCTTCATTGCTAAATACACAAACAAAAGTCCGTTCCAGGCTGCTGCAGCAGCAACCTTATGCTCCTCTTCCACACAGAAAACTGCAAGTCACAGGGCAGAAGCAACTGCTTTCTAGTCACATTTGGTTGTTAGTTGGTGGTGTTAGTTACCCCGAGTTCTCTCCAGGGTCAGAGAGGGATAAACATTGTCTTTTCCTCAGTACGGCCGTGACCTATTTGCTCACTCCACAGCAAAGCACAGTGATACACTAAGCTCCCTCGACTTTATAAAGCATATGGAGGAGAAAGCCTCACTTGAGCAGCAGGGGTGCCTGGCAGGGACAAATAACCCTTAAGCAAGCATTAAAATGCTTCCAGCAGAGGCACTTCCAGCAGGAACTGCAGCTCCCACCAAAATCATTGATCTGAAGCGATGGCTGCCATCCGGTACTGAGAGTTGTACAAATGGGCAATGTGGCCTTCTGCTGAACCCTATTGATCTGCACGAAGCTTAGGACAGACACAGCTGTGCATTTGAATAGACCACAAGGCAGAGCTGAGGCTTCATAGGGAAAAATCAATTTGTCATATTTAAAATATAAAAAAAAAAGAGGAAGAGAGGATATAAAATGCTACATTTCAAGCTCTAAACCAATCTCTAAGTAATAAGGATTAGAATGAAGACCACTTTACACCTGTAGGCTGATGTTTGTGGCATGTTCTTATGCACTGTTTGCTGGAGATCATTGTCAGAAGTGAAAGCACCCTACTAATCCTGATCTAGTCCAACAATACTGATCTTCATAAAGGAATCCAACCATCAGTACAGTTTAAGCTGACAGTTTTTTAAATCAACCCAGAATGACAGTAGGCAATATTTCAGAACAGAAAGAAAATAAATATTCCCTCAATCAATGTTTTGATAGAGAAATACATACATTTTATAAAGAGTGAACACAAAACCAGAAACTATGTCCCTGCCAAAGGGATGATGACATACCTTCTCCAAGAAATGACACTTCTTGTAGAAGATTGTCCCTTTTTTTCCCCTTACTACAGCAAAGGCATTATTCCAGCATCTAGACATTCCTCTGTGCTTTCCTGTCCAATTAGAGAAAAGGTCAGTCCAAAATAAGTGTAAGTTAAGTTTATAAGGGCTGACAAGAAGATGGTAAGGGATTGCATGAATGCAATCATATTAATTCTGGGTAATGTTTTTCCACACATTAGCAATTCAGCTGTTGTGCTCAGAATGAGAATTAAAATAAAAACTGTGAACTTAAGGCAGTAAAAAAATAAAACAGTACCTCCAACGGTGGAGAAGGAAAGTATACCTGTAGCATACTGCAATAGCATTCTAATATTACCAGAAGTAGCAATACACAAGGAAAACAGTTGTTAGCAACGCCAATAATACACTGTAGCTATGACCCTGGAGGAAGGCATGACGTTTCCCTGCAGATTTCTAAAGAGAGCACTGATTCCCTCACTCATGTGTATTTGCTCCCCAGCTCCGGTGCTGCCAGGCACCTGCTGCACATGCATTCTGCCTCATTTAGGTTCACTTCGAGTTCTCTGTTCCCCTTCGGGGGCTGTCATTGTTAGTACTGCATATCCACTCTCTTTCAGTTCTTGGTCAGCTATAACCAGTGAAGTAAAACATGAGCAAGACAAACATCAGAACTGCCCCTGTGATTATTACTTTTTGGGGTTTGTCAAGTCATTGAAAACAACATGGGAAAGAAATGTCTTCTTATAATTTGTACCTGCATGCATGTTCTGATCCTGTCAGCAGATTATTTCATTTCAATGAGACAGGCAGCTACTGTGAGCTTATTCAGGATTCAGATACCCCAAGAAGCAAAGGGGGAGGCACAAGCCCCCCCCCCCCCCCCCTTATTTTTCTTAATATCTGAGAAGTTTAGGTTTCTACTTCTGCAGACTGTGTCTGTGCTTTAAGATGTCACTGACAGAATAAACAATAAAATAATTTCTTTTTTAGCCCAGTATCATGTTTCCAGCATCGACTTTAGTGGATGCTTAGGAAAGACTATAAGACTATTTTCTTTCCATATTTTTTGTCAGTGAGTTCCACCATTAGCTATATAATATTGAAAAGTGCTTTTAGTGCATTTAAATTACTGCCTTGTAATTTCTTGTTTTCCCTCTGCTTATTGCTAAGAAAAAAAAATGAAAATCGTTCTCTCCTTTATCTTCTCTATACCTCTCATGACAATGAACTTCTATTTTTTCCTATTCAGTTGTCTCTTTTCCAAGCTTTATTTAGTTTTCCTCACAATCCCCTCCCATATTTCCCTTCAACTTTCTCTAAGCCTTTTCAAGTTCTATTGCAAACATTTTGAGGCTACAAATGCACATAACAGACATGTCATCAACTAAATAGTGGCATAATATATTTGGGTTTTTGCCTCTTTTCCTAATAACTCTTATCATTCTCTTTTCTTGTTTGACCAGCACTGAACGTCAAGCTGATCTTTTCACTGAACTTTTCATCATGCCTCCAAGGTTTCTTTCCTAATTGTTGAAAGCAAATGTTACCATTCTCATTTGTCACATGCTGAAAGGGGTGGTTTTATCCCATGTGTTAAACTTTGAATTTTAGCTGCTACCTTATTATATAATTAGTCAGTAATATGAGATTACTCTGCAACTTTTTGTGGTATGAAGGACCTGTTCTGAAGTTGCTGAAGGCAGCAGAACTAGAGAGATTATATTTCTAAAGCACTTTCCCAGCACTGTTGACTGCTCATTACAGTTATTATCTGAATGCTGGTGAGGGAAGGACAACGCGCTGGGCTTGGCTCTGCTCACATATATTACAGCAGAGGTGTTAACACCATGAGTGAATTAATGCACACCATTTGAACAAATGTAGCTTCATTTCACTTGGAAAGGTGAAATATAATCTAGCATAATGTACTTAAGAGTCTTACAGAGTATTGTAAGTAAAAGAAGAGTCTAAGAACCCTGTTCTGCTTATGAATGTAATGGGAAGGAAATAGTTGCAATGGTTCAAGTAGTGAACTAGAATATGGGAATTAAGAAATCATATAAAGAAATCTATTAGCTAGAGCAATCTGCAAGGTAGATACTTTATATTTAACTAAATAACAAGGTCCAGGAAGGAGGTTTTGATTCCGCTAATTAAAGGTGAGAAAAATTACTTGAGAATGTGGACACCAAGTAATTTAATGAAGAGACATAAATGTGTACGGAATCTACAGTTTCTTAAATTGAGGAGATTGTGGGTTTTCCCAGAACTAACTTTCTGCTGTGCACCTGAAAATCATCAAAATGATAGACAAAAATGCTTGATACAAGTGATGGTGAATAAACTTACAGCTGCACTATGTACTTGGAGAATATCCTGCAGAAATAAATGTTCCATAACAACTAAAAGTTCACAGTCAAAACTTGGAAATAGAAAAGGATGTGTAATAGGAGAGGAGGAAGTAGAGGGCTTCATTAAATGAATGATGACAGATCTTAAGAGCAAAGAACACAGGCACAGATGTGTTGGAAGACAGAAGGAGGTGATTCGCAACCATTTTCTATAGTTTCCTTCCAAAGACTGCCTTTTTCACTTAGCAGGGTATTTTGACCGCTTTAGCCACAAACATAACTCTACATACAGGCTTCAGTTTATTCAGATAATTTCAAAAGCAGCAACCTCCTAATATTTAGCTATTCAGTGGTCTGAGTTTGGAGGTTGACCTATATAGCTTTCCCTTCACAAACCACACATCTCAACTCCAGATATCATACATCTGACTTAGCTTGTGCATAAACTAGTCATTACTCTGGCCATGCCTATAGCACATATATTTGATTGATAACTCATTAAAAGTACAAATATCTTGATTTTTTTCTTTTTGTTCAAGCTCTTTAAGTGTGTCAATAAATTCAGTGTTTAACTTCCATCCAAAGATCACAGCCTGAAGCTCTCTACTTCCAGGCCCATCCCAATAGCTGAACCAGAGAATGGTCTTATAGCAGGTAATTTTAAAGCAACCCAGTGAAATGTTTATCCAAAAATACTGCTGCTTGTGTAAAGGAATGTCATATTTTTATGACATAAACATGTCTATGTTTATGAAAAAAAGTTTGCAATTACAGCTGACACCACCAGAAAACTGAAAAAAACCCAACATTTTGAGTCCTACTTCTATAAAGAACACATCTAAATGAAAACTAGGTAGAAGTACATAAGTCAAAGTAAGAGTCATTAGATGCATATAGAATGGACACCAGTTCTTCAACATCAACCAGTTCACAGATCCATGGAAAATCACTGAGTTACTCTGCTCTAGCACTATTTGCTGCGTATAGCTTCAGTGTTTTTGATGGACTTTACCTAGCAGTCACTGACAATTCTCAGTGTGGTACAAAGCATAGCAGAACACAGCCATTCACAGTGAAATGCAGGCCTTCCAAAGAAGTTTTGTAACGCCTGCCTTCCACATAACAGCTCGTTGCTTTTAATTGCAAGCCCCACTGAGCCTGGAGGAAGGCAACCCATGTCTCTGTCCTGTATGAGCAGACTGGGTGATCCGATGAAGATAAAACACTGTTCAGCCAGGAATCAGAAAAAGTAAGAAACTGCAAAGAGGAGTGTGGTGGCTGTAAGAAGGTAAGCTCCAGGAAAGAATGAGATCCTGGTTCTGGACACAGGCAGTTAGATTTAGAAAGCTGACCACAGCAAAACTCTGGACCAGTGGCACCTTTCTGGTAGGATGCTGCCAGAGTTCAAAGGTCCTGTACAAGTAAGATTCACCGCCACTTGATTGAGTTAAAGAGGACTGCAACATTAAAAAATTAGGTATGCTCCACACATACATACCTACACACATACCTACATACAAAACCCCAAGAAATAAATAACACCTAAAAATATTGTCTTGGCAATGATTTTTGTTTACAGCCATTTTTTGCTTACAACCATTTTCACTAGCACATATAGAAAACTGCTTACAGAGAGCCTGTTCTAGACTCCTAAAGAAAAACATCAGTGTTTAAAGAAGTGCACAGTAAAAAGCCAAGATTTCTGATGAGGTTTACAGAAGTACATGCTTCAGATGGGGATCATTCTTGCAAAAAAATATGTAGCTGACATCTGGTCTACAGCATAATTTGACAAGTCAGTGCAAGACTCAGGAGAGAGAGAAAGCAGGTACATATGCTGCTAGCATACAGGATCTGATAGTGAGAGAAGGTAAAAGGAAACAGCTAAAGCAAAGGCAGAGACAGAAAACTAAAAAGCAACAGGAGACACCAATTTCCGTAGGGGTAGGAGAAGCTCTGCCACTCTGTCCATGCAGAGTGTGTGTTTTCAGACACTTCAGTAACATAGCCCCAGTTTGATGGGCAGGCTGACAGCCACAATCCTCAAATAAGGTTGGTGCTCGGGGGCATTTGGACATAAGAGGGACTATGTTTATTGAAAGACTAAGCATACAGGAGAGACAAGTTACCAAAAATTGCATATACAATTATCAGTCTAGGTAGAAACACAGCTTTTAATAAGTAAAAAATCATCATACAAGGTTAAATACATGTTTAGGATATTGTATTGTTTTTTCAAAGCAGAAAAGGTAGGATTCCTACCAATGAATAAGTAAAACAGTTGGGCATAGCTTAACAAGACCTACAATTATTACTACAATGAAGAAAACAAGCATGATTTAGTGAGAAAGTTCTTTAAACTGTCAACACAATGGTTTCCAAAAATAATGCAGGTATAAGAATGTGAAGCTACTAATGGTCATAAGTGTGCACAGAGGAGCAATAAGCATGTAATCTGTATGCAGAGGTTTCAGTGCAGTTTTCTGTTTGGAATCCCTATTACACAAACCAAAGAATTATGTCTGTTCGTCATTGCTTGAGTTTTTCAGAATTTCTTGTAAGGAAGGCAGGGGGTGTATTGGGGTGGAAGGGGAGGGGCTGAAGACTGTGTCCAGTGCTGGGCTCCCCAGTTCAAGAGAGACTGGGAATTACTGGAGAGTGCCCAGCGGAGGGCTATGAACATCATGAGGGGACTGGAGCATCTCCCTTGTGAGGGAAGGCTGAGAGAGCTGGGCCTGCGTAGTCTGGAGAAGACAAGACTGAGACGGGATCTTATCAATGCCTGCAGGTACCTTAAGGGCGAGTGCCAAGAGGATGGGGCCGGGCTCTTTTCAGTGGTGCCCAGTGACAGGACAAGGGGAAATGGGCACAAACTGCAACACAGGGAGTTCCACCTGAATATGAGGAAGGACTTCTTTCCTTTGAGGGTGCCAGAGCGCTGGCACAGGCTGCCCAGAGAGGCTGTGGAGTCTTCTTCTCTGGAGACATTCAAAATCTCCTGGACACAATTCTGTGCAACCTGCTGTAGGTGAACCTAATTTAGCAGGGGGTCAAGACTAGATGATCTCCAGAGGTCCCTTCCGACCCTGATCATTCTGTGATTCTGTATAAGACAGTCATCAGCAACACACTGCCATTTTTACAGTCATTCTAGTATGAAATGCACCTTTAAAACTTTGTTTGCTACCAGAAGTGTTTGAAATCTTTGTCAGAAACCTACTGAAATTCTGAATTATTGTATAACACTAGTATATAATAAATGACACTGTGATGGGATTTCTTGGCTGCCTGAATGTTCGGTCTTTAAAAGCTGAATCTAAGAATAAGATTGAGTTTTCCACTGCATTTCGTCAAGCTTCCTGTCCATTTCTGTCTTGTTCACCACTGACTACTGTTAAGTTCTTCTAAATCATACTAGAAGTATGGGTTGGGAGTCAGTCTGAGACTAAGACACCTTGGTCAGTGAAGACTTAAAGCTTGATTTAGTTGGTGCTTCATGTCATCTAACAAACTAAAGTTATTCAGGATATCTTCATAGAGCAGGCAGATGTAATGAGATTGGGCCCAGTGGGGATACCTTTTGGCTCAGGACTTGCACACCAGGCAGTATATACCCTAAAGCACCTCAACTGGCAGTTGCTACCTATATATATCAAACTGATCTGGGCTTCTGTTCCATGTTCCCTATGGATTGAATCAGCTTTTAGCCAGTGTCTACTTTAGGAGAGCTAAACCACTCTCTAAGCCCACCAGTGTTTGTAGGCGTAGATACCTCATGCCTATAGGGGTGCCATGTAGTCATCAAGTCCATGTCTCATAGCAGCTAAATTACCTTAGAATATGAAAGACATCCTCAGGAATATAACAGGGATATAGGACAGGCACAAGGACTGTAAACAAACCGTCCACTTCTGGACCAGCAGCTGGAGGTCAGGCAAGATGCCCCAGAACTCTATCTCAGTCCAAACAGAAAAGTTTCAAACAAAGAAGACAGTATAAGCAAGTCTTCAGGAAAATCTGCAGAACTGTTTGTTTTGTGGGTTGCTTTTGCAACCACACTACAAAGCATCAATAATTTCTTTACTAATTAGGGTTCCTTTCATTTCCCAGGTTTGGAGAGGTCCAGTCCTAGCTGCAGATGCATTTTAAGAATATTTGTTTTACTAGTGCAAAATGAGGCAATAGTCTTGGGTTTAATCACCTGTCTTTTTTTTCCCCCCTAATCTTTTTTTTTTCTCTTGCAGTTTTGTATTTTTCCAGGCTCATCAATGCTTTTTTCTAACTGTTTTCAAAGACTAGAATTTTAAGCACAGAAAGGATCATTAAATCATCTGATTTCTTGGAGAAAAGACTACAGGATACCACTCAGTCACTCTAGCTGAACTAAGTCAACAGCCTTAACACAAAAGTACCCTAGCAGAGGCACTTTGATTTGAAGACATCATGGTGTTAAAACATTGTTGCTTCCCTTAGCAGTTTGTTCCAGTTTGTCACATTTCTGATGGTGAAAATGCCTGCCCTGTTTTCATTTGAATTGCTTTACTTTGCTATCAGTGATTTTATATTCACCTTTAGTCACTGACTGAAATGATTTGATATCAAGGAACCCCACTAGTTGAGCTTCTATGCAGCTATGATTCCCCACTGACATCTCATTTTTCAGTTCTATTCAACAAGGCAGTTCTTAATCTCTTTAAAAATTCTCTTTACTGATGCTTCATATTGCATATTTTTTGTAGTCAGGGTATAATAAAGTATTTAAGTATATTCATTCTTTGGTTTTAGTTTTATGAATCCCATTTCTAATGATATCAATGGATGAAATTATGTTTCTTTGACAAAGCTTCTTTTCTATAGCATTACGTTGTCTGGTCTTAATTATATTTTCATCCTTTCATCTTCAGCCTCGTTTCCTAAAAAAGTAAGACACTATCTATGTATTGACTTGCTTGTTGATCAGTCTCACCTAAGAATCCATGAGCTGACTGGCAATTTCAAACATAATTGTCAGGGTGCTAGAGATTTCAGAGGGTTTATGTTTCTGTTAAAAGAAATTATTAAAAAAAAAAAAAAGGTCATTTTAATGCACCTATGAGCCCTCCTTTTATTAGACATCAGACCCTCCCTCTGATGAGACTCACAAGTCCTCCAGTCTTGCATTGTTTCTGCTACTCAGGAATTTGCTGCTTGTTATTGCCTCCAGTTTCAGCTATTACTTTTTGCTTAGGATTCCTGTCAGGCTAACTAACCAATACCTGACTGGCTACACTGCATGAAGCCCAGGTTAATTCCCAACTGGAGTGTTCTCCTATAATTCTAGAATACCTCTGATAATATATTTATTTAAAATTAGTATCATTTAATCATAGAATCATGGAATTACACTGGTTGGAAGGGACCTCCAATGCTCATTTGACCAATGCAGTCCTCGTTAGAACAGGTTGTTCTGGGCCTTTTTCAGTTTCACCTGTCTCCAAGTCTGGACATCCCACAGCCTGTCTGGACAGCCCTTTACAATGCTTGACCCCCCTCATAGTAATGTTTCCTTACACTGCACTGGAATTCCCTGTGCTGAACCTCCCATCCTTCTGTGTGTACCTCTAAGTAGCCCAATTGCACCTTCTCTATCTATAACATCCCAATACATAGCTATAGGCAGCTACTGGATCTCCCTTTAGCCTTGTTAAGGCTAAACAAACACTTTCTTTCTGCCTTTCCTTGTGCATCATCATCTCCAGCCCCAAAAACATCTTGGTGGCCTTTCACCAAACTCACCTCAGTATGCCTTTTGCATATTGGCAAACCCAAAACCAGACACAGTACTCCAGATTTCACAATTGCTAAACAGAGCAGAAGGATGGCTGCTTTGGACCTGCTTACTACATGTTTGCTCAAAGATGCTGTTGGCCTTCTTAGATTCAAGGACACACTGTTGATTCATATTACAACTTTTGTTCACCATGACCCTCAGGTCTAAAAAGAGCATCTACTGAATCTTACAAGATTTCTGGGAAAAGTTGTCTGGGGGTCCTGATCTTCAATATTTCTTCTATTATTGCTCTTTTATGAGCTTTTTAATCAATGGACTGGAAAGCATTTTTGCCATTCTGATACATGAGTATACTCCCCCATCTTTGAAAATATGGAAATTAAAAATTATTAAATATTATTTTTTAATCATCATTTGTTTGTCTAAATCTTAGGCAACCTAGAGTGGTACAGGCAGTTCTTTCATTCCAGATATACTTCAACTTTAATAAAGTTTCTACTTTCACATTGCTGTTGTCTTCACAACAGTACCTTACAGGAAATTGTTCCTGTTATGTTTAGATTGCTTTATCTATTTATTTCTTACATTTATAACTCACTACATATACCAATTACCAGGGATTTGTCATTTTTATATTTGTCAGATATTCTAATAATACTTGCCATTTCTTCCTGAGCAAAGTGGGGAAATTTGGGTGTCTTGCAAGACGAAGTCATCATACTGTGAACTGTAATAGAAAAAAGCTCATTTTGAGTAAGTGTCTATTTTCATTTGTATTTTTCTGTCTTTATGATCACGTGACACTCTTACAAAACTTTTTTGACTATTGATTTTGATAAGATACTCACAAATCTTTTAGCAGTCTCTTGCATGCTGGACTTCTCAGCCAATTCCATGATTTTCTTCTTGAAGGTGTATTATTTATGGCTACTGAGCGAATTGGATTTTTTACTCAATTCTCTTTCCCTTTGGCTGCTTTTTATCTGTGTAAATGTCATGTAGTAAAGAAGTAAAAAACACAGGAAACAAGAGTATAAAGCAAGAAAAAATTAAGAGTGGGAACATCAGCCAGACTAGCTTCAGGCAAAAGAAGATAACTTGTTAATCTCTTCATCGTTGTGCTAATAAGAAGAGTTCACACAGACAGCTTCCTTCTGGTAGAGTGTGAAACAAGCCAGGCCAAAACTACTACAGTAATTACAGGAATGTGGATGTAAAAGGACTTTTTAGAGCACTTTCTCCCTCCACTTTTTGTTCTTCACAATTTGGGAAGTTTCGAGAGGTGATGGGAGGTTTAATTTTCACTCTTAAAAGAAGTATCTAAGGAGTGGGTTCCTATTTTTTCTTCCACATCAAGAATACAAACATCTGGCAAAGTATAGTTCTAGGTAGAACTGAATACATCTTCTGATGCAGATATTTTTCAGGATTATTCACATTTCAAGAAATGCAAGAAAAGCTGTCATGACAGACAACACTAATCACCTGGAACATTTTGAAAAACACTATAAAGAGTTTTCTGCCTTTTCTGTGAAATATAAGTCACCTGTGACAAAAGTTGCAAGAAGGGGATGGATGCTTTCATCTCAGGTTATTTTATTCGCTCTTCTTTCTTCTGTTGGGTTCTCTCTTTATTTTTGTGCTGACTTCTGAATTCCCTGGAAATAATTTTCAAAGCCATGTAGGCACTTCAGGAGACTCTTTCGTTTGCAAGCAATATAATGACAGTTGTCCTATTTTAGATAGCAACTGTTGTTTTGATTTCCTTAGATGCATCTAAATTTTGACTACAGACTACCCATTTCCATATGACATGCGCAAGTCCTGAAATATCCCAGCTCAGTTACTACCAAAACATGTGTCTTCCAGTTACTGATACTGATCTAATAATTTTTCAGGAAGAATTTCAGGGTGTCCATAAGACCTTTTTTTCCTCTACTCAAATTAATTGCAAAACAGCCTCTTAGGGATGCAGAATATCCCTATCTCCACCAGCACCCCACACACATGTATGTACAAATGTTACTTCCCACTCATTCCTGACTTTATGTTACTGTGTGACTGGCATAAAGTTAGAATTACTTACAGATTTTGTGCAAATGAGTGAGAGACCCTATAAGAATCCCATGTGAGGCAGAGGTTACAGTGTGATTTCATACTTTATTGTGTGAAACAGAAAGTTTATAAGGTGAATGCAAGACAGAAATCAATAAGAAATGAGGTTTTATGTGTTCCAGCATTGATGGAACCACTTGTTTGACCTGCTCCTGACAGGGAAATATCTTCTGGTGGGTGCCCAATGGAGGGCTCACCAGAGTACTGACAGTACAAAGACTCAGATGTGTGATCATACTGGTTGTGATGGTTGAAGAGGAACATTGTACTAAGTGCAGAATGAGATAGGGCTAGAAAGGGAACATGTAGGAACAGACAGAAAACAAAGATACAGCTGCTATGTAATAGGCATGTTGTGCTGTTTTTACCATATAACAAAAGAGGATAAAACCTTGCCAATGACCAATATGCGTAAGTGATATCACTGTGTTTTGCCAACCACCTTTTCACCAGTACATATCCCTTAACTCCTGTCCTGATAACCTTTAGGTTAAGTGTGCTTGTCTCCAACAAATCTCAGCCACTGTAGCAAATCTATGGCCATTCCTCAAGTCAAGTCAGAGTGCTGAGATCTCCAGACTGCAACTTGGCTGGCATCACAATGTTCAGGACATTAAACCAACACATTAATAACTCCAAACAAAGGCAACAGCAACAATAAAGATTATGACACTGATTACTGAGTCTTACTGAGTCTAGTGACAACCTGGCTGATACTGGTAATTCCAATTTATGATTCAGTTAATGGCAAATTGTCCCCTCATCCCCCACCCCCCATCATTGCAACCTTTAATGGCAGAGTTATGAAATCTGCTTCCCACTCTTCAATAATGGCCCTAGAGATGGATGATTTATGGGCTCAGAAATGAAGAAAAGCAATCCATAAGGATTTTTAAAAGAGGGTAACCTAGGAAGGAATTAAAAAAAACACAACTAGTTGTCTTAGAAATAGCAAGAGTAAAAAAATGTAGGCTGCTGCAGATAAGGGGGGCAGTTCTCTGTCAAAAGCTGCTTTAGTCATCAATGTCAGCAGAACACATCAAAAAAAAAGGGAAAAAGACAAAACATTTTGAGTCATGGAGAACTGGAAATCTCAATCTCTACTAGCAGACAGCAAGCTACTTGCATATGACGAATTACAAGGGCAGGAATAGAACAAAAGGCTAGAAAAAGCTATTGAAAAAATAATATAACTCAAAGTACCACTCTATATTAGCATAACATTTAACGTGCAGATGCAGAAATGGAAAAAGACAGCCCTAGCAAAATCAAAATGTGAGTTTATGGATGACTGGGCAAAAAACCTTTTGCAAGTCTTGATATCGTAAGGGTACTCTGCAACAAAGGAGGGGAAATGATGCGTAACTGTGCTTCACACAAGTGAGTCAGCACTTCACAGTTCAGGGCTAGAGGAACAACTTTCTGCTCATGCCGTGTTGCAGTGTCACATTTCGTAAGTATTGCAAGGTGGTATGTAGTCTGTGAGAGGTTCAACATGAATGTTGACGTGAATATGCTCAGTCCAGTTATACTGCATGTGCTCAGAGACACAGGAAAACAATGGGCTTATATGAGCACCCTGCTTGACCTGGCATGCTTTGAAGCTCATGCTAAAGACAAGCAGGAATGTAGTTTCTATATACACAAGATGGACAGTTGTAAAGTTTTGACCTGAGCATTAGTTGGACATATGTTTAGGTCATAGCACAAAAACACACACAAAAGCATTTAACTAATTCGCAACAATCATCTAGAAAACTTACACAGTGATAAGCCTCAGGTCTCAAAGTTGTCCAAGAACATGATAATGCTGCTGTCAGATAAAAGCATATGACACATGTCCTGACAACAAGGTGGCCTGTGGCTGCCTGCAGAGCCTGTGGGATGCCAAAGTCAGGCAATGATCTGAAAGGTATCGGTACTAATAGCACTACCCCAGCACAGTCCTATTCAGGATCTCACAGCATTTCTCTCTTATTTTAGACACAATCATAATCCCATCTCCTTGTCTGCTTTTTTGGTAATTAATATCTTGGAAGACATAAACCTCAGTCTAGGTTCTCTTTTAGCCAAATATCCGTGCAATATTCCCTCTTTCCCAGGCTGCAGTACGTTTACTGACAATACACAGTCTGGAGTTAGTCAATTCTGCTGGCAAAACAAGCCAAGAAGATGACTTCCAACATATTCTTGCAATGTAATGAAGTCCTCGAGAAAGCACAGCCACAAGATAAAATTTTCTTTAGGCTTTTTGCTGCTTATCTGTTTTTATGAAATAAAACCATATTTGATGAATACTGTTTAACTAAGGATTTCAAAATTCTGTACTCAGCTGGATAGGTATTATTTCTGCATTTAAGACAGAAGTATACCTAACTGCTGTGTGAAAAATAGAATATATGAGCTCAGCACAAGTCTAAATCCTAAATATTTATATTGTGAATTATTTTTATAAAAATAACTTCTAATTTCTTCAGATACAAAAAACTAAGAGATAAGTAAAAGTTACCCTGGTCTGAAATGAAGAGCAGACAGCAGTAACTGCCTGAACTGCAGGGAAGGCAGGACAGTCTGTCATACAGCAGTTATCCTGAATAACACTGATCCCATGATTGGCCGCCACTACTTTCTCTCTTGCAAAAGGTATTTTTATGACTTTGAATATTCTTTTTTTATAAGGATTCCAGACTTCAGTACAATACTTCTGGCTTAGAAAAGGTTCTGGCAAAGGCTTTGAAACTTTCTGACAAATATACTTAGCATATATTTGTAGGTGCTGTTATGCACAGAAGTATGTATTATATAGCAACAAGTATTATGAGAAACCTGCTAGCCTAATCTCTATTTTTTGTTATTTATTTTTTCAAATTGGTGTCAGAAAGTGTGATGTTAACCTCTGGTTAGTTTGTCTGGCTGCTGTCAGGGAATAAACTCTTAAAATGATTGATCCAGGACATTAGAGATAGGTAGATCTGACCCAACAGTACAGTCTTGAGACAAACCTGCACTTTTGCAGGAGGTTTATTTGCAGCAATAACTTTCACCTGGAGCCATATGTGGCAACCACAGGACCTGCAGTTTCTCAGTTGGTGCAGCACAAACCCCAGCCTTGTAACTTCCTTTTCATGTTTTCTCTGAAACCCATGCCACTAGCTATTAATTAAAAATTGGAAAAGTTGGTAGCTGAAGGAATGAGAAAGGAAAAAAAAGGGAGAAAGTATAAGTAGAAGAAAACAGAGGGAGTGAAAAATAAGAATAACTGTCATTTTCCTCTTCTCTTTTAGAGCATTTTGTCTCCTTTCAATATTGTTTAATGATATGGAAACACCTCTGCTCAGTTTCAATATTATTATTTGAATCACAAGAGAACCCAGTTCTCCATCATTACATGGAAATATTAGCCATCCTGTGTTCAGGTTGCAGCCAGATCCCATTATAAAGCTCTATTCAGCGATCTTACAAATTTGGCAAGGAAAACTGGTCTGGCATGAAAATGACTATGCATACTGTGAAAGGTCAGGAAAGTATCTACAACAAGTCTGAAGAAGAGCTATCAAATGGCTTCACAGTGGGCAACTCACTCTTATTGGAAAGAAGAATTACATGTAAGAAACTGCCTTCAACCTATACATGATTCTGCAGCAGGCCACGACACCAGACACAGAACCTCTTAAGGAAATTGCCTCAAAAAGCCCTAAAGTAATTTTTTAAGTTGAAAACACTCAACAGATCCAGGCTTCAAACGACCCAGATAGAACAGAGAAGTGAGCCCCAAACTGTAGAACACCTAATTAACTCATAGAACACCTAATTAACAACAGCCTAATTTGACTCTGAAAACTAGTGCAGTGTCAATTGGTTAAAATACCCAAGTCTGCAGTTCAACTCACAAAGCAGACAGAACAAGCTGCGCTACTTCTGCCTCCAATCACTCTCAGACCTGGCATCATGCAAAGCCCATCATAACACCCACATCTTGAGGTGACAGAAATGCAGGTGGCAGGGTCTGCAATGAAAAGGACAGGGGCCACTCCTCTCTCTGAAGTCATGAGGATGAAAGCTGTTGGGGCCACATCTGCCCCCAAGCCATCCAGATGTAGCAGCTTCCCCCAGTTTCCTACCTGTTTTGCAAAAAATAATCATTTCCTTAAGAGCTCACACCAAGATAACATCTGCCAAGCCTTCTGGCTGCTTCCTCCACTCTATCTTTTACTCTACTGGATTAAATCCCAGCAATTTACCTCATCCAAGCTCATCAAGACACTAAGTACTTTGTTCTAATAACCATAATTTAAATTACACGTTACTATTTTTTATGTCAAGAACTACTGTTAGTAAATTGGCCTTTAAAAGGATACTGACTTATGAAAAACTACTACATCCATTTGTTCAAATTGATGTTCCTTCTTTCCAAAGCTGACAACCTATTTTTCTAACCAATATAAATTTATCTTTGTCTATATAAATATTTCCTAAGTACTAAATATTTACTTAAAGATTCAGAGAATTAACTCAATTATTTCCAAATGAGGATGAGGAATACTTTATACTAATCTTGTAAAGACAAGGAAAATTTTTGTTCTGTGTTTATATAATGCCTAGGACCATACAATCCCAGGCTACTGGTCCCAAGAGTTCTCACAAAATAATGCAGAAATGGCTTTTCCTTCAATTAATGAATGCAAAAGTGCTTGCTGAATTTCCTGTGTTTCCCATGGAACTTACTTTCCCTGCTATACAGGCACTGCTATCTCTGCTGAAAATCCTCTGGCTGCTCGGCCACATGCTCAGAAGCGTGCCTGTGGACTGCTGAGGGCCCTTGGGTTGCTTGACAGTGCACCAGAGCTGGGCAGCAACTTGACAAGACTTTTCCAGTATAAAGCTGAATCCCACTTGAGTCCTATTTTACATAGGCAGGTTCTTGCCCTAAATTAATTATCTGGGAAAACAGCAGAATAAAGTTTTTGGTACACAGTGAAAATGGATAGAAACAGAGAATAGATCAAATATAGGGTGGAATAACCTTTCTGTTACCATCTTCTAAATTCTGTATCAATTGAAATATTTTTTCCACTATTATATACCTTAACACTTATTTCCTGTAACTTCAAAATATTAGTTGCACTTTCATTCTCTGCTCTAATTGTTTCAAATCTTCCAAGGAGCTACCAAAAGAAAAGCATACACATGCAAACACTAAAGGTAACAGAAGACCAGAGATCTTTAAGAATTAATTTTGTTCAAGAAAAGATTAATATCATTATTACCTAACAAAGGCGTAAAATAAGCACAAGTTGTTGTGACCAGCAATTAGCTCCCTGTTATCTGAAGAAATACGAGAATTTGGTTAAAATACCGAGTGCTTCTATGTACAGGAGTATCCCACTTAGGGAGAAATGCATTAGTTATGCAAACAGAAATATGACTGGTGTTTTAAAGTATATATTCTTGAAGTATCGTCGGAAAAAATATATCCTGCTTAAAGTTTTCTCTTCTCAGTTATATTAATTATTCCATGTTTTATTAAGCAAACAAAAAAAATAGACAATGATCAAATAAACAAGATTGACCCTTTTCTGTGTTTTACAGATTTCAAGTAATGTTACCTTCAGACTGTTTTTATTACCCACAGGCACAACAACAGGCATCACAGAATTTTGTTTTATGATGAAACAGCTGGATCACATCACATACAGGGCACAATGTACATGTACATCCAGGCATTCACACAATGATGACTGGATTGAAATCTTAAACCAAGATACGACTTTTTTTGATGCTCTTTTAAAGAGCAAAGTATTCACTGTAGGTTTAGGCTGGAAAAAAAATAGCACCAGTAAAAATGAATTGCTTCTCAGTTACTAAAGTGAACAGGCAGGTAGATACCAAACAATTACACTTGAAAATCCTATTGATCAGGGAAGACACTATGACTAAAGGATTAGATTATCCATTTAATACTGGATTAATACCTTTATCTCCACTGAAAAGCTGTTGGAGTTTTCAGTTACTGTAAAAATGTCAGATACTTTACACATCCTGTGGGCAGTGGTCTCTCAGAATCTCTTTATCTGTATACAATCACTTCGCATCACACATTTGATTTTCCTACAGAGAACAGAGGCTGAGCAGGATATGTCTGTGGGTCCTGGAAAGACCTGCCAATTCTCAAATCTGTACTCATGGAAGCGGATCGAGATGTATTGCATTTCCTTTCTGTGCACAAAATGGCTGCTCCAAGCTATGGCAGTGTCTCATGTCTCTCGTTGACACAAAAAAGAGGCAGCTTCCTCTGGTAAAAAGAAAGCCACCTAACAGAGGTGGAGGTACATTGGGACAGGTTTTACCTTGCACTTCATATCACAAAGAACTGGAAAAAGAATGAAGTAAAACCCTCAAAAGTGTCTCCTTCTGTACTCTGCTCATGCTTGGGCTGTGCTTCTCTAAGTCAATAGGAAAAGATGTAAAAATAGTGAAATCACAAGAAAAGACTAAATAAAGAAAAGAATATCAAGGAGATTATTCAGTCCTAATACCCTGAGGCATCTGTCTCTCAAGAGGCACTTTTGGCCGTGGTCCACCGATGATTAGGACTGCAGGACTCAGTAGGCTTTGTGACTTGTTTGGGGTTTTTGGGTGAGGGAACAGATCGCATGACTGTTCTGCTCTTTCTTTCTGCATGTGCATATAGGCCTTAAGTGATCACCCAGGGTAGTTTTTTTGTTCCTTCTCTCAAGGTGGTGATTATTTAATATATGTCTATTTCACTGAGGTCACCTAATGTGGATTAACATTATGCAGAAGCACAGCTGTATGAAACCGTGACATTGCTACCAGCCTCCCAAGAAGCTGATAATCGCAGATAAAGACATACAGTTACATTTTTCCTTTAATGATAACAGCATGGATCTGCCTGGTTTAGGAGGTTAATGTTTTTGTTGTCATAGCATCTGAACACCTCATTTTGATTACAGGAATGGAAGGGAGCACCTAGGTCATCAATGATGCTTATTCCATGAGGCACCAAGGATACTTAAAAAATACGGCAACCACACTGTCTAGATCTGTACTAAAAAGGCAACAAACTAGGGTGACAAAGTGGCACATAAAAAGAGCAAAAGTGCTTGAGAATGTTGCCAGGGCCACACAATAGCAAGAATTTTGTTAAACAAAAATCTCAGCTGCAGTGTACTGGAAATGGTTTACTTCTCATATTAAAAAGGGAGGCAATAACAAAAATGTAGCATATTGAGCTGACAGGCAATTAAAGTGACAATTAGTTTAGCTTAATTTTGAGCTAAGGAACCAGATATATCAGTCAAGTACCTGAAAAATTTTAATATTAGAAAGAAACCTGCAGATTTTCTGTATTTTCTTTTGACATCTCTCCAAATTAGAATGGTCCCAGCTGTGATTTGGCTTAGGTCAACTACACTTCCAAAATATTCCTGGGTGTGACTCAGGTATTAACTAGCTCAGGTCTAAGACAATTGCCAGTAGGCGGTTTGCAACTGGCCACCCTGTTTTCATAGAACTGCTGAGGAGGGAAGGGCCCTCTGGAGATCATCTAGTCCAACAACCTGGCTTAGAGCAGGGTCAGCTGGAGCAAGTTGCTCAGGGCTCTGTCCAGTCAGGTTTTGAGTATCTCCACAGCAGGAGGTCCCATAGTCTCTCCAGGTAACCTGTTCCAGTATTTGACCAACCTCACATTAAAAAGTTTCTTTCTTAAGTTTAAACAGAATTTCCTGTGTTTCAATTTGTGCTTGTTGTCCTTTGTCCTGTCACTGGGCACACCAAGAAGAGTCTGGCTTTTCCACCTTTACTTCCCCAGATCCCCCCCAAGTCTTCTCTTCCCCAAAATGAACAGTGTCAGCTCTCCTGTGTGTAAGATGTGCCTGTCCCTCCATCATCTTCTTAATGGCCCTTTGCTGGACTTGCTCCAGTATGTTCATGTCTATTATACTGGGGAGCCAAGGACGATCCAGCATGTGGCCTCACCAGTGCTGATTAGAGAGGAAGGATCACTTCCTTTGACCTGCTGGCAATGCTTTTCCTAAAGCAGCCAGTTCTGGAAGATAATAAGAGTTCAGTTGTACAGTTGTGGCCAAGACTGCACTAACCAGTTTCAGAAACAGGCCACGGGCCTGGCACTGTTTAATTTACTGTGTATCTGAACCCATCATTTATACTAGTTTGTTTACAAAATTAAAGTAGTAGGAAGTTACCAAAAAGTTAAATGGGAATTCAAGGGAATGTCAAGGGTTACAGGGATTCTATGAAGTAAATCCCATTGCATGACATGGAAATGAAAGAAAAACTGCTTTTTCTCCCAGTTACAACCAGTCTGTTTCAGAAAATGAAGGTGCATGGGAGATAATGTTCAGTGCTGTTCAGCTTTTCTGTAGACCAGCTGTTTCAATACCATTTAAAGGTTCTGTACACATATTGAATTTTAGCTGCCTCTCAAAACTAAATGTAAGAAGTCTGTTTTAGTGTGATAAGATGTTGCCAATGATTTGGTAAACAGCATTGCTTTGGTCTGAAAAAAACTCTATTCAACATGTTACACTTCACCTTGTTATCTCATGTCTTAAGCAATGCTGTAATCAGTTCACATACTGCTCTGCTAAGTCCATGTAAGAATCAAATAAATTAAATTATCTTCAATCTTCAGAGTACAATTTTTTTTAATGAGTTCATAAACTTTACTTCTCATTCCTACCAGTTAACTTCCCCCCCCCCCTTAACCAGAACAGAAGAACCCAAGAACCTCAGATTTAAATTACACTGCAATTTACAGTCCCAGAATTTGTAAGATAATATGAGATCTAAAGTATTTAGAAACTCATCTGGCATTAAAAAAAAACAACAATTAAAATAGGTAAAATTGAGAGACATCTAAGAACATAACGAAGGAATCTGAGAACAGGATTTCAACATGGAACCAAGAACCTAGTTTTCCTACTCTCTATGGAATCTTTTCCACATTGGTAAGAGAGTCAGTTTCTATATCTACTTTCCCTAGGGCAGGAGTTTGGAATACACCCTCCACAGCATCAGAAAAACTGGGCATTCATCTCTAACAGGCAAATCTAAAAAAAGCAAGGCTATGACTGTCTAAGAAGCCAGACAACAGGAGAACTGGGTTGTTCTAAGGATGACCCACAAAAAGCTGTGCCTTTGCATTAGGTGAAAGCTCAAGAACAGGAATGTGGCTGAATTATTCTCAACCCCAGGAACACAGAAACCTGACCCACAGCTGCACATTAGACACCTCTTTGAGTTGAGACCGAGAGATGCCTTCTACCAATACATACTTAAAAGTCAAGACCACTCTTTCAACACCTAAGGAAAGTGAGTGGTGGAGGTTTTCACAGATTCATTTGACCCTACTGAGGTCAAATCTTCCCCGACTCCCTCTACAGACAAGAATGAGAAACCAGCTGTACCTGAAGGGTAAGGTGGTACAGAAATCTAATGCAGCCAGCTACTCTACACATACGGAGAAGACTCTCTTTCTACATTAACTACAGAGACAGCCCAACAAGATTATCCATACTAGATGCGAGTAGTAGTCAGTAGGATCAGAAGCTAATATAAGCATGGTATCATTCCAGAACAGAGAGTAGTAACTGCATTGGCTGGACCACGATGCGATATAATCTCCAGGGCAAACTGTTAGTAACTAAGAATATATGTAAATCAGTGAATCTAAGTATTCTTTATGAATAAGCTTGTTTCATGACAGACTTGTAGTCATAGCATTTAGCCAGGATGTGAGAGACTGAGTTCTAGGTTGTCTTCATCCTAAAGGGATTCAAGTCTGTTATCCCCTACACCAGTCACATTAGAAAATCACTGAATAAAAAAAGCACAAGTGGCATGGGTCACAATCCAGTCCTTTTACTGTCAGCTGAATGTATTCAGCTCCAGAATCAGCTTCACTTGCTGGCCCCACCCCTCTTTCTTTAGCTATACAGACTCTAAAGTGCAAAAAAGCATATGCAAAATGTTAAAACTATGACAGACTTGCAGGTCAGCTCTACTACCAAGGGCAGTAAATTCAGGGAGATTAAGGTCATGTGATTAATTTTTTTTTTTTTCACATACGCACAGGAGTCTTATGTCCAGGATACAGCAGACTGGACTACTGTAGACCTAGTGGCTCTGGCTCACTGAAGTATATTGACAAGTCACAGCTAAAACTGAAATTTCATCTGCATAAAATTGATTTTGAGGCCTCTTATGAAAAGATGCAGCAGAAAGTTACTGTCACCAACTTGGTTTCAGATGTAGTATTCAATCTAAAGAGGTATTTGCTGAAACTTCCCTGTATACTATGCTCTGTTTTATTACAGCACATTGCATGTAAACTCTTAGGGGGAAAAAAATGAAGTTATTTTCTTCTAAGGACGTAAGTTAAATTCTAAAGCTCTTTTCAGCAGAATACCAGATAATTTGTCTTAATGATAGGAACTTTCCCAAGATACAATAGCCATTCGTATTGTAAAACTAATAGGAGGGGAAAAAAATCAATACAGGACTCATAGATCTGCTGTACAGATAAGTAGGTCACACCCCCCTCAGTCACATGGCTTGTCAATTGGGCTGGTTGTATTATTCAACAACTACAAGAACAATGCAATTATTTCAAAGATTAAGAATGTGAAATGTAAGAACAGAGTGTAAAATTTCCTTTGCATTTTATAGCTTGAAAGCAGAATCTCCAACTTACCTGCCTAGCTTACAGGATGTTTATGTAGAGCTTACTATTAGTTTATTAACTCCCAATTCCCAAAACCAAGAGTAAGCCAAAGTGAAAGCTTAAACTTCTCTGATCAGCCCCTGGTAGAATAGAGCTCTCTAGCACAGTGGATCTGAACACATTAAAGTGATGTACTTAAATTCAGTCAGGGTAAAGAGTTATTAATACTCTGCCAGGACAACATTAAAACCTTCATTCTAGAAATGCTTAACACGATTTTTCCTATACAAAAATGAAAAAAATATGAGGGAAACTCGTTTCCACTTTAGCAATGATCAAGAACTATAAATAAAGGGATCAGCTCTTTGTAGAACACACACAGAGCCTTTTCCACAGACAGAAAAGCAAGAGCCTTGTAAGTTACAGAAAACGTGTTCCAATTTATTTTCACTGCATCATAAAGAACTCCCCAAAATGCAATCAGTTGTCCTTGAGATGAAATGTTTGAGTGATCCTTTTATACCGTGTTCTTAATTGTATCTCAGAATCACAGCAGTGCAGACTAGTTATCTGCAAGGCTGCTTTGCAAAAAAAATGACAGATATGATGAAAAATTGAAAATCACAAGTAAGAACCTGACCAAAGTAATTTGTATTCATACAAGCTCTGTTGTTTTTATTCATTAATGAACCCCAAAAATTCAAAAGTTTGATCTTTTGCCATTTCCTCCTTTTCTTCTTCCCTCTTTGTGAGTGGTTTTCAACTATTATTGAATATTGTTCATCTAAGTCAGGGGTCCTCAAACTACAGCCCACTGGCTGGATACGGCCCCCCAGGGTCCTCAATGTGGCCCCCCGTATTTACAGAACCCCCCTGCCGGGGTTGGGGGGGAAACCAAGCAGCCGCAGATGACTGCCTGACACTGCATCTGCGCGCCGGCCCCCTGGTTAAAAAGTTTGAGGGAAACATCATACAGAGTATCTGTGCATACAGCCAGTTTATGTTGCGTATAGAAGGGACAGCAAATTATCCTCACTGAAAATTTCCCAATAAATTGAAAGGCCCCCCAAAATGTCTCCCAGAAGGGGAATGATACCCTCATCAGACCTGGTAATTAGATATTTCTGTGAATTATATGGGATGGTGCACCCTACCCTATCCACATACTAGCTTGTCCCAAATGCATATTGCAAAAAGGTTGCATGCTGCTAGGGAAATGGTTTAGTAGGATGTGAAGATGGTACTATGAAATATACACTTTATTGATAATAGCACTGTTTATAGATATTGAGTTTAAGAAAAAAATCAATAAGCTGTGTCCATGCATCACGCAATACAATTTTAAATCAGCTTTATATCAGAAAACATAGCATGTTTACTTGTATATATATATATATATAGGGTACAATTAAAAAATTGAACTGACAGAATTTCAAAGCAAAATAAGAGATTGAACTCTACCTTATAAAAAAATAAGATTAATTTAAAAAAATCTAGACTAGACAGACTTGTTGATCAGAGGCTACAACAATAGGAATATCTATATAGTAAAAATACAGCATGATGGCAATCAAACATTGCCATGTTCAACACTGAGAAATTCATGCTAAATAGGACATCTGTGGTTGAAATGATATTTCTATGAAATAATCATAGTAAGATAACAAAAAAGGTACAAGACCCAGCCACATCCCATATTTATATTTCAGATAATCCCTTTAACTTCTCAAAGATACTGTACTTTATAGGGGCAATGAAATTCATAAGTTAATCTTTTAGATTATATGTTCAACTTCTGTTTAGTGTACCTTTAATATTAATCTATTCACTTTGTACCTGGCAGCAATAAAATATATCAGTTTTAGTTCTTTCATTTAATACATTCTAGTCAGGAAACTCTTTTATCACTTACCTATCAACACTACTACTGGCTTTGTTTCTAATGCAACTCTTGTTTCTCATTAAACCTAGTTCAATATCAGAGCCAGCTCTATCACAGAGGCTGATACAATTTCTCGAGTTCCCCCTATACAATCCGTTTCAAATTTACTGTTTTGTACTCTGAAAGACAAACTGTTCAGTGTCTCTCTCTAGAAGGAATTTCTTTATCATTCTCACCACTGTTTTAAACCATGTAACCTTCTGAAAGGTCATTGTGTGCAAAAGCTGGCAAAATGCTTTTAGGTAGTCCTTAAAAGGTGTCTGATAATAATCTAGGTAGAAAATTTCAGGAGTTTATTGTTAAATACTTACTGCTTCACTGGTTTACTCACAAAGGTTTGGTTTTATTGTGGCTTATTTTCTTTTAAAAGAGCAAGATTAATTCCCGTTCCTATGAATCTCTTTAATGTTGATTACTAATTAGTAAATATTCCATCACCCTCTACTATTTCACCAGTATTCTCCAATGTCCTCTTGCCCAAGCAGAAATCCCTGATTCTCACTCCCACTTTGATGAGATCGGTAACCATCAACCTTAAAAAAAAAAAAAAAATGTCGTAACGTTTCAGTGAAACATTACAAGCTTTTTAGGCTGTATCACAAGCTTTTTATTCCCCCCTCAACATCAAGTAGGAAGGAAGTTCCACACTACTATATTAATAGTATAGGGTGTTTCTTACCCGACAGGAAAATTCAGAAATACAGTAGGATTTTTAAATGCTTACTACCTGGCATTTTTAGTCATTGGCATTTTTACTACTTGGCATTTGCTTCTTCAGAAGTACCTTAACGAGCTGACCTTCATGTTGTTATTCAAATTCTGTAAAGAAATAATTCCACGCTACCTAAAATTTTTCACCAGAGTATAATACATGTACAAAGGGCATCCAAGTTAATCTGGAACTAAAATAAATAAATAAACAAATAAATAAATAAGATCTGAAGTTCTGAGACACAAGGAAAGGAAACAGTAAGGAGATCTATAGCAGGCATTGGCAAATTTCACTGTCTTTGTTACTGATTTTCCTGTCAGTACTACAAGGAGTGATGAAATCCAGAACTTTCATTATCCATAATCGTTGTACAGTGCAATTAACTCCTTTTGTTACACCAAGCAAGCAGAGACAATCCAGCCATGTGACATGGTGACTGCGTAAGCAAGCTCCTTTCCTCCACATCTTCTTCAAGATAATTGAAAACATGTTCTGACTAACACAGTCTCTTTCAGGGTCATTCAGCTGGCTACTGTTTAATACAGGCTGTCAATTTAATGATGCTACATGGTGGGCTGTTTGTGCAGATGACTGTTCTTACAGAAAAAAATGCATACACTCAGGGTTGCTTTTAAATTCAATGGAGAAAGATTGTATTTCCTGGAAATACTCATTCTGCAAAGGCAATCACTTACCTTGTTCACAAAAATAAAATAAATAAATAGAATGTGTCTTTTGTTCTCCTTTATATAATTTCTGTGCAACTTGAGTAACAGCAAAATTATATGACTTCATCTGAAATAACTGAGTCAGAATAGTAAGGGATTAAACTCTATGGGGGATGAAAGCACTCTTCACTTTCATCTGATTCCTAGAACCTGAAGACAGAATGATTTCAGATGACAGTCTTTCAAGTGAACATGAGAAAGGAGAATGAAACATTGCCTGAAGAAAAGCAGAAATCTTTGTGAGAAAATGCAGCCACTGCTATGCTTAATAAAAGATATAACTCAATTAGTAACAGAAAAAAGACCGAAGCAGCACATACAGTATGTGATTTGGTTATATAGGGTACTCCTAACTGTATTCCTATTGAAGACAACAGTAAAAATTCCCTTGTCTTTCTGGCAGTAGAACAGTCTGTCACATGTATGATACAAAAATAAAATGGATTACTTAGGTTGCTCTATATTATAACCAAGCCAAGAACATAATGGGTTTGTATATTTTTTGTACTCATTCTTCTGTTTAATCTCCCCAAAAAAGTCATAGTAGGACCAACATCAGGTTTTTTAGTAATTAGCAATATGATTTCCAACATGGATTTTGAAGGAATTGCCAGCACATTCCAGTTTTCAGCACTTTCCTATTTCACGTACTTCTTGCTCATGAACCACTACAGATCTAAGTAAATCCAGTAGCTGATCCAACCCCTCAGTGCACAGAGTTAGAAGCTGTTACTCAATCAAAACTCTCTTTAATTTTTTTCTTACAGAAAAAGTAATTTTAAACTAAGTTAAAAACTGTATTCCAATTTAACAGTCTCTTCCTTAGGGAATGGCATATGCAGGATCTGTTCATTTCTGTTGTGGCTTTAGTCTTGACATGGCATCTTAATCTACACAGTGGCAAACAACTATCTGGCCTACAACTGATAAAGAATAAGATAACCTGTAGCTACAGCAGATGTATTCATTTAAGTAAGATTGTATAAGTACTATGGTACTGAAGGATAATTATCAGCAAACCACCTAGCCAGTCTCTCCCACTTGAACCAGGGCTAGCAGGAGCCCTAACAAGCATGCACAATCGCAGGATCTACTCACAGGCTGGATCCCACCAGCAAAACAGGGGTTATCTGTGCAGCAACTACGATATCACCTCTGATTGCAGTGCTGCGCACTAGCTACTTTTGCCCTGTTTTTAAGTCTAACTGTGGTATCATCCATTTTCAAACACATTTCATGACTGACACTAGGGAGTTAACAACTCAAGGCTAAACAGCCTGGCAAGCTGAATGTGCCTATTTCATTTGAAAAGACTGATATTATTCAAACATTTAATCAAACAATTCAATCACAGAGCCAACATCTTTCAAAACCATCCTGGAAAACAGCCATAAATGCTTGAAGCACAAGGAAAAATATATTAAAAAATTATATGTTGGTGAACGGGTGAGAATTTATTTCAGATATGCTTCTCATTTTTTCTTATGTAATTCAAAATTTATAGAATTACACTATGCACAGAATCTACCTATTAACTATTTAATAAAATGTATAAAGGAAAATAAATGTTTTAGGAGCTCTGTTGTACAGACTTACACAGTACCATGCAGAACCATACACAGGTACAAGATAACTTTAAATGAACTGGGTTAGGTAAGCAAATCTATGAACCTGGATTCACAACGACCCAATTTAATTTTCTAAAGTTTCCTATTCAGTCACACAAATCAGTCTGACAAGCACATCACACTCACGCAAGCATGCAGGCAGGCTTTCAACATTCATGTTAGTTCATTCAGAATTACTTTCCATGTCTCCACAGTTTCCCTACTGGTGCACAGACATTCCATAAAACAAATTTTGGCACAATCCAAAGCCTACTGATGTTGCAGAGAATACATCTATTGACTTTGATGGCCTTGGTGTTTGCCTTCCTGTTACTATAAAGCAGAAGTATTTTGGACATTAAACGTCTCATCAATAATGCAGTGCATGAAAACCATGAACTTCACACCTTAACATCAGAAAGAATAAAGTGTTTCAAGCTAGAGAAGAAATAGGTCTTAGTCAAGCTGGAGTGCCCATCTTAACAGAACACACAGAGCTAATCAATGGAGAACCTATCAAACAGACTCAGGACTAGCTCCCTAGAGTTGTCAGTCATACAGCATTATGCTTGGACAGAACAACATAGCACTGAGAGCAATTATGGGTTCTGAAAATGCTCTAAGATGGCAGTGGCAATACCACAGCATGGCTTACTCCTTCTGATGGGTGGCTTTAATGTTAAACTAGAAGTGACAACTGGGTGATGGAAAGAACATTGGGAAGCCACAATCACAGAAACAAAGTGCTAATTGTGCTGTTCCGGTCTTGCTTTGGCAATTGTTTTCCCTCAAAAAGACATACAAAATAAAACAGACTCACCAGATGGCAGAACAACAAAACAGACCAAGGCACTCTCTGCTAATGCAAGATTCAGATCACCTGCCTAAAATGTAAGGACATACTAGGCCATACCTACCAACAACCAGCCACAATGATCATGTTACTGTGCGACCCTTCAAGCAAAATCTAGAACAAACGAAAGAGCAGGCTTAAAGCACTGTCAAAAGCAGTGAAGCCGGGTGTGAAGCACAGTGTACCACAATCAGCAATGACTTAACTTCAGCTGCAGCAGTTATGGCTGGATATCCACATAGATTAATACCAGAGGGATAAGCAAAGAAATATGGCACCTTGTGAAGGAAAATTCCCCAAAAGAAAAAGTCTTGAATTGGAAGACCACTGAAATATTAGAATGGCAAAAATAACAGTATACGAAAAACATTAAACAGTACTCATTGAAATTCCATCTAAAGACGTCTATTGACTCAAAACCATTTACAAATATGTGAAGTATTCTGCAATGATTAATGACTACACATCAGGCTGGTAAAATAGATTCTTAGTTGTTGGTGTTGCCAAGTGGAACAGCACCACTATCACGACAAAAAACCTGGTTTGAAAAATAGCAGAGCAGGCATCATTCAGAATCAGCTGCACCAGGAAAACCACATGTCAAGGAGAAAGGAAAAAAAAATAATTAGGTAGCTGTAGGAATTAATCTATCTAAATAGAAACGTATTAGATAAAAGGAAGAGCTCAATAAGAAGTGACATTATAGGCAGGAGAAGCTGAAAGCAAAAGATATACAAAACATCGGGATTTCTTTAAACATAAATCTAAAATCTGAAATATAATCTCACTGTTAACATGCAGTTATGAGAGCTGGAGAACTAACATTAGAGATTAAATCAACATTTGAAATTAAGTACAAATCGCTATGACAAGTTCCGTGTGCTGAATGGAAAGGCTTTGCCTTTCAACAAAGAGAAATGAGAAATTACCAGCCAGAACATTTTCTGCATCAGAAAGTGGAACTGGAATTACTTGAGGCATATATACCAGATGCTTGACACAAGAGTCTCCCCAGTGAACCTGGTAAATGGAAACCAGCTGATATGAAGTGATACAAAGACAAGAGAAACTTTAAGAAAAGCCATTAGCAGCAATGGCCCAGCACAACAGTAAATCTCTGCTTCAGAGGGAAGGCAGGAGCAGCAGCAAATGGCCCAGAGAAACACGAGAGACTTGTGTACCAGTGCTGGCACTGGGTGAGCTTCTCACAGTGACTAACTACCTGCCACCATTCAGGTAGCAACCTTCATGTACACCATGTTTTCTATAATATGAAACAGCATCAAGAAAAAACTAGATTGTGTTTGTAGCTCAAAATTGTAGTAAGTGACAACATTTTATAGATTTTTTTTTTTTTAAGTTTTCATATGAAATGCAACATGACGTGTTCAATCAAGATGCATTCATCAGATCAGAGCATGCTTCATTAGAAGCACTGGCATTACCTGACATGCTTTTCTCTGACCCAGTGTAATTGTCACAATCTGTAACCTGCCATGCAAAATGTTTCAAACATGTTTGTAAACAAAAGACTTGATGGTTCACTGTTATTCAGACAGCTGGTGTGCTACAATAGTCTCTAACATGAAAAGAAAGAGTTTTGGTGGTAACTGATAAATAAATCAAGACCAAATTTCACTTTGACTGCTCAGCTAGTGGGTGAGGCAGACTAGCTTCAGACTAAATAACACAAAGTTGTTCCAAACAGAGATTTGGGTATCCCACAGAGGAAACTGTTCTCTCTGCTTCTAGGGTGAACAGTGTCTACTTCTCACTTTGCCAGCCTAGTACAGGCTGTGACTATATTTGCTTGCATACCTTAACTCTAAGTGCATCTGCATGCAACGATGGTGTCTTTAGTAATTTAAATTAGATCACTAGTTAAGTAAACATACATTCTCATTTTAAAAATTAGTCATTTGTGAGCTGGTCTTTTTTAATAGAATCTAGAAAACTTACATCATCCCTCATAGTATTAGCCATTATTCGTTCCATTTCAGAAGACTTTCAGATAAAAGGAAATTAAAACCAAAGGAAAAGGCTATTTGCTCATTTACTTCCTCTTCATCATGCAGTTTACTACTGTAAAACTGCCTTACGTTTCATAAAATCTAAAAGCCAATAATGGCTTTATGATATAAACCTAGAGCTGCACATCAATAAAAAAAAATCAGAGATCAATTGCAACTATTTTAAAAGAGAACTATGTCCCTCCATCCTTTCTATCCACTATTGCAAGGATTACATTTTCCCCAGTCCAGCTACTCAGTAACTCTTAGATGTATTCAGTACACGACAGCGCAGTACATACATTGACACCGCATACGTAGCAGGTGGCAAGCATTTAAAGTACTGTCAGTAGCCACACATTTCTTCTTTGTGTGTTCAAACACATTTAATGCCAGCTCTCTGCAGACACAAACTGCCATGTATGGGCTATTAACACCATGCCATCAAATGCTTTTATTCCATTCCTGTATGTCCTGTTAAATCATTTGGTGGAATATTACCTCTCCCAGATTTTTACCTCTAACAGGGTCAACGTTTTCCTTAACAAATCTACTTAAAGAAAAAATTCAACACATTCAAACTGTTGCATGCGTGCCACAATCATGACTAACAGACATGTTTACAGAGAAAAAAGAAAAAAAGACAAAAAAGAAAAAGGACAGTGCGTGAAAGTTTTAATTCTTGCCAGTGAGTTACATAAATTCTAAAATACTACCAGACTAGTAGTATTGCAAGTATCTTTATTGGTCAACAAAAGCTATTTCCCTTCTTATTTTCGTATTTACTTGGGGCTATTTTATACTATATTCTTCATTTAAGGTATTTATATCGAGACTCTTGTAGGAGGGGAATGAAGTATTAAAACCATTATAGATGTTTTGATTTCAAAATCACCTATTTGCCTCAGTGTTTCAAAACACAGAATACAAGTAGGACATGTAATTTCCACATGGGTTATTTCTTTTGCTGTTTTGGAGTGGCAGCCAAGAGTCTCACCTTTCTTACTATGATTAATCAACCAGTCAGTCATAATTAGATAGAAATCCCCTGGCAATGAGCATCCATCCAGAGTTAGAGAGGCTCAGGTTTGCTTGAAAGACAAGAAAAAAGCCTGTAGTTGGTAGTTAACTAAACCCAAGGGGGAGTTCCTCCTAGATTCAAATACAGACACTTGGTGTTATGCTCTGGAGGATAACATAAGGATTTAGATCCTTTCTAACTGCTACATATTTACCATTATAACTCAAGACATTCATTTTATACACATGAAGATTGGTTGCTTTTTTCAGTCTGTCATATTTTTTCTTCAGTCACACCTCTTGGCCATCAATTATGCATGTTAATTGTAGTCCATGCAGTAAAGAGCCCTTTCTTCTGTTTTCAATTCCAGTAGAAACACCTTGGTTTTGTATAATGAAACAGCTCAAATAGGAATTACACTTCTATTTTCTCCATGCCACTTATTATACTGGGTATTGTACAGCTTCCCATACTCACCGCTAGCTTCATTTGGCCTTTATAACATGTTTTGCTAGCATTACAACCCCCTCAATACCAAACCTTTGTAGCATCTTTCTCAATATTAAAGTCTGAGGAGACAGAGCTGCGGGCTAACTCTATTCACTCTTGGATTCACTTATGCTACACAGGAATGACTGCTTTTGCATTAGAAAATAGTGATTATAGTACACGGCAAAGGTGACAGAGACAGGGGTCAGTACCCTCATCAAGAAAAGATGTGAGAAGTATTGTCCAGTTGATTAAATCCCAATAAAAGTTGCAAATTGCAAGTTCTGCCTTTGAAAGGTCATCAAGATGCGTTATAAGGATTCTGAATGAATCCCCAGGATACATAATTAAGCAATCAGATACATTGTATTATCCATTTCCCTAAATTAACATTTGAATCAGAATAGTGTGCTCAGTCAGTGTGTCACAGAGGAAAATGGAAGATTAAGAGAGCCACTCACCAATCAAAATCCTTCACTTTCCTCAAGGCAGTCCTTTCTGTAAGGTTAATGTGATAGTAATGTTGATGGAGTCATATTTTTACTTCTAGCTGACAGAAATATTCTTCTGTTACATGTCATAACCTGTCAGTGGAATTTGCTTCCACGGTTGTATGTGCTCAGTTTTTCTTACACTTGTATTTTGGATTCCACTCAAGGGGGAAAAAAAAGGGTGAAGCAGTTTCCACCATAGCTTTACTGCTTAATTCAAAATTTTTTATTCCTATTTGCAATTTCCATTATCCACACAGTTTCATCTACAACTACAAAACTAACTTTGGTAAGGCAGAAGCATTAGACATGTTTTATGTCAAGCTTTATATTCAGAACTGTAAAAACTGCATATTGTATGTAATTGCTATATTTCTGATTCCTGATTTCCCAGACCATGACTGGTTTCAATAAAGATCAAGACCTTTTTTTGCCAACAGAAGCTTCCCTTCTGTCACATCATTCATGAAAGGAAAACAAAAAAAAGAGTAGATGTGGAACGAAACCTGTTTCAGGTCTCACTATAAAATAGCTCTAAATGTAACATAGTAAGAAGGATCATGGTGTGCTATCCACATGGCAACACAGAAAAATAACCTGTCACATATTTGGATAAAGCTGTATTTTTTTCAATGATTGTACATTCCTAATTATTACATGTATCATGTGACTATGATAATTTGAACAGAAATGAGAGGCAACAAGAAACAGTTAATAACAGTCATGTCTTCAAACAAAATGTTATAAAAATAATATCATTTACTTTTAAAAAGATGCAAGAGCTAACTTCATGTTTTGAAATCACATACTTTTCCACTCCTAATTCCTTGATATAGTGGTAATATGAGTTCTGGAGGGTTTCTTCCTCTTTTAGTGGCAATTGATTTAAAGGGGGGGTATCTGTATGCCTGTTCAAAAACAAGGACAGTGTCAGTTCAGTATCCCTGTGGCTTACAGACAGCTCTCCAACTCATTCATGGCAGCAAGTCTGGTTGAAGGAAATTTTTGTTTGACCACCAATTGCATGGCTGTGTCCCACAGCCTCTGCTTTATCCCACACCTTCTGGCTCCAGCCACAGACCTCTATACTCTGTCCCCCAAACATACCTGTTGCAGTCAACTTCATTTGCTGCAGGCAAGTCACCACTTAACCCCTGATAGCTACATTTTTTTGGGCTGGCTTTAGACAAGGAATAATTCAAGCAGGACAATGCATTTATTGTAGAAGCCACCAGCTGCTCATTAGTTGTTTGAGATAGTAAAGCTGCAGTGTGGTTAGCAGGTTAACTGAGATCTGGTTTTCTAATGAGAGGACACATTTTGCTGTCTATTCAAAGGAGCACTGTCCTCACGTAGTTGAGTTAGTTTTTAAACAGAAATGAACTGGAGACAGTTTTTGCTTTTGTGACTTACATAACAGACAGAAGCAGAAGTATTAAATTATATAATCTAGGGGAAATGTAGAAATTATTTAATTTAAATTTTATATTCCTATTAATTTTCTTATCAAATACAGTAAAATGATATTACCATCACACATTTATGGAAGTACAAGTAGTAACAATAGAATATAAGCAATAAGGTAATAATGAAGCATTCATTTTTTCTAAAAAAAAAAAATAATAAATTCTACATTTCTGGAGAAGAAAATGTTGAAAGGGAAACCTAAAACAAAACTTCTAATACCTGTGAGGAGTTTGTCAAAAAGATGGAGCCAGGATCTTCTGTCATACATGTTGGTAGGACAAGCGATAAGAGACACAAATTGAAACATGAGATTCAGACTGAATATAAGGAAAAACTTTTTCATCCTAAGTACAGCCATGCAGCGGAGCAATTTGCTCTGAGAGGCTGTGCAGCCTCCAGCCTTGAAAATTTACAGGATCCAACTGGATAAAGCCCTAAGCAGCCTGATCTGGTCTCATAGCTCACCTGCCTTGAGCAGGAGCCTCCACTAGAGAGTTTCTACCTTGGATATTATCCTATGAATTGGCAATAAAGATTAAAGGTGTATGCATAAGTTTATTCCCATTTAACCTGAACGTATATCAACATAGGCAATTTCTTGCAGAAGATGTGGCAATGCAGGCTTAAGGAAATCTTTCTTTCCCGAGAAATGAAAAGAATATCCTGGTACTTCAATGAAAACATTTCAGATTTTTTTTTTTCCCTATACATGTCCTTGCAGTGCTTTTTTTAATTATTTTAGCTAAATATCTGAATAATATATTCATTGCCCAGTTTATGAAGATGATGATATAATTAATTTCAAAGATCTTGTGTTTTATCCTCTGATGGGAATTACAAGACAATGAAATTAAGTACTATAATAATTTCTGAGATACATGTGGCCTGACTACCAGCAATAAAAACAGTTGTGAGGTAATCCTGAAATGTCCAGGCACCAAGCCTCTCTCTGTGATTAGTTTTCATTCTAAGGCATAAAAAGTGTGAAACAAATAGGGCAATTACTCACCACATGCAGTCTTTTTAAAAGATCTCTAGTACAGGAATAAGAGCTAGAAAAAAGACGTTTAAAAAAGAGCAATTTTTTTTATTGCTCAATTATTTTACTGTTCAACAACACACAGTAGTAAAACAAGATTAACAAGAAAAAAAATAGGGTGCTTCTTCTTCTTTTATTGTTATTCAGTTTGATTATTAGTTAGCTGAAATAAAACAGTAGTACATTCATTTACACTGTAAGGTGGCAATACCAATGCTATGATAGAGATGGATGTTGATAATGCAGAAAATTCCTGGATATATTGCTTTTTAAAGAATTTTAGTCTTCATAACTGTATAATCAATACTGATTTGAAGCTCTTTGCAGCACAGTAGCCACGGAACAGTTTGGATACTGCACATCTTAGTTGTAGGTCAAGTGGAATTTAGGTCATCAGCAATGCTGAAATTAACTTCACTAACAACAAATTCTATGAAACTAGGCCAAAATGCTGAAAACCTTCTAAACCGCACAGGAGGCAAGATCTGGGGAGAAATGTAATATCTTTTATTAGACCAACTGACAGAGCCAGAAAATAGACACAATGCCTTTAAGCATAGAGTCCTTTCTCCAGGTACAATACACATCTTCACTAGCTTTCATGTCTATACTAAGAAAAATTTAGGAGCTGGGTTTAACTTCTGAGGACCTTCATATTAAGGCCCTTCAGGAGACGAACTGCTGTCTAGTGGCATACTGTTACATGAGTCAGTCCGTTGTCCCACTCATGAGAGAAAGGGGATAGCTGTCAGTGCAAGTCCAATCACTTAAAGAAAAAATCCAATTTTTAATTCAAGGCAAGTAGATCTTATTATCTGCTCCTCAACAGTTAACACATAATATTTTGTCCTGGTTCTGGGGCATGCTGTATATCTTGTTTAAATCAAGCTTCAAACAACTGTGGGATGCTAGAATGGAATCACAGAATGTTTGAGGTTGGAAGGGACCTCTGGAAGTCATCTGGTCCAAACCCCCTGTTTAAGAAGGGCCACCCAAAGCCAGTTGCTCAGGACCATGTCCAGATGGCTTTTGAATATCTCCAAGGAGAGAGACCCCACAAACTCTCCAGGCGTCCTGTGCCCTCACAGTAAAAAAAAAGGTTTATAAACTACTGCATTATTAAGCTGTTAATAAATGAGGTGGAATTTTCCAGAGCAGTTTACTTCATAAACAGTATTTTTGAAATACATCAACTGGACCAGAGAACAGTCAAGGAATACTTCTTAAGAGAAATGTGTAACTGTGAACAAAGTATTTTGCCTAGCCCTGCAATATGCAAAGAAAAAACTCAATAAAAACTATTTGAGATGCTATTTCTCCTTTCTGGTGCTAGCCATTCCAGCTGTTATACACCACGTCCTCCACAAAGCAACATTTGCTTGTTCACAAGAAAAACTCATCACATTTATCAATAGGTGGCGGAAAGCAAAGAAAACTGAAGTTCAACACAAAAAATGCACTTCAGAACTCAGACACTACTGTAATCTAAATTTTTGTATCTTTCTCAAAACAGCAACTGAAAAGTGGCCTTCATACAATTTCTGGTATTACATTTCTCTTTACAGCAAAAGATACTTATCTGATCCATTTTCAATTTACTTAGATGCTTCAGATAACATTTTATCTTAACAAGGAAGTTAATTTGCAACAGCTGTATGTTGACTAGTTTGGACAACAGAATTAATAGCAACTGCTTTCTGAACATCTTGAAAAACACTTCTTTGTAAGCATTTCTTTTTTTACTTGAAAGATTTTGTTTTCTTTTTGAAGGAGTGTTGCATACGTCTTTGAGGAAGAATTGCTGCTATACAAGATAAATAGGTACTTTCTTAGTAATCAAAGCAGGTAACATCTCCAGTGGACATGAAAGTGTCCTGATTACTTGGAGATGCACATGCACACAAGAACATGAATACAACCAACAGAACCTCTGACAGGATGGGCTCCTTTTCAGTAAGTCCCCAGATGGCTCTGATGGGAAGCACAACAAAAAAGCTAACTGCATTTCACTCTGCTAGGCATCCTGCAGGACCAGGAAAAGGTACCAAGACAAACTGGGACACAGAGGCCCCAGTATCACAGAATGGGATGGAGGCTGCAAAAGTGATTTTAAATATCTGACAAGAGACACTAGAGAGGACAGGTTTGGTTTTAAAAAAAACAATCAAAATGCAAACTAACAAAAAACCACCCAAACCAAAACAACAACAAAACAAAAAAACAAAACAAAAAACCACACCAGGAAGGAGTGGTGTTGATCCCCACTGTACCACAAGCACCACTGAGGTTCATCTGAGCTCCCCACTGCCAAGTAATGGTACATACAAAAGAGGTTTCCTAGCTACAAGCAGATGAGCCTTTTTAATACTATTCTTGAAACAATCCATGTATCTTTCATGGAATTGCATCCTTTTAAACGTGGATCTGCTAAAGCACTGTATGAAGGAACTGGTTATTTGTTAGGGTTCTCATAGCTCTCTTCAGCATGGCACCACATCCATATGACAGCATGCCAACTCTGTGCTTCATCCATACCACATTTACATACACACAGAATTATTCTGTACATTCTCACACTATAATGCAGACACCTTCTAAAGAATGAAGTTCCTTTTTAGTTTACATTGAAAATTCCTGTAAATCACATTGTCAAGCTCCCCACAGTGACAGCTGAATAGCTTCAATAATTCCATGTTCTACTTTTTATGACCTGCACTGGCACTGCTTTAACCTACAAATTTTGTTACTTAAGATGACTGCCATCTTCCTCAGGCAAAAAAAAACTAAGATCCATGTACACTTCCTTGCATAGAATAATTTGGTGTTTCTTTATTCCCGATTAAGTTTTCTTCACTTCCTTCCTAGTTTCCTGTGATAGTGGCACGACATAATAGAGCAGGAAACTACTTCATTTCACTCACTCCTGTTCCTTAGCACTCTTTGATTAAGATTTCTTTTTCCTGCTTTAATTACTGTGTACTTTCCTTGATGTAGTCATCTGAAGACAAATTAACAAAAGTCTATACATTGTGAAAAATATTAAGTGCACAAGCCACATAACTGGTGTTTTGTTGTAGCCACGAAGCTTTAAATTTTACTGTCTATACCATTTGGTTTAATGATATTTTTCTTTAATGTTTGTTTAATAAATACATTACTCTTCATTCTCTGCTGAAATTTTCTAAAAGGAAGTAGTACTATCACCTTTTATACACAGATTTCATTTTACAGAGACACCTGTGAGATTTGCTGTCACCAGTGTTTTTGAGTGAAAGGGAAATAGTTTCATTCTGTGAAGCTACCTAGGTTCCTATCTGCTGCTGCAGGAAGGATGCATCTGCTTTATATGCATTACCAAATTTCTTAACAAGGAGAAAGATGGAGAGCACAAATAGGACAATGACGGTATGTTGTAGGCATTTATTGGGATTTGATTTATCCTTCAGAGTACAAAAGCTTATAACGGCTAAGCATGATAGCATGATGGAAATGGTGCTCCATGGAAATATCTCCAGCACTGAGAATTCAAACACAAAGTTTACAGGTTAGATCTATGTATTCTTACTCTTTTCTTGTCAGTGTTTCAGTCCACATTGTAGCACAACTAAAGCATACTACTTCTAACACTTGTGAAAATCATCTACTTAACATGGTGGTGAAACCAATCACCATTAGTCACTAAGAGAAATATTATGCAGAGAAAGCACTTGCTGCCAACACAAAAATATTGGTCAGTGTTGACAATGTCAAAACATTGACATGAGTCATTCACTTCTGGGCCATTTGCTCCAAACAAGTGACAGATCTGAATTCCTTCATATTGTGATAACCCATGGCTTCTAGACTACTGCCTTCAAGTATTATTCACGTAAGGGTGTGGAGAAAGTCTCAGAACTCTCCATTTTGGAATTAATAGCAATAATAAAAACACTTCAGAGAAGTAATCATCATATAATGAGGTATGCTATTCTTCATTTACAGACAGCAAACCCAACTTTATTCAAGTTTACAAGTCAGTAAAAAAGGGTCTCAAACTCCTATTCAGAAGCCTAAGAATATTGACCCAAACTTCAGATTGTTTGGTAAGCTGCTGTTCCACACTCGCAGGTGTGGATCATTTGGCATGACATATTTTATCATACTAAAGAAAAGAAACAACCATAGGCAGATTAATAGATGACATCTACTCCTGATGTCTGCCTCTAATTAATAGCTTTGTGATCCTCTTCTCTAGCTTTCCAGCCATGCTACTGCAAGGCCCACAGGTTGTTCTGCAGTAACACCATGGACCCAGGTTGGGATTTCTAAGCTCTGGGGTTCTGAAACCATTTCAGCCAGGCGGAAAAGCCTGTTTGAAATTGTCCCCTCCTTCCCATACCCTTTCAACTCTGACAGCCATCCTTCCCAGCTGCTCCGCTCCTCCTGATGTTCATGGCCCAAGCTACAGCCCACCACTCCTCTGCTTTCAGCTCTTCATCTGGGACAGGGATTAAGGGCAACATGCAGTCCTCCTGCTTTGTGGAGATCCTTAAGCACACTCCTGTTTCTCTGATTATTCCATGTGATTCATGTTTGCATCTCAGATTTCAGATGGATGAAAAGTAACAAATCAGTTCCAAGATCAATCCAGGAAATCCAGCCCGCAGGGCTGGGCACTGGAGTGACTGGTAACAGCCAAGACTGGGAGCCTTGGGCAGCACCAAAACGGGTCTCCTGGGTCCTTGGGTAGGAGTGGGGGAGGCCCCAGAGGAGGCTGGTCAGGGCCAGGAAAGCCTATTGCTGCCTTGGCAATACTTTCTTCCTTTCTTAGGGCGACAGTTTCGGCACACTAGGGTTGCAAGCTGCTAAAACAGTTATGGCCACTAACATCAAGAACATTCAGACATAACTAGTGTACCCAGTCTTTCATTTGTGATGGTAAATTGTGCAATTGTAAACTTTTCACCATTTATTTAGCACACTTCCCTTTTTAAACAGAAATGTCTACAAAAAAAACCAAAACAAAAACAAAACACAAACAACCACAAACCAAAACAAACAACCCAAATCCCAAGAGAACCCTAACATCTATAAAATAGATATGTTTCATGATTGCCTACTGGAACATCTTCATTTACCTCTCATTCTCTTTACCATATGTCAACAGCAGGACTCCAAAGCCCTCCTTTGGGAGGGAAAGAGAGACTCATACCCCTTTTAAATCTTAACCATGAGTCCTATCCTAATCACTGCAAAAACATTTTTTCTTTACTATTAATGGAATATTTCGTATTCTGAAATGGTAAGAGTTTTATCCTGGGTTTTTTCCCCCCCTCACCAAAATAATGCCATGGGGCTTAACTGTCTATATGGACAAAAATTTTCGGATGTAAAATTTATGGAAGTGTCAAATATATTATCATATGCATTTTCATCTGCAACATTTGGTGTTCCAAAGTCACAAAATTCAGCATGCACTGAATATTCTCATTTTTCACAGAAACCTGTAAGAATACGCAGCTTTTAGGAATTTTGTGAACTGTGTGAGAAAGGTCTCAGGCCTCAATTCACAAGGAATTTCTGTGCTGCCATAGCTAACTTTATAGCATCTGACTGGGAATTAAATGCTTCAACCCCATACTTAGGCATTTTGGCTCTTTATTTGGTGACTGAAAAATCAGGCAAGTCTCAGTAATCATCCTAATACCTAGACAGTTACAGAGACAGAGGCATGTCTGAAATTCCCCTGTCCCTTAGACTGGTCTTATCTCTGTGTTAGGGATTCACAGCTCAGACCTGTTCCTGCACTTGGCTGCCTTTGGATCTTTCTTTCAAATAATACAGCTGCTTCATGCTTTTACATTTAAAACACAGAGGAGCCTTCTCCGCAGCTTGAGGAGGAATAAGATCCCATCTCTCTTCTCCCAGGAAAGTACTGCAGCCAACAAGCTGAGAGCTCTCCTTATCCTCCAGCAAATTTGTGTCACCACATAGCTCACAGTGGAAGATGGATATGGCCACAAGGAAACTAAAAGTGAGGTTTGGTAGTGAGGGTTTTGCTTTTTACTGAACAGCTTCTGGATTAAAGAGCTCTTTATCACTGAACACTCTGCTTTATCAATACAAAAAAAGCCTATACTGTATTAATTTCAATACCTTGATTGACTTTCAAACTGCTTAATGTAAACTTCTCTTAATTGCCCCAATAAAAACCTCTCTGTGACTGGATAGATACAGTTCTACTTCTGATGTTTTAGAATTTCAGAGTACCATGGCTACAGAGATCTTCATTAAGTTCTACATATGACTTCCGAAAACCAACCATTTAAAAGACACCGCTCAAAGCCTGGGCTGAAGCTCTATGTCAAAAATGGTACCTTTTTATTTGCTGAGGAAATATCAGGCTATCCATCTGCTTAAAAACTTCTGTAATCTCTGTCATTGACTTCAGCAAATAGTGCTGAAAAATGTGATCTTTACTTAAGATTTAATCGCTACTTTATATTTGAAGATTTGAGTGTTTCAGTAACTAATTTTCCACCTAAAAAGCATGATCTGCCGCTATCTTGAAAAGCATATCTATTTCTGACAGTGTAAATCTATACAATAAACACCTTTTTTCTTTAATTTTTCACAGAAATACAGTAGTGCCTTTTTGCACTCTATCAGTATAGGGTATGAAAATGAGGTTTCTTCAAGATTTATGTATTCATCTATTTGTCAATAAATCATCGGAGAAAGCAAGATCAGTCAAGAGACATTGGAACAAATACTTGCAAAATATCAAATCAATAAAAAGAATGATCCTACAAAATCAGAAATTTACCCTGTAATTAAATCACTTGACAACAGTCTATAAATTATTTTGAGCACCCCGTTCTTGATAGTAGTAAAGAGGGTATTTCAATGCTTATCTTAGGATATAATAATACTCCAGTACAGGAGAGTCATTTACAAAGCTTGCTTTGAATAGTAGCTGGGGAAACAAACATCTTTACTGCAGGTCTTCTCTTTGCCATAGAAAGAGAAATAAATTGAATGCATCATACTTGAGTCTCAGGCAGCTTTGCATCAAAAACCCTAACACTGTTACCACATCTCAATTCTCTCACTGCAACAAAACCACTGGAAGCTGAACTGCAAATAGATGCAATTACCCTGGTGAATGTGTCCAATTTTCTGTACCAGCTTTCATTCAATATGAACAGAAGATTCACTCAGTCTCAACAAGCTACAAAGGAGGTACGCAATATGACAGAAAACAACAAAAATACATTCAGAACCAGACAGTGATTTCTGTGGAGAAAGAAGTGTAAAAGCTTGCACGCAACTAAAGAGCATAAAGGTTACCAAAGGCTTCTCAGAATACATTACGGAAAGTTTAGTGAGAACACAAAAGTAGAAGCCAAACCCCAGTGGAACATAATACATGTTTCTTTCAGTTCTTAATGAATATTAATAGAAGAGAGGAATACAAGTCTTTGACATTAGAATATTTTCAGAGTGTTTAAAGACTTTGTTTGAAAGTAAAAGTATTTATTCACTAAAGAGTTGATTCTGGACCTGCTGAACTTGTTGTTAAAACTACCTTGGTCTCCATGGGTATGCTGTGCAAGCAATCAACAACAATTTTGATAGCACCATGTTAAAAGGGCAAATAAAAAGAAATGTGAAAACATAAAAAATTAAATTAAATGAAGGTTTTTATGTATTGCTGTATAATGAAATATTTGGGTTTTTTTAAGAAACAAACAAAAAAAAAAATCCCCACAATAGGTCTGACAGCCCAAGAATTTTACTGAGGTTTGAAATCTATGGAATTTGAAATATGGAATATGTGTCCACATAAGTCTGTGGAAACCAAGGCTGGTATCCATTCTGGTCTTGCAGAAGTTGTCTCATGGACTTCAGTGGAAATGCTCACTAGCAAGAATAAGAGACTATCAACATAGTAACACTAATCAAGCCTCATAGCCCCAAACCGATATAGTGAATCATCCCTGAAATGTGATTCATGCCATTCATCATGGACATCCAAGTTGCCACTGTAATTAACAGAGAGGTGCTTAGAAATGTAGCCTGATGTCTTTTGTGACCAAACCTGTTGAATCCCATTGTCCTCTCCTTCCATCCTTCCAGAAGCAGACATGTTCTCAGGTACTCCTACCATTTTCTTCCCCGAACTCTGATCCCAGCAACACTTAACAGGGGCTATCCAGCTATGCCTCCATGCAGTTGTGATGCTTCTCTCCATATCAATTTTGCCAATCAGCAGTCACAGTAAATTAGTCTGCTTCAAGACTCTATTCATCATCCTCGAATGATCAGACAAGTTAATGCAAGTCATGAACTTCAAAGTCCTCACATGACAAGTTGGCTGGGATATTCAACTTATGCTCCTATCTCACAGCTTGAAATTGTTCCATTAGACTACTCCTTGACATAGAGGATGTCCTTGGTAAAATGCTGGAATCAACGAACCATGAGAAGACAAGGACACATTCTCTACATCCTCCAGACTGGAAGACACCTAGCCCTCCTTGTGGCTTGAATTTCTTCTCCTCCTCAAACACCTATAAAGAGTGCCTGACACAAAATTCCAAAGGGCTTGTTGGTCTCCTAATTAAAAAATAAAAGTTCTCTGCACTTTATATGCGAAGGACTACCATTGTGCTTGTACTACAGCAGTGCATGCTTGAACGGAAAGTCACTGTCACACACAGTGCCAGATAAATTGTGCGTATCAACCTGGTACCAGTATTTGAGGTGCAAAATTACAGCTTAAAATAAAAAGTGCTTTGAAGAGCTAGGGAACCTAGCAGGGCAGTACATCATTCTTCGTGGTAAGTAACACTGTCCTTTTTGCTTGCTATTTCCTGTAGAATTAAATTCTTCTCTCTCAAATGGAGCAGCTTAATTGCAGCTTAATAAAGAGCCAGGATTTCCTCGTAAGAACAGTTGTGCCTACCCTCTGGCTCTTTTATTCTCCTTCAGACCTTTTCAGAAGCCCATATCAGCATGGTTATCAACTAAGAATAAAGTCTGCTTCCAGGCAGGAGACTCATAGCACTGCATTCCTTTACCTATGGCACATGCCTAGGTTTATTAGAGATCTACCTGCATGACAGATAACCCTAAGTCCCGACACAAAAGGACTCATACCAGTTTGATCCTGTTCTTTCCCTCAGATCCTCATTTCCATCTAATGCAAGTGGAATCAGCTGTCTTAAAATTGATTATGACAGTATTTCCAGGACAGCGGTGAGGCCATCCTTATATAAACTTTTGGGCACTGATTCCTGTTGTCATCACTCAGTACAAACCGAGTGTCCACACCATCAGTGTAAATCCAGTCTTAGGCACTGTACCCTGGCACTGGTTCAAAGACAAACATTCTACATTTATCAGACAATTATACTCCTATCAAAATCCAGATGGAAACAAAATATGAGATCAAAATTCCTTGCCATCCCTCATGGCAAATTGCACGTTTTCAGAGATTAATTTGGGTTTAATACTAAATGTGTATTTAGTGGACTCTAATGTGCCGCTACACCCTGAAGAAGTGTGCCTGGGAAGGTAGCTGTCAGTCAAAGTCTGGAGGAAAGGGGAGGGGAGTACAGGGAAGAAAAACTCCAGAGAGGTTTGATTTCATCACAAGGCGAAAACTATGAAGTCTGGATGTCAGTAAACCAGTGACTCCCTCCTGACTAGATGTTGTTGAAGATGAATGAAAGTAAATGGTGAGCACTTAAGTGAAAAAGGAGGTGAGGAAATGTAACTTTATGGTACATACCACTGCCTTTAAAATGTAGCTGTCACAGGGCATACACATTTATTTGCCCTTCTCCTCTCTCCGCCTATCCACCTACCCTACTCCCCAACTACTCTCAACAGAAAAGGCCAAACATCTTTCTGATCTTCATATGCCTGATGCATGACAAAGTCTCTAAAAACTCTTTAAAAAACCACAATCAAATGAACAAAAACCTGGCAGTCTGGCTCCCTGGGAACACCAAACCAATTCCTGTTAGTAGTCTTCAGCTATACATGGTCTCTAATGAACTCTGTCTCTCATCTGTGAATCTCACTCTTCCCATGCTAGAAAAGTCCTCAGGCCACACTTAAGGACCAGCCATGAAACACAGATTCTGGTACTTTTGAATTTCCCTGTTTACTGTAATCATCAGTCTCCATCCCTAAGATTATGACCAGCCAATGCAGTGTTTAAATGCATTTCATTCTCCATCAGCTCTCATCCCTCACTTATTTGGTCCAGTAGGTAATACATGACAGACCCTATAAGGAAGATGACAACCACGTGAGAAAAACTGAATAAGAGATCAGAACAACCATACATCCCCAGGTGTCTCCCAGTTCAGACCATTAATGAAAAAGGGGTCTCTCAGAAGAGATCCTGATGTGCTGAAATAAAGAGGCATTAAATCAGAAGAACTGGAGCAGGGAACAGATGACACCTGCACAGAGTAAAACTGCTACTACTCCACTAACAGACAGAAGATCCCCTACTCTAACTGGAAATGGAAATACTGTCAAAAGAAGTACTCAGCCGTGCAGGCTATCATCACATGGAACACAACAGTAGATAGAAAGCACAGAATCATGGGACTCATGGGCAACTCCATCTCCCTTTGGACAGCAAAAGGGTTTAATTTATTACTGTGGAACAATGAGATACCAGAAAACTCAAACCACTCAGACTAGCTGTGGCAACAAAGACCTTAACCAGAAGAAATCCACAAAAAATAGATAAATGTAAATCTCTTTATCTTGCTTCCATGAAATATTGGAGATTTATTTTAAAAAGTTTTATTTTCTTCCCTGCTTTTTTCTTTGCATAAGCCTATAATTGACCTTTCATTCCACACATTTCTGGCCCAGCAGCCATAAGTTTTCCCTCTGTCTTTATTGTCAGATGACTTTTTCCTTACACATGTTAGTTGTTTTGGTTTTGATAATAAAAAAATCTTGCATGGACTAAATTATTTTCACAGATAGGCATTTTTTAGGGATGAAGCCATATCTGGTTTTCTCCTGGTAGTTCATTATTTGACCATTTCACGTAGGGAGGCATTTGCAACCATTATTGGTTTGACCCAATCTATAAACTAATGCATACTTGCATATCCATGAAAAAAAAAAAAAAAGTCCACTAGCATTAGCAGGAATTACATTAATGATTAAACAACAGAAAATGTCATTATCCAAATAGAAATTATTGGAAATTAAAAAATTATAAATTAATAGAAATTAATTATAGCGGTAGAAGAGAGGTACCTCATAGGAAATACATATATCTGCTCAATACTATATTATTCACCAGTCCATGTGATTCAAATCACAGGTCATAATTTGTAAAGCTTAAATGGCTATTCAAATCAAACAAAGAGAAACATTTTGAACATGAAATGTCATTGCCCACAGCCTATCAACCACCTGAAATGCTTTACAGCAGCTATCCCTTACTAAATTGCATGAGAACACCACCATAAATCAAAACCACAGATGATAAGGAACTGCCAAGAGAAGTATCAAATAAATGTAACATCTGTCTCCATTACAGAATCAGTGCAGAAAGCAACATAAAAACACAACAAAATGCATACAATTTAGAAAAAGACCCCTTTCACACTATCTCCCTTAAAGGGACAGCTTCTTCATTGAAAACCCTGAGTACACCTGGAAGATAAAAGTTGTGATAATAATATTTTCTACCACATTTTTCACAAAAGCCAGCATTTCTAAATCTCTCATAGAGAACATATCTAATGAACCAATGGGACTAGAAAGAGGAAAAGAAAGCACTGAATGTTTGCAGTCTGTATGTATGGGTGGTTCCAATCACACTTTTTATCAATTTAAATTCCCAGATTAGATAAAACCTGAAGAACTATATACAAATTCTGCATAACACACAAAAGCACACTCTACTACTCGCTTTGCAATACCTGGTCGGTTATGATAAAGGAGTTCAGTGTCAGCAAGTGCAAATCACAACTGATTTATAGCATGTTATAAAAATGCCTCTCCCCTCATAGGCCACAGATACCATCCTAGTATAATTTGTCTATTTGTGCAATTTTCCTTGTGTTACCATTCAACCACAAATGCCTCTTATGAAAAAAACAAACAAACTTACCTTAATTGGTGCTTGTCCTGTAAGAATAAAAGCAGATTAATCCTTTGGTGCCCAGGGGTCAGCAATTCAGTGATGCTAAGCATTACTGCTCCCTGTTTACTTTCAAAGCCTTTATTGACTTTGTGGAATTGTTGTAGACCTATCTTTCCCTTCACTAGAGAGTTCAGAATTTTCTTCATACTTCTGATCCTTTGAGGCATTAAATATGAAGAATCCCAGCTGACCTTTGGTTTAGAAGAAACACACAAGAAACAGTGACCAGAGATTTGACGAAGGATATGGACACCAGTCCTCCCAGGTGCAGGCAGCAGTGCTTTCACAGAGAAGAAATAATTGTGCCCAATGCAGTTACAGTCATTTAATGCAATTCTGTGAACCATCTAATCACAGTGGTCCTGTTAATTTAAGCTCCTTCCTTTTGATACCGGGGATCTTTAACTAAGTTATTGCTATATGCTGTTGGGCAAGGACCTTTGCAAGCAGGTGTTTCTGTGGTTTGTTTGTTTCCTTCCTTTTTGGAGGGTTAAAATTATTCACACATCTTCATGGTGAACTAGGAGGGTAAAACAAACCTAGAGCTCCAGGAAAAGGTGACTTTCAACACCCTCTTGAGTTTTCCTGCTTAACAGCAGCAATGCCCTCAAACTATTTTGAGCTTCATTCCCAAATTAAGACAGATGAGCTTTCTTGATGAGACAGACAACAGAACACAATTATGCTTATGATCTATTTGCTTCACAGGGAAGACATGGGTAGAGGGGATATTCACCATCTAAACTCTTCTCAGCTGTAGTGAGGGACGTTTAATCACATTTGCAAAATAGTTAAGAAGGTGGTAGAGGCACTCTGGCTCAGAGCTTGTTCTCCCCTTCTGTTCCCTGTAAGCCTGACATGTAATTCTGCTCTTTGCTAGCAAAAGAGGGTGTCCCTGGATTACAGTTATCAACTTGTGTTACACAGATGTGAAGTATCAGCTCTGGGAACGTCAATACTTACACCTGCTAATACAACTGCCCTCTCTTTTTTTGGACCAGGGAAAAGTATATCACAGCTTTTGAAAAGAGCTAAGGGTTTTTCAAATTCTAATAGATATTCTAATAAATAGGTAGAAATTCAGTTTGATGTTCTTTGTATCATTCTGTTTATCAAATGTCTTTTGAAAACTAACTGTAGTAGGAAAAGATGATTTTCTTACTTCCCTTCTAAGAAATGAATCAGTTTTAAAGCAGGTTTTCAGAGTTAGATTAGCTTATCACTTACATAAACAAAGCATTTTCTCAAATACCAACGAAAAATAAAGGCAAAGAAAAGTATACACTTTCCTGAACCATAGGATTATGTGGGTAATAGGTAAGGAACTACCTAGTGCTTGCCAGTACTGGCAGCTCAGAATACTTCTACCATCTTCTCTGTCTATAAGCCCTTGAGTATCTGCTTCTACAGGGTACAGGATCAGAAAAACAGAGTCCACCCTACAAACGAAGGTAGAAAAACTCACTTAGTAGTCCAGGGTAGAGAGGGGTCTCCAGCCCATAAGATTTGCATGAATAAGAAGACAATTAATGTAATATCTATTTTTAAATTACTAATTCCAGAAGACCCGATTGCTCTTTATAAATACATCCAGGAATATATATCAGGGAAAGTGAATAGCTATTTAAAATAAAGAACAAGGCTCCAGAACATATGGGTATGAATTAAGTGTATCATTTTGGGATGGAAATAAGAGAAAAAATTTAACAGCATTGGAGGTGGAGGGATCTACTGGAGACAGTCATGTCTGAATGCAAATAAACGTCAGACTCAAAAAGGTGACATTTATGAAAAGGTTTATAATCTGTGGTTACAAGCTGTAGCAGGGGACTGGATTTACAATATAGAAGGTTTCTGCTGGCTGTGTTTTCTACAAACACTCTGACATTACAGCAACCCCTTCAAGCTGAACCACATACTGTAGCTGTACTGTACTTTTTCTTACATTCTTTATGCATATATAGCAGTCATACACCATTATAAACACAATTCTACTTCCAAGTGCTTTAAGTCAAATTAATTGTTCAAGATAATATTTTATTTTTTAATATTATGCATTTACTTTTTTCTAAGTGGAAGAAAAAAAAGTTTTTAATACTAACTGTAGAAGAGAATATGGACTGCTGTTATCACTGAAGGGTTTTCTTTTTTTCCAAGATGGATTTACTGTAGTTCTGATAATAACATGCATCTTGAATCAAAACTTGAAACATAACCGGAGTCTAATTCCAGCATAAGAGAAATATCTTTTACAGTGGAACTTCTTAGAGAACTCCTAAAATCTAAAACCTTTCTAATTGCATATCTTGTTTTCCCAAGGCCACAGAGCTGTCTAATGCTACAGGAAACCCTTGCATGGAACTCAGTCTCTGGGCAGGAGGTAAATTAATGTGTCTTTTATCTATCATCCACACAATGCCAGTGAAAGATCACTGAATTTAATGATAGGAATTTTGAGTCCACACTTCTTTTCACTGAACCATAACAGCTGAATTCACGTAAAATTTTATAGACTTAGTCCTGGCCATTTCACTCTAAAAATAGAGCAAACAATATATTCCCTGTTTCAGGAATGAAAGAATCGAGAGCCTGCATATGCAGTTCACAGTCGAGCTGCTAAGAAAGCCCTGTCTAGCAGGGCACAAATTAGTCCTGTATACACCACCTTCTATCCAAGTTCCACCAATCCACATTTGGGATTATTTTCTGTAAACATTTGTTATGGGTTATGAGTTGTTTTCCATGAGTAAAACGTTCCATTAAGAGGATAAAACTGCTGTTATAAGATCCATGAGATAAGAAGCCATGAGAGGTTCAAGAGGCAAAGGCCACAAGCTGAAACACAGGAGGTGTTCTCTGAACATCAACACTGTTACTGGGAGGATGACTAAGGACTGGTACAGGTTGCCCAGAGAGTTTGCAGGGTCATTCACTGAAGGCAGTTGAAAGCCATCTAGACATGGTCCTAGGCAGCCAGAATGGGGTGACTCTGCTTGAGCAGGGGAATTGGACCAGATGACCTGCAAAGGTCCTTTCCAACCTGAACCGTGTATTATACACATTGTTTTGCTTTTTTAAAATCCTATGATACGAAATTTTAGAGAAGCGAGAGAGGAAAAAAAGAAAGAAAGAAAGAAAGAAAAATTGAGATAATATTCTTTGTGTTGGAAAGTCAAATATTCAGGAGATATGTTAGTTAATAAGTGTCACAACAAACTTTTCAGTACTTTCTATATCCACGTACTGCTGTGCCATTTTTAACAGGGGGCTCCTGCCTCAGGCACAGGCTAGCCATTGATCATTTAAGAAATTGTGGCTATACAGGAAATGAAGCAGTTCTCCTAGGCACCCCAGCTTCATTAAACATAGACACTGGAGACTGACAACATCAAATATCAGCAAGGTAGTTTCCAAGGACCAACAGATTTGATTTATTAAACAATTATCCACTATCACCCATCCATTTTTCCTTTCCAATTATTTAACATGATCAGTTGGTTTCTTATCAAAACTTCCACTTTCGCCAAGTTTTTTCACTGTTCTTTGTGAAATAATTAGAAAAACTCTTCTAGACTTGAAGGATAAGTGTTGAGCCACACAGAGATTAAGTGCTTTATCATTTGGTGTTTACGGATATGAGAAATCATGAATTAATTAACAGAAAATGTTTATGTACAACGTTAACCACATTATCAATTTACTGGGCAAGTAATATTTTAAATTACTTCTTTAAATAAAAAACACGTGAGATTAAAATTATCTTCATAAAATAGCATGAAACAAAATTATTGGTTATATAAATTACATAGTAAAGTTTTTAGAAGTTATTTCTAATAAAACTTTAACCAGAGCTGCCTAGAGATTTCTTATTTTTACAAGAATCAGACTAACAGCAGTTTATAACAATTGTTTCCAATCTGTGGGACATTCTATAGGTTATTCTCAGTGCTCCCCAAAACAATTATAATGAACTGGAACAGTTCAACTTCAGTTTATCCTCAAACACATACAGCCTGGAAGAATGTAAACATATATCTCTCTAAACCCCAGAAACACAGTAAATAATTTAAGCCTCTGTTCCCCACCCTCTTATTTAAAAAAAAAAAACAGTTTTTCCACTCACAGTACCTTTATTGACTGACTCTTTTCATTTTAATATTCTGCATTTGCAGAAATGTTTTTTCTACACTAGTGAGCAGATTTTATCTTGAAAGCAAGTCATACAGCATTAGCAACGTATTCTTCAAAGTAATACATATCAAAATACCTTCTGTGTTTTCCAGAAGAGTTTAAAAACTGATGTTTTCTTTAATTGAAATGATGCTATACTTTATTTTACACCAAGTATGCCTCTCTGGTCATGCCAATATTTGATTAGTTTACTATTTTCTAATATTACTATTGACAGGAAGTAACCAGCACTTTTAAAATTCAAAATCTATTCTCTAGTCAGTTTCAAGTATGAAAAGAATTTATCAGTCTTCGACATATTTACAAGTTAAGTTTTGCCACACATTTTACTTAAATGAAAAATGCAAGGCATTCTGCTTCTGGTGCCTTGATAACTTTATTCTTGGCTGTATTAAGTTAGTCTGTTGAGCAGGTCTGATGGTGTTTAAAAGATGAAGCCAGTAAGATAAGCCTGGGAGCTTATTTTCTCCACATTTATAACTTTAACCGCTGCTTTACCTGAAAGTGTTAGAGCAGACAGTTCATTACTACCTGAAAAGGGGTACTACATTGTATGTAAGCAGGTCATCTGAAACTGATGACTTTTAAAGGTCATACAAAAAAATAATTTTGCTTTGCTGAAAGTCTCTCTCCTTGGCACAGTAAAAATCTTATTTTAACAGCAACTATAAATGTTGTGTAAGTAGGAATGAAAAATCTCAGCTACCTTAACCTACTTTCACTCTGCTGTGAATTTACTTTTGATCCAGTTAAGAAAATACTGGATGCGGATAGCGATAAAAGTTTCTTTTCTCTGGATCATCATTTGAGTGATGAATTGATAGCTTCTAGGATTTTGTTTTATTTTTACTATTAATTTTCCTAAATCCCATTACATATATTCTATGATAATGGAAAACAAATTTTTCCTTAGTTCTGTAACAATGAGGAGCTTAAGGCCTGCAGGATTTGTGGATGTTGCAGATTCAAAAATGGACAGATAGGCTGCAAAATTACACAATAAGGGACGTTTCTTTAGCAATTTTCCCCATTTTTCTCTATCTAAGGCTATGTGAAATTTATGGAATGTCAGATCACACCTGACATTCAACCAAACACACACAGTCTCCCTCTTGTCTTCCTTTGTGGCCACATACATTCACACATTTTTGTTTCAGTGGATTCCAGAGCTTGAATGCTTCCCATCTAAAAATGGTACTTAACTAAAACATGTAAATTAGAGACTGTTGATCCTCAGCTCCCTCTATAGTCAGTAGAGAAAGACTGGCACTTTCAAAGCATTATTTAGATTTTTTCCATTATCATACTCACTCCTGTTTCAACACCAGATGCACAGCACAAATCTGGGTCAGCAAACAGGTGCTGGTTAGACCTGGACCACCAAGTCAGGAAGGAGAAACTGTTCTTACATATTAATGTGCTAGCTTGACAATACACAGACCACAGAAAATCAAATCAATTTTAACCTGTTCCAGGGATGCTAGATGCAGCATCTGTGCTTTAGATACTTACCAACAGCGGGAAAGAAAGAGGCAGAAAAGGCAGAGGACAGTTTAATCTAACTAAAGAATGTACTTCAGGTCCTACGTAATGCATGCAGAGTTTTAGCCAAGCAAAAAAAAAAAAAAAAAAAGCCCAGTCTGCTGAAGGGGGAGTATGATTAATTTAAACCAGGAATGGCAGGAACTAAAAAGTCATGTTTGCAATATACTCAGACACTATATTTAAGGGGCAGTATGAATTCACTGACATGAATGTAGGCTCTTGGGGCTTGGGGTGCAGAGTGAATTTTATTTATACATTGAATGATAAACAATGCCAAAAGCTTTGGGACAGTGGATGATACTTTATTTCTGTGATGGTGCTAAACTGTCTTCTGTAAGAAATGATCAAGAAACTGGAACAGACAGAGAACAACTTCCCAAACAGCTCTGAAGCCCAGAAGAGCATGTGTGGATGAAGACTACTCCTAAGTATATCATGAAGACAGTATAGTGTAGCAGCCTCAGATGTTAACATATGAATGCAGATTTCTCAAAAAACATTCAAAAAAGCTTCTGCCAACTCTGTATGATGAACTTAGGAATCATTCAATTTGATGTCATCCCATTTCGGAGCATCTGGATGCTGCCTGTCCTTTCCTGGCAGGCTGTGCCTGAGCACAGTTGCCCAGCCTGCTTTGCAGTTTGGTTTGACTCGCACCTTCACTCTTTGGTTGTTCTGCTTGCCAGTTCCCTTCCTTCCCTCCTGAATTGTACTGACTGCACCTGACCAAGAACTGGCACTTCTGTGCCTTTCCAAGTGTTTCAATAAACCCATTCATGTTCTGCCAGTCCATCCCACTTAGAGACTAAACCACAGTGTCCTTAGAGATCTCTTGCTCACCCTACATTGGACAGATTTCATATTGGATTCTGTGGTGAGTGGTGACATTATCAAATGTCTAAGGTGCTCACCTCCATGTCAGTCATGTCAAAGGCAGGTAGCTAATGCACATTGCCCCCATGACAAAACCATATGGAGATATCACTGAAATTCAAGTGAATTTTGAACCTATCTCCCTACCTGCATTAAAAGAAGCTTTGACAAAGGACAGATGTGACTGCCACAACCTACCGGATATTTGGACCTATGAAATGCTAAGGTTTGGGGTAATTTTAAAGCTGACTGGGGCCTACAGGTCACAAAGTGTCAAATAGCTGGATCCCATCAGAATCCACTGTGTATGTTTGCCTATATAGGGTTAGAACATTACAGCTTCAAAGTAGAAATGCCAAAATCTCTCTCAGGTGTTCGTATAATGATTTGAAAGTGAGACAAAGAAGAATTATAAACTTTTGGAAAATGCCTTTTCTTATTCCATTTCCACTGACACTTCTAAAAACAAGTGTTTGGATAAGCTTGCAGTATACACACAAAATTGAATTAAGAATTTTTTTTTCCTCCATACTGATATTCATGCAATATATTCTCTGTACTATGGATGAAGTAGAGAATGGAGTCAAAATAAGAAATTAAAGAATAAATCTTTAATGCCAAAAACTCTGCCTGAGTAAATGAACAGACTCTTCATCTTAACAGTACAAAAACCCTCTGTTTCCAAGTACCTCTGATTAAAGTTCTGCACCTTGTACAGAAAAACGTTAAAGACAGAGACAAAATCTCTTGGTCTCTGTCAGATCAAATAGCTGGAAAGAAAAAAGTATGCAATTTTTCCTTTCTCCTGCTAAGATCAGAAAAACATGAAACATGGGCAACATTATACCCACCACATAAAGAAATTAGCTTAATTCTTATTCATCTGAGGTCTTATGACACAAAAGAAGTGTATTGAACTACCTTAGCATAAAACTGATAGGGCCAAATGGAGTTGAAAGGTGATGTTCCATTGAAAGTTGATGATCCATTGCATGACAGCCTTTAGTCATGTTAGCAGAGGAGTACCTACCCCACGGTATGTGTACTAGGTCTATATGGACAGACATATGCCTGTCTAAAGAACTATCTCTCAGAACAAACTTACCATTAAGAGTGATGTATGAAGACACTGTCAGGGCTTTGGAATTGGTTCCTTACAATATTGCATGGCTAACTTCTTGCAGAGCATGTCCTTAGCATGTGAAGAACTTTATATATGTGTAAACAGATAGTGGGTTCTTATTCCACACCTGAAATCAGATCATATTCAAAATACAATCTTATATTTTTCTTTTTCTCTCAAATCAGCACTCAGTGATCAAAATCAAAGCCCATGGACTAGAGTAAATTAGAAGCTACCTAGTTCACTACCTTGGGTATCTATGTAATAGCTGGTAGTCAAAAATTACTTTTAAAAGGTTCTGGAAATACAATGATCATACTGCGTCTCCACGTAACAGACTTTTTAGTCTCAATTTTAATTTCCCTTTTCTTCTCCTTTTTGAGCAAAAAGGGGTGTCTGAGAATTCTGACAGGCTTATGTTGATTTGAGCCGTTCAGACCTATTGCTTCTTGAAATAATTTCTGACAGTGATGCAGCGTAAGAAACTAGGATAACAGAGACTTGGATAGAGTATTCACTGCTTACTTTTAGATTGCAAACTCTACTTTATGAACCAATCTATCGTCTAGTCATATACAAACAATGTTTTGTTAGTTATGCCCATGTGTAATTGCAAAAACACAGATCTTTTGCCAAGAGTCCAATCAGTTTTCTGGCTCAAGGTTATTACAGTAAGGTCGAGCTGTCTAAATCATGGCCAGTCTTGGTCATAGTCTTAGTCTCTGTTTTCCCTTCAATTGATTAGAAAGGCATTTTGATATATTAAATCAAAATACTTCGATCTCACCTTCAGGATAACTGTGACATTGCACTGTTACTCTCAAGCAATAGAATTTTGGGGGATATGTGGTGTGACCTAAAACTTGCTTCTTTGACTTATTATGTAGCACCTAATAGTCAAGTACTACACAAATAACACAAACCCTTAAGACACAGAATCAACTGAAATGTCCATAATGCCCTCTGAATGACTGCTTGCTTTGTTCTGCATATTGTCTATGAAACAATGGGAAAGACATTCTGAAGAGAATAAGAATATGACAACAATATCCGATGCGTATTTCCTAAAATCAGGGAATTCAGGCTATCACACAAAATATCTAGCAGTATGAGCGATGCAAGGAAAAAAGATGGTGCAAGCATGGGTCTGCCAGTAACACTTTTAGGTTAATTGTTCTTCAATATGCATAGTTTAGATGTTTAGATTCACATCATTGACTGTGCTTAATTTTGTCAACATTTCAATAATATTGAGTAGCACTTAACTGCTGGGTTTGGCATTTAATAACTAAAAGACCATTACTTGTTTTCTTGGAAACCTGGTAGTTTTGTTAATGACTTTTCTATTTGCTGTTACTTAAACTGCAAGTCATTCAAATAAAATATAGGTTTAGATTTACCTTTGTCTCCTGTTTTGAATTTTGGAAGTAAATTTGCTAACGTTTTCAATATACTTGAACAACACAACAGTGGTAGAAGAACTCACTTGACTGAAGTTTTTCTATAATCATGCTGCTGGTTCCCTGGTTCCCGCCTCCCCAGTTCTCAGCAGCAAGCTGTTCTGAAACATCCAGACTCTACATCCCAAATACCATCAGCTTCCCCATTCCCTTCCAGGTAAACTATTTGGCAATGGCTTCACATTCCACTTCTACATTTTTCATGAGTAAGAAGGGGAAAATTGCAGACAAATATATAGTTTGGGTCATCATGTTTTTGATAAAGACAATACAGAATTATTCAAAAATTTCTGAGACTGCAGTAATTTCCAGCAAGCAAACCGTTTAATATCAAGACCTCAACATACTGAAAAGGCAGATAATCAACTGCTCAGTGGGTGTGGGATTTCCAGTGGCATAAAAAGAAGAAAAAAAGCTACTTTGCCAGCTGTCTGCACAGGACAGAAAAGTTGCTGGAAAGCCTGGCATACCGGCTCTGTCTTTTCCACAAGCTGCTGAGAAAATTACAAGTGTTTAGGGGAGAAGAAAAAACTATATTATAAATCTAGATAGAGTATTTAAAGAATGGAAATACTTGGGATTTTTACTTTTATATAGCAGCTAAAGGATAGTCCTGTGAGGGGGAAAAAAAAAAAAAAAGGAAAAAGGAAAAAAAAAAAGGAAGTAAAAACAGAAATAGAGCTAGAAATATGAATAGCCTTTTAGACATAAATTGATTGCTGCTATGACTACATGGAGAAAAAACTCCTGCCATGAAAAGTACAGGTTTTGTTACTGTGGGAGAACTTACATGGAGCTGTTGACCTTGCATATATGGCTGGTTTTGAACAGGAATCACAACTGACTGGGGACCCCTCAGGTTGGGAGGTGAAGTGATGAAACTGCCTGAGAGCACCTCAGCTATGCTCGAGCTTGAATCTTAATTCACCAACCAATGTCAAACTTCTTATCCCTTGAACCACTGATGCCTGTGAAAGTACTCAAAAGCCACCTCAGAGTAAAGAGCCACAGAAGCAGTCCTCCTAAGCAGCCATGGACCTGGTGGGAACTTGTCAGCACATTTAAGGAGTCACTTTCCACAAACTTAGTTTTCCCTTATGACTTCTAAGACAAGCTGCCAAACAGCTCCCAGTTGCCTTACAGAGCTGTAACTCTGGCAGTCATATTGCCATTGCTAGTAACAGTATATGAGCTTTGTATTGAGTTAGCAAAGCCTCAGAACTGAGGGGCATCCAGCCTGCTTTGTGTGAACTTTGTTTTACTTAGTTTAGCTGTGACAGTAATTTCTTTAGCTGGTCAACTGTCTGTATGTAGTGTGTTTTCATTTTCTTTATCTCTATATAGTACAATAGTTCTAAACACATGGAAGTAACAAGTTTGAACAAAGAAACAAATTTTATGTAAAATGAAATCATTAAGACTAAACGTACTAGAATCATAGAACAGTTTGAGCTGCCATGGATCTTCAAAGACCATCAAGTTCAAACCCGCTGCCATGGGCAGGGACATCTTTAACTAGATCAGAATCACAGAATCACAGAATGGCTGGGGTTGGAAGGCACTTCTGGAGATCATCTAGTCCAACCCCCTGTTAAAGCAGGGTCACCCAGAGCACAGGATCATGTCCAGGCAGGTTTTGAATATCTCCAGAGAAGGAGACTCCACAGCCTCTCTGAGCAGCCTGTGCCAGGGCTCTGGCACCCTCAAAGGAAAGAAGTTCTTCCTCTACTCAGCTGGAACTCCCTGTGTTGCAGTTTGTGCCCATTTCCCCTTGTCCTGTCACTGGGCACCACTGAAAAAAGCCTGGCCCCATCCTCTTGGCACTCGCCCTTAAGGTACCTGCAGGCATTGATAAGATCCCGTCTCAGTCTTGTCTTCTCCAGACTACACAGGCCCAGCTCTCTCAGCCTTCCCTCACAAGGGAGATGCTCCAGTCCTCTCATCATCCTCGTAGCCCTCCGCTGGGCCCTCTCCAGCAGTTCCCAGTCTCTCTTGAACTGGGGAGCCCAGCACTGGACACAGCACCCCAGATGTGGCCTCACCAGGGCAGAGCAGAGGGGCAGGATCACCTCCCTCCACCTGCTGGCCATGATCCTCCTGATGCACCCCAGGGTCCCACTGGCCTTCTTGGCCACCAGGGCACACTGCTGGCCCATGGGCACCTTGCTGCCCACCAGCACTGCCAGGCCCTTCCCCGCAGAGCTGCCTCCCAGCAGGCCAGCCCCAGCCTGTACTGGTGCGGGGGGTTATTCCTGCCCAGGGGCAGGACCCTCCACTTGCCTTTGCTGAACTCCATGAGGTCCCTCTCCGCCCAGCTCCCCAGCCTGCCCAGGTCTCGCTGAATGGCAGCGCAGCCTGCTGGGGTCTCAGCCACTGCTCCCAGTGCTGTGTCACCAGCAAACATGCTGAGGGGACACTCTGTCCCTTCATCCAGGGCACTGGTGAATCAGTTGAACAGGACTGGACCCCGTACTGACCCCTGGGAACCCCGCGAGCTACAGGCCTCCAGCCAGACTCTGCATCACCGATCACAACCCCTGAGCTCTGCCACTCAGCCAGTTCTCAATTCCACCCCACTGCCCACCCATCTCACCCACACTGCCTGAGCTTGGCTATGAGGGTGTTATGGGAGACAGTGTCAAAAGCCTTGCTGAGGTCAAGGCAGACAACATCCACTGCTCTCCCTTCATTTACCCAGCCAGTCATTCCATCAGGGAAGGCTTTCACATTGGTCAAGCATGATTTCCCCTTGGTGAAATCATGTTGACTACTTCTGACAAACTTCTTTTCTTCCACATGCTCAGAGATGACCTCCAGGATGAGCTGTTCCATCACTTTTCCAGGGATGGAGGTGAGGCTGACCAGTCTGCTTCCTCACCTTTTTGAAGACTGGAGTGACATTGCCTTTCCTCCAGTTCTCAGGCACCTCTCTTCTTCTCCATGACCTTTCAAAGATGACGGAGAGTGACTTAGCAATAACATCTGCCAGGTCCCTCGGCACTCAGGGGTGCATCCTCTTGGGCCCCATGGACTTGTGGGTGTCAGGTTTGCTTAAGTGATCTCTAAGGTGATCTTCCTTGACCAAAGGAAAGTCTTCCTCTCTTGCCTCTAGGGTCTGTGATTCTTGAGGGCTGGCCTTTGCAGTGAAGACTGAAGCAAAGAAGGCATTCAATTACTCTGCCTTCTCTGTGCCCTTTGCCACCAGGGCACCCACCTCATTCAGCAGCGGGCCCACGTTTTCCCTCATCTTCCTTTTGCTACTGATGTACTTGAATAAGCCCTTCTTGTCCTTGACCTCCCTCACTAGGTTTAATTCCAGAAAGACCTTAGCCTTCCTCATCATATCCCTGCATGTTCTGACAATGTTCCTATATTCTTCCCAATTGGCCTGTCCCTTTTTCCACATTCCATAAACTTCCTTCTTCTGTTTGTGTTTTTCCAAAAAACTCCTTCTCATTCATGCAGGCCTTCTGCCCCCTTTGCCTGATTTCTTACTCATAGGGATGCACCTATCTTGAGCTTGGAGGAAACGATTCTTGAATATTAGCCCGCTCTCTTGGATCCCGCTGCCTTCCAGAGCCCTAAGCCATGGGATTCCTCCAAGTAGGTCCTTGAAAAGGCAATAATTAGCTCTTCTGAAGGCCAGGGTTCAAATCCTGTTTATTGCCTTGTTTCCTTCCACACAGGATCCTGAACGTCACCATCCCATAGTCACTCAGGTTGCTCAAAACCCATCTAATCTGACCTTGAACCCTTCCAGAGATGAGGCATCCACAGCTTGCCTGGGCAAGCTGTTACAGTGTATCACCACCCTCATTATAAAAAAAAATCTTTCTTGTGCCCAGTCTAAATGTACCCTCCTCCAATTCAAAACTGTTGCCCTTTGTCCTGTCACTGCTGGCCCTGGTAAGAAATCTGCCTTTCTTGTAAGTGCCCTTTATATAATGAAAGCTTGCAATAAGGTCTTCGCGGAGCCTGCTCTTCTCCAGGCTGAGCAACCCCATCTCGCTCAGCCTTTCTTCACAGGAAACGTGTTGCGGCTCTCTGATCATTTTTATGGCCCTTCTCTGGACCTGTTTTAATGGGCCCATGTCGGTCTTGTACTATTCCCCAGAGCAGGATACAGTACTTCAGGTGGAGTCTCTTGAAAGTGAAGTAGAGATAGAGATACACCCTGCTTCACCTGATGACCCAACTTCTTTTATGCAGTCCAGGATACAACATATGACGTAATTCAAGAAACACAAGCCTGGCATGACTGCACAGACCTTCAGAAGTGGGGACACAGGTTGTGGTACAAGGGAGTATGGGCACAGGCTGATAAGAGGTGGGGCACAGGCCTGGCACTGGAGGGTCCACATCTATGAACAACTCACCCATGGTTGGTTAAAGAAATGCAGACCTGGAGCTGAAAAAAAATGGTTTTAGGGTTAACAAAGTGAACAAAGACATGGTATTTAACATAGGCAAAACAGGCATATGTAGTAAATTCAGATGTAACATGTTGCTGCAGACCAATGAAGAAAGAACAAAGGTGTAAAAGCCTTCTGGCAAACATAAAAATGACCCTAAAGTTAATTTTGGACATAACATTTTAGAGTAACACTGAGTAACATGAGAGTGGTTCAATGTGGCTTCAGTCCACACATAAAATCTCTTGTGATTGAATCTGATTTTCAGCACGGGTGCTGCAGCAAGGCAGAGGCCGTGGATTAGGCTGTAGCGCTCAACCTGCCATATTGCATAAACAAGGCCAGAATCATAGCATGGTTTGGGTTGGAAGGGATCTTAAAAATTATCTAGTTTCAGCCTCCTAAAACCTTCCACTAGACCAGGTTGCTCAAAGCCCCATCCAACCTGGCCTTGAACACTTCCAGGGATGGGGCATCCACAGCTTCTCTGGGCAACCTGTTCCATTGCCTCACCACCCTCACACTATAGAATTTCTTCCCAATATCTGATCTAAACCTACCCTCTTTCAGTTTAAAACCATTCCCCCTTGTCCTATCACTACACACACCCTTTTAAAAAGTCCCTCTCCTCTCCAGCTTTCTTGTAGGCCCCCTTTAGGCACTGACAGGCTGCTATAAGGTTTCCCCAGAGCCTTCCCTTCTCCAGGCTGAACAACTCCAACTCTCTCAGCCTGTCTTCACAGGAGAAGTGCTCCAGCCCTCTGAACCTCCAGAACGCTACTTTGGATCCAGGCGTCTTCTCACATAGTCTGTGAGAAGAAGACGAAAATCTCTACATCTGCTCAGATTTAGTCATCCCTCCCCTCTCTAGCTGTCCATAATGTTTTCTCCACATCGTTCCTATTTTATGCCTATCACCACCATGTCACATTGCAGACCTAAGCTTTCATCTCTCTTTGCTAGCCAACATGTTACACTGATGAGCACAGAAATAAAGATGTTTACTCAGGAACCGAATCCATTTGACCTTTGTAATTATTTTTTTTTTTCAGAGTGTAGAGCTGAGCATGTTTTTAGTACAGCAAAGAGAAGCCAGCACACTGCTGACACCATTTCAGAACTGATTAAACCACTGGGCATCAGCAAAAGCAGAATGTGCTTCCAGGAGAAAGTTGTAAGAAGGCTATTTTAGTAATATCTTGTTAGCCATCTCCCCTCTATCTCTCACTTAAGAGATTCTCCACAGATCATTTAATACCCTAATCTGCTAACCACTGTCTTTACCCTGTTTTTCTGACTTTCACCCTTCCACCACCTGTATTTCTTAAAATAAATGTAGCAACACAAATATAATAGTCTAAAGTATTTTAATATTTCAGTAACATTTTAGACTTCTAGGACAGTATGTATCTGATAAGGAACTGCAGAGAAAAGCAATATTTATTAGATGATAGGCAACAAAGTGTGCTAAGATACTTTCTCACCCTGCTCTAGGAGTAAGGAACCTCTTTGGGCACTGACTGATACAGAAGCTTCAGTCCTCAAGTGCTAGTCCATCTCTTTTCCAAACAAACATGGGATGTAAAGGAGTCTCTATCACAAATATCATGAGCATAAAAAATGTAATTTTGCATGATCTGGATTATCAACATAATTAAAGAGGTGTCTCTTCTGGATTAGAGTGTAGGACATGCTGAACATGATCAAATAGCAGCTGGTCTGGAAAAAGCAAACCCCAGTCAAGGGCAAGTAAACACAACCACAGCCTGCAGGACGTGTGACATACACTTTCCACTCTTCCCAGCTTACGCAAGGCCTCAGTTGAATTACTCTGCTATGAAAAACAAAGCTTAGGGAACCAGAAAACATAAGCCTTGGCAAAAGGTGGACGTAATCTGGGTAGATACACAACAGAGAAGAAAACAGGGGAGATAGTTGTCAAGTTCATAGACAGCAAACAAAGTGGAGTGACCTTTCAGTTTGGTTCTAAATTAAAAATACCTGCATCTAGAAATGTACTGTACAACATCTACTCTGAAAAGTTCCCAATATTGCATACATTTTCTTGGAAAATGTTTTCAAAATAAAATATTGGTCAATATTGTCTGTTTTTTCATTCCTGACATTTTGCAAGGAAGGGATGGAAATAACCAAGCAAAAAGAAGCTGCTGTTTTGATTAAAATTACACTGAACAAGGGGGTATTACATTTTTCTCTTTGAAAATCTGCAGCAAGAAAAGGAGATTATCAGCTAAGGAAAGGTAAACTAGAATTTTATATGACCACACTCCCAAAAATCAAAGGCAATATTGGTGAAGCCAGGGACGTAAATCAAAGCAGCTTTGTGATTCTACCTTCTCATAAAATGCATTCTCTGCAGTTCCTAACTGACTTTTAGTTTCTTCTGAAATTTTACATCAATTAGCTCACATTCTCTTTACACCATCAAAATACTTCCATGCTTTGATAAATCACAGCTGACATGACAGTGGTCATTGCTCCCTGAATGAACCACTTAGATGTAAAAAAGGTAATTTTGCAAGTGGTTAGAAATCAGGGAAAAACTTACCTCACAGGAGCTACTAAAAAAGAAGGCAGCATATGCATGGATCATGTTTCCTCGGTGTGTAGCACATTATTCTTTTATGTGGTTCTAACAGTACTCTAGGTCCCTTCTGCACTTCTCCCAGAGCTCACTACAGCTGCCAACTGCAAATGATATTTTGAGGCTGGTTCGTTTCAGGGCTTCCCTTTGTCCTCAGATGCAAAAAAAACCAGTCACAAAAGGACAAAACAAAATCACAGAATCATAATCATGGAATCATAGAATTGATTGGGTTGGAAAAGGCTGTTATGATAGAGTCCAACTGTTAACGTAGCACTGCCAAGTCCACCACTAAACCATGTCCCTAAGTGCCATGTCTACACATCTTTTAAATACCTCCAGGGATGATGACTCAATCACTTCCCTGGGCAGCCTGTTCCAATGCATGACCACCCTTTCAGGGAAGAAAATTTTCCTAACACCCAATCTAAACCTCCCCCGGTGCAAATTGAGGCCATTTCCTCTCATCCTATCGCTTGTTACTTGGGAAAAGAGACCAACACCCACCCCGCTACAATCTCCTTTCAGTAGCGATAGACAGCAATAACCCCTCCCCTGAGCCGCCTTTTCTCCAGGCTAAACAACCCATTCCCTCAGCAGCTCCTCGTAAGACTTGTACTCCAGACCCTTTACCAGCTTTGCTGCCGTTTGGACACGCTCCAGCACCTCTATGTCTTTCTTGTAGTGAGGGGCCCAAAACCAAACACAGTACTTGAGGTCTGGTCTTACCAGTGCCAAGTACATGGGGACAGTCATTTCCCTAGTCCTGTTGGCCACATGTTTTGGATATAACTCAGGATGCTATTGGCCTTCTTGGCCACCTGGGCACACTGCCCCCAGGTCCTTTTCCACTGGGCAGATTTCCAGCCACTCTTCCCCAAGCCTGTAGCCTTCAATGGGGTTGTTGTGACCCAAGTGCAGGATCCAGCACTTCTTCTTTTTGAACCTCATACAATTGGCCTCAGTCTATCAATTCAGCCTGTCCAGATCCCTCTACAGAGCCTTCCTGCCCTCAAGCAGATCAATACTCCCCCTGCAACTTAGTGTCATTTGCAAACTTACTGAGGGTGCACTCAATCCCGTCATCCAGATAGTCAATAAAGATATTAAACAGAACTGGCCACAATACTGAGCCCTGGGGAACACCACTAGCAATCAGCAGCTAACTGGATGTAACTCCATTCACCACCACTCTTTGGGCCCAGCCATCCAGCCAGTTTTTCCCCCAGCAAACAGTAAACCTGTCCAAGCCTTGAGCAGCCAGTTTCTGCAGGAGAATGCTGTGGGTAATGGTGTCAGTGGCTTTACTAAAGTCTAGGTAGACAGCATCCACTATGCGGGTCACCTTGTCATAGAAGAAGATCAAGTCAGACAAGCAGGACCTGCCTTTCATGAACCCAGGCTGACAGGGCCTCATGTGGTTGTCCTGTACAGGCCACATGATGGCACTCAAGATGATCTGCTCCATAGCTTTCCCTGGCATGGAGGTCAGACTGACAGGCTTGTAGTTCCCCAGATCCTCCTTCCAGTACACATCATGGAAGGACATGTACGGCTATTAATATTATATGTCAGCAGAATGTTTCTGTACAATATGTTTTCTCTGAATAGGCAGGGAAGTGTAGTTTGGCAGGTAGATGGCAATGGCAGATGAAACAGCTAGCTGCCCAGCACCTTTTCTATGAATGATGGATGCCTGTTTATTCCTTGTCTACTCAGAGTACTTTGCAAGCTACAAGCAATGGATGTTTCCTTTGGCATTTATAAATTTTAGGTAATAGGTTTCTAACATTCAGACACTCTGCTTCCACTTTTTTCTCTGGGTTCTGCTAGAGCTCACATTAACATTTTAGTTAACCTGCTAATCTCTTAGCACAAATACAGCAGGCCACATTAAACAAACAACAGATGGAAATGTGAGAGACGTAATGGCTACATGATGTGAAATACCCTACAATTAGCAATGACTTGCATCGATTTTTTGTTAACAATCCTTCCAGAATCATTCAAGTTTCCTCCCACAGATGCATTAAGTTCCCAAGAATGTATTTAAATCCAGCCCAGTGTTTTCTGCAGTGATAAACATTTGGGGTTTTTTTAATACCCAGCATTATACACTTTACCTTCAGTGATTCATACCTGCTGTAGCTTGACTGCTGAAGTAATTTCCTTTGCCACTGTCTTTGGTTAGTGCATTACCTGGAAGACATTATTCATATCAGGTTCTCCTCTTTCAAAAAAATCCACCTTTTTTTTAATTTCTTCCCACTCTAGCAAAGCTCAGAAGCCACCAAAGAAAACCTATTTTTGGTTCTAATTTGAACACTTGGGTCCACTGGGAGAAACTGCTACTATCAAAGAGGGACAGATGTCTTTCCCTACCATGAATGGTTTATTTTCACACCTGCCTGCCTGAGCACTGCAAACTTAATAGTACCCCTTATATCTGGGGAGAATCTGGATTAGTGTCTTGCACTGTCCCAGGCACAGCAGCCAGGGAGAACAGCTACACTATGTGCATGAGGTAGCTTGCTGCAACCCAGTGGCAAAATGTTCTCTGCAGATGGTTCTTATTTGCTTTTTTTTTTTTTTTTTAATTTTTATTTTTCCCCTTTTCAAGGTCATGGCCAATCACCCACTGGTGTATCAAGACATCCAGGGAGAATGTTCACGCAAAGGAGAGCAAAGAAAAGAATAGAAGAGATTCAGTTTGCAGGTGGGAAAACAGCCAGCTGGAGCTCATGGAAAAAAGTCATCTCCTGTTTGCATATTCTGGAAATCTCCTCGGTAGACAATTACTTGGCAAACAGCTATGATGCTATCAGCTGCTTTGGCTCAGCTGAATCATGTATTATCTGGAATTCAGTTATTATAATAGGAACATCATTTATCTAGACAAGGTGCACCAAATCAGTCACAGCTTTGGAGACTCCTACAGCAAACATGCCAGAGTTGCTTTATAAATAAGTATTCACTTTGTCACTGTCTAGAGGACTGCAGCCTTTTCTTCCAGGGAGAAATGGTATACCCATTGCTAAAGCATATGCCAGTGCATAAATAAAACTATTAGTTCATCAGTCTAGGCTTCTGCTCCATCTCAAAAGCCTTCTTTACAAGCCTGCAAGAGAAGGTGGCAAATGGTTAACAGTAGCTCTAGGTGCTAGCCCAATGTGCACAGGCAGCTGTCCCACAAATAGCAAAATATGAGCTCAGCAAGAACTCCTCACATTCAGCGATTCTGCTGGACATAGTGAAGGGTTAAAAAATACATATATCTGATCATGAAACATCAATATAAAAGCCTCCATGTAAAAACAAAATTATCTTCAAACTGAAAAATGTATCTGAGGTAGTGGACAACTGCACTAGCCTTGCTTAGGCTTTGCTGCGGTAACAGCAGTGACAGGCAAAATAACTCCTAGTTACTTTGGACATGTCGGGACATTAAAATTGCTATCTAAGTACTACTGAAATTACTACCATGTGCACACACAGAGATCTGGAGTATTTCCTGGCATGCCATGGTAAAACATGGAAATCACAAGCTTAATCACATGTCCACACAGATATGATTAGTTCAAGATGTAGTGCCAGAAATCCCAGATTCAATTCTCTCCTTCTATGACTGTGTGTCCCTTCTTGTAGTAGTTCATTACACAGGTTCCAGTGGCATTTTTATTGATTCAGAGGCAAAGGATTAGTGACAGACTACTACAAATTCCTCTCTCCCTGACACGTAATTATTCCTGAAACAAACTAAAAGCTTTCATTTATCTAGAATAAAACTTTCAGGAAAAAAAGAACTCAATCACCTCAAATGTGCCTGTTAGTCCCCCTTCCTTCTTGCTCTGATATAATTAAGAGATAATGTCAGTAGAAGAGAGGCTTGTTGTGGGACCCACTACAAGATATATAGCATAGTATTGATCACAAACTTCAAAACAAAGTAGTGATTTTCAACATGAGTGGACATTTTTTGACAAGAGTTTGTTGCTAAATCTTTATCTGTCCTCCTGCCTTCTTTATTTCTTGTGTAAAACATTCAAAGCTAGAATAACTTGATAATGCAATACAATTAATTTTCAAACTATAAAATAAATCAGACTCACCTTCTTTCTTCCCCCAGAAAAGGCTTCATTTTCTTTAAGAAATTTGGCTTTTTCAGACTGAAAACTTAAACAAGGGGACTACTCATAATCCATATCTTTTTCGAATAGTTTCACTAGAGTAGTATACTAATTTGTAATGCTTAATGACATTAATTAAACAAAACCAGATGTTTAAGTGAACATTATTTCATAAACCTCATTTCAGATTCACACAGAATGTATGTATGTAAAATAGTTTTCAGATAGGAAAGATCCTCTTTAGTCTAGTACACAGAAAAAATAAAAAAAGCAAAGTATGTAACAGCATTCTTCTGATAACAAGTGATCAAAAGGAATTATATGGGTAAAATTTGCTATTCGCTTGTTAGAATTTTACACTTCAGGTAGCTTGGCATGAAAAAATGAAAACAAGGTAAAAAGTTGTTTGTTTGTTTGGGGTTTTTTTGACTTTATAGTGGTTTTGCCCTTAGACATTGCATTTTTTAACCTGTGGTATGTTTTGATACTTGAATCTGCTTCTGATAAAATTATGTGAAGGGGCTTTCTGTATCACAATAGTACTTTATGCTCTCAACAGAATAAGCCAGCATGGTAGAAGAAAGATGCCAAGAAGTACACTATCTGTTTGCAGAACATGGGAGGAAGGAGTGCTTGTAACCTCTCCAGATTTAACTAGAGTGTTTGGCATTCAAACTGATAGCAAAAAAAAAAAAGAATAGCTTTGTATATGTGACATTCACAGGAATTGACAGTGAATATGAAGGCCATATTGTGATGTGTGACTTATTCTAGATACACTAGCTGAACACAGAAGACTGCATTGCAACACATTTTTAACATAAACACAGATGTACAGAAAACAAAACTGGACCTGTGGAAGTAGAGAAGGTATCTGCAGTGTGCCATGGTAGAGACAATTTCACTTTGCTATATGGTAAAAGAATCATCACACTAGGCAAATCAGAAATCTAATAACTTACATGTATACCATATAGTGAGTTCATTTGCTATTGCTTCCCTGATTACTATCTACAGACATACAGAAAACTGGATGGTAACTTGATGCCTAGAGAAAAGTCAACATACATCTCCCATACAAATAAAACGTTAATACAGAATAATTTCTTGGGTATTATATTTGTGCCAGATCTTGCTAAAAGTCATTCTGGAAAGGATCAGATAAAAAAGAGGATTATAAAAAAAAAAAAAAAAAAAAGCCATTGTAATTGTCAACAGATTCCAACCTTGAAGAAGAAAAATAAGCGCTGCACAAAGAGAAAAGTCTATAGAAAATGGAAACCCAGAAATCTACTCACAGGCAATTCAGAAGATTGATATGGCATAGACCATATCAACAAAAGACTATTAAGTTAAAATAGAAGAAAAAGAGTGGAATGATAAAATCAGGGAATAGCTTGGGTTAGAAGGGACCTTTTAAAGGTCACTGTCCTGGTTTCAGCTGGGATAGAGTTAATTTTTTTCTGAGTAGCTGGTGCAGTGCTGTGGTTTGGATTTGGTGTGAGAACAATGTTGATAACACAGAGATGGTTTTGGTTGTTGCTGGGTAATGTTCATACTAAGACAAGGACTTTCCAGTTTCTCAGGCCCTGCCAGCGAGAGGGTTGGAGGGGCACGGGAATGGGGAGGGGGCACAGCCAGGACAGCTGAGCCAAATTGGCCAAAGGGGATATTCCATACAATATGATGTCATGTTCAGTATATAAAAAAGGGGGATTCGCTGGGGCCTGTGGATCACTGCTCAGGGACTAGCTGGGCATCAGTCAGCAGGTGGTGAGCTGTATTGTGCATCACTTGTTTCTCTTGGGAGTAGTGAGCGGGATCTCTGGATTGGTACTATATATCAAAAGCCAGTTCCATTCAATCATCCAAACTGCTTTGCTCTCTGCCAGTAACCTGAGTCATCCTCTTCTGTCCCCACATACAGTTCTTACATTTACCACAACATGTCCCCAGTGATGGCAGGAGTTGATCAATGCCCTACAAAGACATCCTCAAAAGCCCATCATGGTGATCAGGTTTGTAATAGCTTTCAACAGAAGATTCTTTCACTGAAGTCTCACAAAACACATCTTCCATACTATAAAAAAATCAGTGACACTTCATTGGAAGTGAAGATTGCAATGCAGAAGATAAGGATTGGAATTTATTATTATGACAATCACTCACAATAGGCATTTGATCAACATTAAAAAAAAAATCATTGGGCTTTGTAACTGATACACATCTCTTACTTTTTGAAGACTTTATTGAAAGCTGATTTTTCTTCCACAAATTTGGTAACCTAACTCCAGTCTAATATCAAACCTGACTTACTTGCTAGCTATATTTAGTTTAGTCTTTATGTCTGTTTTGGTAACATTTTTCTGATTTTAAATATCATCAGGTGCAATACCAAGTAAATACTTAAACATGTGTCCTTAAACAACAAGATGATTTTCTGATATTTGATATTTGATATGTGTCAGTTAGTCATACATCCTGGCAGCCAGCTCAGAAAAAGCCCTAGTGCTACAGCTTGGCAATTGCAATCTTCTATCAAAGTACTACAGTAACATTGTGTATTTAGAATCAACAGAAGAAAACAATTTCACTTTTCTTTAAATCAGGCAACACAGTACTTGAAACTCTTTTCATCAAGAACACAGTCACTTTCATCTGAAAAAAACTTTAATTCTCTCTAACTTGCTGTGAAGTTAAATTTAACAGTCTCTCTCTCTGCCCCTAGTTTAGCAAGTGGGACCAGTTTCCTTCCAGAATCTTGAAGGCTCTTTATTCCTATTATAAATACTTGCTCAGACCAAAAGCCTGCTTTCCATTGAGCAGTATTTGGGGTTTAATAATCTGAATGCAACTGACCTACTCCCACACAATATGCTGTCCCGCACAACATCCTTTTTGACACCTTTGTCAGGGACATGGACAGTGGGATTCAGTGCATCCTCAGCAAGTTTGTGGATGACACCAAGCTGAGTGCTGTGGTTGATATTCTAGAGGGAAGAGATGCCATCCAGAGGGACCTTGACACGTTTAAGAGGTGGGTCCATGTGAACCTCATGAAGTTCAACAAGGCCAGGTGCAAGGTCCTGCACCTGCACTGGGGCAATCCCAAACATAAACACAGGCTGGGCAATGAGTGAATTGAGAGTAGCCCTGTGGACAAGGGCATATTGGTGGATGGAAAACTGAATATGAGCAACAATGTGGGCTTGCAGCCCAGAAAACCAACTATATCCTGGGCTGCACCAAAAGAAGTGTGGCCACCAGATCAAGGGAGATGATTCTCCCCCTCTGTGTCACTTTCATGAGACCCCACCTGTAGTACTGTGTTCAGCTCTGGGGCTCCAAGCATAAGACAGAAATGGACCTGCTCAAGTGGGTCCAGAGGAGGGCCACAATGATGGTCAGGGGGCTAGAGCACCTCCAGGATGAGGACAGGCTGAAAGAGTCAGGGATGTTTATCTTGGAGAAGAGAAGGCTCTGGGTAGACCTTATAGCAGCCTGCCAGTACTGAAAGGAGGCCTTCAAGAAAGGTGGGGAGGGAGTCTTTATGAGGGAGTGTAGTGATAGGCTGGAAGGTAATGCTTTCAGATTGAAAGAGGGTAGATTCAGATTAGATATTGGGAATAAATTCTTTACTCTGCATGTGAGCAGTGTGAGCATGGTGAGACTCTGGAACAGTTTGTGCAGAGAAGCTGTGGATGTCCCCTCCCTGGAAGTGTCCAAGGCCAGGCTGGATGGGGCTTTGAGCAACCTGGTTTAGTGGAAGGTGTCCCTGCCCATGGCAGGGGGGTGGAACTAGATGATCTTTACAGTCCCTTCCAATCCAAACTATCCTATGATTCTATGATTCCAGTATTATAAAGTGAATGTGGCCAATATTTAAAAGATTTAAAGCTGACCCAACAGAATTCAAAATACACAAATATATGAATTTCTGTTACTGAATGGGTTTCTGCCCTTTACTGAGTATCCCTTGGATTAGTCTGGTTTAATATTTTAATCAGTGATCTGAATAAAATATAAAATCATTGCTAGAAAAATTGGCAGCTGACACAAAAATTGCTAGAGAGGTAAATAATGACATGGAAAATTCATCAATATAGTGCCTTCAAGAGTGTTGGTAAGTATGTTTTATAAAGCCCAATGCAACATCATGCACCTCGACAGAAGGACTATAACTGACATCTAAATCATGATGACTGTGCACTGGAATAGAGTGACCATGAAAATGCCACAGGGAATATATGCCTTGAACAACTTCCTCTGAGAGCAAATTAGTGCACCACATAGCAGCTTGTGGTATAAGATGCATGATGCCACTGATACGTTGGCATGGTAAATGAAGAGCACAGGAAGACAACAAAAGGTGGCACCCTTCTTTCTGTCAATCTGATCATGACAGAGACTGCAACTTTCTTTTCAGCAACAAGCTGCTGCCATGCAACAGTCAGTAGATGATGGAAGTAACACTGAAATTGTTGACACTATAATTGGCTATCTCTGACAATACCAACATGAGACAAAAGCAGCAGCAGCACCAAAACAACAAATGCTCTGGATTTATTCATGGCAGATGTAAACTTTCTCTGCTGGAGTAACAAATACCAAGCATCTTGCCACCTATATCAAACACCAGTCTGGATATCAGACTGTGATTTCCAGGAAGGCAAGCTGATCAAAGGTGGTTTGAGACATAATAGAAAGGAACTCCTGAACTTGTCAGCTATATCTCAAGTTGCACTTTGACCGATGTTGAATACGATGCTTGCAATACTGTGTTAGAGGACATTGTTTCTTGAATGTTCATCCTGACGACTGGATCTGACAACAACAGAATTGGATTTGGGCATACAATTTACCAGAAGACATGGTAAATAATTATTCTGATCTCTTCACTCACATACAATAGCAATGTTTCTCTTTGACAGTTAACAAAGTTGTAAAAGAAGGAATTGTCTTAAACATGCCATTTTATACCCATCAGCCAATTATGTAGGGTTGGGCCATTATCTAGTTCAGAAACTCCCTACATGTATTAAGACTTCCAGGTCTTGCTCCAGAATCAGATCATCAATTTCCATTAAATACACTACTGTATGGTAAGGTTGATTCTCCTCAAAGGTCTAGGCGTCTGTTCCATTCACTCATCAAACTTGTTAATGCATACTAAGAGAAAAAAACAAAACCCAAATGTAATATATTGCTCTGGAAGTCAGTGTTGGCTGTTAACTCTTTATTAAAATGGCTTTTTTTTCCCAGCTGAGTCCCTGTCTTATGATCTCTTCCTAGCTATAAGCATGTGGCCAGCCACACAGCATCCTACATTCTCATTTAAAGCAGAAATAGCAACCCATATGAGAAAAGCTCCTCATGAAATACAGCTTGGCCAGAGAAGGACTAGAGAAGCATTTCTGAATTCACAACAGGTGTGACATAGAGCATGATTTCAACATAAGGGCTCATACCTGTGCGTCTCTCGTGCCATGCTGACTGACCACAATTACTTAGCTTAATAAGTAGCAGGAAGCATTTCAGAAAGAAGATTAAAAAAATGGTGCTTGACTTTAGCATGGTAAAAGGCAACTGCTGGCAGAATATGGACTTTCAGAAAATTTTCCAAGGGGCAAGTCCCTGGTTGTTTTACTACTGTAAGGTACTGTATACAGAGAAGACTATTTAACAACATTACACTGCTGTACTGTCCTTTCTGCGTTATGGCAGCAGTGTCTGGGAAAAAAGTAGAAACAGCAGAGCTAAATGATGACCTCTAGCCCTGAGACTACTCAGCAGTATGAATCTGGGTAGCTATTTAACAATTAAGCCTGTTTTGAGATCTTAGCAACACAAAATTCTGCATGAGGTAAATCTTCTAATGTTGCAATGCAAAAGCTATATTCATCATGATCGTTCTTAGAAACAGCCATCAGTATTTCCACTGCTGGGGAATGCATGTGCAGCTATACTGTAATTTCTAAGAACTCCCTGGTATAAATTTAATAGTATGGACAATTACAACCCAGTGCCCATGGCTTGTACAGCTTAGTTTACTAATAGAGAGACAGAATTCCTTCATCTAAGGTTATGCATGTCCTTCGTATCACTTGCTCACCTCCTTGATGGCCTACTTTCCTGTCAGAAGGCCCCTGGAACTCCAAGTGATGTCTGAGTTGCTTGCATTGTGTTATTGATGTGCTGACACTGCATACATTTACTTCAGGAGCACTAAATCAGCCTACTGGGATCAGTCTTCTACTGCTACATTAATTAAGCTCATGTAAAATCAAATCTTTTACAAAAATATATTAACACAGTGATTTCTATCACATCTAAACTTATTGTTTCAAACTGGTAATTTGAAAAAGTCTTTTGTCAACTTGACACAGTACTTTAACATCTTGCATCAGTTAGGACCTCATTTTGCCCCTGATCAGTATCAGGGGACAATCCTAGGTCCTCTTGTTTAACCTTTTTTTAAATATTGGCATTCTAGTTTTCTTCTAGAACTCTTGAATTTCTTAACAAGTTCAAGATTTATGTGAAGAACCATTCAATCTGCTTTTTTACAACTCCTGTATGCAAATTACCTTGGCCAAATGATTTAAAAATGTTTAATTTTAGCAGAGGTCCTTTCACACGTTTCTGACATTCTTAGAATAAGATGTCTTTTATCATTATGATCCAAATAAATCAATCCAATCTTTTTCCAACCACAGATTACAAATATCATTGGGCACTTCTGCCTTCTCACCAATAAAACCGGCAATTTCTCTACCTCTGCCTAGTAACAGATAACACTAACTGGAGATATATAATAGGTATAGATAAAATTATAATAGAATAAATAGATCATAGCATAGCATGGAATATATAACACTAGATGGAGCTTCATTTCTTGCTATAATCTTTACCCTGCTTGACTATGTATTTTAAAACACTTACTCTTCTTACTTGTAACTCCAGAGCAGAGCCCTGGGACATCTTCCTGTCTCCCTTACCCACTCTGTCCTTGTCACTCCAGCTGCTCAAACAATTCTGCCTCCATATCTCTAACCTTAGTAATACTCAGGAGCAATGATATGAATGACCGCTTTTCTGGACATAGTTGAAGTGATTCTAACCTGTACCCATGTGCAGTTTCTGTGGGCTACAGAAACACACTTTTTATGTGAAACCAATAATTTATCGTTAGTCTAATTATAATCTTAAATTCTAATCAAATAATTATTATCAGTTCAGATACAACCGTTATAGAAAAAGCAAAAAAGAACAGAAAAGAAAATTCCACTGAAAAAATCTCTAAATTGTACAGTTAAAATGGCCATACACACACCTCCCTACACACTCCTACTACCTCTGCTGTTACACTAACCATTAACTGCAACAGTCCTCTTCACAAAGAAGAGAAGAATCAGCAGAGGAGGATACTGAAGCGGGGTGAGGGGGGTGGAGTGGTGGTATTCTTTTCTCCTCACTTCAGAGTCTGCTTGACTGTACTTTTTTATGTTAACATGCACTATACCTTGCTCCATAACTCACTGAGCTCCCAAGGTTGCATTATTTTGATGACCAATAACTGACCACTGGTGATTTCTTTATAGCCTCTGGTATCTTCCTGTACTTGTACTTTCAAGGCCTCTGCTATCATCCTTCAAATGTACTCCAGCTCACTACGTTGTTATTCTAGAGTCATAGACAGTTCATTGTATGCAGAAGAACTGCTTGGTATTGCTACCTGTTATTTGCAGAAGGACATCAAAATTATTACACCAATACACAAGTGCATAATGCTAGCTAAAGCTAAACAAATTACATAATAGTTACTTGTTTGATAAACTATTGTTTTAGCTATACAAGCTAAAATAAAACTCTAGATAGCGCAGAAGATTCCAGACAAAAAAACTTGGCAAGACATAGTCCAGAAGCCTCCCAGAGTCAACTCAAAGCCTCTGTTCTGTTACCAGCAATGGCACCACTGTGTTTAATGGGCTCCTCAACTATGCAATCTCTATTTAGCCTCCTACATTATCTTGAGGTTTCTATTTCTTTTGCACTCTGTCAGTGCTTTCTCAGCTTTTCTTGTCTTTCAGCCCCTAGGTAGAAATATTCTACAGGCCACTTCTAGGTAATGCTTACTAAACAAAGCCTACAAAAAAACCCAACCCATTCAACTTTTAAAGGTCATATTGCAGTATGTTGCCAGGCAAGTAGAGGCGTCTCAACTCCATTATCAAGATACCAACAGACCTCTGTCACCCACATAGTTTGAAAATGTACTGCTGCTCAGTTTTGGTGAGACAGCATGTCATCAAAGTACAGAATCAGTGATGAAATAAGAGATGTCACTGTAGGTGGAAAGGAAAAAAAAAGATTTATCATGCAGCTTGGTGCAGGCTGAGTCTGTTGTGTATTTGTCTAGTTTAGAGTATACAACTATGCCCTATATTGTAAGTTGCTTGCTCCAGCCCTCTGTCCACAAAGGCCAAACCACATTTTAGTGCAGGAGCAGCTTTCCACTGTACAGAACTCCACACAGAGCACACACAACTACGAGGAGTGGCCGGGAAGGTGTCAGTAGCAATCAGCGAGCAGTGCAGGCAGTGGGCACTTCAGAAGACCTGACAAAACACACATCCAGAGTCCCCTCTCTCCATACTGCAGAGACAGGACAGTAGCAGGGCATAAGGCGAAAGTTCACTACCAGAAGACTCTTTATCTACCACCAAGAATAGCAAGAACACCTTTGGCTACTCAACCAACTAGGAGTCAACTAGAGGCCTATTCACTCATTTACCTGCCAGCACTCTGACAACCCAGAATTTGTAATGGCAGTCAGGGATGCCTTGCTGCCGCAGGGGAAGATGCCTGGCAGTGCTGCCTGTTGGCCTTATTATCACCTTGGAGAATGCTCTTGGAGAAGCTTATTTGCTGCCCAGAGACATTTCTATATCGACACATGCATTTACAGGGCACCCAATGCCCAATCAAAGCACCACCTTCTCCCTCCCTTCATGCTCCTACACACACATGTATGCACACACCCAGCAGACTCAGTGCTTGGCCACGGAACCAAACAGACAGCTCATCCTGCTGCAAGCATACAGAAAGCCTACTCTGGGCCAACCACGCCTTCACAGACAAGGTAGGGAGATAAAGCTCTGCCAACACTCAGCCACTCCAGAGTCACAAATAGTCACTCCATGGGCAAGAGGCTTTCACTACCAGTCCGAAAGTGGGGGCAAAGGAATCACAGCCAGCTCCTGTCTGCTAGCTAGGCTCCCCAAAGGGGAAGCACAGGTATGAAAGACAACTGCTGGACAGGCTGCACTTGTAGCACCTGCTTTTAGAGCCTGTACAAGTACAGCACCACTCAGCCACTCTCCTTTCAAGCCTCACATTACCCTCAAGAGTCCCAGATGTTAGAGAGGGATGCATTAGCATAGCAGCCTCGTAAAGATGAACTACACAACTAAAACAACTAATGCCTCTTCTGGAGGCATTATAAAGGGAAGGAGGAAATAGATGCTTCAAAGTGATTTTGTCATTTTCTGCATTAAGTTCAGAGACACAACTCCAGACGTCTAACCACAAGGGTGACTGGGTATCATTTTCAGTATCTCAGCAATATTATTTACTTATTCTTTGCACATTGCAGCAGAAATTACAAAAAGGCAAGGATGTTTTGGTAAAGAGTAGGCTGAGGCCACTGAGATCAAAACTGTAAGTAAAAGGCACTGTTTATTGCCAATGGCAGACGTTGCTGTAAGCATGCAGGCTCGGGTCACACATGGGATTCTTAGTATTCTCTGCTTAAGGCATGCTTTTCAAACATTCCACCTCGGGGCACCATCAGAACCAGTTACAAGTCATTACATGTCCCAGTGGAAGTAGGAGCTTGATACTCCCTTCTTGCCAAATACCTGGATGGAATTCTCTGTCTGATGGGCAAATAAAACATGCTGTGCATACATGTGTGTGTAGGAGCATGAAGGGAGGGAGAAGGTGGTGCTTTGACTGGGCATTGGGTGCCCTGTAAATGCATGTGTCAATATAGAAATGTCTCTGGGCAGCGAGTAAGCTGTCTGATGGGCAAATAAAACTTTCTAGAGTCTGGTGGGAAGAGTGGCCACATCATGTACTGTGCAATGCATATGCTAGATACAAGCATAAGAATGATACCTACTGAACCAGCAGTTCACAGATATCTAAAACCAAATTATGCAAATAAGTATAAATTCTCTATGAGACAACTTTAAGGTATAAGAATATTTGATCTAAATAGCAAGTTAAAATATTAACAATAATAAGAGCAATAATAAATGAGACTAATGTGAAAGAAGGGAAAAGAGCACAGAGCAGTGAGCACCTGTAAAAACATATTCATTGCAATCCCCAAATAGATATAGAACTCAATTTCTTCTGCCCACGGTAAATGTTGTTCAGCACAATGTAGTATGTTTCTAAATGTCTCCAGTGGTGCTGAAAGGAAAACATAAATTTCTAGTAAAAGCACTGGATACTACCGATCAGAGACTTTTGCCTGTAGACAGCAGAGCAGCCTCCATGTTAATAGGATTCTATGAGATTTCAGCCTAGTAACAGCTCCCCCTTTACACTATGCAGTAATGACTGGCATCCTGCTGATTCACAATGTTATTGAGGTGATAATGAAGCATTTGCCAACTAGAATAGTTTACTTCATATCCATGGTTTGTTGGGGGGGGGGGGGGTGTGTGTGTGTGCGGAGAAAAAAAAAAAAAGCAGGTAGTGGAAGACTGCTGGGTAAAGTGGCATAACCTCTTGAATTGGGGAAATCTTATTCCAAACCACATTGCTTTCCCACCACACCATTTTGCTCATCAGCATCTTAAACAGCTTCAAACAAATTTATTGTCACAGAATGTGACCCCCTCTTTTTTTAATTTGATCATTGATTGACACTGATAGATTATATCTTTCCTAGAGCAAACAATTACAGTTCAGATATCAGACTGTTATAATGTTTTTTTTCACTTCATAATGGGTTGAAAAGCATGATGCTTTGCATCTTGATTGAAGATACAAATTTCAATTTTGTTACTTAAAGTCTTCCAACATGCAGCACTGAGCCTCCAAAGCGGGTTCAAAATAAACCTTTTCAACTGTAAGTTAGACCTGAGGAGTAAGGTAATATCTTCTGGTGTGTTTCAAGCCACAAAGGGAAAAATAGAAACTGGGAATGAAGAAATTCCAGTTGGCAGATCTACTCCTAGATATTGGCTAAAATGCATGGATAAAGGACAATACAGAAACTTGGCTACAGATTGAACTATTAGATAACTTTTCATTTTTTTTTTCCCTGTATATCTCCTTCATTTATGAATATTTGTCTAACCATCTATCTGAGTGCCTGTACCCTACACCCACATTAACTCCCCTGCTACCTCTTGTGTAATACCGCCTTGCCCCCCGCAAGGAGCCTCCATTCTTAGGAGCTCCATTTTCAGCTTGCTGAAAGGAGAATGTCATTACAGGTTTTTTTACAGCTTTTCTTTACATCCTCCATTTACCCAGAGTTCTTTGATACACCCAAAGATACCTCACACGTAAGAGAAACTGACAATATTATTATCAGACTGATTTTTGTCATAGATCATCTCCTTATCTCAAGTGAGAAAGGGTTTAGGAAGCATGGGTCCTGTTCCCAACCTGTTAGGTATTGCAGTAGACAACCAGTGAGTTCTGAACACTGTTAACTCAGGACTAACTTACATAAGGAACTACTCTGCCACATAAATATCCTCTCTTATAGTCCCTTTTAAGGAAACTCCTCTCCTCTCTCAGGGGAATTATTCTTAGAAAGAGGTTAACATACCACATGAGTGGAGCTGCTTAAATCATGGTTTTGCAAGTGACATTACAACAACCCACCAGGAAAAATATCTCACCTTACTTTAAGGTGCCCATTTACGCGTTCTAAGCTCACAGCTCGGTTGTCTAGTAGTTGCTCTAACTCAGCTTGGAATTCCTCAGGCCAGTCTACACTCTTTTCCAATTAAACCCACTACAATCTTAGCACTGAAGGAGCTATTGAGAAAACTTAAGATTGGGCATAACTCGTCTCCATGGCCCTGGACAATATTCCCTCCAACGTCATCTCATTAAGGCCTGTTTCATAGCCTAGATTTTCCCTTAGGGTTGTGTTTGAGTTTCTCTGTCTGCGTTCTATAACAGCTTTCTCATATGTGGTCACAGGGGGTACCCCAAATTCACATGTGATCCAAACTTCAAAACTGAGGACTCTCTCCTATACAGGAGATAGCAAATCCTCATGTAAATAAGCCTCAGGAAGCATCAAAAATATTCATCCTTCTAAGTGACAAAAACTCTCTTGGATCCAGCCTGATACAGCAATTTCTTGTTCCTACTCTTATACACTTGCAAAGTGACAGATTCCTCAATAGGTGGTCCAAACCCTCAGGGCAACTTAGAAAGTTACAAATGTCTGACTGCTTTTGTATTTGTACATGAAAAAAGATCTTGCACTTGAAAAGCTCTTTTACCAGTTAGTGTTCTCAGGCTAATGGTCAAGATTACTAAATTCATTAGCACTGCTATCTGCAATGTGAATTCATCCCTTGCATGATTACCTTCACTCAGCTCCATGCCAGGGTCATGCCAAGCACACATATCTGCATTAGAGCAAACTGAGATCTTAAAAAAAATTGTGGTTCCTTGTAACTGCAGACCTAGTACTTGTCATCAATTCATCTGACATGTGTCACCAGAAAAGGAGGAAGAAGCAGCTCTTGAAAGGTAGAGGCAGACACAACTTTCATGCCTGGGAGGCTGATCTCTCCTTCTATTGCTCATGATGCCTCCTCTCTCCTCCTCTCTATGACAAAAAATTGAACCCTGCAGACAAGACAAAAACGTCTCTTTGGAAGCAGCTATTATGACTTGATTATGCTAGGTCTCTGGTGTTACTGTACTTGCTGCCTGTGCTTGCCATTAGCTCCCATCAAGTTTTAATAATACTTTCTGAAACAGAACTGGAAATATTTCTCACATCCAAATTAACACCTGATTATTTTCAATTTGGTAAGGATGGAATGAATACAGAAAGCTTTTTTTTTTTTTTTTTTCACTTTCAATTTTAGAACAAATAAATGTGGTATTATAAATAATCACTGAAAGACTGCTATTTTTCAAGTTTTTGACACCTCCTAAAATTGCACGTCTTTATTTTGCAAATGTTCTACAGGTGTAATGCTAAGTTGCTTACCTTAAATGCCTTTCAACCTAACCCTAAATGTCAGTTTAACCAGAGTTTGGCAGTGAATTCATTTCTTAACTTGCAGTTAGGGAAGCTACTATGCAGTGGATTCAGGAACAGCAGTTCAGGGGGTAAGGCACCAGTCTTGCATTGCCCTAGCAATGACTGCATAGAAATGCAATATGGAAACATCTACAGATCATGCGCCCCACCCCACCCACCCCCTCACGTCAAGAAAGCTTAAAAAGGTGAGGAAGATTATTGAAATACTTCTATTGAAATTAGGCATTGTTTCCTAAACTTTGCATGGAGACAGCTTAGTAGATTTGCTGTTATACAGCTGAACTTCCAAGGCACTGATTGGTAGGCTTTTATATCAATTACACTGCTCAATTCTAAATTGCTGTTGAACAGGCATTTTCATCTGACCACTAGCAATGTTAAATAAGGCACAGGCCAAGCAGGGAAGATATTGCAGTGGAACTCCCTGGAGACTTTGCAGACAATTAGTTTAAACCTTTTTCAGCTGTCATACTACCCAGCAGAAACACAGAAATAACCTGTGCAATGGACTGCTGCTAGTTACCCACAAACTGGCTGGCTATTGACTACTAGTACTTGAAACACTGGCCAGAGAAAGGAGACTTGACTAAATCTGCCCAGAACAAGGTCATCAGATTAATCTGTTGTGATCTGGGTAAGAAATGTGCCCATTTTTCTGAAACACGCCAGAGCAGAGCCTGGAGGGTGACATAAACTGCAATAGTTAGCAACCACTGATTAGCCTCAATGATGAAAGAAGTTCAAGAGCTGGTCTGGGGCTACAAGATTACCAAAGCCACTAGAAAGCAATAAATAATTAGGGCAATAATTAGCCACTTGAAAGGGAGTCACCATACACAGATAATTAACACCTACAGAAGTGAAAGTGGAAGGAAAGGAACCACCATGCATAAGAGTTGATCTGTCTGCCATGGATGCAGCACATAACCAGTCAGAGCAAGCACGTTGCTTCCTCATTGGTACTTAACTGGTCTAAGCTGGACTGGTGGGGCTGAAGCCTTGATTTCTGTGTACATGTGTGCATTGGAGGGAGGAGGGTAAGTGTGCTCATAGAGCAGGAGTTGCTACCCACCTGCTCTTCCTGTCCTACCAAGTAAATAGACATGTCACTGAATGGTATAGTTCTTTTCTTGCAGCCACCCCACCCTGACTCTGGTGACGTCGGCAGTCAACATCGAATGTAAAAGCAATGTCTTTTAATGAATTCCATAGCTCCTTTTACTAATATGTCCAAATAAGATAATAAAGGTATTTGGAGCAGCTCTACTCAAAAAAGAATCCCATATTTAACCTTGAGTAGGCTGTAGTTTACCTCAGCCATTCATATGCTAATGCTAAAAGTTTACCCTGTTCTGAATTTGAGCACTGTACTGGGAGGTGCCTGTTCTCAAGGAAGCAATTGCCCTCCATCACCCTCCCTGCTATGGAAATACGGAGCTGACAGAAAGAGAGGGTTTTACATAGTGAATTGCAGTTGCAGGGAGGCATTTCCACATTTACGCGTCATGTCTGGCAAACAAAAGGATGAAAATATTCAGGTTGGGGAGCTTTCTCTACTAAGACGACGTTAATGCACACACCATTGATACAAAGAGCCAAGTACAGGTAAAAATACTCAGAATGCTGTCACACACACCTCTCTTGAAATAAAGGAAGTAAGGAAATCTCCTTTAGCAGACACTTGGTCACTCAAGCAGCTGTGACTAGTTCCAGTAAAAATTATGTTTTGCTCCTGTTTCATTAAAGCAACTTCTCTTTTTCCCTGTCTGCCACTAAAATCTGCTGAAAGAAAAAGGCAAGAAAGGCAGAGGCAGACATGAACACTTTATCTGGGTAGCTGCATATAAGCTCTCCTCCAGCAAACAGATTCCAATTTCCTAAATGCAAAGCACTGGTAGGCCTTCACCTCACCCCTCACTGTCCAAGCTTGCTGAGCCTCCCTGAAAACAGCCAGTCACCACTCAAAGAAATCGCTCACCTCCTCTGCTCTCTTCCCTTACAAATTTTACAATACCGGTCATGTGAATTGGAAGCACCTTCCTTCAGCAGCACATAGCTCTCCTTCATTAAGGTGTCTTATGTTTGCAAGGACAAGTTCCAGTGACCTTTGCAGCAATGTTTGGGGTGGCTTTTTGGGTTTTTTAGGTTTTGTGTTTGTGGGGGTTTTTTTGTTTGGTTTGGTTGTGGGGTTTTTTGGGGGTGGGGGTTGGGGAGTGGTCCGATATGTGCTTTCCCAAAAGCTCCTTATAACTGTATTTCATTTTCCAACTATGCACTTCCTTTTTGGCTGGCAATCATCTAAAGTGCTGCATGGCTTTTCCTCCATCTCTGGACTGATGTGTCCCAGCACTGTACTTTGTGTCAACCGCTATGTTATTTTGGCCCTGTTTCTCTACCTTCCCCATTTCTTCTGTTGATGGCTGTGTACCAGGCTGCTGTCCTCTTTGCTGGTCTATCCCACATTCATCATTCCTCTTCCTTCTCCTCTCTTTACCCTTGAAATGTGAAGTCTTTCTGGATTGATGTAAATCCTGCTTTCAGAAGGAGACCTTGCTCTCCCTGCTACCCACCACATCCTTACCCACAGTGATCTTTGCAAGTGTTTTCCTCCTGGCTCTCCATTCACAACTCCTCTGGAGCTCCTGTTTGAATGGCATATGCATTCCCTCCTGTATTCACACCATGTTCCCTCACTTTTGCACAAGTTTCCCATACTTACCCACAGCTGCTGATATGGGTTGTCTAGTTTTATGTAAGTCCTTACAATCTGCCAAGCCACACACTGACAAAAAAGCATGCCATGAGTTCACATGCACACACCTCAGGAGTGGGTCTCTGTGTTGCCCCCTGTACTATCGCTCCAGTAACTGGATGCTCATGACACCTGAGGAAGCTGCTGTTCTGTCACACTCTAAGGTCTCTCCCCACAATCACACATTTTCAAGCTTTTTTTTTTTTTTTTTACTTTTCAAGCTGACTTACTTTCTCAAAAGTATCTTGGTAATTTCTTGATTATTATTTAACTGGGATGAAGGTCATCTAAAGCAAATGTGGTCATTGTTTTTTTTTCCTCCTAGCACTATCAGGTTTTGGGTAAACACCCTTCAGAATAGCTTGGGGTATTTTGTTCACTCATTCATATTCCTGTTGTATTAGTTGTTGTTACCCAGGCCATATTATCAAGAAGGTGCCATGCCGGTTCCCACACACACTATTACATGTAAAAGACCAGAGCTAGAAATCCTTTCCTCTCACTGTCTTATGGAGGCATATATTATTCCTGGCAAAGGTTATGCTATTTCAACTGTCATAGATGTAGTATTCTTATGAGCTAACATCCATGAATTATCCTTCAGAAGAGACTACAGCAATTACAAAAGAGGTATCTATATTTCCCTGAAATAGAGAAGTTCTCATTTTATACATACTCACCACAATACCACTCCTTATACGGATTCTGGCTCTTCAAAGGCCAGAAGAGAACACAGAAAGCAATTGAACTGGAAAATAAACATCACAGTACTGTCTTTGAAAACCAGCACGGATTTACAAGACAAGTAATATTTTTTTTTCCTGAAATGACACTTCACTAATAATCATTTAATAGATTTTTTCAATCACAGGCAAAGTTATCACCACTATCATTAATAAGTCAGCAAACAGCACTTCAGATTTTGAGATCCTCCTGTGCATTACATGTGCTGCAAGGAGTTGCTGTAGGCTGGGAGTATAGCTGTAGCAGAAACTGTAGTCCAGCCACAGTGAAATCTTTCTCTTGCATCTTCCCATTGCTAATGAAGGACAAAGCAGACTCCAATTATTTACAAAGTGTTTGAAACATTGGCACTTACAAATCCCACAGCCATCTCTGCCTGCAGAAAGTCTACCAAAGGAATGCTTCATCACATTGTGGCATAAGAAAAGTGCATGGTTGAACTGGCAATGTAATCAATCCTTTACTGTCTGGGTAAGGTTGTGTTACGCAGTGAGAAAGGGGACTCACCCCATCAACCACGTGCAGATAAGCACTATGACTCCAGCAATTACTTTTATCCCCACTTGGAAAAAATAATACAATACTTCAGTGTTCTTCAGATCTAAGCCATAGGGAAGCCTATAAACACTAATATTTTTCAAACAGGCATGACCCAGCATGTCATGGCAGTACATTTTCTGCCCCCTGCATTTATTGAAGGAAGTGATTAGAGGTTTCATGATGCTTGTATTGCGTTTACGTGGCAAGCTGTTGGACAGTGAGGGCTGCAAGGACAGTCTCTGTGAGGAGAGAACAGGGTTATCCTGTGCTGGACACAGCTAGTTCCAGATGGCTTCAAGGGACCAACAATAGGGCACAGCTGAGCTCAGCAGCCATGATGGTGGCACCTCTGGGAGAACATATTTAAGGGAAGAAACCACTGTGCAGCAGAGTGTAACGAAAAAAATTTGAGAAACAGCCCTGCAGACACCAAGGTGAGAAGAAGGAGGGGAGGAGGCGGTCCACATGCTGGAGCAGGGATTCCCCTGCAGCCCATGGAGAAGACCATGAAAAAGCAAAGCAGGTTGGCATTCTGCAGCATATAAAGGACCACGCTGGAGCAGATATCCACACTGCAGCCTGTGGTGAAGACCATGCCAAAGTAGATGGATGTGCTCTGAATGAACTGCAGACTGTGAAAAGGCCATGCAGGAGTGGGTTTATCCTGAAGGACTGCAGCCCATGGAAGGACCCATGCAGGAGCAAGGGAGAAATGGAGAAAAGAATGGCAAAGATGAAGTGTTATAAATCACCCACAACCCCTATTCCCCACCCCCCTGTACCGCCCGGTGTGGGGGAAGCAGGAAGTAGAGGAGTCAGGAATAAAGGAGTGAAGTTGAGCCTCAGAAAAAGAAGGTGGGGGAAGGTGTCTTATTTTTTGCCTCTGTTTCTCACCACCCAACTCTATTTTAAATTTAGAATAATTAATTTTCCTGAAGTTGAGTCTGTTTTGGGCTTGATGGTCATTTCTAAGCGATCTTCCTGTCTGTATCTTGACCCATGAGGTTTTCTATCTTATTTTCTCGATTGTCCTGTTGAGGAGGGAGAATGAGAGCGGCTGGGTGGGTGTCTGGCAGCCAGCCATAGTCAACCTATCACAATGTTAGCCCATGGGAAAGGAAATGATGACGTAAAAGGAGAGTTTGCAAAAGTGCAGAGATTTTCACATTGACAAAAGAAAAATCTTCTAACGTTACAGTATGTGGGTCATCCTGGATGAGGCCATAGTCCTCACTACATAGCTTCATTCTGCTTTTAGCCTTTCTTCTCTTTGGTACTTAGCAGCTCTGGAGGACTGCATACATTTGAAAATCACCAATGGGACAGCTAGTTCAAATCCGTTGATGCTTCAGGGGTTTTTTTGTTTTGTTTCCAGGCCCTTTCTCCTAGTCCTTTAAGAACACTTTCTCTTTGCTTCCCTCTTTTCACCTGCTCCATGCCACACTCTAGTTTTGGCCACCTCCTCCTTCATCTTGCCCCAAACATGTTAGTGCATCCTTTTTTTCTGAACTCCTTTAGCAATGGTACATTCCTGTCTAGTGCCAGAATGTGTAAAATCTTTAATGGCTAACATTCATGTGTGTCCACTCTGTAAGACTGAACACCACACTACATTGCATTTCATTTGATAAGCTGTTACCCTAAACTGCAACAGCAGCTGACTACCCTATAATTAAAATTATTATAGAAAAAAATCCAATCACTTGCTAATGCTTTGTGACTTCATCTCACCCACAGTGATGCAACCACTGAAACCAAGGTGATAATGCCTAACAGAAGCAGTAAACAATTGGATAGCTGCTAGCTTTCTCCCCACCAATAAAATTCAGAACTACCCTCTCATTTCAAGAAAAGAAGAGAATGTGTGGCTTTGTTCAGGCTGAAATATTTGTAATTACAATCTTTCATTGTCTCACTGAGTGTTGAAATCGTACTGTTAGCCTTTACATAACACTGGGTAACACTATAAAACACACAGCAATTTGTAACTTTTCCTGAACTGACAATGATACTGACTTCACCTTGATGGCAGAAAATTATCTCAACAACTTTTACAGGTTTACTTTCTGAGCTATTTCTTCTGCTTTAATATTGTAATTTTTTTAATATAAATTATTTTCAGTTCCCATAATAGCCTTTTAAAATGTAGTTCTTAAGTGCAATCTTAAACAGCTTTTGTTATTGTTTTTATGAGTGGCAACATTGGACTTCAGTAAAGGTGTTGCTTAAGCCTTGCCAGAGTCATTTGCCAGTTAATGTATTCTTTATTATAAGAGCCTGCTCCACTCTACATTCATATTGTTAACAAGTTATGAATAAAATTTTGCTTAAAATTCTGAAACATTTGAGGATTTGTAAAGGTTTCCACCACTGAAGAAATGTATGTCAAAGGCAGCCAAAACATCTTGCCCACTTCTGTAGCAATTTTCTGACTATCAATATTTTTCTTAAACATTTAAGGTGTCAAAAAACTTGGAAAGGCTCAGGTGAGAGGTCTGCTAAGAAGGCCCAGATATCAGAAAAGGCACCTCTCGGAGCTATTAGCAATAACCCATTCTTTGCTCACAGAATCATAGAAAGGTCTGAATCAGAAGGAGCCTCTGAAGATCATCTAATCCAGCTCACTGGGACATCTTTCACTAGACTAGGTTGCTCAAAGCCCCATCCAACCTGATCTTGAACACTTCCAGTGGTGGGCGTCCACAGCTTCCCTGGGCAACCTGTTCCAGTGTCCCACAACCCTCATTGTAGATATTGTTTTTGCTTGCATCCAATCTAAATCTATCCTCTTTCAGTTTAAAACCATTACCCCTTGTTCAGTCACTACAAGACCTCACAAAAAATCTTTGTTTTTCTTATAAGTCCTCTTTATATATTGAAAGGCTGCAATAAGGTGTCCTCAGAGCCTCCCCTTCTCCAGGCTGAACTACCTCAACTCTCTCAGCTTTTCTTCATGGGAGAGGTGTCCCAGCCCTCTGATAATTTTCACACAGAAACTACCTTTCTGTTATTTGTACAGTTCCAAATAAAAGCATATCAACAAGATTTCCTGTTTGAAATAACACCTTCTTATCAAAAAGAGGTAGTTTTGATCCTGAGAAGTTTTTTGTCTATCAACCTCATCATCTTCAGATTTTCTTTAAAAAAAAAAAAAGTGTAATTTATATTAGTTATAGCATGCAATTAAAGACTCAAATGAGAAACCACAGCAATGCATTCTCTCATATACACTCCAGTATTTCAGAAGAAAAAAAAAAATGAACCTTGAATTCCAGAATTTGTGTAAAAAAATGAGAATGTTTTCTTATCTCAAGATGTTACTGTATTTCTTTATAGGTAACACTTGTCCTGGGATAAGAAAATGCAGGAATTTTCTAAACTTCCTTAACTAGTGTGAACTTAACTAATATTTCTTAATTAGTTATGTAATAAGCAACCAAAAATACAATTATTCTTCTATATTTTCCAGGCATTATGTATCTAAAAATAATTTCTCTCATTTTGAGTAGAGATGTTTGAAGTTTGAAATGTCCTTGAAAGATTAAAATACTTCTACTGATTTCTATTTTGATATCTATATTTACCTACCTCTTCTACAAAGGTAGGCTTAGTAATTCATGCGCATAGAGCAGTTTGTGTCAGTTTATACATAGCACTACTTGTGCCTTCATTCACACTGCTAAATCCATGAAGCATGGTGTTTCAAACAAACTGCCAAGTTCAAGGTGATATCAAATGAGAAATCATGCTGAAGGAGCACCCAGAGGCATCCCAGAGTCAGCTACAACTCCTTGATTCCCTGGGAACCCTCCAGATGCAGAACATGTATCTCATATTGCAGCCTTCATCTGACTGGTGAATACAGTTCTGTATGTAGAAGACCATAAAAGTCTGAGATATCATTCATAATAAGAATAAAACATATTTTATATTGTGTGCCACCAGTACATAATAGAATTTTAGCATGGCCAACTTACGTGTTTGTAATATTTTATTCAATGACAAGCATCTAAAAGTTTGGGAATCTTGCAAGTCATCTACTTCCTACACCATCTTCCCCTGTTTAAGCACCACATTTCTCTGCAGATGTCTGTGAGGAATTCCCACCTTTGTCTTTCTAAACTGTTAATCTCAACCACACATAATTTGTATCAACTCTTGCTCTTTTTATCCAGGTGTAGAAGTCACTTTTGTCATGAATTCTATGCACCATGAATCCCAATGACTTCAATCCATGCTATCAATAACAAGCACAAATAACTAGAACTCTGGCAGGGCTTCTGCTCACGATAAACTCACAGAATAAATGTTTTTGTTGATGAATCACAGAAACTTCAACCCCAAAACTCTCCTTCTTTGTCTTTCACTAATCTGAGATGCAAAAGCTAGTGTAGGTTGCTCAGGCTGATCCTCAGGTTGAACCTGGGGATGGCAAATCCTCACGTTGAACCCGGGGATGCTAGTCCATGGAAAAATCTGGAACTAATATCCACAAGATGGAAAGATTCCAATATTTTTACATGCTAGTGACACAAATTTGTCTGCTGCAAACTATTATCATGTTCACCTCACAGGCCAAGATGCCAGCTCATGGTTTCTAAAATGATGCCAAGAATCCTCAGCAATCATCCTAGACTCTGAAGGACTGGGTTTGTCTTGACCTGGGTCTAGATAATGTTGAAGTTGAGTTGGAGAATAAACTCCAGCTCTGCTAGTGTTTTGATGAACTGATACATGCTGGGCTGTCACTCTAACACCTTCCCTGTATGATCAACTGCTGAAACAAGCCTATGGACAGGACCTTCATGACATATTTCAACAGCATTATCAAAACCTGCATTTTCTCAAAGATGAGCATACACACCCACTTAAAAGCTATTTGTTGAGGCCAAAGAAGCTGCCTTATGGCTATCACCATGCCAGCTCCTCCTCTTCTAGCATTTGATCCTGGAAGGGCCTCAAGCCGCATGGTCTCCCAGGCAATTTCTTTGTTCCATCCCATCTCAGACACTCTAGCTCCTAAATTACTTCTTTGGGAACTGCCCTTTGGAATGAAATTATGTATCTCCAAATTTATCACAACAAAACGAAAAATTAAACCCTTGCTGCACAACAAGAAATGCCCTCTAATATAAAAAAATAAGAATGCGGTCTATCAACAAATGTAAGGAAAGCAAATTAAATATTTCATGACTAGCAAAAGCACACTCACTGGGATTGATCTGGCTCTAAAAGCCTGTTTTTTTAAAAAACAAACATTCATCAAAAATAACTCTATTCATCATCAAGTTGAATAAAAAGATATAAGTATGCAGAAAGGAATCTGATTTTTAAAAAAATCAAAATTACTTTAAGGAGAAAAAATAATATATTTGTTTACAAAGAAAAAAATTACATATATGACTTATACTGAAAGGTTTGTGTCAGAATAGAACTGTCTTATCTTTATAAAAGGGGTATTTTACTAGTTGAAACTGTGTCTCAACACAAAAATGTAGAACAGAAGGGACCCATAGAGGTCATCCAATCAAACCTCCTACTTGCAGCAGTGCTGACTTCAAGGCCAGGTTGCTCAGAGCCTTGTCCACCCAAGTTTTGAACATATCCAGAGATGGAGATGCCACATTCCCACAATCCTTCACTGACAGCATTCATCTAAGAATATTTACTGTGAGGAAACAGTGACATTTTAAAAATCTTTAATTATATTCATCACTCTACACCAGTAATTCTCCAGTATTTACAGATACATGTCTGAAGATGGATGACCACCAATTTTTTACTTTCAAATGCATGGAAAACTGGAAAACAGCATATCCCCAGCAGCCTGACTGGCTACAAATGATCATTAGATATGCTATTTACTGATCTGCCTGGAAAAGGTGGATTAAGCATTTGCTTAGAGAATGCCCTATACAAGACTTTTACTCCTTAGGTTTTTCACTGCATGTTGTCTTCTTAAAGAGTGAAGTGAGGAAGAAAAAGTAAAATCAGAGAGCTAACTATCTCTTGTGCCCAATTCCCATACAATTGAGTTGTCTTCAAGGCTTTCAAAACTCCTGCCCTCTTCAGCAGCTATAGTCAAACCTCTTATTAGTATGGCCTAAACTAATAATTCTTATTTCCAGCAGATGTTTGTGAGAAAGCAGAATTTTCTGTAATTAACACTTTTTTTCTCAGACTTTTTTGCTAGCAGAGAACACCAAGTGCACAGACCTTCATGCACATACATGTTTTTAAAAGAATCAATATAGTGAGTCGATTGTTTTATTTTCTGACATTGCAATCCAAGTTCCCATTTCTAACACTGAGTTTTCTTTTGATACTGTTTCCCTTTGATATTAGCTACCAAATATTATTTCATTTTCATGTGTTATGCATACAGCAAATATCTTAACTCCATCTGTTTTTTAAACATTTTAATTACTAAAATTTCAGATAAAGCATGATATATTTAAGATGTAAAATTATTTCAGTTCTGCATCTCCCATTAACCATTACTGTAAAATCCATGAATTACCATATACAAGTTGCCACTGAGATTGCTTACAGCTGATGTTAATGCAATGGAACTGCAGTCTGGCTTACTGTTTTTCTCAATTTACTATGTGTTCTTGTTACATAACTGCCAGATTCTTTGTAGCAGAGGTCCTCAAACTACGGCCTATGGGCCGGATACGGCCCCCCAGGGTCCTCAGTCCGGCCCCCGGTATTTACAGAACCCCCCTGCTGGGGGTTGGGGGGGAAACCAAGCAGCCGCAGATGACTGCCTGCCACTTCATCCACGCGCCGGCCCCCTGGTTAAAAAGTCTGAGGACCCCTGCTTTGTAGTTTCCCAAGAAAACATGAAGTTGAAAACCCCATTGTTCCTTCATTACCTCCTTATTCAATGAATAACATTCAGATATGTTCCATCAATTTTTTCTATTAATCTATTTTTCTTCCACAAAAGTGTTAATTAGAACTCCTAAGGATGTCCAATTTTAATATCTATAACCAGGCACTTTCTTTACATCTTTGGTGCTTGCAACTAACACAGATCTTTACTGTTCATGACAGACATCTCTTCAAACAGGGAGTCGTTAACAGCAGTGTTTTCTGGGAGGCTGATACTGGGAAATCAAACATTCTGTTCTGCAGTTTACAAAACAAATGTTTAGCTATCACAGAAAAAAAAAAAGAAAAAAAAAAAAAGGTTTGCATTGTACAAGTTTCAGGTGCTTTCCCCCCCCCCCCCCCCCCCCCCTTCTGTTTTTTTCCTGCATCTCTCACATGGGTACTCATTGGAATCCATCAATCATATAATAACTTTGCACTCAAGTTTCAGGATTTTTCTCCTTCCCTGAATGCACAGTGCCTACATCTGGGCACATACTCAGACTGAACTTTGCTGCATACTAACACATTTCTCATACAGGAAACATACCAGGCTTTCCATAACCTTTAAAGCCATCTCACTGTGCCACAGATCCACATGTCTATCCCCACACTACACCCCAACTCCTATCCCACCGTGAACAGCTTGCTAACCCACTCTCTACCAAAACATTCAGTCTCCAAAAGGTGGAAATTACTCCATTTTTAGGGCAGCTTCTCACTACACCATCGTCATGAGTATCTAGATACTACAAGGAACTTGGATTCTTGTCAATGCAGGCCCAACAGCGTCTGCCCATAATAACCTGCTTTCACCTGAGATGGCCAAAACCTGCTTTAGCCAAACACTTGAGAACTATGTATTCAAACTTAAGAAACTAAGGGAGGATTAACTGCGTACCTAGTAATGCAACCAATCTTCTTGGAAAGAAAATCAGATCTTCCCTTCTTTGTGAAACTAAATTTTATGCCAGGATTCTATGGTCCTTCACATGGAGATACTCCACTTCTATGCAGCTAGCTGAGGCTCCAGAGCCAGCCTCAACAAAGACACCAAGAACAGCCACTGGGATCATGGCAAAACCTCCAAGCAATCAGAACCCTGAGATAATACCTTTGCCCCCATAAATCTGAAATTAGCCTTAGGTAACAGTAATAAATGTGCTTAGAAGGCAGCAGTGATCAAGTACACCAGAAAGAAATTCTGCGTAGTAAAAACATGTCACAGGACAGTACTAGCTAAACACAGTGAGTGCTCAGGCTTTGTGTGTATGTGCATGGTTGGAAAGCTCAGAATTGCTTTGGCTGCTGCCTCCTTGTTCACCAGCTCTCTCATGGTCCAAACACAGACTTCCCTTTCTTACTGATAGAAGCAATAGCTGTGGGACACAGCATAACTGAACCAAAGCACATGCTGTTTCTCCTGCACAGCACACTATATATATATCTATATTCTGTGCATGGAGCAGGCATACCTGAAGTAGCAGACACTCAAAAAACCCAGTACGCTTTCTGTGTTTCCAGAGATACCCAATACAATTCTTTAAGCCTTACTGGTGACATTTTCTTGCTTTCCTAACCTTTAAGGAAAAAGATCTCTGCCTGCATCTTTCCCCTAACAACAAGTAGGGTCCTACAGAAGTCTTCAGGGGTTTTGTACCCACAGAATATATGTAGCAGTAGGAACTAATAAGGCAATTATTAACACCTGCAGGAAGCATAGTTACTGTTCCATAAACTTAAAAGGTATGCTAGTCTTTTTACTAGGATGAAGTTCTGTAGCAAAAAAACTTCCTTAATGTGAGTATATCTCAAAACCTCTTTTGTGAACTTGCTTCAAATGATACAATGTTCCTGAAAATGAAGTATACCGAGGAAAACCGAAGTAAGATTGCCACCTACTGTTCTTAAACAGAAGACTGTTGAATGCCAGTTTCTTTTCCTCACCTCCCAATACCCATTTCGCATAGTTAGCCTTACAAGTAGCTGAATGATACCGGTTTTATTGCATATGTATTTTCACAACAACACTCTTTAAACCTTTTTCTGGTGTTCACCAGCAATTGGTTAATGTTTTGCATTGAGCCTTCAGCCCCTTCAGTTCAACTCTCAGTCACAAAAAATTTCTTCTAACTCTCAACATGCAAAAGTAAAGAGCTGCAAGATACAGAGGGGAATTTACTGGCCAAGTTTCACTGTCTGATTGTCCTATTCTTATATTCTTTGCTAGGAATCTGCTACTGGACACTAACAAGCACATCCTAATGTGCTACCAGCTCACTAATAGTCCATAAAAGGAATGCTTTAGCCTGATAACAGCACTAAAACAAAAAATAGAGGTAAACCCTTAAAAATATTCCTGGTAAATGCAAGAAAATAGCAATAATTAGTAGCTGACAGATACTAAATCCAGTATTTTGATTTTTTCCTTTATATGTGAAACAAAATAAATTATCAAATACACAGACAAGTATTCCCTCAATTTAAACAGAAAGCAAAATAAAATAAACATCACTCTAAATGTTTCCACAGAAAAGAATTCTCTCAGTTTCTTCAAGTACCAAATATTCTGCATTAGGCTTTCTTCACATTGCCTTTAGGAATCTTAGTTTCTAGCTTATTGTCTCCAGTAAGGATGAACTTCTGAGTCCTTGCATATTTTTAATTAACTGAGGATAACATACTTAACTTGAACAGTTAAGGTGTGTCTACATTAGTGGTTTAGTGAGCAGCAGCATTTCTCTTAGTTACAAATGTGCTGAGTATCCACATTCAGAGTCACAGAGAACACATCTTATACACACAGCCTGCACACAGTTTTCTCACCTAAGCAGAAAGCTTCACACTGGGATGCAATCTAGAGTGCCCAGTGTTAGCGGGGACACAAATTACAGCCTTTAAAGCAAGAATTTAGCAACTCTGAAGTCCTCCTGCTATATGCAAGCAACAGTTCTGGAAATATTTACGTTTCATCCTTCCTCTGCAGTTGAAGGGAATCCAAAATGATTAGGAAAGTAATCAGTGATCAGACACCAGCTTCTGGGCATTCACAAAAAAAAAAAAAAAAAAAAAAAAAGAAAGAAATATCTTAGTGGGATCATCACTGCAAACTGCTAGCTGAGCAACACAAACTTATACCTGGCCTTTCTACTTCCAGAGAGGACAACTTTAACACAGTATTTACCTCATCAGTGTAAGTGAGCTTATACCACCATTACTTCTGCAGTTCAAGAGAACCAAACCAAGGGCTGCTACCTAAGTGTCACCACTTTGATTCTGTCGAGATACTTTTACCCTGGTGAACCCAACCAGGGAAAGGACCAACTATTCCATTGGGAGGTTGAACAACCTGATGGCAGTCTGCCAAGGTCTCAAGAAAGCTGATCTCTGAGGAGTACCATCCTACAGAATCAATGTTGCATCAAATTAAAAGAAAAAATGAAGGCAACATTTGAAAAATAGGGACAGAAACTAAGTCTCTGCTAAACCCAGACAAATCCATCCTTGTCAGAGTGAGCTGAAGAGTTTTTTCTGGAAGAAGGAAAATAAGGCTACTGCACTACTCAACCTGAGGCCTGGAAGAGACCAGAGGACCCTCTTGAGTGATATTCAAAGACTTTGGAAAAAAGATTAACCACCCTCCCCAGTGAGAACATCCTAGTACCTTAGAGTCTCAGCATGGGGATTTCTGAAACAGAAAAGATTTGGTAATGTTAGAGCTCTGACTTTGACTCAGTATAGTACTGGTGGGGCATGGTTAATTCCCATGGTTCACGGCTTCTGGAAGATTGCCTATCTATTGCTAGTGGTGAAAGCCTAGACCTAATCTTTAAGGAAAAGATCTCTGCTTGCATCTTTCAACTAGCAACAGCTAATGACAGAACGCAGCCACATTTTCACTTAGCTGCAGTAGTTTGACCTAAGGGATAGGGGGAAAGGAAGGCAGAGTACCTATTTTCATATGATCAAACATTTAATTTGTTTTCCTTAGAGCAGCAGTGAATCAAGTTTCTTTTGCTGCCTTTATGTGACTGTATGCTACCCACACTTGTGTAAATATGCAGCATCTGGCAACGCATTAGCAGAGTCTGTTCTGAAACCATAGACAGACAGTGCTGTTAAGCAGGGTAAATTTTAATTCAACTCCAGAGAAAACAGCAGTAACAAAGAAAGGATGCTGCAAGGAAGACTACAAAAGGGTGAATGTTTAAGGTGCTGTTCCACATACTGCTGTGTATGGGGTCAAGCCTACAGAGGAGCATTATCCTTTAATTGATAACGCAGGCTCTGGAATAGATTTTCACTGGTGCCCCAGGTGTTACTATATTTTGTCATTGTCTTTCCTTTGCTGTGTTTTTTCCTTCTCATTTTGTATTTTCCACTATATCATCAAAAGGCACTGCAGGGGCCAATTATTTTTTTCTTTTAAACAAATGGCTACTACCTTATTTCTGGCAGTACTGGTTATGGTACAAGCAGGGCATGGAAGGACAGGACACAAAATAAAAATAGGAGAAGGGAGCTGGAGGAGGGGATTTCCTGTCGTACAATACTTTTCCAGGAAAGAAGGTTATGATATAGTTACTGGGCAGATACATATTTCTTGTTGAATTCCTCTATTTCATCAGAACAGGAGCTTTTTCCACCTAAATCCCACAGCTCTCAATTTGAAATTGGCTACCTTTTGCAATGTACAGCACTTCAACATGCCCTGTGTATATAACCACTCCCATGATAATGTTTCTTTGCCAATGGCAGTTTTAACACCAGATCCATTTTTATGTGTTTCACTGTCCAAATATCACACAGTCCTGCAACTGCAAACATCAGGACTGCAACTAAGAATACTGCAATTAGGCCTTCAACTCTTTGATCTTGCAGCTCTAAAACTTAGTCTTTGCCCAAAATGCTTGATGTAGTCTGCTTCTTGCATTCATCATTGACTTGGAATTGTCTGAGCAATTTGACCTTTCCTACCGGTTTTCTAGGCGTGCTGTGTGTTAGCTTCCAAAACTTTGCTGATTTGGCTCTCATACAATTCCCTTTTCAGTGTCTCAGAGCTTCCATCCACAGATTTATTCCTTGTTCAAGGCTGATGATTCAGGTTTGAGAGGTGCCCACAGGCACCTACAAAGCTTAATGTGCAAGTTGCCTTTTCTCTGTAGTAGGATCTCTTGTGCAGGACACCTCATGAGGATATGCATCTCGGCACAGTTGGGAAATCTTTATAACTGGAACTCTCTGATGATTTCACTGACATTTCCAACACATAACTGTCATATCAAATCCATGTACAGAACAGTATCCAAAAGCTCTGTCACAATGTTAAATGTTTATAGATTTGTACAAATGTTTATAGCTTCCCATATTTTAAAATATCTTATATAAGTGCTTATAATGTGTGTGTTGATTTCTATTTCCAGAGATCAAATTTCAGCTAACATGCTCTATTGGTCTGAGCCATTTGGTCAAACTATACCATCAGAGCTATGGGCTCAGATACCTGACAGACAAACAGCAGAAAGTGACAACCATGCATAGCTCCAGGATCAATAGGTAGATATACTGGCTCACTACCTCTTGGCTGTCTTTGATGCTGAACTACTGTTGCAGCACTCCCCAAACTAGCTGGCTGCAACAAGGTCTTTTACCATCTGATACCAGCATACTCTTCATACAGTCCCTCTGCTGCCTTCTCCTCGTCTCTCCTCACCCAGCACATGTGTTCTCTCTTCTCCTGCTTCTTCCTCAGCTGCTCTCTCTTCATTGGCTCTCAACCACTCAATCAGCCACAGCTGCACCTTATCTACATCGGCCATCCCACCACCTCTGAAGCCAGCCCACAGCTGTACATTAGCAATGTTAATTAACCTAGTTTCATTCCTCTACAACTGTAGATCAGCCTGCATGGTATGGACAAGCACAGCAGAATAACTGCAGACTGTGGTCCAACAATCCCAGCGTGTAACCTCTGATCTGATCAGAGGATGCATCCGTTGTCACGCTGACATACCTTATCACACTAAGACATTTGTAAGCTATTTTTGTTTAGCATTTTGTATATTTTGATTCATGTTTGAAGACAAGACTCTTCATCACATTTCCCCAGGAAACTGCTTGTTTAAATGGAGACTCACCCACAAAAAGCTTGAAAAGCTTAAAAATCTCAAGAAAACCCCATCCCTTGTAAACAAAATTTAGTTTACAATGGAACACACCCTGCAAAGATAGAACATTCAATATACCACATGCAAAGAATAAAATGGTGTAAGATATAACTTGCTCAGCACAAGGACAGCAGAAATTTTATTTGAATTTTGAAAGGTATTTTAAATACGGATCTTACATTGCAAGAAACTAAAAATTAATTATCACAAAAGACAGCTTACATCTTAGGATCTTAATGAAACAAGACCATTAAAAATTATCTAACTAGCTGTTAATTCAAAGGCTCATCAAATAAAAGAAATTAAGCAACTCCCATACTTGTAGGGAGCTTCAAAAATAAAACTTCTTTTCCATTCTCATGGAGAATTGGAGCTGCATTTATCTCAGCAGCAAGTACAAAAGGTACTTTCAAGTGGTGGCTAGTACAGCAACATAAGATCAGCTAGCAGACATCTAGGGCTACCACTAGAAACACAATTTAGCATTTAAGCTTGGGATTCCCTGTAGGTAGGCTTTTTTACCACCCACCGTGTTTTTTCAGCAACCTAAACTTAAGACAAATGTCTGATTTTAGATTCTTCCTTTGTAAAGCAATTTTTTTTTTAATCTTTCATCCAATCTACTTGGATAATACTGTAGTGTGGAAAGGAAGTGCGCAGGAATCTGAATCTTATAACAGAAATCTGAGACTGAGTTTTAGAAACTATTTAAGTTGCTTATAGTAACAAGAACAGAAATATTTATGTATTATCATTAGCACTGTGTATTTCTGGTTATTAGAGTATTTTTAAAATTTGTATCTAAGTGTGGCATACTGGCCCTGCGAAGAAGCTGTAACAGGACAAATACACACATTTTTCCCGATGAAAGAGCAATGTATCACTTTGTTACCTTTTAAGTATCTTGTTTCACATTTCATTCTCCACTAAAAAGAAATGGAAGAGAACCTATACTACACAAAAGATTTGCTACCACCTGCTGACAAACAGCATTACTGACTTTATCCTAGTCAATCTTGAAGAAGCAACACCTATATCCCTATAAGAAAGTTTCCACTGTTGCTGCAGTGGTTGACAGAAAAAGATATATGTATTTTTTAAAACTATGTTGTAGCCATGACAAGGCAGTAATTTCCTGTCCACCCAGCTTGTCTGCATGACGTATTCACCACTGACGAGAACATTCTGCCCATAAGGCAGCTGCTCTGTCCTCCACTCAGTGAAGCCCCGCAGCCATCACAAGGAGTTACTGTAGTCCGCTACTGAGGTATTCCAAGAAACTGATTCCTCGTTTACAAAAATCCAAACCCATTTGATTTGTTACATTAGCCATAAGCCTTTCCAAATGACAAGTCTGTTTCTTCCAGTCTTATTTCCCAACCTACGGTGAGGAATCAAACCACCACCCCCACCACCCTGCCTTAAAATTGGTAATAGAAATGACCACCCTTTGCATCACCTTACTTAATTTTACAATGCTTTAAGTAAAAGCCTCCCTACCCTCTCGGTGTTCTTGTCGTTGTAGAAAAGACTACCATAAACTTAAAGCAAATTATTGCTTCAGGTATATCTCACACTACATTGCAGAAGTGTGACAGTGAAGAGAGACTACCTCATGGTGAAGACCAGTATCAGGTTATGTGGTAGACTAAATGGAAAAAGTATTTGCAATGTATACTTACACATGGACTTTCAAACTTTTTTTTTTTTTTTTTTTTTTTTTTTGGGGGGGGGAGGGGGTCGTGCGTGGAAGCCAAGGCTTTACATCTGGTAAGCCAAAATGTCAGAAAAACTAATTTTATGGGAGCAGAACGTGGAGGCATTATGGTAGTATGGTTGATTTAACAAAGCTAATCTTGGTGAGCTTCATGGACTTTCCTGGCTTCGCTGACAGGAATCTGAGACTGAAATCTCTCTTTAAGCACCACGTTTGTGAGAGCGGCCAGTAGCGAGAGGCAGCCACCGGGGTGTGGGGAGCCGCCTTCGCTGGCCCTCTCAAACACGGACAGCACCAGCCGCCACAACCCTTCCCTCTGAGGGGACGAGGGCGGACGCGCTAACGCTGCCCCTCGCGCTGCCACGGCGGGCGGGAAAAGGCTCTGGCGCGTGCCCGCCGCCCGCCGCCACGGGGCACGCAGCAGGCGGGCGCCCAGTCTCGCGAGAAGCGGCGCTGCCGCCGCCATGGAGCAGCCGCTGAGCGACCCGCCGGGGCTGGCCGCTGTCCTGGCGGTAAGGAGGGAGCTGGGGTCGGGCTGGCCGCTCGCCCGGGGAGCGGGGTGGAGGCGCCGGCCCCGTGTGTGCGCGGGAAGCCCACGCCGAGGGGGGTCGCTCCTTGCCCAGCTTGGCGTGGGGCCGGTTGTTGAGCGCGGCCTGTGACTGGGATCGGCCGCTGTTTCGGCGCGGAGGAAGGACAGCTGGCCGCTCCCGCTGCCTGGCGGCGCTCCTGCCTAATCTGCTTTCGTTTTGTCCGTAGAAGACGGACTGGTCAGAGCCCTGGCTGGTGGGGCTGGCGGTTTTCCACGTCCTCTGCTTCCTCCTGACGTACGCATCTTTCCAGCACTACCGGGTGCAAGTGGGGCACTTCCTCTGCATGGGTGAGTGCTGGGGCCGGGCCTCCCTGAGGGGCGCCCCGGGGGTGCGGGCGGGCTGTGGGCCTTCCCGGGGCCGCTGGTACTGGCACGTAGTTTCTTTTGGTCTTTTAACGATAACGTTTTTCTTCACGTACTGGCGCAGCATACAGGTTTACGCTTCGCAGGAGATAAAGTGCATGCGAGTCAGTTTTGCTCTTGTAGTAATGTGTGTATCTATACGTGATAAACTGTTACAGATGCTGCTGTGATCTGTAAACATGTATTTAGTTTCCAAGACTGTATGAAGTAGTGACTTAAAACTCTGGCCCTGGTGAGGATCTGGGATAAGTAAGTTTCTCCATGATAAATGCTGTGTGTATCACAGCTTCCCAGGATATTGTTGCTGCACTGGAGAAGCAGAAGAGAAATCTACTAAGAGCCAGCATTTGCCTTCTACTCTTCTACTTATGCCTCTAAGGCTGCAGTTCAGTGAATATGGTCCACTTTCAGCTGAATTAATTTCTAGAGCAGGTTCATCATATGCCCTGCTGGCAGATGTAATACTGGCATGAGGAAGAGCAAGACTGCTTTGGTATATTGCAGTAACAGCTTGTCACGTCCCACCAAGAAGGAGGGAGGAGTGACTCAGATTTGCTGATTCTCCTGGTTGGAACAGGATATATGCAATACCAGAGGTCCATAGGTAAATAGAGACTTCTATTCCATAGTCAGGCTCGTTGGTAAATAATCGGGTAGGAGAAATGCTTATTACTTGCCATGATATAAAGTTTTACGCCTTGTGTTACTTGCTGGAAAAAGGTAAAAGGATAAGAGAAATGGGGGGCGGGGGGGGGGGGGGATGGGGACACGGGGGGGACGACAGGGGGAGAGAGAGAGAGAGAGAGAGAGATTGATCACCAGTCCTGAATCCAGGGCCCGCCAACAGGTGGTATTTCTTGTAGGAACACCCATCCAGACATCCCTTCTTTTATTCTTAATTCTTATTCCCTCTGAAAGAGATGCTTTCCTTCCTCTTTTATTCTTGTCCTTCAGTGTGAACCACCTCTTATTAACATCAGCCACGCTTGCCACATAAATTAGCACACATGCTCCTTACAAGTTGGGGGGGGGGGGGGGCAGCAACGGCAAGTCTTTTTGGTCTTGAATTGAGTTGGTGGTCACGATCTCCCCCTGGCACATTTACCTTTCTCCCAGTTACTGCAGAAATCTGCTGACTCTACTGCTTCTTGTGCTGTTACTCACTCACCCTTCGGTGGGCTGTTGGCTCTTACTAGTCTTTAGTTCATACAAAGTAACCTTTGTTTGATCTTGCGTGTGAGCCATTCCTAGAGTGTTTGAGATCTTCCTCGAGAGGCTCAGCAGATCTCTACTGCCTATTCCCTTAAATTAGTTTTGTCTCCTGCTGGTTCCCACCCTTCAGAGCTTTCCTTGGTGTTAGATTGTTTTTCCAGTTGGTTTCCTACACAGATTGTGTTATCTTGGTGTTTATCAGATTTTAGCCTAGGAATCCACAGTCACCTTGCCTAGCCAAAGCTGTGCCTTTATGGTTGGCTGGCCGAAGATCCAGCAGCTTCAGTTTAATTAAGATGGCATGGGTTTGGGTTAGAGCCACGTATTATGAGCCTATTGGTTCTAGCTGTGGGTTGGATTTTCTGGTGAGCTGCGTTTTTTATACAGTACCTCAGTTCTGTCATGCTTGCAGGGTAATGAGGGAAGAATAAGCAATTGAAAGAGATTTGCAGGCAAAAAGCCGCTTGCAGACTATGTTGACTTTTTCAAATACCATTCAATGAACTAGTCAAGTTGATGGAGGAATTATAGCTTCCTCAAATCTGCAAATAACTTATCTTGGCTAAAGCTAAGGTTCCAATAACTTTAAGTACCCCTAAAAAGGAATCTAGAAAACTTAGTATTTTCCATGTATCTGTTTGTAACTGCAAAGTTTAAAGTTGTTTACAGAGAGCAAAATAACAATGCGTGTTTATGACACGATAGGCCTGAAAGTTCCCTATAAGAATACAGAATTTTCTTTCTTAATTTTTTTATTAGACATTCAGAATTTCCAGTGACATGCTGTTTACTTTAGACTCTTAATCTGAAGTATTGCTGGGGATACTAACACTAGTTTGAATGCCCAAGGTCTAACTGCGTTGGAAAATGCAATGGAACTGATCATTGCTGGATTTTAAGCCCAGATATGATGTAAACTTGCTGTTAACAAGATGAGTGCATAAATATATCCATATTGAGTCCAAGCCTTGTTTGTACCTGGAAAACTGAACCATTTTTTATATGTCTGCAATATATATAATTTTGTATTGTAGATAGTCAGAAATAACTGAGGAAATTATTAAATTATCATATTGGTTTTCCTTGGCAGCTGGGCAGCCATAGGTATATTTATACTGTGCAGTACCAAACAGAGATAATCCAGATGATGGCAAAACAAGATAGCACTCCTTCATATCACCAGACTACTTATTTAATTGCCTTGTGCAGGTCATCTTTAGCCAGTGAATCTGGGGAGTTTTTGCTTTGTTTATTGTGGAAAATGATACAAGGACAAACTTAAAATTTTGTGTTGGTTTTCTGTTAAACATGTGATTGCACTGAATTTTCTTACTGGCTTGATAGCTTTTTATTTCATGCAATTATTGAGTAAGAATATGCTAGTTTTCACCTGATTGCAGCAGACTACTCTGCTATAGACCTATTCAAACAAAGTTTGTATTTTACCAAAATGCGTATATGTAATTAGTACCCTAACTTCAGACAGTGATGTTAGGACACCATAACATCAAAAATAACAACTATTTTTTTTTTTAATTCATTTGTGTGCTGAGGTCTTTCTGTAAGCTCAGATGAGTAGGACTATACGTTTGTAATATAGTGGGTACGTTTTGTGATCACTTTATACTTAGTAACTATATGAGACATTAAATTAGTTTTGTGCAGTTAAATATTTAAATGTGTAATTTGATCTTCTGAGGGTCAAGGAATTCTAATGTCTGATATGTATATATCTTTAGTATACATGGCAGAACTGATGGCAGTTAAGTTTTAGAGAAATACTGAATCAAATATTTTTCTTTTGTTGTACAGTGGGCTTAGTGTACTGCGCTGAATATATAAATGAATTAGCAGCCATGAATTGGAGGTAAATGTTTTCACTTAAATTTTTACATTTAAATGAATGTTCTTCTTAATAGTCTTGTTTTCCTGTCATTCCCAGAAAACATGTCATCATTAGACACCTCTTAGATGCATCATCATTAGAATGCGATTGCAGAGGGTCTATTCCATTGATTAATATAAAACTTCTGAATAAAATCATATAGTACAACACAGCTATCACTTAGTTTATAAGAAAAGGTAATTTTTCATAGCTAGCATGATTGTACTGCATAAATATGTTCATATGGATGGTTGTAAACTAACTAGTCAGAGAACTAAGAGAAAAGAAGAATGCGATTGTTAAGGGAAGAAGGATGTGAGCTGTGATTTTAATTTTTTTGTTTTTATTGGATTTTCTTTGGTAGCTATTTGTGTTTAATAAGCTGAAGTTAAGCACCACTTCTCAAAAGTATCACTACTATTTTACATACTTGCATAGTTACATACAAAGCATTAACAGTTGTCTTTTTTACTAAGCCAGTGTACCAGAATTAAATTGGTGGTTTATTTTCATAAGCACTGAACTAACCTTTCCCTGATGAAACTGGAAATTACATGTTTAACACTACTTTATGCAGGCATCTGTTTGTAAGTCTTTATGTTTCACTTCAGGCTAAATTACAGCCTTGCTACAGCTATTATTTCTGTTATCTTTTTCTAGTATGAGTAAGCAAAATACCTGAGAAAGTCATTGCAGACCCTTCAGGATAAGCATGATTTCTGATCAAATATATGTATTATTGTAATAACATTAGTAAGTTACTTAATCTATGGTTGTTTTATTTAGGTTTTGCACAGTAAAACTTTAAAGAAAGAGAAAGATTGGTATTGTAATAAATACTCATAACTGACAAGATACTGACTGTCACTTTGTTCTGACTTAATACAGTAGAATGCTGGCCTGTGCATGGGGATCCCCAGAAATAGGATAATCTGTACAATGTCGACATTGAATAGTTGGTGTGAAAGTCTAGTGTTATGTGAACTACACTGAATAAAACTTGTTATTTTATTTTTGTTTGGTTTATTTCTTTCAGGCTGTTTTCTAAATACCAGTACTTTGATTCAAGAGGGATGTTTATTTCACTTGTATTTTCAGCACCACTGCTGGTGAATACTATTATAATTGTGGTATGTATGTGTTCATTTATATGGATGCTTTCATTAAATTGATAACTAAATGTATGTGGATTAGTTAAATTTAATAATTTATTTACTTTTCAGGTTACCTGGGTTTACAGAACTTTGAATGTAATGACTGAACTGAAGATGCTACAGCAGAGAATAAAAGCAGAGAAAGAGAAAAAGAACTGAAAGAGCCTTATGCTATTTTTTTTTTTTTATTTCTAATAATACTTGTCCAGGTAACCAGTTCTTCTGTATATTTATACAGAAACAGCAATGATTTTGTATCTGATGTCAAGAGGACTTGCAACCTGTTGTCATGGACAACTAGGTGAAAGCAAGTATCTAGAATACATGTGAATTGGCTGTGAAGTTGAGAAACCCAGTCTTAACAGGTCTTTGTGCCCTTCTGCATAAGATAGTTTTCCACTGTGGCCGGGGCTGCTGTTGTTGGTGAGACACAATCTTCCAGTTCGTTTCCTTTTGCCTATGTATTTTTTAACTATGTCTTAACTGTGTGTTTATCAAGTATCCAGTCTTCTGCTGCTGAAGTCAACTGGAGCAGTGTCATGAATTCCAGTAAATGAGGGATTGTATTCAGAATGCCTTAGGAATCCATGCTTCTGTGAAGCATTTCACTTCTTTATAAATCGAGTTTCATACTTCCTATGTGTGTTGGGTTCCAATAACAATTTTATAAATAAAATTATCCACTGTATCTTAAATTGAGTTAATTTGGTTTGTTTTTTTTTTTTTTTCTCATAAAAATTCCCAGATGGTAAAATTGCACACTTCATGATTTTAATGCTAATAGATAAAACTGGCTGAAATTTTAATGGTTTTCACTTACTTGTAGAACAGAAAGGAAGGGGAGAAGGTTCATAGCATTCTATGCAATTTTGTTCCTTTTAAATTTTTTTAATGCTTTACTTTTTTTTTAATAAGTGAAAATGAAAAATTAACTCTGGTAAAAATGAAGATCACTTCAGTTTTACTCAGAGTAACCTGGTTTTATTGGAATAAGGAAATTTAGGGAGAGAAGTGAACACAATGGAAGACTGTCTACATATTTAGTAAAAGTTTTATCTGGAAATAGATAAACCTTTGTGTGGAAACCTAAACTTCTGTCTAGAGTACATGTCGTTTAAGACATAGGAAAGATGATCTACAAAATTGAACTTAGACTATTGTGAAGAACAGTTGGGTACAAAAATGCAGAACACTAGTGAATTTTTAAGCTAAGTAATTATTTGCGAAATTAATTTTAAACACTTGAGTAGTCTTCACACCAATAGCAATACAGACCCAAGGGAGATATGCAGATGAATCTGCTTGCAGTTTGCAAGTCTTCTACTTAGAGAGTGAAACTGTCTAGAGGGCTTCACAATGTAGTGGAAGGGCAGTGGAGTGTTCGTCTGGGATTGATTTCTTTACCTTTCCCATGGATTGAATTAGCATGGCTCTACTCACTCATTGCCCTATCAACTATTACAGACAGCTAGGCTACTTTGTATTGGCAAACTTAATAGATGCAGACCTGCTATGTTGTCCCATAATCATCCATTCTGTTGTGAGTCTTGGTGCAATTTTGGGTAGTGTCAACTGTCCCGTCTCTGTGAAGGCATCTCTTCCGGTCAGGTAGATAGCATGTGCCTTTTGAGAACAGTCCCTGTTTTGAAGGAGCAAGGAGAATCTATCCAAATTGCTGCAAGATAGGCTATGCCACCTGTGTTCAGGACCAAGGAACCAGGCCTCTGATTTTTAGATAGATAGATGTAGTCCTTCCAGGCTTGTTTAGAAAAGTTCAGCTTTACTTTTAATGATTCAGTGGGGAAAGATAAGCAATTTTTCATACATGGCCCTAAGCATGACCACACAAATGCTATGCTCCTGACTTTCCACTTGTGAACTGTTCTGCAACTATATCATTGCGCAGTTGTTTCAGAATCACACGTGTAAAGCTGTAGTACCTCATCATACTGAGATACCACCTGTTATCTATAGCCTTCAGCTTCACAGCGTCTGAGTTTGATTCACAGTAAATGAGGTGGTTCAGAGCAGCTAAGCAGCAAGTCTCTTGCAACTGAAAAACAATGTGCCTTATGTAGTACATCCAAGGCAAACCTTCCCCAGGTAGTTCAGTACTTTGTCTACTTTCTTCTGTGTGAGGTTGAAAAAAATGAGAATTTGCTCCTCTGTAAGTATGTGCAACTGATGAGATACAGCAATTAGAACTGTCCTTTCTAGCATACCAGTTAAGATAACAGAAATTACTTTGTCTATGTTGCCCAATTTTGTGTTACTCTTGCTTGGCGCAACAGTTAGAGAAATTCTCGCTACTTTTGGGGTTCCCCAGTGAAATAAAAAAAATGGTGCTTGCTTAAATTCTCTTTCCTCTTTCTCTCAGTGTAGTTGACCTTTCAGGCAGTATTTCATTCGCATTGCATTACCGGAGTAATTTTGCCGTTTTATATTAGATCCCAGGGCATTATAGCCCTTTGAGAAAGTTGAAGAACAGAAACCCTGGAGCGTGAGTGGCAGACACTTTATTTTTAATTAGCAAGTAGAAATGTATTTAAGCTGTATGTTATCTGTTGAGTATTGGTACTACTGACATAATGCAATAGCTAGGACGCAAATAATACTTGGTATAGAAAGTATCAATGGGGGTTGTCTCTAAAAGTATTGGTGAGTGAAAGTATAAACAGCTGGAAAATTCCAAAATTATATCAGTATTTTTTGAAAGACAAACATCTCAACATATACACTTTTGGAAGCTTGGTGTTTTTATACATTCCCTGACTACTGAAACTGTAAGTAAAAGTTTTATGTAAGATAATTTTTTACAAACACAGAAGTGTGGTTTCCATATGTATTTGTCAGAAAAATATTCCCATTTTCTACATTTCAGAAAGACTCAAGCTTTTATCTGAGTTGTCCTCTAGCTAACCCTGCCTAAGAGACATGAAGTTTAAAAGCTAAGTTTAAGAAAAAAAGAAAATAAGTAGGTATCTTTAACCATAAGAGAAACCCTTTGAATTAAATAAAGCGTGGCTTTTCATTATGTGCCTGGATTTATGAAGTGATAGTGCAATAATATATTGTAAGGGCCTACTTGCTGACAAACCAAAGTAGTATCGTGAATTTAGAGACTGTTTTACCTACTTACAATTTCATATGTGTAAGTGAATGAGAGCCAAATGTTTAAGGCTGCTTTTAATTGGAGACCCGAATTTAGATTGCCTATAAAAGAGCCTGTTTATTTCAGTTTGGAAGGTGCATACAGAAAAGCTGATAGCTGATCAGTTGAGTTCTTTGGAGAGTTAACACGAGAGAGAGGTGATTAGTTACTCGTTCTGTCTATCTTGCAGGCAGTGACTCAAATCTTCAGCCTTCCTTAACATGCATTTCCACAACAGCACATGATGTCAGCCAATGTGGAAAAACATTAAAAGGGAGAAAGTAATACTAACCTGGAATTTTACCATAGCAGAAAGCAGTTTTGTTGCATATAAATATGTGAAAAGATAGATTAGCAGAATTTAGTTGGCAGACTTCCTGGAGTTTGGTTTGGCCGTGTTCACTGTGGAAATACAGTAACTGAGAAGAGATGAGTTTCCAAGGATGAGAACCTAGAATTCTCTTTTTTTTTTTTCCATATCCACTGAAATTTCATATCCTTATCTTGGACTGTGTTTTCACCGCTTTTTTGGTCATGGAACAGATCTGATAAGGGAATTTACATGTCTGTTACTCGGGAGTATTTGGTACTTTAGTTGATACATGTTTTGGATATCCCAATCTCACGTAAAAATCACCTACCTCCAAAAGGCACGGGAGGACAGTAAACTGAGGTCTCCTGCATCATTGCATGTATTCCAAATAAAGAACTCTGAAGAGAAGTCTTACTTCTTTATACTTTTCATCATCTGGGTCTTAAAACAAGGAACCTACTCCAGAAATGCTATGTTAGATGGTGTTCTGCTGTGAATCTTAAATGGAGGAAGAGTCTCTGAAGAATTGCTTTTGTATTTTGAGAATCATAAGCTCAAATCTTGAACTCCTTTTTGTAGGAACTGGGAATGTCAGGAAAAAGAGGAGTAGTGATTCTTTGTGTGATCAAGATAGAAAAAAAATCAGCTGTAATGTCTCTGTTTCTTTAAATACAGCTATTTTTGCTTTTATTGTAAGCTTGATTAAAAAATCAGAAGGAAAAAGTAATTTTTCACTGTAGGTGAACACGCCATTTTATAATTAACACATCAGAGTATGTTTGTAGGTAAATCACATTGTGTATATTTCTCTATTTAAATGTTTTAATGTTTTTAAATAGGTTTTAAATATTTTGATGTGTCTCAACAAAATAAAAGTATTGGTGTTTTTCTGTGCATCAGTAGGCGAGGTCTTTACAGTTAACGAAACTCGCCACTGGGTGTCACTAGCTGACACGTAAAAGCCCTCTCAACGCTTTCCTTTTGAGCTGTTCTGTAGGGCTTTTCACCATAGCTTGGTAAATACTTTCTGCAGCATTTTGGAATGGCCAGGACGGCTTGTAGTGTAGCTTCCACCTTCAAAACCATAAACTGTTATCTCAGTTCCAAGACACATCCCCAGTCACTTTCAAATGTGTACTGAGAGTCTTGTTTTTTACATTAAAAAGTGCTTGTAGCAGCGATGTGCATACATGCTTCCGGAATCAGGACTGGGGCTATTTTGTGTTTTAAAGCTTCTTAATGCGGCAGTGAAATAAACAACCTTTTGCTTATACCTGCATTTCATATGGAGGAGCCTGTCTTCAACCAATTAAAAAGCAGTATAACAACGAAAAATAAAACAATGACATCGTTGTGTGAACAATATGTAGGAAAGCTCACTGAAGCAGATTCATGAACTGACAGACCTTATGCGTGTCTTCAATTTCTTTGTGATTTACCTTTGCATAATGCACCATTACCTAGTCTGTCTTGAGTGTGTTGTGTAGCTAGTAATTACTTGCTAAGTCATGACTGAGATTCTTGGAAGTCACTTCAGACTTTCTGCACCATCTTAGCAGTGTTCAGAGGCTTTATGACTTCATTTGAGAAGTTGTAGATGCAGAGTTCTCTACTTGATGTTCCCCTTTGCATACCTGGTTTTGAGCCTGTTTTTTTTGTCCTTGGAATTCATCTGACCTTGTTTCCACACACCACCTCTTTAAGAAGTCTGTATTTCAGTTTGAATGGACTTCAGTCCCCTTCCTGTCATTTTGCATGCATGCACATACACCTAGCAACTCTGGAAAGGTTAGGAGGTTAGGCAATTATAACCCAACATGCTTGTGAAATGCCTGCCTTGTAACTCAAAACCAATGTGCTTTATGGACCTCTGTTTTGTGGTCTATCTTCTGACCAGTTTCTCCAAATTGCGGCCATACTTCTACCACTGTTTTGCTGCAAAACTGGAATGGTGTTGTACTGAGTAGGAAATATCTCAAAGGACTTAAAAGGAAGGCCTCCACATTTCCTGTATTTGTGTTTATTGTGTCATGTAAATACGAACTGTAGGAACCTTTCTCATGCAGTTTCACAGGCATAATGAAGCCAGGAAAAGAGCTGTAACTGGTAATACGTTACACTACTATAAGCACTGACTTTAAGTGGTCCCACTGAAATCATGGTCCTGTTTTCTTTGGCCCACTCCAGAGCTAGAACCAGTTGAAATCAATGTCAGGATCAAATGTGTTGCCCCTTTCATCTGAAAATGTTATAATAATTACCAAGGCATTCAGCAGAACTGATTGAAACAAGGTACATTTCTTAAAATGGACAAGTTCCAAATGTCATTTATAACATGCTTGTTAATCCAACCCTGAATCTAAGAAATACAATCTTGTATACCTTTCTTCCCTTCTGATCCAGCAAAAACCTGAGAAAAGGGGTTTGCACAGTGACCCGAGGGGAGGCAGCTGGACAAAGCTGAAGTCATACTGGCCTCTCAATCATAGGATTGTGTAATAAATACACTTAGGTAGTTTCAACTAGCAGGGTAGGATCTGAAGTTTTTCATATAATCAGGACTGATACACCTTGATCTAAGGAACACTAAGCTTGGAAGAGTTTTAATATGGTAGAAACAAGTTTTTAGAAATTCTTCAGGTCATTTAAGTAATCATGCTCTGGAACTGAGATAAATGCTTGAACAAAGTGGGGTATTCCTTTGCAGTTGGTAGTAATGATCTACCCAACATCTCATTAGTAATATACATTGAAGTAATATAGAGTAGGATCTACAAGACGTGAATCATTTTAGGTCCATAACTGTGAGTCATGCCTCCGATACCATATTCCACCCTGATTTAGGGATTAGTTAATCAGCTTCGTATAGTCACCCTGGAGAGAATGCCATCTGTAAGATTTGTACTCAAGCAAAAGCACCACAAAAATCAGGAAGCTGATGTACTAAAGAAATAATATGAAAGTCTTTGGCTTCTCATGGCAAAGTGTTTTCTGACAGGATCCAGGGAACTAAGCTTTTTGGTTGTTTAAATACATGCAGTCTACAACTGTGTTGTAAAAGGGGATTAGAAATAGATTTCATGGCTTTACTTAAAGGTGTTGGGTTTGTACATTTATGGATAGACCTTTTGTAAGTAATCACAGTCTGTTTTTGAAATCAGAGTCAACACAAGCAAACCAGTCCAGTTTTACCTATTTTCTTGTTTCAATGGCTCTAAATCCTAAATCAGACTAATTATTCTACAGTAATTCTCAAAAAGCAGGACACAACATCCCTCTCATTAGGAAGAGCTAAAAAAAAAAACCTCATGAGACTGATTTCTTTCTAGCGAATCAGTTTATTGATTTTTACTATCAAACATTCCAATTTGTTAGTGAATAGTGTGTGTTACCCAAGTTTTCTGCTTCCCCGGTGTTGTGGGAAGAACAAATTTAAGATGCAAAATTAGATGACTGGTTTTACATGTGAGCAAACAATGACAATTGTAATGGTAGATGAGTTCCGTGTAATTATCTTTGAAACAGAAGTAAAAATGTTCCAAAATATTCTTAAATACAGCTTCCTCAGAAACTGATTTGTCACTAACTATTTGATACTTAAAAAAAGAACATAGCTTAGAGGTAAGCTATGGTTCCCGAAACCATTAACTTGTATAAAGTTTACAAAAAGTTTTGTAAGCTTTATATTTGAATGAAATATACTTGAGAGATTGATTTATACATCTATGTTAGAAAATGGCAAGCTCTTTTCCAAGCTCTGAAGAAACACATGGAATTGATGACTTTCTAGACTTCTAAGTTTAGATAAATCAACCAAAAAGACTGAAATCACGATTTTGACGCTTTAAGTGGCGTGAAATGCATTGGAGTCTTTCAGGGGTTTTTTGTAGTATGAACTGCAAGTCATATCAATGTATTTGTAAAGTGAATAATAAATTAATAAACGTAAAGAAACTTGTCATGGTTGCATCATGGTTGAGAGACATAAAATACATGCCAAGTAAGCTAAAACAACAGAAAAAAATGGATATTATCACATTTTTTCAGCTTATTTAATTATTTTGCATGTTAATACGTACCAATATTGTCAATTCCAGATTGCAATAGCTCAGAAATATCACCAAAAATACTTTCAATTGAAAGATGGAGGCCTTGTCTTTCACATAAAAATTACCCTCTTTTAAAAGTCTAGCTGAGGCATCATACAAAATGTTGAATGATAATGATAAAAGTATACTAACTGCATTAAAGTTAATAATCACTGCATTTCTTTTTTTTTATTTTACCTAGCAAATTATGGGTTAAAATACTAGCAGTCAGGATTTTATACTCAGTTACACCAAAGCCTTCGGGGATTTTTATATGTATGCCCATTAGGCAGACACATATTAAGTCAATTCTAATTGGTAACAGCCATTAGTATTCAGTATCATTAACTTAGATAGTTGTCTTAGAAGATACCCTTACAGAGTGGTCAACTCATTTAAATTTTACCCAGTTAAGTGTGATACACTATAGCTGTATTAACTTATCAGAAAAATATAAAGTGGAGAATACATAAATGTTTCAATTAAATACATAATGGGCAGCATTACATCTTGGCTAGAAAGCAGTAAGTTTGCTTTGTAACCCTTAGAGGGCTCCATTGGTATGTAATACTGCAAAACAGGCTAATTTGACGTCTTAACATATTCTGACATCTACTGTAATTTAATTTAAGCCTTACATTAACTCTGTTTACATGGTTTTAGCTGTGTGCAGAACCTTCCAAGCTGGCTAAAAGATCTGATGATGCAGATTTACAACTGTGAGATGAAGTAGAATGCCTACAAAGCTGTTATGTATAGATTTACTGGAATTAGTATCATAGAAGTGACAAGATTCTCAGTTCCCAGATTTCAAAAGCATGAGGACTGGTTCTGAGGCAAAATCACTAAAACATGACTTAATAATTTCTCATGATTTTCTGAATGCTTCACTGCCCATCCAGGGTGTCTGTCTGTAAATTACAGCATTGCAGTGCAGCTTTTTCCCATTAACAAGCTAATATGCCTGAATAGGTCGGGGCAGGGTGTTGCCTCCAAACAACAAATCTCTTACAGGGGAAGAAGTGCAAGAGTACCACTTTTTCTTCCTTTGAGGGGATTCAGGTGTGACTCAGCTCCTTTCTAGAGGCATTAAAACAGCTAGGAGTAAGAATAGCTCTAGTAAAGGGCTAGCATCACAGATAAGAAATGTTCAATATGAAAGAGAAGAAAGAGCGTGGATGTGGAAACCATGAACTCGCATCCGTGTATCGACTGTCTGTATCTAGAAGAAGATGCTGGTTTAGAGGCCAAAGGCTACCCCACCAGCTGAGGTACAGAGACCTTGAAGGACAGTTGATCCCATGTGCACAGCAAACGCGAAAGGGTCTGGAATGGAACTGGAAGCGAGGTGTGCATAGAAACAAGTTTGGGTGAAACAAGGTGTTGAAGTCAGGTGTGCCTTTGGTTTTTTTCAAGGGTGGTTTTTGTGGTTTTTTACTAAGCTAATATTTTGAAAGAATAGGTAAGAAGAAAACCAAGGTAAATAATAAACAGAGGAAAAACTGCATGAAAAAAATCACGATAAGGTGCAAGTTTTGTGGCAAGTGGAGGACATAGGAGAGTGACTGGACATTTCTACATCTGGGATAAGGAAAGGAGAAGACAGTTATCTGAGGGAAAGGAGAAACGGACAATGAAGTAAAAAGAAATGATCCTTACAGTCTGCCAGCTTTCTCTGGGAAGGCACTTGTGCATTCCTGTGCATAAGGAGCCTCCACAAGAGCTCCTGTGAGAGAGACCAAAATTACATTGCTCATTTAAACTGAAAACTTCTAAACCCTTCAAAACACAAGAATGAACGCTCTCTTTCAGAAATAGCAAATGAACACTTAATAAATAGGTCAATGCTGGGAGCTAAAAGCCATTTAACCTCAGGCACTGCCTCCAGCACTGTGCTCAAGAGGGAGACTGACCACAAGATATTACTCCCTGTTCCTTTGCTCTGTGGATTAGGGTGTACTTTACAAATCAAAATGCTTCCCTCAGCTCAGTTCATCTAGAGCATGAAGAAATGAGCCGTGACCGTTTTAGCTCACAAATCAGGCAACCACAAAGAAGTGGTTTTGCCACAGTCGATACTTTGCTGTGCATTTTCAGACTCACCTGATTTGAGCTCTCCCAAGTGAAACCGCTGCCAGCATGGTCTCTCCTTGACTGTCTTTCCCTCGCAGTGGAAATGGGAAGTCCTGTGTTGCTCCACCCAGAAGTGCCTGATGTGTTTCCTTACGACAAACTGTGCTCTGTTCACTACAGGATTCAGTGTCAGGAGGCTCACTGAGAAGGTCGCTGGCTGACTGTGTATCCTGGAACATGCTAAATGACCTCCCTACTGAAAATGGGGAACTACCCGCACTGCTGAGATTCTTTTATAGCCTTGGTGATGATGGATTCTATAAACAAAAAGGTATCATTATGCATATTAGTCTTTATTCTTGAAGAAGGAGTTAATTTTCCAAGAGAAGAGAAAAAGAAAATGGGTGTCCTGGCAAGAATGGGATGTTAAGAGTAAGAAACCAAAATTTTATGCCATCTTAAAGTATTTTTTTTGATACTAGTAAGCCTCCTACATAAAATAAGAAGATTTCAAAAGTGAAATTAATGACTGTAGTGCTAGTAAGGATAGAACAGTTTAAGGTGAAAAATATCTATGGGATATATTAAAGTTCTAGCAATTTTAAAAGAAATAGGCAGGAAGGAAGGAAAATCATTGCATGAATCATACTCCCTTGGGTAACAGTGTCAGCAGACTTGAAATCATCATGTTGCATAGGACAAACAGATGAGCAAATTGATGAGTAACTGACAAAAACTTTTCTTTTTTTTTCTGAACACTCAACTAGCAAACAGCTTTTTTATATAATAAAGATGTGAGGTAATCACTACCATCTCTCTGAAAGTCAGAGCTATAAAGAAGGATATAAAAGAGCAGATGTTATGTTATGATGATGCCCTAACAAATGCAAACAGCCATACTACTGCAAGAATGTTCCTTCACGGACCAATATAATTACAATGAATGGATTTTGCCCCGATTACTTTATAGCAGGTATTTCTGGCATGGTCTAGCCCAATACATTTTTCTCAGTTCTTTACACCACATGGCCCAAATTTCTTAACTGGAAGGGTCTGAATGTGATCAGATCTCTTGCTGGGTCTAGGTTCATTCCTCTGTTAGGCAGTAGGGGCAAACACATAAGCAGTTTGGATAATCAGGGAGTGGCCCTAAGCTGACAGTATAGACCAGTATTTTAAATTTTTTTTGAATTTTTTTTCTTTTTGTACCTACCTTGGTGTGATCTCCCAAATTTTTGTTTTGTTTTGTTTTGTTCTTTCTTGGTTACGCAGGGAGGTTATGGCTCTCCTATGCTGAGGTGATGTCAGCAATGCCCTTCCTCAAGCAGCACTTCAGTTAACCCTGGGAAGTGTTTGCACGGAGCTAGCAGTAAGTTATGAGAAAAATATTACAATTCTGATGTGAAAAACTACCATATCCATAAATAATTTGGTACTGCCAAAGCACTGGTAGAAAGATATCTACAAGAAACAAGATGGACACTGAGAAGAAACAGAAGACAGTAAAGACCAGCAAGGAGCTGGTGGGGATATTCCTTTTTTTTCTCTGACTTTTCTGAAAACCTAATATTTTCCTCTCAAATGAGATTCACATCTTGAAAATACTGATAAACTCTGCACTATAGCAAGATTTCAAGACAGCTCATGTATTTCAAACATTACATATTATGCAACATATTAACTTTAGTTATGGTTTCCCAGACGGTAGTGTGGGAACAAAAGATAAAAGGTTTCCAAATAGGGTGTGAGAGCAGTTGTAGCCTAGGTGCAATGTGATAGGATTCTGACTGTTAGTGGTAAGGGTGGAAGTACAAATAGTAAAGTGAGGGGAAGGTAGAAGACAAATCTGCGTGGCAAGTTCTCCAATGAAAAGGACAGAAAGTTAATTGGTAATAAAATTGAATCTGTTGGAGCAGGTCCAGAGGAGGGTCACTAAAGTCATCAGAGGGCTGGAGCACCTCTCCTGTGAAGGCAGGCTGAGAGAGCTGGGGTTGCTCAGCCTGGAGAAGGGAAGATGCGGGGAGACCTTATTGTGGCCTTTCAATACTGAAGGGGCGCTTATACTAAAGATGGGACAGACTTTTTAGTAAGGCCTGTTACAATTGGACAAGAGCTAATGGTTTTAAATTCAAAGAGGGAAGATTAAGACTAGTTATAAGGAAGAAATTTTTTACAATGTGGGTGGTGAATCACTGGAACACATTGCCCAGAGAGGTGGTAGATGCCCCATCCCTGGAAACGTTCAAGGCCATGTTGGATGGGGCTCTGAGCAACCTGATTTAGTTGAAGACATCCCTGCCTATTGCAGGAGGGGTTGGACTAGATGACCTTTAACAATGTCTTCCAACTCAAACCATTCTATGATTGTATGATCTAACCTGCTTTACTTTGCAAACCTTTCAATTCCTTATGTCAATACACAGAAAAGGCTATAATCCTCATTCTTAAAGAATATGACTATTAAAATAGCATTTGCTTCAACACTTAAATACAAAGATGAAACATGCAATATTTGTTTCTAAGACTGCAGTCTCAAAGGTACCACATTTGCAATTATACCTGTTTTATATATAGCTTGTGGAACGCCTGAAATCCATTTGTCTTCACTAATATGTACTGTAGACTATTAAAAGCACAAAATACTGAAATAATGCTAAGTAATATCACAAAAAATATCTATGGATGTAATATTCTATTTTCTATGAAAAAAGCTTATAGACAAATAGAAATAAGTCATACAGCCTTTCTGTTTATGACACAAAAGGCAAAAGAAGGGTAGCATAACTCTCCTAGAGAAGCAGAAATTGGAAGAGAGAAATTATAAACTCTCTTTCACATTTTAAACCTTCCTACTTTCATTTGTGACAAATAATTCTTAATTTATCTTCTTGAATTAAATGGCTGTAGTGATTCTGTTTTTCAGTAGACCTACGTGATCCAATGCAGCAATCACAACACATGCAGACATTCTCAGCTGGGTTTAAACCAGCTACCTGTTCACTGGTGTGGGAATGACACTAGTGTGTCAAATTAACACCAAGGGGCTGGCAAGCACTTAGCTCTGGGCTGTCACAGAACAAATTATGGCAGAAGCATTTATTCAGTGTCCACTAGCTTGAACTTCTCAGCTGCTACTTTCTCCACTTAAATGATTTTTTAATGTGATACTAGAAACCATAAAAAGATAAGTCCCTCCAGATCAAAATACTTCAGACTTGTCTGAACTTTCAGCCCTCAGTGTATTCAAGAATTTTTGTGTTTTCAAGTCAGCAACCAACCGAAACACTTCTAAAGACTGACAGTTTCAGTGTAAAGAAGTTCTGTTTTCTCTGCTGAAAGCTGGGAAATTAAGTGTACTCCATGAAATTTACCAAATTCTGCATTTAAGATGTTCAAACATGCTCAGTGCCATTTTCTTCCTTCTAGCAGACATCTCCTTCACACTTTAGTGTCTGGGATGAAAGCTTAAAAAAAGCCATTTTATTGTGGATTCCTATTTGATTCCAGTTTGAAAAGTTTCATTATAATCTATCTCAGTGTAAGGAAGAATGGGAAACCCGATCAGGAATTCCAACAAGACTTCCCTTTCTGACCCTCCCTCAAGTCAGGAGAATCATCCAGGCTCATGAAAACCAACATCCATGAATTTGACACCTGACAGAATGCATCCAGCTTTGGCAGAAGAGACATTGTTGTGTTTTTTACTCACCCTCTGCTTATCACTGTAGTTTAGGAAAGTGGTTGTGGCTTAGCCTTTCTATAGTGTCCTCACAGCAGGGAACTCCACCTTCCTCCTGTGGCTGACAGTTCTGATTCTGCCCACAGGCCCCAAGCAAACTGAAAGATGCAAGCGAGGATGTTCTCATCAAAGCAACCAAAGTAACCTAGTAAACTCACATATTGCCCTCTACTCTTGATTTTGAAATCATCTCAGGATTTTATGCCCTGCCATCCTAGTTTTCAGGAGTGCTTACCTTTTCTCCTTATTACATTTTAAGGCTCTATCTACCTCACTTATAAATAAATTAGAAACCTGTTACACACTGTGGAGTGGACACTACTTGGGCTGTAAATACTGTTACTATTTGACATTAGAATACTGCTTGCCTTTCTGTTATGTAGGTTATGTTTCCTAATTTTCAAAATTAGGATAATTTTCAAAAGGATAAAAATAACTGATTTATAAAGACAGAATATGATATGCCTGTACTGAGACATAATAGGGAAGATGAATAAAATAAAGGCTCATCTGAATCAGACCAAATCCTTTCTAATGCCATCCCTCTAACAGCGGCCAATAGCAGTTAATCTGCGAAGCACGTAAGAACAAAACAATCATACATCCCCAGCATCCCACCACACACCACCTGGTCAGTTTCGCTGTGGGACATCCTGGTGAGAACACTGCTATTAAGTAGACTTTGATGCACTTTCTTTCCCCAAGATTTTTTCCTTTTTAACTCGTTAAAAATTTTGGTAATGGTAATGCTCATTTGCTTGAAGTTCTTCAGCATTTTCCAAGCTTCGAATGACCTCTAGTCAACTCTGCAAGCAAATTACATGGATATATGTGAGCTTGTATGCTGTACATGAAATCTGATACCGTGTTCCAGATAAATGGGCTATCTGATCCTTGTTTGAAATGATAGATGGATGCCAATCTGACTTGATACCTTATAGCTTGACAAATTCAATGTGAATGAATAATGTGCCTACTTACTCCTAACTGGGTGGGTGGGATCATTTTGACAAAGTATATGTCAATAATTGATTTAAATGGAGGTTTTGGAGGTTTTTTTGTGTTGTGTTGGATTTATTTTTTTTAGGAATGAGCTCTTTTCAGTAACGTTTTTGTTGAAAAAGGTTTCTCAAGCGTAAGCTGAAACTGCTGATCATGATGGTCAGGCAGAAACAGACAGAGGGAACCTCCTGATAACTACCTGTTCAAAGAATGGGACCCTCATTTAAAAGGTGATATAACTAGATTCCCAGCCCTGACCTGGGTCAGACACAAGCTTGCGACTCACCCCAGTGGAGTGCACTTACCAGCAGCCTCTTAGATCTTCTTGGGCAGCCTTTTTTTACTATCTCCTGTCAAACCCCAAGAGAGCTTAACTGTTAGACAATGAGAAAACCCCAAAATCTAACCTGATGTGACAAGGTGGACCTGCAGTCGTGCCCGTTGGTTCCCTCTAATCTTGGTGAACGGTCAAACAGCCATCAAAATACTCTGGAATGAGGCTGTCTATTTTCTTTTGTGTTGACTGTAAATGTAAATAAAGGCTGTATATTTTGGAAATGCTTTTAGGAACACTTGAATAAATCTTAAGTTAGTCTTTAACTATCACACTGGAAATAGGTAGACAGTTTGTTTAATTGGATCACTAAGGAAATGGAAACAAATTGCAAAATATGCTTAAGAATTAGTCGCTTTAGCTTAAATGTTCACAATATTTTGGCTAATAAATTTTTGAAACAAGGTGTCAAAAGATACAGTAGTAATTCAGAATTCAAGCTCTACTATTTTTTAAAAAGATTGCTGTACACCTTTCAAGGAGAAAATACAGTGCTACCAAAGCTCATATGCATGCATAGTTTTTTTAACTAATCTTCTTTCTTGCCTGATAATTATTCACATACATGGGAATTTGTAAGATGATGACTGGCAATATGTACAGTAAAATTAACTTTTAACCACATGCATATGGTGAGGAAGGACTGTTGCTAATCTTTTTGTAACAGCTTAAATGGTCATTATTCTTGCTTTTGTTGACAGCTTTTTCCTGCTTAACTGTTGAAAACATTTTAGTATTATATGATGGCTTTTCTCCAGGTTTATAGAATATTGTTTTCTTGTTGCAAAAGGGAAAATTTACATTAACCTTCATATATAGTACTTGACATTTATAGTGCAAGGGGGATTGATTACTTTAACATATGAGAAAATTGCAGCCTTAAAATATACAGAATGTGAAATGATATCATCATGTCCCAATACATTATTTACTTTGTGCTATTAAATGCTCCACTGTTGGTCAGTTTCAATATTCCTGATACCTGAATTTTTTACTATGAGCACACAAATCAAAGTTTAATGCACAGGCATTTCTGAATGTCCATCAATGTTGAATGAATTGCTGTGTTATTGTTTCACCTGTGTCAGTGTCAGTGTGAAATCTTGCCTGAAACTCAGGCAAAGACATTGACAATAAAGCTGTTATGAAAAACTGATACATTCTTAAGGTTTGGAATTTTGGTCTGAATAAGTATATAACGGTTTTGACAAAATCTGAGTTGCTTTTCCCAACCAAAATTATGCCTGAAATTAGCCAATTATGCTCCTGGGGAAAAAAAGAAAGTTGGGTTTGGATTTTGTGTAATATTTTGCCTCTTAGAATTGCACAGATTTTGACGTTATTTCCAAAAGCATGAAAGAATGAAGCTGTATAGTCTACATCAAAAATGCTTTTTAAATTGTAAAATCAACACGAGAATCCATTTTTTTTTAATGTGAGAACCTCTGCTTGCATTGCCTTAAAAATTCCCATTTCCTTTAATTGTAAAAAAATATGGCAGTTCAACTCACAACTTTTAGGTCAAAGCTATGCCTAAAATTCTCTTACAGTTTGAGGGCAAAACCTGACACAGACTTCAGCTGTGATTCTCAGGAGGAACATTCCTTAGGTAGTGAAGTAAACACCAGCCTCAATGAAGCATAAGATTTCCCCCATCTGTTCTCTTACTATATATGCATTTCCCTTGCCCCATTCCCCACTGCCCCCCCTCCCCCATCTCCTCCCACCCCCAAATTCTGACAAGAAAATTAAGGTAACTTTCATCTAAATAATAGCCTCTAGCAATAACCTGTTTTGTTTGTTCTTTGAAAATTGAAAGGAATCAGATAAGAAAATTACAAAAAAGTAGTTAACTGAAGTTACACATTGTCATGTTAGAAATACAAATGTTTTGGGTTTAAAGAGAAAAGTCAGAGTTAAATATCCTGAAATGAGATGTCACAGCGACACCATGAAATGCAGCACTATCGAAGGAAGGCAGGGTAAAAAACATACTTGTTGGATTATGCCCTTTAAGCGGGTGCAGCGCAGAAGGAAATGTCTTCAGGTCCTATGAGATACTGCTCTTGTCCTTTCTTCTTGCCAGAAGTTGCACAACCGGTGTACAGATGCCTTGTGGGCAGGAAGTGCTGCAAGAATCAAAGTAGAAAAGGGGTGCTAAATATCTTACTACTGCCAATTGATATACTATTCACCCTTGCTTAAGAAAGCTGTGAAAATAACTGGTGAGCGGCCTGAGTAATATTGCTGTGCAATTGATTGTGCCTTATTTGACAAAGATTTTATTAAATCCTAATGCTTTGCTCTTGTACGTGACTTTCCTTCCACTGACCTTGAAAACATCTCACAAAGATTAGTAAACATTTTTACTTTTCATACACAAAGGCAACAAATACCAATTTTAAGGATGCACAAGTTCTTTTAAGGGAGAGAAAGGCGAGGAAACTGCTTTTCTCAATTACCAGGAAGCTGTTGCTCCCCATCAGCAGGTGACCATTAGCATGGGAAGCAAAGGATCACTTACCCTTTTCCTGAGAGTATGAGCTAATATTCAACCTATCTTGGAGCAAAGAAACACACCATACTGTATAATTAAATTAATTCTAAGTCACTGAAAAAATATGTAACAAAGACGTTAACTGTGACTGCAAAAACAACCCTCATCTGAATTATTTTTCTGGTTAATCGCTGTAACAAGTTACTTACAACTGTAAATCTAAACGTGCATGATTAATTTAATGTATATATATATTTCACATTTGACATTTCCATATTTATTATGTAAATCTTAAAAGTTTAATATACAATTAAAAGATGCAATTTAGATCTTTACTTCTGTTTATTCTTTAAGAACTGATAAGGATAACAATATGTAATGGGTTTTCATTTAATTTAATTTTATTTGCACAGTTATTGGAGAACCACTTTGCCATATTTGATTTCATTGCATGGAGAATTCCTAATTACAGTGGTATCATAAATACCTCATTTATATTCAGTGTTTCCCATTTTGCCTTTCTGCCAAAATCTGCTTTAACTGTAAAATAAAACCAGACTCCTTGCACATGACACTTACCCCAAGGTTATAATTTTTAGACCTTCTAAACACTGTTTTCCATCTAACATCATTAGAGCCTTTACAAAATACTGTTTCCTTGTCACGCCAGCTTTTGGCCATAAGATCTCAATGTTTTCTGGTCAATTCTAAAATTAATCATCTAACAACTAACAACACACCTCAGCTAGTGCAACTACCTAGGAGCCACTGTTATGCAGAACTAAACAAAGAAATAAACAAAACATTTCACAAGATTTTTGTTTTCTACTTTCTATTCTTCTATTTAATTTTATTTTTTAAAGCCATGATCTTTCTGGGTATTTATGTAGTATACCTTCTTGTTCTATTTTTGTATGATCTTCAAAGAGCTGTCATCTCTGCTACAGATCACTGTCAGTTTAATATAAACACATCCATTTTGAGAACTTCAACATGTCATAAACTTTTAGAGACAGATGCAGGAAAAGTAGCATGAACAGTATTGCATGATATTAATTACATATAACTGACATATATTTAACCTTTTTATTCCAGGGCATTATTCAAATAAGTCTGTGCCAGTTTTAGGAAAATATTGCCTTTTAAGACATTTTGTTTTAATTATTCAAGACAATATTGTAATACTACCAGTATAATGTTTCATTTCTTTTTTTACTGGAAGTGCATCCTACCTAAAAGGTGGCAGCTTAGGCAAGTGGGTGAAATTGTTTGATCAGATGTGTACTGGATTTCCTGAATTTACAGTTACATATTCTAAAATTCCTTAGGCTAAAGAAGAAATAAGAAGTTGGGCAATTGCTCAAAAATAGAAAAGGAGCCCTTCTGGCATGTAGTGCTGGGTGAATAATAAAATGACATTTGTGAATTGTTCCTAAATCAATTTTCTACCAGGATAAAATAAGTTTATGGTAGATTCTAATTTGAGATTATTAGTACTGAACCAGTGTCTGGAAATCTTTTCACTGAAAAGACATACTTATGTTATGTGTATTCAATCTGTTAAACAGTAGAGATTCTACACTTACACGTAAGTTCCCTGTTTTCTTTTGTTTTAAAGAAGACTTTACATTCATTTAATTGAAATCTTTTCTCTCTCTGACTCAAGTACAGGAATGGATCCTAACAGTTCAAAAGAACCAAAACAAAACAAAAAGAACAGTATCCCAAAATATATCTCTTTTTCAGTGCTCAGATTCTTCTCCCAATGACATAAGGAATCTGCCCAGCTCTGTTAATCCCACTTTGAGTTAGTGATCTGACCTGCCTAGCCTGCAGGATCACACAAGAGAGATATCTGGACAACACCTGCTTTATTGCCAGCACAGGTGAAAACTTAAGTAAACATTTAACATACAAATGTTGGAAAACCAAAAAGAGCTTTTCCCTCACTTTTTCTTTTCTTCTTATGAACTCTCATATTTACATCTTATTGATAATGCCTCTTTCTAATTATAGTGCGTTCTTTGTTTTCAGTTACAGAAACCTATTTCTTTTGTAATGTTTCCTATCTGTGTAATTTGACCTGTTAGCTCCTGATAGCATGAAATAAAAAGTTATGATTTTCTTGCTATTTCCCTGTTGAACTTTGCTCTTCTAGAAGTCTTACACTCCTGATCTTTTAGAGAAGCTATTACTCTACTACTATTGCACTGAGCACACTATTACTTCTTGTATATAGTAGTCTTATTGGGAGGAATACAAAGGTGCTAGAATCCGAAACCGATAATGATCCTGTAAGAAAGCAAAAAATCCCTGCTAACCTCACTAAAGAGAAGGGAAATGCAAAACTTGTGGTTTTGCTTATGCTGGTTTGGATTTTTTTACTTAATGCATCTGTGTCTTCTCATGATCAGTTCTATTTTGATTTTTTTTGAGGGTGAAATGTCAGTCATATCTTGCTGATTTGAGCATGTTTCTCAATGTAATTGCAATCATAGTTTACTTCCACCACAATTATGTATTGTATTGAAGCAGACCTCAAAAACTTTGGGAATGATTTTTGGATAATAGTAGTGAAATTATGCAAATGGCTGGCATATTCACAAGACCTCATTCAAATATTTTTGCTTTAAAACAGCCAGTCCCCTTCTTAACCAGAGAGTATGCAATGACTGCTTCTATAGCATCTTTGCTATACCATGCTAGGGACTGAGCCTTTTCCATGAGTTACTTGGTTCAGACTTGCTGGTATTCAGGCTGGCTCTAGCAAATGGGGACTGGAACAAACTATCATCTCAATCTCAATGGTACCCAGGTTTTCTTGCCAAGATGAGTTCCACACTGGAGCCTGGATGCAACCGTGCATCTATGTGGAGCACATGATCAAGGACTGAGCCCTAGAAAAACCAGAGCAACCTGATGCATCTAGTGAGCTGTTTCAGAATTCTGTTCTTCATATTAGGTCACCTGCTCGTCTTTCCAAAACAACTGTTGCAGAGATAATGGTCAGAGGATGCATAAAAAAAGGGAAGGAACAGTTTTGTTGAGTGTAATTATTGACCTGGACTTTGTGGCAGTATTTCCACTGGCTTTGGTGCATCTGGACTTGTGCTTACTGCATTTAATAGAGCTCCAAAACGTGCCACAAGGCACCAACAATTCTCACAATATATTAGGGATCAGCTGAAATTTTATAATTATTCAAATTGTCTGAGTGAAAGCAAAACATGCCAAGTGGGACGAATATGAACTGTACAGGCAAACTAGGCTAATTTAAGCTCATTTAATTCACCGCATTAGCAGTAATGCCACATAGAAACCAGGATCCAATACAGGCAACCTCTCTCTCCACATAGAGAAATAGAACACGTAAGAACACATACATGCAAGTTACAAACATATTCTGTCTGACTCTCCTGAGAGAGGAGGTGTTCTGGAGGCATGAGCAATTTAGAGAAAACTGTATTCAGACATGACCAGTATGGGACAAGAATGAACCATTAACATTAATACCATTGCAAGGTTCTAAATGTTTTAGGTATCAGTACCTAGCAAAACAATTTCCTGCAGAAATTGGAGCCACTAGGGGGTAATCAAATCACTCTTGCAGGTGGTAAATCTGTGGAAGTATCACCTTGACTGAGGTCCAGGGGATAATACACCATAGTCACTTCTGGTTAACAAGCCTCAAAAAGCAGAGAGGCTACAAAGTATGCTGAGAGACAGCCCTAGTCAGGAGACACGGACACACTTTGGAAAAAAAGATGTGCAAAGCTGGTGGACTGGATCTATTGAGCAGATATAAACTATAGCTTATAATTTACATGCTGACCTCTGTTTTTTCTTCATAGATTTTAATGCTAACATTTTTTTACTTCAGAAAAGCTGGCGGATCATGTGCTAACTATGGCACCGTCCCTAAGCAAATGAAAAGCTGTTCTAGTCAGTGAATTTAAACTCAGATACACCATGCAGTACATTTCAAAGGGTCTTTGGAGGCTGAATGCAGGTTGTTCCACAGACACTCCAGGACAGAGTATTTGTTAAAAGTGAATTTTACTGAGATTTTTCCCATAGGTTGATGCTCATCTCTCAAACAAGATAGTTGGTTGCAGAAGAAAGGTGGAAGGAAGGAGATTTGAACTATTTTCTACTAGAAAAGTTTTGCTAGAAAATTTTCAACTGATTCTGGTAAAACCCAGGTATACTGATCAGGGTGAGGCAGTCCGTGTATGATTCAGTATATTTTTCCAAGAACTTGGTGACAGTCCCCTGCTGGACACAGCCAAGTGAGTGAACAGCAAAGTCATTAAAAAGGGGAAGAACTGTAAATAATTAAAAAAAAAAAAAAAGGGGGGGGGGGGTGCAGGTGAGTTCAACAGAGCTGTACCCTTCATTGGTGTAGACTTTCACACCGGAGAACACAGAGACTTATCAGGATGAGCAGCTGAAGGGTAAAGCCTTAGTGAAGAACAAAACATCAGTGGCAGCAGCTGTCAAACTGTGTGAGCTGAGAATAGCAATGTCTGAAACCATTAAAAAATAGATGTATGCCAGGACATTTCGGCAGAAGAAATGCTATGACAAGACCGCCAGCCTTCATCGTGAGCACAAGAGCAAGGCTGCAAGCAGAGCCTCTGACAACCCACCAAGAGGCACCTGTAACATCCCACGTCGAGTCACACAGCTGCATGTCACTCTGTCTTCCCTCCTAGTAACCGTGCTGTGTGTAGAGATTTATTAGCCTGTTACTGTCTCCAGTTCAAGGGTTAACAGAAAGTACATCTTCGCTGCATGCGCGGACTGGGCTGGGAAGGGAAGCTTGGCCCCAGATCTGGTGGCAGAGGCTGAGGTGGGTGCACATGGCAGAGAGCTAGTGTCTTCATCTGCTGGCACTGCTGGCAGCTGTGGCACACAGCTTCTGGCTCACTCCCCTGGGCTCCATGGAGCACCCCTGAGATATGCTGGTTACTCCTTTGGGGTGCGTTTCAGTAAGCATACTTGAAACGATGGCAAGGCTAGGCCACAGCCTGCCAGCATGGTGCATTCACATCACAATGCTGAATCTTCGTGTTCTGTACTGCTGAATGTCACTGTTACGCTGTGTGGGTGTACGAGAGGGTAAGGGGTGCTGGGTCTGGACGAAGGGCACTGCCAGCCCTAACAGTCCCTGCCTGGCCCCCTCCATGGCCTCCCTCCACCCTGCCCATCGCCCAGGACCCCACGCCAGCCGCCGGCGCCATCAGCCCCTGGCCCAGCGATGCCACAGCAGAGCCATTCTCCAGCTCCCCACAGCGCGGCCCTGCCTGGCCATGGGCCCCAGTTAGTCAGGCCCAGCTGCGAGCCCGTGTCCCAGCCTGGCCTCGACCTGTCCCCAGACCCTGGGAGGTGCTTGATGTCCGGGGCTGGGGCTGGCCCTGCCTGCACTTCTCTGCTTTGCCCAGCTGTATCTACTAGAAGCTCCAGCTCCTATAAACCTTGCTTTGCCCATGTCCTTAGAGTAACCTATCTGCACCAATTTTGCTGCTAACTTATTCTCACCTAACAATTTTGTCCTGTTCCAAACTGGTTCAAACACCCCACTGCTGCCCACTGCTTGTAACAGCATCCACTGATCTTGCTCTTTCTGAGGACTGGACCAAAACAGCTGAATCCAAAAACCTGAATTAAGGAAAAATACAATCATAATCCTCCATTAGCAGTCTAGACACAGAAGAAAAAAACAGGACGATGTTTAGTACAAGAGGAATGAAAGGTATCTATATATATTGCTAAAAGTCAGAGTGAAGTACATGCTCCCACCCGCCCACTCACACCCACAATCATGTTCATCAAATGAGGCCATGAGGCAAAACAAACACAGCTGGCAAATCCGGCTCAGTCCTTGAACTGGAACTTAAATGCTCCAGAGAAAAGTATTGATGATAGAGTCTTTGATGTTCAGAGACATCTGAAGAGATGAAACTTCCCACCAAGAATCAAAATAATCTCCTCAGCTATCAAGATGTTCAAGAAATGTTCCCATCCTGCCTTCAGCTAATCAACATATCTATTTGTATGCATAACAAGCACACTGGGCATAAAAATACTGGCTTATTAATTTTCGAAGAAACAATGGGTACTGATGTTTACCAAGTAGGCATATTATTGCTATGTTTCATCTTTACTATACATAGAATTACAGGAAACTATAGAGTGGAAGGGACCTCCGGGTGTTCTGTAGTTCAACCTCCTACTCAAAGCAGGGTTAGGTCAAAATTAGATCCGTCTGCTCTGGGCCTTGCCTAGTTGAGTTTTGAAAGTCTCTAAGGTCGGAGATTTCACAATATCTTTACTGAACTTATTTCAGTGTTTAACCCTTTCATTATAAGATTTCTTTTTTAAAGTCTGGCAGTAGGTCTATCAACAGTTTCAAAAAGTAATGAAAAAGATAACTGAATAATAAACAAACAAAATGCTCAAATTAAATGTTCTGAATCACTCTAGCAGGTGTTTTATTTGACTGCAAAAAAAGGTTTGTATATTTTTCCTATAAGAAAAAAAGTATTTTAATTAGCCAATATTAAAAATCAGTTATTCGTGCAATCATCTAGACTATTTTCACACTACTTATATTACTCAAAGAAAAATTGTGTTGCCTTCTGTGTCCAGGTATGCATTCTGAGTTGATTAATCCTATTAATAATATATAACTATTTTATGAGTGTTTTTTTGTGAATACTTCAACTTTGTAGTTCAGATTTAGTGAATTGCTTATGGATCAGCAGAAGCAGGATCATTTTGTCATATTCATTTTGCAGTTGTAAGAAACAGTATTAGTAAATTAAAGAATTTGAACACTTGCAAATAAGTGATGAGAAAACAGCAGGTGATGTTCAGTAAGGGAAGGACTGCACACGTGCTGAAAGACCATTAGAATTTAAAATTATCTTGATAAACTGAAAAAAAATATTAAAACACTATGATATTTAATGAAGTAAAATGGAAGATTCACTTAGACAATCTACTTCAGTAATACAGAACGGTGAGCAACTGACAAGCTGTCAGTTTTAGAAAGGAAATATTTGGAGATGATAACAACCAATACAATTAAACCCAGTGCTATCATGCTCTAGAGCTGCAGGTGAACAGCTTGTAGCATATGAAGAGAGCCATAGCCTACATGACATGTAAAATAATCTTTCCTCCTCTTCAAAACTGTTTCCTCAGCTGAAGTGTTATGCAAGTCTGGATCTCTGCTCTTCACGAACTACATGGGTGAGCTGCTGAGTGGAAGAAAGAGAAATCTGAGGCAAGACACGAAAACTCTCTTCAGATCTGTGAAAGGCTGCTGAAGAGAGGAAGTGAACAAGATGTTCTCCCCTTCGGAGTCAACAGACTTACAATATAGGTTAGGTTAGGCTTAGCAAAAAAATATTGCCTAAAATCTTGCCTTCCTAGAAAGTGATGCTATTATGGCAAGTTCTACCAGATGGCTTATTAGAACCTGCTATATCATTTATATATATATATATATATGTAATTATAGAAGACAGTTCAATATTTTGATTTCTGAAATAAAACCAATTTGTTTCCAGAGTCTGTTAATTTGCGTGAATATGCCATTTCACTTCTAAGGAGGCTGGGAGTACTCTGGTTGCTGTATTTTTATTAGCAATGTGCTATGTGAGACTGTGTAAGTAAACATATACTGTTTACACAAAGCAATATAATTTTTCAGACTTCAGAATAACAATGGATGAAAATCTCCCTTTAACACTTCCAGTTTGCAATTTTATTAGTTTTCAGCTTCAAAATTCAGATTTCTCATACTTTCAGGCTTTTCTAAATCAGAAGTATATTGTAATGTATTTATATTTGATTACATACGTGCATGTGTGGATTCAAGGTTCAGAGAATTGCCTAATCCACAAGTAACTTTTGAAAAGCTTAACTCTTTCTAGCACTAACTACAAGGACTATCTTAATCTTCTGTGCCTAAGATTTTGGAAGATCTAGCAAATATTGATGTAGTGAAAAATGAGGTGTAAATGACAGTGGAAATCGCAAGAAAAGATCATCTACCTCCTACAGATTTCTGAACGTCTGTGATAAGAAGAGCTTGCAATCTATCCTTGAAGGCTGCCTCTCTCATCACTGGAGCTGTTGTGTGCTGTACCTAATCAAGTAGTGAGTCAGTGGCACGAGGTTAGAGGAATGCACCATTTGGATATTATAACTAAAATCATTCAGCTTCTTTGTTGGGGCATCAGTCATCATAGTCACAGATTGTGGTATCTTACAGATTTCTGATTGCTTATTCCTCAAGCCCATCAGTGGAGTTTCTGATATGATTGTGATTTTTTTGTTGGAGGGCCAAATATACTATAAGGACTCCAAAGAAAAAAGAAGAAAGAAAAAAAAAGAAAAAAGAAGAAGAAAAAAAGTTACGTAACCTCACTATATAAATTAGTAAAAAACTTTCTGAATTGCATCTGCCTCCTAAAACAAAACCTTAATCTTCACTGTTCACTGCCAATATGACAACAGCAGTGTTGGAAACACATGCTTCCAAACAAAAAAAAAAAAAGTAAAAGAAAACAACTTTCTCCATCCCTACTCAATCTCATAGGAAGACTGAAAATCAACACTTTGTCACTGAGAGTATGCAGGGTTGCTAAGAACTCTGCCAAAAAAACCTACTCAGTCAACAGTGTAAGAACACTTCCCTCTCACCAGTGAGATTTACAGCAAATCCATGAATTCAGAGGAAAACAGTTATATGAAAGTCATTTTCCATAGCATACCAAAAAACCCACCTAGTCTATGGAAGGCTAGCAGTAGAGTTGTAACTGACAGACCTTCTGACTGCTAACTGACCAATTTAAATAATCTTCTCACTCAAGGGAAAGCATTAATAAACTGTTCCAATAACATAACCTGCTATGTGGTCCATATTAATTGGCATCTCAAGTTAATTCGATGAAACCAACCCAGAGCATACAAAACTGAGTTATTATCTATGAAAACTTTTTGTTATGAAAGAAATCGCTGTTGCACCATCAAGTTCTGATTTTGACCTTACATACACTGGATAAATCCAGAATAAGTTGCAATAGTTGCTATGGAAATAATAAAACAGAGTAGATTAGGTAAATAAAATAGCATGTTAATCTTGTACTGCCTATATAAAAGATAATAGATGCAGCTTTTCCTTGCTGTTATCAACTGTAATGTGTTAGTGGAGATGCCATGAGTGTGAAATATGATCAGTTAAAAGAATTTAAATAAAAGTAACCAAAGCCTGACAGACATAAATTTTTCCCCAAGAAAAGAAAAAATTTCCTAATTTAGAGAAGAAAGTGAAAATGACAATACAAAAAGTGGTCTCAAATATTCAAAGCAAATCAACTGAAAATAGATAAGAGATTGTTTTTTGCATGGTCTTTTTTGACTTAAAGTAATTTTGCAGTTCGGGGGTTTGTTGGTTTTTTTTGGTGTGGGTTTTTTTGGTAGTGTATTTGGGGTTTTTTTGTGGGGGTTTTTTGTTTCTTTTTTTTTTTTTTTTGTTAACAGCAGGAGATAATGTCACTGGTACTTAACTGTTCACCCATGAAAAAAAGCATGTTGCTTTTGGTAAATACATTACATGCTACACCTGGAAGAAGCTGCTGCACAAATGAGGTTGACATCCCCTTCCTTTTCTATCCTTGTTTCCATCAGGTGGAAACTGCTACCTGGATAGCACTCTGCAGTCCATCAGCTAAAGGGCTATCTACTTCCTCACAGTCTAGGTGGGATTATATACTCTCCAGAGCCCTCTGTGACAATATGGGACTTGAGGTCACTAATATTTGATATCAGTGGGACTCCTACATTGGTTAAATGGTTTGTTTACTTGGATTTTATATTGCAGCTCAAGAAGAAAATCGTTCTAGCTCTGGTTTGGCTGAAGGATTAGCATTTAATGTCGTGGTCTAAGCAAGCTCACTTATGAACAGTGAATCATTGCTTTTAGTACAGGAATAGACTTATTTTAATAGGATCATAACAATCTCCAGTTTAATAATTACTCATTCACTTCAAAATGTGACGGTTATATATAATTTGCTTTAGGTAAAAAAAGAAAAATCTTTAAGTAAATGCAATGATATAAAATCAATCTCAAGTCAAATTTACCTCTGAGCTACATCAGTGCCCATCAGCTGAAATTATTTCATCAGGGAGCTACTTCCAATAAAGAGTACCAGTAAAGAACATTTATAGACATTTTATATATCCATAAAGTGTGAAGAATGCAAATATGAATATATGCAGCAGTTTTGTTGAATCTTATACCTACCTGGACACTACACAGCAACTTCCAGAACAAAATGTCAGGTGGCAAGTTATAAAACATCATGAAAAACAAAGATTTTGGCTAAGCTACTCCATAAACATATTCACACCTTGCTTCTTTTCTTGAAGTGCCCAGTGAGGAGCACAACCTGACACAGAGATGCTGCATACTTGGTATAACTAAGCATGAACAGTTCTAAGGGTAAAACAGACGTACCTGCCAGCCATCTGCCAGCCTTGCCCTGGCTGCCTCCTGGGCACCCAGCCCAGCAACTGGGTCCACTGGGCTGCAGACCCCTACGGCTCTGCACTGCCTCCTGCTCTCACAGCTGTGCCACAGGCTGGTGTCTGGAGGACACACAAATACTTTCTTTACCTCTAAGGAATCCACAAATAAAATCTGACCCTGATGAAATGAAAGAGATATTTTTGACTTTGTCATCACTTAGCTCATGATTTATATTTTTTTTCCCACTGAGATTTAAGCCCGTACTTAAGCACAAGCCCTTACTGAGTTTTTCAGTATCACCATTTCAGTATCAGTATCAATCACCATTACTGGGAAATACTTTATAGAGGTCTGAGTACAACACAACTATGTAGCATGCTGTTTCTGTATCTTTTTATACAACCATAATGTTATTTGGTATTTTCTGCTGCTATCTTTCATTTGTGTCAAAACATCTATTTTTTTACTTTCATTGATGTGGGGCTCAGTAGTGTCTATTTTGTTTATGATAATAACTGCCACATCCTCAGCAATTAGTGAAGAAGCAAAGAATATTGTAACCAAAATTTTCTCTCCATTTTTTCTTTTTATTCCTTACCTAGTCTGTTCTCCATATTACTTCAGTTCAATCAACTTTACCAGCTTACTGTTGTTAGCAAGTGCTAAGTTTTACATTTGGCAAATGCTGGGACTTTGGAAGAAGAGCACAGCTGGAGTGGATATAATGAAACAGCATTCTTCCGTACCAAACTGATCTTGATGCTGATGAGGAAAAAAAACCAACCACACAACAATATAGTATATATTTATACCAGTTTAATGAGGCTCTATTCAAAAATCCAGCTGTGAATATGTGATTAATCTATATACATAGTCTTCCAGTACTAGAAAGTAAGTTCTCCATAGTAAAGACTGATTTCCACACATTACAGATTGTATCTTGTCACTTAATCGTTTCCTGTAAACCATTCACAAGCACGTAAGCACACTTTGGAGTTTGAATATGTTACATGGAAAGCACAGCAGCTACTAATAAGCAGCACTTCATCAGTGGGGGGCTGAGCATCCATGTAATTCTAGATCCTGAAGCTCCTCATTTATTTATTTATTTTATTATTATTCCTTTTCATTTTTTGGTCTTTATTCCTTCTCTTTTAACAGAAAACCTTTAAAGCTAATACTGAATTACTTCTGTAGGTGGTGCCAGAGACATTTTGATGGTTTTGCTTGCTTAGATTTAACTGTGGTTTTATTATGTAGAAGGTTTGGCTTGATGTCATACATTACGGTTACAAATCTCTCCTTGAATTCTATGTGTTTTTCTATCAGAAGATAAAACAACTGTTGTCCAATCTGGAAAGCAGTGGATTGTCATTCATGTCCTCTGCACTGTGATTGGTATAGTATATTTAGAGAAGGAACCTTCTAAATCTTTAAGCAACAGTATGCGATCTTCTAAATCAGCTTCAAACATTCTAGGCCATCAAAATTTTGGGTTTGTGTCAAAGTTAAATAGAGAATTCATTATGAATATATTAGTTTCACTTGTTTCATAGATACTGTTAGAGGAAAAACATGCTTTTCCTTGAATTCACATAGTAAGAGACTGAAGGGCCCAGGGGCAATGCCCTGAGAACAAAAGCAGATACAGGGAGTAGATTCTATTACTATTCATTTGTATTCAGCAGAGTTGCTTGGGGCTCCAGACACTGAGGCAGAAGGTGGACAAAGAACAGGCTAGTGCCATCACATTACTGATGGGCAGCAGGAGCCAGAGGAAGCTGAAAAGAGATGGGAGAAGGGAGCCACAGGCTTCTGCAAAGGGAGGGAAAACTAGTGGAGCTGTCCCATCTCTTAAGAGGAATCAACACTGAAGTGAGGCACCTGAGCTCCCTACACACCCTTTGAGCATTACAAGCTTAAGCACAGAGGACTCAGTTGTGCTTTTCGCAATCCATTTACATTATTTTCTAAACAGCTGCACAGCTTCCAGAGGACATGTAGATTGTACCTCCTTTTTCACTAAGATCTCTGTGGAATAAACTGTTACTTCATGACTAAGGTCTTCTCTGGAAGCAAAGATGTTTTTATCCCCTCGCTGACTTATCTATCCAGCTCCCACATCAGGCACATTTGTTATTTTGTGGGATCCCTGCCTAAGTTTCCTATTAGTAATAAAGAATTGTAGTAATTTCTCACTTGACAAAGTAATTGTGAGGCTAATATATTAAATATTAAGACATTAAAAAACCTAAACTTATTAAAGGAAGTTCATGTAAGTCACCTAGATAAACAAGAACTGATTTAGGAAATGTATAATATACCTAGGAAAGTGAAGTATGCAAGGAATGAGAAAAAAAGAAAAGAAGAACACAGGAGTCCTTTTCATCAAAGAAGGGGAAAAAAAGGGGGGAGTGCAGATAATTCAAGAGATTAAGGTAGTACATATACTTCACTTTCTGTCCACAGGAAAGCAGGCTTTTAATTTGAGTTTTCTGGTTTTCCTTTTGACGTAGGAAAAGTGACATGTTTAGATTATGGTTTCCTCTGCACATTTGAATTGAAACATCCTCATTCCCCCAAAACTTGTGAATAGTGACAAAGCTAGATACCAAAAATCTTTTTCATGAGGGAATGCCTTCTTTTTCTGAATACAGGAATGAAGATTGAGGTAATGTTTACTACAGATGCTTGTTGCATATTTATATTCGTATTTCATCATTTAACTGGTTATCTATTAGAGTGGGTCTTCTTTGGGGACAGTCAAGGAACACATCAGCCTCTGCAGTTTTATACATTCATTGTCTATAATAGGATGATGAGATGGGAATAAATAAAAAACAACCACAGCAATGCTAAACATAGACTAGCAAACTCTGTTTCACAATGGAGGTTTGCAACCCAGAGCATGTAAGCACACTCAACAGTTTGTTCTAAAACACATCCGTGGATTAAGATATAAATCTTAATTTATATTAATGAAATGAAAGAATTACAGCAACAGCAGTCAAACAAGAGTAAGAAAATAGTAATCTGTACATTTTGCCACTGTGCCAGTGGCATCAAAGTCTCTGAATCCAATTGTTTCAAAATAAGTGTGTTGGAATCTTCAGAGAAGAGAAAGAAGCTAGTTATGGTATATTTTGTCCCTTCTATGTCACAGTTTAGGAGAAAATGGAAGCAATTATATTCATGAAACGGATCTCTAAGACAATAGGTCAGATTCATTATTTTGAAATAATTTTGCAATAAATTTAAATCCAAGGGTAAAACTTGCATTGCACAACTTCAGCAGACAACAGCTCTGCCTGTCCTTCCATCGTCCAGCAAAAAGCCATCACCTCAGCCTCCTGTTACTCCGTTTGTCTGACCCAGTGGAAGAGACATGGACAATACTGGGTTATTTATTTTCATCTATCCTTGGTGCCAAGCATAAAGGTTAGGGTTACAGGTATCCTGTGTGACCCCAAAAGATCACAGAATCACTGATCCATTTAGGTTGGAGAGGAACTCACAAGATCATCTAGGCTGATGTCCTTAGAACAAGGTCAACATTAAAGTGTAGTTGCTCAGGACTTTGTCCAGCTAGTTACTGAAATTCTCCAAGGATGGAAACTACATAACCTCTCTAAGCAGACTGTTCCAATGCTTTATTAGGTTCTCAATGGCACTAGGTGGAGACAGAACAATTTTTAAAAGAAGGGAATTTTATGACCTTCATCTAGTTAAACCATGGTTCTAGAAGTCAACATTTTTTCCTACTTTCTATTCACAGTGCACAGGTTCTAACATATAACAACTTGAGATTGTGTGAAGGCTGGTGATAGGGACATATTTGTTTCATGAATTCTGTGTGTTCATGCTCGGTGCTGATAGCTGTGTTCAGAAGCAGGCAACCCTTAGGGGTGTTTGCAACTGTCGAAAGAAGTTCAGCTTTCTGCTAGTCCAGAGATCAGGGTCATAGCTGCCACTGTGTACCCTGGTAAATGTTATTGACTTGGTTTACTATGCTGTGGCACAGGCATAGCCGCTCTGTTGCACCATTACATCCTAGAAGGTCACAGATTAATCCATGACTCCCTCTTGCCTTCTCCTATTACTGCACATCAAGAAGCTGTTCCGTCTTCAGGGGTGCAGATGATGATGACTACTTCTTGTTCCACCCAGCTCAGAGTGGTTAGAACAGTTCTAGAAAATATGCCTGAATCTTCCTTGACTTTGGAGGGACTATTAGCCTTTATAATACAAGGAAGATTAGCTCTAGTGCTATTAAATCATATATATTATTTTTCACTTCAAATACTTATTTTTGTTCTGTTAGTGAAACATAGTACTGTACAGGTGTCTTTTAAGCACATGTGCAAAAATTCCACAGGAATGGTGTCTGTCTAATTTTTCCTGCATGTTATGCCAATGGTGTCACTAGGATTGCACATCCTTAAGTTGTAACACCCGTCACACAAGTCACACCTGCAATGCTGTAGAGTTAGCTACTTTTGCATAAATTTGTATTCAGTGTTAAAACATGCAGCATCATTAACAATACCATTACTGTGGCTGACCTAAATAATAGATATTAAATATTTAAAATATTAAAAGATACTGGGTAAGAATGAAATGTCACAGTCTTAGTTTATCCTCAGCAGGATATAAGTGATAATCAGCCTAGTAGGTTAGCTTTATTTATGACAGTAAACAGAGTGTGCACATACTATATAAACCACAACTGTATGCTGCTACTTTATGTTTTTGCTATCCCATTTGGACTGCTGTAACGAGACAAGCCATTGTAGTGAGAGAGGTTTGGAGAAAACAGGAAAATGTCTATTTATGACTTGTATTGAATAATGTACATTTTATATTCTGGGTGCCTGTAAGACTTGTGAAGCAATGCTGTTCACACAGTTCCCTAAATAATTCTCTCTTGTGATGAGCTGACAGACTAAGAAGAATGCATTACTTGAAAGAGTAAACATCAAGAAGCCTCCAGGGGTTCTTTCACTTCATTCATTTTGCATTATCCCATTTAGCAATTGTAGTTAGATCTCTGCAGCTCTAATAACTGTTCAAGTGAAGTAATGTTATAGTTCTGAAAGACATAAACCTACTGGGCCAAACATAATCACATTCAAGTTCCAGTGGTGGACATGCAGACTAAAATGTACATAATAGCAAGGGGATATGCGCTTGCCAAATAATCAAAGCAGAGCAAAACTGACTCACTTCCTGAAACAAGCAGCTAAGGGTGGATTTTTTTAAAAAACTGCATTCTGCACAAAATTATAAATAATTGCAATTCACATTAACATACCCAAAAAAAGAAGCTCTTCTGGTACTACTTGGGAAAGTTTTCTTTTAAGACAACATATCTGTCACTTTTTAGCTTCCTTATTGTCCAACCACAGTCTGAAAGTGTAATTTTTTTATTTGCTACTAGGAAAAGAAGCATTACACTGCATTCACGTTTGGCACCTGCACTGAGGCAGAAGCTCTAGAGAGGCTTGTTCAGGACCACCAGCCTGTGTGGCTCACGAGAATTGGAAACAGCGTTGTTTCATCACTTTTAGCCCTGTAACTCTTGAGTCTACACCAAACATTTCCATTGTGCTAAAACAGATTCAGAAATTCTGCAGCAAGAGCAGGCTTGTGGAGCTAAGCTCAAAACAGGGCCAACACAGGACTAACTAATAAGTAAAGATCACTGGATATGTTAAAGGGACGTTTACAAGTATATAACTTGGTTTTATTTCTGTCTTTTAGTTAATTCGGTTAAATAAGTTTTCCCTGTGGGTTAAAAATAAATATTAACATTTCACAAGATACCTAGTAGTGGAATCTTTCCTTTTCTTCATTGGAGTTTAATCATGCTCAGCTGTTGGGTAAGTAAGGAAAGATTAATCAGAGGAGTATGTGAAAGAAAATCAGTAAATTTGGTGTGAAAAGCTGGCTAGAAAAACTCCCTACAGTGGAGAAAGCACATAAATGCCATCTGAGGCAAGGCAGAAAAAGGAATCACCGAGTCTATGGTGCTGGATAAATAAGCCTCTGTAAATGTTAGGTTCATCTATCTAGACCAGGCATCCTTAACTCTTTATTTGAAGGAAATATCACAGTAAGTATTTAAGTGTAGTTTGAACAACTTAGCTTGCTCCAGCCACTCATCATCTCATATTTTAAAATCTGCAAGTCAGATCCTGAAGCTCTATCAGGCTGCATTAACCAAAGGATCTGGTCCCACCTACCCTACTGATTAGCACACATAGTCACTCTTGTGAGCTGTATGGTTGCAGTTCTTGGCTGAAGCACTGCGGGATGAATTTTATACTCTTATTTGTACCTTGCCTTCCTCTGAGAAAGAACAGAACATGACTGAAATTAATGGAGTGAAACTGTGCAAGTCATGACAGTAATTCTAATGGATTGAAAGTAGTATGTTCATTTAAATTAAATTTCTTATGGCAGGATTTAGTGAGACCAGATATCTGTTGACGTAATGATAGTACTTTATGGTTGAAAAAAACATTTTTATCCTTCTGAGCCTTTGCTGGTAACATTAAGAAACAGTGTGCGTAAAGAAGTGCTGCTAAGAATAAAACCAAATCAAAAGGTAGACTTTGGAAAGTTATATTCAGAATAAAAGCTAAAATGCTTCTCTGGGTCATCCAGCCTAGCTATCATATATTATGATTAATCTGTAAGCACAAAACTGAAGTATTGTGACACAGAAGAAGAACGCTTTGCAATGTTAAATAAAAGCTAGGAGAAATGTATGTATGGTTTGCAGTGAAATGATCAAACCCCAGAAACGTCAGCTTTGTTTCAAGGTAGTGAGGTATGTATTCATGCAGATAAACTCAAGCTTTTTGACAAAGCCTCTAGGCACACTGCTTCAGTATGAATAAATAAAAGTAAGCCAAACGCATATTTAGAAACTATGGAGGTGGTATCTTTGAAAAAAATGCTTAAATGACAGAGAAATATCCTAATTTTTTGAATACAATCTATTAAACTGTTTTTACTCACTGATATAATCTTTACCATTCCTGTTTGTATGAAACTAGCTAACTGCAGATTTTCTTTCCTTTTAACTGATGTATCCACTCTGAGAGCATGTAACATTTAATTAGTAACTACATATTTATCTAATTTCATATGCTATAGCTCAAAGGGAAATGACTAAATATGCATGAAAATGAAAATACCTTCTAATTTTTTCTAGTCTGTTATGGCTGTTCATATTTAATAATATAGCAAAGTGAGGCTACAAAACATGCTTTCCTGGCACCTTCCTTCCTTTTGGGGGTACTGTAATAGAGGAAAATTTTAAAAATACCCTCTAGTGAGCTTAAATAATGACTGTTTTCTTTGAATGCAGCTTTTTGACAGAGACAGTTTAGAGCCAGTCTTCAACCTGTGCGAGGTTTATGACCATAGTAATTGATACTCCAGACTCAGAAGGATACAGAAATGTTTATCAAGTGGTTAAAAGATGTTAAGCACTCATGATTAATTCAGTTTTAAATATTATGATGAAATACAATGATAAATTGATTGTACGGTAGTATAAATCAGGGATCACTTCTTATTCTGGAGAAGATTGCTGAATTATTATATTATTCACAATATTTCTTGGCAGGATGCCCACAAGGCAGGGTACCAAATGGTGGATGATCTGGGAAACACTTTATCCTTTACTAAACTGATAAAATAATACAATGAATAGAAGGAGAAGACTGCAAAGTGCTGAGTTACTATGGTGATAAAGGTGATATAAGGACTTCTATAGAATAGAAGACGATATAAAAGCACAGGGAATTCTTCTTATTAAATATGCACCAGTCAGGCTCTCTGCCTTGTGTTAGCTTGCTCACATGCAGTCTCATATATTCCATTTTTTAATGTCCTTTGGGTAATTACTTATTTATCTCATACAAATCATCTAAGTAAACACAGGTTTAATATAACTAGTTACTGAAGTTTATATACCTCTTGGGCTTTTAGTGTTGTCTGATTAGATTAAGGAGAAGAAAAACATACCAAAAAATCCTAGTTTTCTCAAGTTTCCCCTTAACTCCTATGATTAAGTCAGTAGTATGCATATTTAACAACACTTTGCTTTTCTGTGCACTTATATATGGTTGATCCATATTTACTAGATGTAAATTTTAATTAGATTATTTAATAACACTTTGCTTTTCTATGCACTTATATATGGTTGATTCATATTTACTAGATGCAAATTTTGATTAGATTAAAAACAGGGAAAGTGTAGACTCACACTGCATGTATTGAGCTCTTTTTGTAAAGACCGACCTAAGAACAACCCTGATGCCATAAGTGTAAACAAATCTGGGTTTTAATACTGATTCAGGTTTGAACATTTATCCTCTATATACAATTTAATTTAATTTCTTCTCATTGCCAGCACATTTCAAATTATAGCTGAGTTTATTCTCTGAGGTTGTATGTATCAGGAGTGGTGTCAGCGCATATAGAATAAACTGGTTGTCAGAAAACTGGGTCATGAAAAACATATATAATCCATTATTTTCACTCACAGTCTACTGAAGCCTACAGTCTTAGTCAGCAGACTAATGTGTCTGATCCGATTTCTCACCCTTCTTGCTCCCTCCTGTAAACAAATCAAATGGAGCAATTATTAAGTTACCATGATTCACAGATTGTACTCTTAGACTGATTCTCATTTCTCCTTTCTGTCAATACTTTTCAATCCCAGTTCTTCAGTTTCCTCTTAACTTTGGTGTAAATTAAGCTTTAATTTGCTTTTTCTAGCTCTGAGAAATTATTATCTTGTGTTATCATGTTTTCTAAATAAAAAATTGTCAAGCTTTTATTTATGTCTTTAAGAGTATTGCAACACTTCCGTGTTCCTTGAAAAATATAGTCATATTGCAACAAACTTTCTAATCCTCCATATATACCTAAATAACAGCCTTTTCTTCATTTAATAATGAGAACTATGGCAATTTCAGAACTATCAATCAAATGACTGCTTAGAAGATCAATAAACGGTTATTCTACTAGTAACAAAAATAATATGGCAAGGTTTATTTTATCACTTTTGGACACACTTCAATGTGAAAATTAGCATTATGTAATAAAACACTAATATATAAATAAATGTACACTCATATTAAACTTTCATTTGTGATACATTTAGCAGTAGTTCCATCATGGTGAAGTAAAGAGAACAGATACATGGGCTTCTGTTTGACTTGGTTGAAGGCGTTGAAGGCATTGAAGGCAAGCATAGGGACAAAATATTATGTCCTGTGCTTTTTGACATATTAGCATTATCGTAACTTTTCAGGTCTCTGTTTCAGCCTTCACTCTTCAGCTTCTAAACATTACACAGAAAAATAGCAAGAGAGATGACTGGAAATTAAATCCTTTTATTTCCATATGTATAACAACCTAATTATAGAGAAGAAAACTTTATAGAATTCATCAAATCCTGTTTCATTAAATTCTCAGCTCAAACCTAGAGCGGCAAACACCTAATCTATGAAGCTGTGGGTGGGTACATGATTCACAGGATCAAGTGCTAATAAATCAAACTTTCTTTCCACTCAGTTTGGGAACTAACGCATTGCATCTCCTGTTCTTACTTTGCATGAAGTTCAATACATCAGGCTTTCTGAAGATGTACTACAAATGCTTAAAACCCAAAACTATTTCTTTTCAAGGCTAAATCACTGCAGTATAGCTCTCAAAACAGTTTTCAAAACTGATGAAGCTTCTGATAAATCAGAACAATTTCAAGTTTTTATGCTAAATTTTTATCAGTTTATGGCAATGGTGTTATTGAAATGTGTTCTGTTATTATGTGGAAGGAAAATAAATAGATGGATTAAATGTCTAAGTGAAGGAAAAGCATACATTTTTGCATACAATACTAAACTTCTAACAAACAGTTACACCACTGAGCATTTGTTCTGATAAACAATCCTTTTAGCCAGCCTAGCTTCAGGCTTCTAGACACTTATTACCTCTTTCTTTGATTGGATTCTAGTTTGTTTACTAGGTTAAACTTTCTAATATGGATTAGCAGTGAAAGTGAAAAAAGTAAACAAATCATTATGCTCATGAGATTGCGAGGGACAAACACATTCATCATTTAAAGGACATACAATAGGTAATGTAGCACAGTGTGTGTCACAGGTACGGTAGGAAACAATTACTGTTAAATTTCACAAGCATACAGGCTCCCAACTGGAAACCCAACTTCTCGTTAGGATTTTGGAATTGTAGCATATTAATTTGTTGTTGTGTATTTATTAAAGCATGCTTTGCTATCATCTTGCCATCAGCTAGAATTATCTTTCAAATATTCACTTCCGCTGCATTCCTTGGGGACTGACACTGATGTTCATACAGACATTCAGTCCTACAGTTCTTATTTTAATGTACCTCCATCTGATTCTGGTGGTGGAACTGATGGAAAGAGTCGAATCAATAACATTATGAAATCATAGCTTCATAGAAAACATAGGCTGGAAATTACTCCAAGAGATCATCCACATTCCTGCTGTTAGGCAGCACCAACTCTGTTTGAGCTTCTATTCCTGCACCCCAAAAAATCTTCTGTCTTTTCACATAGGTAATGTGGGCTTTCTTAGTTTTTTTGCAGAGGCATCACAAACAATTCACAGCCCCAGAGAACCTCAATTGTGTTGCAAGCCTGTGACATTAAACCATTCCTGATAAATATTTGCCCAAATTGTTCTAAAAATGTAAGTCCAGCCTGTCAGTTTTCTCAAATACTTGAAGGCTTTATCATCTAGAAAGATTTCCCTTATGTCTGAAAGTTCTCATCTTTGCAGCAGACCAATAAAGGCAATCACGGCACAGCACTGTAAGTCAGCGGTATTTCAGAGAAAAGGTCTTGAGAAGCAATGAAGTGTTTAGCTTCCAGAACTACTAAATCCATGACCTCCTGCAGAGGTCATGGATTTAGTAGCACAGACATGGAGGACAGCTACACAATTCTGTTGGCTTTCAGACATGATCGTACACCTGCCAAAATAAAACAGAGGACATCGGTTCCTTCCAGACAGGTCACTGAACAACCATGAAATAATAACAATTTTCATTAATCACTGACCTGGTGTGTATTCCAACCAATAATCTAAAGGGGATGGATCCTATAATATATTCCTAATAAATGTAAAGGCCCCAGTTCCTGAAGTATTTGACCATCTTCAGTAAAAAAATAAGATAATCTTATAAGAGCATATGGGGAGGTTATCCAATTAATACTTTTATTAATAATTTGTTCCTTTTAAAAGATGAAAGATAGATGTTTGTCCAATCATTATTGCTTCTTCTTGAAAGTAGAGGTAGGTCCTGTATTTTGAGAGTGTGTATTTTTACATTACTTACAGATCAGATCAACAAGGTCTGGATGTGGTAAGCTGTACTTCTTGCCCTGACATCATCTAGAAGAAAGAAAATTAACCAGCGGTACAACAAAATTCAGTAATTTCAACTCAGGGCAATCTCACTAACTGAAGATTCACTGGAACATGTCTGGAAATTCCTTGGTTTACAGCTTTGATGTTGGGCTTATCTCTCTCATGGCCACAACACACTTTTTGGTTCTTAAATTCATTAATGTGGCACTTTGGCTTAAAAAATTCGCAGGCTGAGACTGAGGGGTGCTCAAAGGTTTCAGTGAAGGAAATTACTCTATTTTGCTGTGTTATTAGCCTTCTTCCTTAAGTATCCTTGACCATCCACTTTCAGAGACAGGAGTTTTGGTCTTACCCAATGCACCTCTTTATACATATCTGTGGTCAACATGTTTGAAAGTCAGGTCATGGTTTAGCTACAAAATATGGATGGAGAAGCCTTGGTTAAGTCTTTGAATCTTTTGAATACCTGCCCCTGGTCTTTAGGTCAACTGACCCCTGTTTACAGGTTAGTTTCCCCTGTGCATCAGGAATATTATCACAGTGGAGATTGCCTTTTAATCAGCCCCCCAAACCATTCTTTTCTGCTAGCTGCTCCTATGGCATCATCTTTTTTAGAGAGATTTGATTCCCTATGTCTCAAGCAATCGGTTAGTGCTAAATAAGAGGATGCAATGATCTTCTAAGTGTCTTCCATCAACCTACCGAGAAACTGTAAGAGGTTTTATAACAGTTTTTCCCTGTCTTCAGGGGAGGAGTTATTTGAACTTTAATCTTCCTTCTTTGTACCAACTCAGTTTTCCAGAAACAAATATACAAAAACTGAAAAATAGTCTGTCTTTGAAAATGTTGTTTTTAAAACAGAATCACAAAACAAAAAGCAGTTGGGGCTGGAAGGGTCCTCTGCAGTTGCCTAATCCACCCTCCCTGCTCAAAGCAGGGTCATCCAGAGAAGGATGCCCAGTTTATATAAAGTGCGTTTGGAATTTCCCCAAGAATAAAGGCAACGCATCCTCTCTGGGCACCCTGTGCCAGTGTCTGACCACCATCAGTGTAACAAGGCTCTTCAATGGCAATAAAGCTAATCCCCAAGACTAACTATGGCCAAATTTCTCTTGAATGCAACAAGTGTTTTGCCTGAATTAGTTTTGTAGAATTTACCTTTATGTTCCCAAAACTTTGCATTAAATACACAGGTAAATAAAAAATATCCTGAAAAATATGTAGACTCCTATTAACTCCTAATCTCTGAAATAAATTAATGGATTTTCTAAAAGCAAATTAGTAATAGGCAAAAAAATAAAATAAAATGTTGCTGGACCTTTTTCTGAATACCACCATGCTGCACCATATGCCAAATACGTACAAGTGTGCTCTATTTTGTTTGGCATGTATCAGAAGTTTTAAGCAGCAAAACCTGAAAAATTCCCCAGTCCATTCAAAACTATACCTTTCAAATCTTTGTACAGCATGTTATTTTTCACCAGGAAGGTAGTATCTGTATTTCAGATACTTGTGGAAAAAAATTTCCCTGTAATTTTTAATTTGTCTGAGACTTCGTGTTGGCCAGCAAAGCTCTATAAATGCAAATTTGTTTACATCACAAGAGTTTAAAAGAACGTGAAACTATTGAGAAAGAAAAATTTCGTCTACAGGTAGACTATCTTCTGTCTGCCTTTTTTTTTTCAGTGACTCACAAATTTTTGTATGTTGTGGAATTTATTTTTTTTTAACTGTTTAATGGGTATTAAACAAGACATCTTATCCATCTTGCTACTCGACAAAAACTCCATGATGTATATATAATCTTTCATTGCCATACAATAAACTCCACTGATCTTAGTATAATACTTTACTTATCTGTTTTTTTACAATAATATTTTTTCTTGCAGTGAAAGCAGAATTATAATGAATAACAATTTCTTAATAATAATTTTAATAAACTCCCTACAGTTATATCTGTTGAGCTGGTGAAAAATTTCAATTAATAGTGATTTTTTAAATAAAAATAATCTCTTAGCAATGTGGATATCTCTCCTGTGGCTGTTTTCTTCCTAAATTCCATATTCTAGACAAAGTATGAAAATCAGAAGATGAAACAGAAAGTTAGAGCCCTGCGTATATGCCATGGACCTAATTCACCAAAAATTTTATTGACATTAATAATTCCCATAGAGATAATTGAAAAATTAACTGTTACAGAAGTCCAGTTGATTTCAATGGGAATTTTGCCATGGCAAAATGGGGTTTAGGGGAACAGTTCAATCCAGTAATTTAACATAACTAGAGACATAACTGAATTCATTTTCTTTTCTGAATCCTGAAAGTTTACAGATACCACCAGAAATAAGTAATTAGCTTTCAAACAGTTATACATGTCATTTTCAAATCTGAATAAATATATTTCATGATAGGAATGCTTATTTTAAATATTTTAAGAAGTTATACCTTACTTTTAAAGTACAGGACAGTATAAGATTTTCAAGCACAGGAATTGTCACTTCAAGGTTACTGGGAGAAAAAGAATATTTGACATCCCTTTTCTCACCACACTGTGGATATTGTCAGCCAGGCTACAATCCCAGGCTTACCTGGAATTCTGTATGGGCTACTTCATAGATATAAAAGCCTTTCCTTAAAGTTTAAAGGATTTAAGGCCAGCTAACACAGCCAGCAGAAATCAAGATTGTGACTCCACTCAAATTGCAGTTGAGCTTGGTGAGGATATCGGCATCAGCCTTACTGGGAAAAGCATCTGAGAGGCACTGGGAGCACCTCTGTCCGCACTTACAACAGGGATGTTTTAGAGACTTCCAAAGGTATTTCTTTGACTAATAGTGAATAACTATGCTTAGGAAAATACACGTTTTGCAACTTCTTGTGCACAGTGGTTTTAAAGTCATGCCCATGGTGCCATACTCTTTGGCAGGCATATGTACTGACACCATTGAAATCCAAATGCCCTTTAAAATTAAATAAATACCAGTATCAATATAGTCCTGGCAAGGACTCTTACGTAGGAAGAGTACAGTTCAAGACTGCACAGCATTTATTGGTTTAAGAAAGGTGAAATGAGAGGATTTCTTTGCAGAATATTTGCTCTTTGAAGTGAACAGTTGCCTTCAGCCATTCTTTCTTGCCCCTGCCAAGCATCCAAGATAGATGAGAGGCCTGGAGTAGTGGCAGCAGGTAGGACTTGCATTCCTAAAGCAGGATTACCAAGATTGATCTTTGTTGGCTGAAAAACCAAGAATTTTGGCACACACAACAGCACACACAAAACCCAAAGGTTCGATATCATTTTTCATTATATGCCAGAATGAAAGTTCTTCAAAAGGAAAAAAAAAAGAGAGGGAGCTACAGGCCCACGTGGTAATGGAGCCTCCTATACTTCCAAGTACCACCACCAGGCTCTGGGATAAAGGGCTTTCTCGACAGGGGCTTTCTTGACCCAGTCTTGTGCTGAATTAAAAAAATCTCTAAGATGTAAGCTTTATAGAAATAAATGCATATTTGCAAAGCATGAATGAGCATGGAATGAGCACTCTCCAATTTAAAAATCCCACAGTAATTTTCCTAAAGTCCCAACTAGCTCGAATTAATATGCCTATCACATAAAAAGTGATACCAGATGCTTATAATTAGGAGGCTTAGGTAGCTGGGTCTGCTCTCACCTAGTGAATTTAAAATCTAAGATGATGTTTTCCCAATATTACATTTTCAAACAGGTACAGAAACAAAACAAGTTTTTTTCACAAGTGGTCTTACAGGTTCAGTTTCATTATCCAGTTTTAAGCTTTCCAGCCAAGAAAGTTTTCAACAGACTGATTAAACTGCTTCCCAGTAAAACTATTCATCCCTTTTACAAAGCATACATGCCATGATTATGAACTCCTGGGACTAAGCTCCGGCCATATGTTCAGGAAAGGCACAAGTTCCTGGGGCTGGATGCAGCCACAGTGGTGACAGCAAATCTGTGTGTGACACTGAGCATATGTGCTGCCTATAATGTATATGCTATGACTGTTCTCCCTTCCATGCCCTGGTAAATCCATCATTACATTCAAGCCTGTGTATTTCCAAAGGAGTGGTCCACATGGCCCCTCAGTATTCACACCAAGCACAGTGGTTTGCTTCAGGAAAAGCAAGTGGATGGTCAATCGTTTGTGAGGACACTCCATTCCCTGAGTTTTAAGCTTTACATTTTCAATGGCAACAGAGCTAATTAACAAACCTCATCTTGGCAAAATTTCTCTTGAATTCAATAGGAGTCTTGCATGAACTATTTTTGTAGAAATTGGCCTTATGTCCCCAATGCTTTGCATTAAACTTTACAGTGTTTCTTAAACCAAGTTTAGAGCTACCAGCTGCACTGTGGCATCCATCAGCAGAGGTCCGTGGAGCTCCCCTCCAGTCCACGGCATGCCACAGGGACGTAGCCACCCTTGCAAATGGAGCTGGCATTCAATCAGCAGCTCTTAAAGTAGCTATGGGGTATGTCTGCATCTCTGCTAGTGAATAAAATGGGTCAGACACCATTCTCTGACCCTGAGGACAAGTGACATGGTATGGCTTGCATCTGTATGGCTAAAAACTTATCTTCCCCAAAGCAAGGCAGCACTGTCCGTACAGCCCACCAGGACAGCCCTAGGCTATGCACAGGCTGAGCCCAAGCACTTTCTGGGAAAACGATGCCTGCCATGGACCAAAATGATATCAAGTAGTGCACTAGCATTAAATGATGTAGATACCCACAAGACCAGAGACTGAGCTTCAGCCCTGTCCCTGTTTAGTTCACTAGCACCAACAAAGCCCAGAAAAGTCCAAACAGCGGAGAAAAACACTGCCTGTGAAATGCAGTCTGGAGGAACTGCTGATATCAATTTACTTGTACGCAACCGTGCAGATTTGTTAGTAAGCTCCAGATTCTTTCAGTTGAAGCTAAAAGCTAATTACGTGTGTGTTTATATAAAAGTTATATGTGACATTGAAGAAATTAAATATTCATAATGACAGCATGAAAGAATTTCATTTATGCTTAAATGAAATGTTTAAAAATAAATGAACAATGTATTCTAAAAATTAAATACCTGTTTTCTCCAACCATGCCCCATAGCTTAGTTAAACAATTGGGAATGCTTCATTTTAATTTTGTGCATTGATTTCAGATGGCATTAATAAAATATTTCCTTTTACTGTAAATTATTAATAGAATTTGTCAACACTAACACGCATCTGAAACCTCACAACCATTCAATGTACCACCTCACCAAGGAATCAACAAGAATATTTCCCAAATGGGCTAATGACAGGCATTTTTGATAAAAATCTGCATTTTTCATCATACAAGAAATTCTAAATTCTTCCAGAGCACTCCCCTCTGCCCAGAACGAGCCCAGTCACATGCATTTCTTTGACAGATGAGTTCTCTGTTTTTCATTGGATTCAATAGTGTTTGTGGGAAAGAGCACCAACCAAAGACAATAGCTGTGGCTGTTCTTTTATATCACTTAGCCTGCAATACTTACATTCATAAGTGTTAAATTGGAATTGCCAATATTAACTTACCAAAGAGCTGGCGGAAAAGGTTTATGCGCTATTTATCCTCAAGGGTGCAATTCAATCACAGCCCTGTAAAATGTCACTGACCCACTTCATCAATTATTGAAGGCAGGCGTGGGAGCTTTACATTCCTCCTGATTGTACCAGCCAAATATATCTTCTTTTTTATGTGATAACCAGACTGCTCCAAAAAAAAATAAAATTGTAAGCTTCTTTGCATTATAATAATTAAAACTCTACTTCTATTGCACTCAACTTAGATTTAAGGAAAAGGTGGCCATGAAATAATTACATTCTGATAGACCTGTTAATAGCAAACCATATAAATTGTTGGGGCAGTATCAGCTACAACTATGAAATACAGCTGACAAACTTTAGAAGAACCATAAATGGCTTAATTTCAGAGTTTGTTATTTGAAAGAGATATTGCAAGGTTTTATAACCTGTAAGATAACAACAGTATTTTCTGGTCAGGTAGGCAGGTATTTTGTGAAGCATACATGCCTCTAAGAGGAAATTCTGTTGATTGCTTGCTTTCCAGTGTAATACTGTTTTACAGAGGTTCATCATTTATTATTTCATAACATATTTTCATGTTCTGATTTTTTGCTTCCAGTTTTCAAAATGCTTTTAAAATTCAAATTCAATAACATTAAAATTCAATGAATTCTTTTCAAATGCTGATTACATTGAGTGAAAAATTACAAAATGTGAGATACACTTCATGTAACTGAAATATAGTCAGTCTGCCTGGGGAATACATTTCTTGAGGAAGTTACAGCAAAAAATAAAAATAAAAATCTCTTGCAGTTAAATAATCTGCTTCTGCCAGCTGGACAGTAAAGATATTTTGTTTCAATATGTCCCAATGCTTTTTGTTCACCATACCTACTGGAAAGATCACACATTTAGGTAGCATTCATTTTCTGTAATTTTGGCATCTCAAAAGTAAGATTTGTAGTTCAAGTTAATCATTGACACTTCAGAGAAAGACAAAAAGCATCTCTAGAGGGCAATTAATTTCCTTCTATGACAGATGTCATTCTGTCACTCTGGTTATTCTGTCATGTTGGTTATCTGCTGCATAAAACTGATCTCAGACATGATGGATATCATCTTCTTCCATGCCCAATTTTTCTTTTCACATGTGACTTTCCTTCAGCTGCACATGACTCTGAACATGCACCTTGTGAAGTGTCTAAAAAGTCATGGCAATCAGCAATATAGCTAGTCTGGCCCCCTTTAACTGGCCCTGGAAGGCTGTCCATAAGGAATAGAAAAGTGCTTTCCTTGATGCAGCTCTGGGGTCACTTATGTGATCCTGAGGAGGCAAGGAGTTATATTGCTGATGGAGCTGCTTCAGACAGGTGCAGGACACTGCATTGCTTTCATGAGTCTGAGATACAAAGTTGTCTTAGCCCCATGGTATGCAAAGTGATGATTACATAAGTTTCTTCAGTTAAAATATCTGTTTCTGAAAGAAAATTAATACTGGGGCGGGGGGTGGGGGGGGAAGAAAGGAAAGAATGAATAAAAGAAAGGAAAGAATGAATAAGCAGTGATGTGTAGTGGGAGGTTATATTAAAGAAAAAAAAAAGGGCATTAAATCCTCTGGGTAAAGGATAGTAAGCGAAAAAAAGAATTAATTTAATGCACATATTGTGAAAAGTAGTGGCACTGTTCTACATCAAAGTTGGACTGACTGATCATAATGGTAACTTCTGATGTTACAGTCATGTGTAACTATATGACTGCCTATAATATGTCCAAAATATTTTACATATTTTACTGGGATAAATATTTCTGTCTACTTGAATTCCAATAATTTTTATATTTTTAATAAAAACATTTAGAACATGCTTTGCTTTATTAAAAGCTTTATGAACTTTTCAAAAAGAGGTGACAGTAGAAAAGCAGGGTTTTTTCTCTAGAACTAAGGTTTAACATTTCTAATTGCATTGTAGATACTAATATATTTATGTGAAGCAAAGTAACTAATGCAGCTTGGCTGTTTCAGATCTTGGTATATAATTAGAAGGAATCATTTCTAAAGGACAGTGAAAGCAAAGCTTCTCATACTATCAAAACATCCGCCTTGAGAAACTATGGAAAGAAACCCTCCCTTGGAAGATAGAGGGACACTAATAACAGTATTGAAAGCTACAGCATGCCATTGAAGTGTAGGACCTCTTTCAAAATTATTTTGAGGCCAAAAAGTAGCTAAAGGAGTTAAAATAGGCCATCAGTAGCTGAAATGAAAATTCAGGGGCAAAATACAGGTCTTACTTGTCTTATTTCCTTCTAGAAAGGAAAATCGATGATAAGCAGGGATAACAATTTTGGGAATTTCATGTCAGTCATTTCAGTGAGCAGAAAGGAGGGTAATGAAAATCCATCTCTGATTACCCTTCCTTTGGTGTCTCTTTCATCTGTCATTAACAATGGGCACTGTTCTCAAAGTTGTCACCATCTCTGCTCTTGAAGATCTTTTTCTGAAAAGGGATCATTTCGGCAAAACCTCCATCCCATGATAGAGACAAGCTTAGCCTCACTACACTTGCAGAGCCACCATTCCTCTGTTATGAATGCAGTGGTTTCACAGGTGTTAGCACCTGCTCAGGACCACCGAGACACCACATCTCCCGAGTTCCTGTGCCTGGAATGGAGCTGCGGGCAGCAATTCCCACTCAGTTCCCTATAGCTGTGAGGTGCAGGCAACAGCTTAAGCTGTCAAAAAATGTGAGCTGCCCACAGAGGACCCTGGATGTGGAAACAGTGAGTTATAGCTGCTCAGCTGACAGGTGTTAACTTGTTAAAGCAAGCTGTTATGTATCAAAGTTGTATTACATCATCTAGTTCACCATTCAGTTGAGTGGGCTTGTTAAAGATGCACAGAAATGTAAAATATGATTAAAAATGGTGTGCTGAATGCTGTCTTATACCTAAATAAAAATCAGTACCAGGAAGCAATTATCTTTAAAATTCTGTCAGTGTCGCATTTTCCTTCACTGTTAAGATCCAAGTATAAACTCTGGCCTTTCTTTAATTGGATGCACCACACAGGCAGATAAGAAAAGCCAGCACAGAAAACTGAAGAGGGGGCCTGTCGCCAAGGAGAAAATGTAACTGACCAAACTACTTTTAAACTGCTTTTAACTGCTCATTTATGCAAATGGTAAATATTTAATATCTATAAAACAGGGATAGTAGAAGTGCAGGTAGTCTAATAAAAAGTTTGGGGTTAGAATGAGGTAAAAGATTTGGGCAAAGCATATGAAATGGCAAAGCAGACGCAAGAGGCAGTTGTTTAGAGCCTTTAAATGCTGTGGGAAATTGGAGGTACCTGAGACAGCAGCAAGCAATGCTATCTTTCTACCTAGTCACTGTGTTGTGGTAGTTCAGACTTTTGAAGTGATGCAGGTGCATTAGTGCAGGTCTGCTTTGAGGCTATTTAGACCTGCCTTTGAGCTAATGAGTTTGGAGTGAACGTTGCCCTGACACACTTCCACAACTTCTAGTATAGGTGCTGGTTTATTTAGAGCTATGAGAAGGATATCTGCCTGATACACCACCAGACCTCAGGCTTCGTAGGGCAAGTATCACCATCAGCTGAGGAGAGCTGTTCTGGACGTCATAGTAATATGATATGGCAAACTCCCTCCAATGCCGTACGACTTGCAAATCCCATTACTTTTATACTTTTAATGCTGGGAACATGCATCCATGAAATCTGAAGGACTTATTTAATGCTTTTATACAGCCTAGTGTATGGGGTGACATATAGAGATGTGAGTAAAATGTATCAGTGAGTGATGTAAATGAAACTGCATATTGTATTGAGGGCTTAGAAGATCCATTTTAACTGATGACAGTGCCTTTAGTGCATCAAAGTTCCTCACTGAAGTTTTCCATCAACTAGAATAAGAAAAAAATTATTGAATTTTTTTTACATTCTTAGCTCTGACTAAGCATTTGCTTTTATTGATCCCAAAGATCTAGCAGCATGCAGTCACCAAACAAATAAAAGGAAGAATCACTTCTGAGTGTGTTTCCAGACACTCGATGAATAAACATTATTATTTGTAGCGTGTCCTAAGAGTATGCAGTGCTTTACAATGTTAACAGCAAATGATTTGACTTTGCCCATAGCATCCAGCTGAAAGTGAGAAGCCTGATGTTGAACTCTATTGGCATCAGATAAACCATGAAAAGAGAAGGCATTCTGTGTGTAACAAATGAATGTAGTCTTGTTAGCTAGTGGAAAAAAACCCACAGCTTCTGCTTGAATGCTTTTTCAAATTATTTCAAAGCATTACATCAAGCATTTGAAATTGCATAGGATGCAAAGAAATGTAACAAAGGATTTTTAAAGTGAAAAAACAACTCTTATGACTTAAGATACATGATCATACAAGATTGTAAATTTATTTGGGTGGTTTGATTAAATGCAAGAAACTGAGCTCCATAAGATTTCAGTGGGAAGATGTTTTAGCATATAAAAAGTGAAGCCCTTTCAGGCATAAGGATTTTGTCATACACATTTTATTAACCTTTGAAGTCTTTTATAAAACATGGCTAAGAACTTTAAGGATTCCCTGAATCTAGATATTAATTTATTTGCTCAATTGATACTTTGAATAATCTATTGACTATGTTTCTGACATAACTGTTGGAAAAAAAAAAAAAGTCATTGCTATCTTTATTCTACCTTCTGCTATCCTTTTCTTAGAGGCTAAAGCTTACTTTGATTTTCTGTCTACTTTAATTTTTTCTATTATTATAGAACTTCGATAGCTGAGTAAAACAACTCTTACTGGGAAAAACAGATCAGAAGAGGAGGTCTACTTAACATTCCTAATCTGTGCTTGTCCATAACTGACAAGATTCCACCTGGACTTCATTAAAGCAACAGAAAGCACCATGTCTCCTTGCAGGTCCCATTCTGTGCTCTGCACCATTGGAAGCAAGGAAAGCAGAGCTACGGTCCACTGCTGTAAGGTACCTTTGCCACTCCACTAGTTTCTGAGGTGCCCTATTCAATCCTTTTGAGTCCCACAGAAACTACACGCTGGGATCTCCATACCTTCCTGGTTTAGAACAACTGGTTCTTGCACGCAGGAAAGTCTGCAAACAAGTTTTCCTGAAAGTGCATGTAGACAATACATATTACTCAGGAAGCCTTTACATCTTCATTTGGATTAACTTCACCTTAGGAAGAGATTTATATTGTAAACTGTTAACTACATATTTTTCTCTGCTATTGGCCTAGACTGAAGGTGTCAACCCCAAACCAGTTCATCCTGCTTACAAAGCTGCAAGCAATTTTTATAATACATTTTTTACATTAATCTGACTCTGTATCAGGCATGAATCATGGATGGATTAAACTAATCTGCCACAAGTTCTTAATGGTGACAGAGAAGAGAGAGTGAGGAGGGGGTCATGGGGGAGGGTGAGAAGTTCAGTTGGTTATCCAGAAATATGAGGCTGAGACAGAAGTTGGATAGATTAAACAACTTGCATCAGAAATGACAAAACAGTCTTAAAACTAATAAAAAATTAATATTAGAAAATAAAAGAGAAAGGAACTTAAAACAGAAACTCAAGGAAGGCAACGTTAAAGAGACACAAAAAAATAGAGGGCACTGAGTAAGATAATAAAGGAACAGTCAGAGTGTCGGGACAAGATGAAAAGAATGAAAGCTCAAAAAATATGAGCAGGGAAGAGAAAGTAAGGAACATTGCCAAAGGAAGAAACAAAGATTAAAAAGAAAATTTCCGACTTCTCTGTGTCATCATTTAAAACTACAGTAAAAATGATGAAATTGGAGTTTAGGGGACCTCTAGCAATGCAGTGGAGAGGATGAAGAAGGGAACAAAGGAAGCAGCAGGAAAGAGCAAAAGTTAAAGAAATTTGAAAAAGAGTAACATGGACTAGTGCCTAGTATGTATGTGTCATTGTGGAAATTTGTATGCGATATTTGCATCCACCCCATAAAAGCAAGGTGGGAAAAGCCTCTCAAACCTACAAAGTTGTCATGAATCTCACCATAGGAAAGTCTCTACATTAATTTCAGAATTTGTGTCTGCCACCTCAGGCCCTCTGTTTTCTTATTAACACCACTTACCTTGCCTTTCTGTTGGCCCTAAAAGCCATTTTCTCTACACTTTCTTATGGTAAGAACGTAGGAACTGATATCATTGAGAACATTTCTATCTTTACACTGGAAGTTACACTACAGCTTACAAAAAGTTTCCTAAAATGTGTTTTTAACAATGGAAAATAGTTGAGTTTTGGCTGGCTTCTTAAAGTGGTTGGTTGTGTTTCTATGCAAATCAATATAACATAACCTATTTTTTTCCATCTGTGAAGTCATTTGTTATTCACAAAAACAAAACTTGATTAAAGGTATGATACAATGTGATTAGCAAAGCTGATTAATGTGTCATATATGGGCCCTTCCTCATGGGATAACATTGCAAACTAATACATTTTAAGAGCTATTAGCTACTTTTTAAAAATATACAGATAATATTCAAAGTTGATAGCTAGGATCAGTAAGTATTTGAATACCCATATTCTTAAAAAAGAGGTAATTATATCATAATATCTGCAATCCCTTTGTGATATTTTACATAGTTTATATGCCACCTGGTGGTCAAATATCTGATGGATTCCCAATGGGTGAAACAACCTTGTAGCAGCTGCAGATTGTCTCAGGTGTAAGATGGATACTACAGTTGTGCAATCTCTGTTTGGTGCCTGGAGTACCTCCTCCCCCTCTTCTGCACTAACCTTGGTGTCTGCAGAGTTGTTTCACTCCTTATTCTCACTCCTTTCTCCAGCTGCAATTTGTTGTGCAGGGTTTTTCCTCCGCTTCTTAACTACGTTATCCCAGAAGCGCCACCACCATTGTTGATGGACTCAGCTCTGGCCAGCAGTGGGCCCATCTTGGAGCCAGCTGGTGTTGGCTCTGTCAGACACAGGGGAAGCTTCTGGCAGATTCTTACAGAAGCCATCCCTGTAGAGCTCCCCACCGCCTCACAGGAAGAAGAAAAAAAAAAAAAAGCTTGCCACACAAACCCAATACAGATTCCATCAGAGAGAAGGAAGTTTTATTATACCTAATGCAACTTTGTGTATCATTTGTCTACCTCTGGTGTTTTCCTCCTGGAGACTTAAGTGTGAATTACACTGTACAGCTACATATAGTTTACTATAACCTGTGAGTTAGGTTATAGGTGGGCTAGGAAAAGGTTGGAGACTACACTAACACATATCAGAGTGATGCAGATGAAGTTGGGATCACACAATTATATCTGTGGTGGCAGTAGGTTTTCTTTTTATGCACAACTTGCTTGACTGGATGATGTCTAGGACAATTTTTTTCTCTTGTCCTGTTTTCTTTGTTGATGTTTGCTTGGATGCTGATAGCCTCAGGGAATAGAATTTGGGATAATGGGAGACCCTCAGATTAATCTGGGAATGTGAGACATACTAGGTCCTAAATTTGAGCAGTGCCAGGGATTTTAATTCTTTCCAGCCCAGTGTTGACCTTGTCACATATTTAGGGAAAGCTATGTTGGTTATTGTAAAGCAATGAAGAACTAAAGTTCAGTGATGAACTTCATATGTTTGAAGGTTTTCAGAATAGCTTGCTTTAGCTGGGGAATATTGTAGTGTTGAATTTACTTTAACATATTCATTTGTTAAAGTTTAGGTATGGCAGTGGCAAATAAATCAGTTGTAGTACAGCCTCTTCCACTGTAGACAATTAACCTTTCCTGCAATATTTAGAGACACAATAATATGTCTGGATAGCTAATTCCCTGTCTTCCCACACAAAATCAGTTCTGCATTAAACGGAGATACATAAAATATTTTTAATTTTCAGTGAGAACCTTGGGAAAGTATGCTAAATATAAGGTCATTGTGTTATTCTCCTGTTCTTTCCAGAGTAGAATAGAACCAGTATCCTGACTTTGAGTTAGAACTGTTAGAAAGTGTCCCTGGAGCCATCTGTTTTTTTGCTGTGAAAAGCACGTTGAATTAGGATGGTCACATTTAGCCAAAAGAGGAATGCATATGGAACGAAGAGATAACTACATGGCTGCTGTGGGAAGTTATATTAAGTTTGTGACTATTTCATGGTAGCAGCTTCTATTAGCAGACTCACTATGATCTCATGATCTTCAGCTAAACTACGAAGGATTGAGAACTTGGAGGAAGCTATAACTGCAGGCTGGAAGTGGCTGGCCTAAAATCAGTCATCTCTTTCATATTGGTCAATCTTCTGATATCAGCTCTCTCTCAAGCCTTTCTGCTCCCTTCAGTTCACTCTAACTTTATAATGTGGCACTTAGCCTTTTTTTTTTTTTTTTGAGTTTTACTAATGTTGGAAAATTTATACCTATTTTTAAGCTGAAGATGAAAACAATTGATCCAAATATTTCCACCAATTTCCTTATGTTTCTCTTACAAGATGCTTTCAAGTAAGTTGAATCTGCTGACTCTCATACACATATGGCACTACTACTCCAGATGCCAACGGCACAAGTCACCACTGTGGTCTTAATCTGATAAAAATGGTCTGTAACAGACAGGTAAAGTCTAAGATACAATCAAATCTGTCACTAGAGAACAGTGACCCTCATCAGGGGCTTGGCATGCACATCAGACATACAGTTTTAACACTGAGTTCCCTGTTCTCTCCAATAACTCCTGTAAATGTATGTTGCAGGTGATACTGCAGGCAGAGTTGATGTTTAGCCTTCCAAAGGAGGCTCAAGATTAACTTGGAAGTGTAGAATTTGGAGACTGAAATCAAAGGCTTCATGCAGATCATGGTATCCACATTTCATTTGGACTGAGAAGCAGCTCATAGTAAATGTCTGCAGCAAAAGAACAGTGCATGACTGCTCATGCAGGTGTCTCATTACTGCATAGAACTTCATGGCACTTGAGGTAAATGAAAAAAACCTGAAACTTTATACTAGTTTTACCTGAACTAGCCACTGCAACATACATTCTCAAGGTTTCTGATTAAGCTCTTGTTCTGCCTGTCACAGTGTATTGCTCAGTTGTTTGGTGTAAGCAGCATTATACCAAAACGAGGACACCATAATCACTCTCACCAAAGCTATGAGTAGTGCATTAAGCTTCAGTTCTTTAACCGCCATGTTAAACTGTTTCCTTGTGAATGTTATACAGCAAACATTTTGGGATATCCAGAAAATTATGGACAAAATCAAATTGCTACTCTGTGATGGCACAAAGAATACCAACTTTTTGCCTCAGATATTTCTCATGGTACAAGCGATGGAATGAAACACAAAATAAGGAGTTTACTTGTGATTGCAGAGGAGTACTGCCAGGATTTACCTTACCTCACTGATACTGGATTACACTTAACTGTGTCCAAGCAAAACACAGCCTGCGTGGTTAATGTCCACATAAATGAAAAGGCTTTACCTGCTTTACCATGAATATTTGAAATTTCAGTTTGTTACAATAACAACAAAAAATACACTGTGCAGGAGGCATCAAAGGCATTAATAAGGCATCTCTGTACTCCATTGAATTGTTCAGTAATTTCTATGTAGATAGATAAATTTCTTTTGATGTCATAAAGTTTAATATTGATATAGCATCCCTGGTTTCTCAGTATATTGGCCTTGTTGTCAGACCTGTAGTATGTTAGTAGAGCTCAGAACAAAGCAGAAAATTTGCCTGATGTGCACTGAATAGCACAAACATGAGGCACATGTTCTGATGAAAGATAAAAAAAACAGGAGAAAATGAAATCAGTTCAAATAAACAAGAGTGAACATGGGGTTCACTATTAACCTGTACCTTCATAGATTTGTAATATTCTTGTTGAGACAATCGCAGAAAAATTTAATTCAGTTCTACTTATTTTAATACTATTATTATTAATTTTAATATTACCTAATAATATTATTAATACTGGATATAACTAGTCTTGAAAATGAGAAGTGAAAATATTCTTCTAAACCATTCATCCCCATTTTTTATTACTTCTTGTTTTATCCATCCCTACACTCCCAAAGCCTGTACATAAAAGGAAAAAATGTCTATAGGGATAGTTGTTTCCACATCCTACTCACCCCCCACTTTTCTCCTAGGTGTAGCAACAGGGTAGGTAATCTACTGGGATCTCAGCACTATATACATACTAAAAGGAGCAGAGGCATCTGGTGATGCTCATTGTTCAAGGGCCTCTTTGAAGTCCAGGCCAGAAATCATGCAAAATTTACTCCTATAACACATAATTCTTGGTATAGCTAAGCTTTGCTATAATATTTTAACTTTTATGAGTTTATGAAGAAACACCTGTCTGCAATTCTATGAACAGTTGGCAGAATAAGCCATTTTCAGCTGTTGTGGATGACAAAATAAAGTTCCACTGCAACAATAAGGCTAACAAATGGTTGAGCAAACTGACATTTTGACATCCAAATTCTCTACAGGCTTAGTGCAGGGTCAAAGATAGATCTGGTAACAACAGTTCAGAATTAAAATTAAGTTATATTAAAATAAGTCTGTGTTCTTGATGGAGGTAACTTATCTAAAGAAACTGTTGCTCTATCGTTTGCCATATACCACTATGCCAAGAATTTGCCTGTGACAGAACCAAAAAATTAGAGAAGGGGATGCTTAACTGAGACAGCTCTGGCAGAAAGCTGCCTCCAAAAAGGCAAGGTCCACCATCAGTGACCTAAGCAAAAAGACAGTGGAAAAGGCAAGTAAACTGCTTTATTAGGTCTTAGCAACTAAGATTATTTTTAAAGTGCATAATCTTCCTCATGTGGCATAAACTTGGATGTATTCTTCAAACAGAGTAAGAGAGCTGTTCCTCCAGATTGGGCAGAAGGCAGTTATCTTACTGTCCCTTTTGGCCAATGCTGCAGCTTTTCTTAAGGCCAAATGACAGAGTATTTATTGAAAAGATGTTGATATTGAGGACCTAACCAGCTTTGCAAACAGAAGATGAAGATGGTGTTTATGATCTATTAGCTGAAACCAACAAAACAAAGAATGTAGTATGTAACTATCATATGACAAGTATTACATTAATTTGCCATCACCAGACAATGACCTGTGTAGTTGACACCACTGTTTCCGTTACTAACATTTACAAGTTTTAATAAATTTCACACATAGCATGTGTCAGATAAAAACCACAGCAAAATGGGAATTGTGTGTTATCCTTGGCTGGAACATTGTGTGTAAGGCACAGAACTGGGACTGAGGCACTGGATTAACTTTCATTCTCTCTTATGTTCACCAAAATAGTTAAAGGCAGATTATTTACTCTCTTTGGACTTGTTTCCTCATTTATGACATAAGAAAAAATATACTAATACTATCAGGAGTGACAGGAGGTTAAACTAATATTGCTAAAGAAGATTGAATTGCAGTATGTAAATACAAAGTATTACTATCATTCCACAAACAGAAAATCTTGTGGTTTATGAAATATTTTTGCATGCTCCTCTCTCTCACATCCTGCCAAGTAGTACTTTGGGACATTGTGAGATTTCTAAGGTCAAGCTATACTCGTTTACTCCCTAGTGAGGAGGAGCTCTATTAAGCATGGGCTGGAAGTTGTGTCATGATCTTGTAAGAGCATTTATAGAAAAAGCCATTCCTAGAACTCCAAAGAATTACATAAAAAATCCTGGTAGCCTAGAAACAATCTACTGATATAAAATAAATTAACAGTCTGATTTTGTAAAACTATTTTTTAATATAGTCATTCAGAGGTAACCCCCCTGCTCAGAAAATCTCTAGAGCTGGGAGACATATTAAGGAAAAACCCGTCTACGCTTGCTCTGTTTCCTTATAATGCTCATTCCTTGAGTATTTCCCGTGTTGATCTGTATTGAAAAGTGGGATTTTTGAAGCTAAAAGACCAACCAGAGTCCGGAGAGGGATAGCACTGAAATCATATGACAAATTAATTTGGGAAATAACCCATTTAAAAAAAAATAATTAGGAAATCATAGGTTTAAAATGAGGAATCTGGAATAGTCAGTAGAAGTATTCAGGTAGTTGGTGTATGCTCACAGCATGCCCCCTGTCCAGCTGAGGAGAGGAGTGATAAAGCAGCTTTGGTGGGCACCTGGCATCCAGCCAGGGTCAGCCCTCCACTGAATCCGACATTCAGTCAGGTATTCCCTCTCAGCCAGGAAAAGCCTCTCTGAGTTTTCACCTGACCACAGCAGCAGGTTCACCTCAGGTGGTATGGTCAGAACAGCAGGTTTGCTTTAATGCCTTTGTTTATACTGTGGTGATCAATCACAACACTGCCTGGCAGGTAACTCTAAGCAGCAATGATCACATGATTTATATACCACTTCTCCCATTTCTTGATCCTCCTTTTTGCCATCCCACCCTTGTACATCCCTTTCTCCATCCCAGCCTCCTTCCAAACAAACATTTACCTGCTTTCCACGCACTGGTGCCAGTTTAGCCACATTCCTCATATAAAATGCTTTACGTAGCATAAGTGATATAGTGTCCCAGGTACTGCTGGTCTTGCAGGAGTCCGCCCCTGTGAAGGACCCCAATGCTCCCCTTCAATTGCCTCTGAAGTATTGATATTTTTCACGAACACTTTGAACACCTGTGAAATCCATCAAAGGTCACAGCACTCTGTAACTTTGGTCAGTTTCCCACAGTGCTATCTGTCATGGCCAGCAAGGTCTCATTTCATGGCCACTAGTTCTCCACATACTGTTCAGTTAACCTCAACTGAAGACCTTGTCAGAGGCCTTATCTGCTGGCAGCTCTAACACGCACTAGGGATAAATGTTGTGGTTTTAATATGAAATATGTATTGAGGTTTGTAACAGGGAGCAATGATCTTCCTGCGTATCCTATAAACCAGGGGTCCACAAACTCCAGCCCGCGGGCTGGATACAGCCCCCCAGGGTCCTCAATCCGGCCCCCGGTATTTACAGACCCCCCCGCCGGGGTTGGGGGGGGGGGGAACCAAACAGCCGCAGATGACTGCCTGCCACTTCATCCGCGCGTCGGCCCCTGGTTAAAAGGTTTGAGGATCCCTGCTATAAATGAATGTCCAGTTTATACTCAACTCCTAAGAACTGTGCAAATCCAGCTCCTTAATTTAATTCAACTAATTTCTACTTTCCCATGCTTAAGGCAGAATTATGAAGAATTAAGAGGTACTTTGTTTCAAAAAGATTAGCTCAAAAGTTTCAGAGGTTCTGCCCTATTCTCCTTTTAATATCAAAATGGAATGACACGGGGCTATAAGGGTTTCTCTGCTTCAGAGCTGTGGGGGTGAGGGTTTTTTGGTGTAATTTAATGTGCTTGTATGCAATTGCAAAGGGCACATCTTGCCCCATCCTCTTCTGCCACAGTGTTTCTGTGGTTATTCTTCTAATTTGATGATCTCTATCGGTTTTTATTAAATACAAGCACTCTTCTTTGCTAGATCACAGATAAAAACATTAAAATATTTCCAATAAAAAGATATGATGAGCAGGGTTTTATTTACCACTATTTACCGAAGAAGAGGGATGGGAAGAAGACTGAAAGGCACAGAAAACATGGTCACATATATGTTACTTTCTTAGAAAACTCAGCTAAAAATAACATATTGCCATTGCAGGTGCCTTTCCCTCTTGTTTCTATATCACTATTTTTTAAATCAAGTGTCCTGTTATCCAAACTACTGCTGACATGCTATCCACATTTTCTTGTAGCCAGAACTGGGACTGAATGAATCATTCCTATGACTCATCATAACTCTTTTTGCACACCATTTTATAATGTGCTGAATGTTTTAACATAAAAAGCGGAGTAGTCTCACTGTTCTGATAGAATCTTTTGCTAAAGATTCAAGTTACTTTTTCAAATTACTTTAACTTACTTTCCTGGATTTAGCTTTATTGGCAGTGCAAACAACAGCAATTAAATGTAAAAGCCCATCTTTCAATCTTCACAGTTAGCCCCTATCAAAAAGACAGTCCCCATACACAGAGTGATCTCCTACTAAAAAACGTCAAGAGTTCATCAGTTTTGGTTTTTGTTGGTTTGGGTTTTTTTACACAGTTCTAAATTAATGCCTGGATTAAGCACACTGTTCTATACCCACACAGAGCAGCACCTCTCGGCACAGTTATCCAAGACACATGAGTTACTAGAACCACTGCAATGCCTCCAGCCCAATACATGGAAGTCATACACCACCTACCCTTTCTTGATAAAAGACTATACAGTGCACCTGGGAGCCTTACTAATAGTGGGATTTTTATTCTGGTATCTTGCAGATATTCAGGAAAGCAAAAGATAAAATAAAGCACCTTGAATCACCTGGATAACTATAGAAGATCTACTCAGATCAGGAATCCAGGCCCCAGATCTCATATTTTCCCATGGTTTCATGTAGAGCATTATTATCACACTCAGCTACTTACTCAGAAGGACATTTAACAGGAATTCCCCTCCAGAGAGATTGCTCATGACAACGTGTGAGATACAAGATATTTGATGACTGGAGAAGAGGATTAATCTGTGTGGGGTGTACAGTATGAGAAAAAGGAAGTGTTTGGGAGGAAACCTGAGGAAATCATGAGATGGTAGGAGGTGGTAGAATGAGCCAGTTTTTTTGCTCAGTGCACAAATTACTAGAGCCAGTCACAAGAAAAGGGTTTGCTTAGGTAAGCAAACACTCCAAAGTATTCAATGACTGTTTGCAGTAGCTTCTTACTACAAAGAAGCCAGAACTGTCCAAGAGCAGTGGGTGGTAACAGACCATGAAGCATGTGCTGGGAGGAAAGGTAATGTGGCATGTGCAGTAGGTCCTGTTACAGGCAAGCCACAGTGATTTAAAACACATTAACTTCTGAACAGTGTACTATGGAGACTGCTATTATGATTTTAAACCTTGACAACAACAGTCTTTGTTGTTGTCAGTGTGCAGAGTTAGCCTGCTAACAGCCGAAAGTGTTTTGAGAAATAAAAAGTTGTTCAGTGTATGCTATCCCATGAATACAGTCTTTCTGTGAGATGCCTTACTGAAGACAAAAACCAAAAGTTCATATAAATAAATCTAAACCACAGCAGTAGTATTTCAGAGAGTAATGTTCTTTCTGTGCCTCGTTAACATACGAGACAAGAGCATATCGGTGTCAGAGTTTAAGCTAGAAGATGGCAATTAAACTAAAGGTTTGGCAAAAAGTCTTAAACAATCTTGCCAGTCCCATAGAGCCCTGTCTATTGGTAGATCTGCTAAGGGACATTACCAGCTTTGTCCTTTTGACTGCTTTTTCTAAGAGCATGTCTATAGTGCTAGGTCACCCTTCCAGTGCTCCAAGCCAAACAGCACCTGCATAGGTGTAGCTAGCAATGCGCAGGGTCTAAGCTCCCCAGTTCTGCAGAGAGGCAGAAGAAATTGGAGCTTTCAGCCACAGTAAGAGGGCTAAAGAAATTGCTCAAACTTGATCAGAACTGCCTTAAAGTCATAATGGCATCTCCATTGTTTGCCAACACCACATACTACAGCTCTTACTAGTTGCAATTTGAGTTAAGATAGATAACAAATATTGCAATACATCCACATCAATTAGTTGTCAATGGCTCATGTCTCACAATGCCTGTTATAGGTCACAGGTTCTCCCAATTGTCTCAGCTACATCAGGCACCAGTTGTTGTAGTCACCTCATACACTCAAACTCAACCTCATACAGGGCACAAATTGTTGCAGCACAATCAAACCAGTAAGTTGTAACAAGGCTTTTACCCTCAGTCAGATTGTACTGTCTATGCTGTTTCTCCTTCCTCCAGATACCAGACCACACTGCTCCTCCTCCATCCAACCACCTCTCCCACCATCCTCAGGGCTATTTAACTATTTAGCAGGAACGAGCTACACCTGCATATCATCCATGTTAATCAACCCACTGCCTTCGAGGCAAGGCCACAGCTGCATGTTATCAATGCTAATCAACCCACTGCCTTCATTCCTCTACACTCACTCACTATTTGTACTGCATGATGGAATTCAGAACTTCATGAAAGAGCTAACAATTACTGTCATGCCAGCCATAAATGTTACTCTGATGTGATTCATTGTATTCTCACAATAAAATGCTCCAAATGATAATACGTTTGCTGTTTAAATGTTCGCCAAAACGTCCATAGCATCTTAAACAAGCATTTAGATATTATTTTCATTCATTATAAAGTAAAGGAAGTTTTCTTCATAATGATTTTGAGGTTAGAACCTGATCCAGCTAATATAATTGTAGATGTTATTTGTCAATTTTATAAAAAAGTAAGGTGGATTTTGGCTCTGGAATTGTTGAAGATTTTTTTGGCAATCTCTATTATGTAATGTCCAGAAAGACAGTTCAAGCTTCCTGGATATTGTTGATGTTAAGCCAAAGATTCACTACACAGCTTAATACCTCTGTTCTATGCAGGTAAATAAATCAGTCTGCTTGAAAAACCAGGCTTTTCATAGCTGGATAGAAGTTGTTTCCCAGGAGCAATGTAGTCATGGATAATATTAATCCAGCTACCTCCTGCTTGGGGGACAGAATAGTTAATTTTGAATTAAGCTTTTTTTCTTCTCTCTATAAGGTGTTATATTGTAACACTGCCCCAGTGCAGGAAATACACTATGAGTTTCCAAAGACCAAATAGCTAGGTAATTACCTTTAATTCCCATAACTTTCAGAAAAGGTCATGGTTACTTGACACTACAGCTAAATTGAAAGGAACAGTTCAAATGGGTCATTTAGGTAAGCATGTTAAAGGAAGAAAGTGCCCTGATCATTTATTTGAAACTTGCCAATACTATTTCTGCATATTCCTGTCTAGTATTCCAATACATGGGCAGAATTAGTCATAACAATAACACAGCACCACCTCTCTTAGGTTATAGCCAAACAATCTGAAAATGTGCAGTTGATCTGAGTGACATGGATCGCCTTCCAATTAAAGAAATGAAAACATGCAGACTTCAGAGTAATTAAGATCATGTAATTTTTAAACCTCCAGTGCTTTCCAGAGACCTCTTGTTCTCTGGCACCCATCTTGCTTTAGTTGTTTCTCAGGCTTGGTAATGTGCTCAGAGGTTTCTTACACAAACATCTAAGAGCACATAAAAAGTTTCTGTGATGGAATTACAGAGGCCCAAAATGCTTTCTTCTGTGACTAAGTACAGACATGAAGAAAACTCCAGAGAGAGAACACCAGGTGATGCAGAAGTCAGAGAAATTCTGAAGGCAAAGAATCTCTCTCCTATGACTTCGTGGACTGTGCATCCCTGAGGGTAAGGTTTGCTAGATGCTTTTACCTGCCACGTGTCTAATTGTCAGAAATTACTGCCACAATTCACAAGATTAGCTATCTTGACTGCAGGTCCCATGGACTGAAGGAGCAATGTGCCAGCAGTGTGGGGTAAAACTATCAGATTTGATACTGAGCCAACGCATTAGAGATGGGATTGTTGGTAGACATCCCTTTAATTCTGTAAAACCCGCCAGCTGCCAAGAATACCATGACCTGAATGTTTGATATTCCCAACTCCTTATCTGATGTTCCATAGAGAGGATCATGTTGTGTGCTGTACATTTGAATTTCAGCTTTCCCCACCTAGATATTCAGTTATAAATTTAATATTTCTGTCAAATAGAAATGAGGAGAAAAATTAAATTAGACAAGAGAAAGATAAATGACATCTGAAGGGTAAATGCTTGAGACAACTGAGTTAGCTTGTTTCTTTGATTTATTAAATAAATCAGCTGGTGTTCCTAACCTAAACACTAATTTTACTATGCTTACTCTGTCTTATATTGAGGGATACAGTGATTATTCTGAAATGCCTCCCCTAAACCTCCCTAAAGGTTTAACAAAACTACAGGGAAATAAAACAATGGCAACATGCCAAAGTCCATCACAGTGGGTGCTGTTCTAATTCATTTGATACAGGTCAGCTCAGATCATGCAGTTGGAAAGTTGACATCGTTTTAATTAACTGCAGTATACTCTGTTGTTTTAAAAGGAGATACTCTTTCATGTTTTACATATACATTTTATGGCATACCCAAAGCAAAAAATTACAACCGCAACATTAGAAAAAAATACAGCAAAACTGACTCACTGAGTAAAAAGCTGCTTCCAGTTTAGTTTGATTCAGGAGAGGTAGAGATGATCTCACTGAAAGCTGACAGAGTCAGACAGTAGCAGTGGTGAAATGACTGATTTTTGTCTCAAAAAAAAAAAAAAATAGAACAAAGCAGAATAAGAGAGCTCTGAATCTAAACCCACAAAAATCAGGAGGTGAAAAAAATTAACTCATTAAATCAAAATCTAGGCAGAGAAGTAGTAACATTAATTGTGATGCCCAGCTGGACTCAAAACTTGTGTTCTTCACATTTTAACACTGTTCAGCTGATGCGCAGGTGTGAGCCCAGGGCATCTGTTGCCACCTAAATTAGTGATCCTAGCACTGGAAGAAGTCCCTGAGAGAAGGAGTATACATAAAAGTGCAACCAGACCTCAGCTGTACAACCAAAAAAGTCATCTCAGCCAGGGAAGAGCCCTGTGACCCTCTGACTGGATGGTCTCCTTCAGGATGTGTCCACCATTTCTGTGCTGTAAGTAGGTACTAAGAGAATCACAGAATCATAGAATCATTTAGATTGGAAAAGACCTTTAAGATTATCAAGTCCAACCGCACCATGTCCCTAAAGTTCCACATCTGCATGTCTTAATACCTCCATGGATGGTGACTCAACCACCTCCCTAGGAGCCTGTTCCAATGCTTGACCACCCTCTTGGGGAAGAAATTTTTCCTGATATGCAATATAAACCTCCTCTGGTGTAACTTGAGGCCATTTCCTCTTGTCTTATCACTTGTTATTTAGGAGAAGATGCCTACAACCTCCTTTCAAGTAGTTGTAGAGAGCAATGATGTCTCCCCTCAGCCTCCTCCTCTCCAGGCTAAACAACCCCAGTTCCCTCAGCTGCTGCTCATCAGACCTGTGCTCCAGACCCTTCCCCAGCCCTGTTGCCCTCCTCTGGACACACTCCAGCACCTCTACTTCCTCTTGAAGTGAGAGGCCCAAAGCCAAACACAATACTATACTTGAGGTCCAGCCTTACCAGTGTGGAGTACAGGAGGACAACCACTGCCCTAGTCCTGCTGGCCACACTATCTCTGGCACAAGCCAGGATGCTGTTGGCCATCTTGGCCACCTGGGCACACTGCTGGCTCATGTTCAGCTAGCTGTTGACCAGCACCCCCAGGTCTTTTTCTGCTGGGCAGCTTTCCAGCCGCTCTTCCCCCAGCCTGCAGCATTGCATGTGGGGGTTACTCAGAAAAATGTACTTCTAGAGGATTGCGTGGGGCACAGCAGGGCTCATTAGCTGCCTGCTGATAAACAGGGAAAGCTGCAGGAGTTCTGTGAAGTGCCTTTTTCCTCCCCCTCCTCATCTAATTCCTTTCTACCCTCCCCCAGGAGTAAAAGGAGAGAGAGCAGAAACAAAACCAGAGTTTGCACGTGTTCAATGCTTTTTAGGCTGGGCGCTTACGCTACAGGACACTAGCCATCCATAACCAGGCTCCCCCTGGCTACAGCTGCCACTGTGGAAGCGTGCGCTTGGCTGGAAAACAGTGCATCCTCCATGCTCCTGCAAGCTTGGCTTCACGCCTCAGTGCCACGGCCAGCTCCTGCACGCTCTGGCATGCTCTGCATATAGTGTGGCAACCTCTTCCCTCCATGTGGAAGCCTTTGGATGTAACCTAACAATTCTGCAGTCAGCATATGACAGCGGCACTGCTGTATGGCACTGGGACAGACTGACTGCCAGCCGCAGTGTATGCAGACCATGACTCACACCCACAGAGCAAAGACAAGGGGTTTGGCACGTACCTGTAGGGGCAGAAATAAACTTGTGCTTTAATACAGAAGTATAAAAAAGGACAATAAAATTTATGCAACAGAATCCACATGCAGGTCAAAATAAAATGAATGGATTCAAACCACAATTCAAACAAAAACTGTGGCTGGTTCAAACCAACAATTTATGTTAAAAATTAGATTCTTCCCCAAACTTTCACTGGTTCTAGTTCTATATTCTTCAGTTCTGTGAGAATCTGGGGGATATTTTGCTGTGGGATCCCCTTTTTGTCTGAAAATGTAAGTGAGCTAGCCTCAGGCTCAGACTTTTTCAACACCTGCAAAATGATGTGTCCTTTTTCTATTCCCGCTATAAAATAAAAATCAGGAATTGTTATTCCCAGTGTCCCTGGGGCTCACTCATTCATAATTAGGGAGAACAAAGAGATATAAGATGCATACTTAGAGTATTTAGTGTTTTCTACCAAGAAAGTCCTGAAATCAAATAATTTGAAACCAAAAAGAAAATCGTGGCATGGCTTAAAGTACCTTTCTCTCATCTATTTTTCTGAATATCTTTGGTTTTGTTAGAACTTGCTTGATCTCCTGGTATAAGGTTTCATAATTTTAAAATATAGGAAGTATCCAAACAAACATGTATAGCAGAAGAAAAAGAAATTCATACTAAAACTAACACCACACCTTCAAAAAACAACTGTTTTTCTAATGAAAAAAATCCCAAAAATCTAAACACACAAAGATCTGTTGGAAATATTTATCAGGACCCATTGGATTTTTTAAGTCAACATTAACACTGTTCAATACTAATGAGATGGGAAACAAAGCATCAGAAATGGATAAAATCATGAACTTGATTTTGGTCTCAAACATAAAACTTCAAGCCCAGTCTTTTTTAAATTGACAGGTCTTGAAGTTTTATGTTTGAGGTCAAAATCAAGTTCATGATTTTATCCATTTCTCATGCTTTGTTTTGACAAAAACAAATTGACAGAGATTTACCCTAGATTTATACCATTTTGATGGATCTTTAAGGACTGATGATTACTGCAGCTAATTACTCAGACTGGAACAATCAGGATGCACTACATTCGGCAGCATGAAGCAGTCCAGCCTTGGCTTGGCTAGAGATTGGGCTCAAGAGTGGAGGAAACATAAACAGAGACCATTCAGACTTAAATTATTTTGCAGTCTAACTTTCTACTTGTTCTCATTGAAGAGAAGCCATTTGAGGCAAATGAGGAGGAACAAGTATCAGAATGAATTTTTGGGAGGCATAACAGATACATGCAACAAAATGGAGTTTTGTCCAAATAATTACTTTGTTGTCAGATTGGAAATGTTTTTATTGTCTCCATGAAAAACCCCAGAGTTGTTTTATACCTTGTAAAAGTTTAGAGACTGCCAGAATGACAGAATTCACAGCAGTCAAATTTCAAAAGCTATAGAAATAATGTTTAAGAAATAAGTTTAAGCCTACCTATCAGTTTTGAGATAAACAAATAACCGAACATGTACAGTCCATGCTGCCTACATGTATAACATTTAAGAAAGCATTTTTATCAGATGGTGATGCTTTGGAAGAAAAGGAGCTGATAAGACAAAATGGATGAGATTTATTTGTTCAAGAGGTGCAAAGACTTCAGAGAGCGAAATAGCCTGACAAGCCAAACTGTAATTCTCTATTGCTTTGCAGACATGAAATAAAACAGATGACTCCTGCCACCACATGGGATGCAGACAAATCATCATGGAGCATCAGCTGCTCCATTCCCTGACTCTGGGCACAGGATCCTGTTCAAGACTTCACTTTGAGGTTGTTGTCCAGCTGGTAGATAGGAACTCAGAAACAGCAGTAACAAGATTCAAATTAGGGGCGTTTATTGGAGACATTTAGTGGAGATGTAGTGGACAGAGTCTATAAAGACAGGCTTGTACCTCTGACTTCAGTGTGAGATCAGACTTCTAGAGAAGCTGGGAAACAGCCCTGATCCCTCAAAACTGCAAGGAGTTGGCAGTGTTTCATTTCTGATACAGAAGGAAAATGAGATTTCAAAGAAATAACTTAAAAGTTCCATTTCCCTAAAAACATGGATTCAGGATACCTAGTTGTGTTTAGATCCTTATTCTCCATGATTTGGAGTTTTGCTCCCATAGCTAAATCAAGCCACCTGGCTGTAAGAAAGCTTGAAATTCTATTATGCATTAACTTCTCATTTCTTTCTAACTTATTTTGAGCAAGAAAAATTCTCAACAAAACCAGTATTTTAGCTCAATTATTTCTCAAAAATATTTCAGACTTAATGAAAGATCTTTTTCAAATGTAAATAAAAGGAGCATTTGAACCCTTTTGTGCTATCCTTAGTGTTCTAGTAAAATATTACTCTCCTTACCACACAGAATTTAATATCCAAAGCTCAACTGAAGCTTTGCACAATCTCTATATATAACAGAAAACACAAAACACGAGAGCGTGGTACAAGAGGCTTAATCAGAAATTTTTTTTCCTCTACTTTTCATAAAATGAGTAATTTGTCCCATTGCTCACTTTTCTGTGAATCCAAAGGCTCATGTGAGAAATTTAAGAAATCACAGGAAACTGTTACGTGACAACCCAAGTATTAGGAAGGTGTTAGGTCTGAACAGTTTCCAAGTAATTTAGTTCTTTGCAAGAAAATAGTCTAATGCTTTTGCCAATGAAAGAGTTTGCCATGATTGCATTTTGTTTCAAAAAAGGAAAAAAAAAAAAGCAGGCTCCTAGTTAGTTATTACTATTCTCTTATTTGAATAACAGGATCATATATGATCACCAAACATATTGATTAGGAATTACTAATAATTAATACATTCAAAGTCATCCAAATCAGTAGCAAACTGAAAGGTTGAATTTGTATTGGCATTTCTGATTAATATTAGCAATCATAGCCAAAGACAAGGTTTTGCTAACTCTTTGAGTAGGGGGGAGAAACAGCATTGTCATCTTCTCTGGTCTCTTCTTTCTTTGGTAAAGCTGGATGTGCATGTTACAAAAGAAAGGGGATGCTCTGACTGCAAAGACAGGAGGCAGCAGCAGGGTAGCAGCGGGAGAGCTGTCCTTACCCAGGGGCAGAGGCAGGGGCAGGGGCAGGCACTGCCCTGCTGTGGGGATTCACACCCCGGCTGCTCAGAGGGCTGATTAATCAAAAGACAGACAAAGAACAAAGGAGTCCTGAGCCATGACTACCTTGCATTAAGGTATTTGCTGGTCAAAGAGCACTTGCACCCCAGCACTAACACGTCACACAATTCGTCTATCCCACCCCAGTCGTCGGCACCCTTTCCCTAGAAAAGTACTCTGACAAACCGCTGCTTTTGCTGGTACAACTTAACCTATAGAAAGGGAAATCTATCTTTTAACGTGTGATACAGCATTCAGTAATTCTGAATCCTCCCACACTGTGGGAAAGTTCAAAGAGCAGCTCTGATCACTACAGTGTTGAATTTCTAAGAAACCTATAACAGAATTAAGGGAAATAAATATGAATTACAGTATTTAAAGAAAAAGAATGAGAAGAAAATATCTACAGGGCTTTTTTTGGAGCATTTGGATAGAGGTGATCTGAGAAGAGGATGATAAAGGAAGCAGCAAAATCTGTAACTAGGGACAGAGTTTAACAGTTTCCTTTTAAAATACTTTCAGATTTCAGCTACAGCTTACAAGAGATTTAAGGATTGGAGTGAAATCACTGAGCTCCAGCTGACTTCATTAGAGCTGTTCATGTGAGGAAAGTGAGCAGGATTTGGCCATAAAACAAAAAGGCCTTTGGCCTTGTTTTCATTGCCAAATATTTCCTAATTGATACTGCATGTAAACTTTGCCCTCTGCTAATACACTAAATAATCAATGCTATCCAAGCCCACGGTTCGTTTTCTGCCTAAGACATGATTTTGTTTGCTACAGGGATGATGAGGGAGCAGGAAGGGGTTGTGCTGTTGGACTGCTGCTTCCTCACGCAGTGCCACGTTTGTGTTATTCCACGCTTGCTAATGGAGAGGTCGTAGCCCTCTTAGCTGTAGGCCCCTGGTAAATCCCCACCCAGATATAATCCCCTGCACCTTGAAGAAGATGAGATTCCTCTGCTTTCTCTAAACACTGCATTATATCCCTGCAACTACCAGCCAGCTTTGAAGACAGACTGATTATCCAAATCCTTATAAATTATATGTGACTTTTGGAAAGCTACCTAATTAGGGAGAATGTACTCCAGGGCTTGGAAACTTATGATGTCCTGAAGAAAAAGGGGGAACACTTTGGGCATCTCAGCTAATTTTGGTAAATTGTAATATAAACTCCAAGACAGGATTGTGATTTACTGGCTATCTTACTCAACTTTTTTGATGCATACTGTTGCTTTGCAGCATTAAAAGCTTACTAAAAAAACATGTTCAACTCCACTGCATAATGGAAGAGTTTTTTCAATATGCAAAACCAATGACTTAAGGTTAGTCTCTAAAGTCAGATTCTGTTTTCCAACAGTTGCCTATTCTCTGATGGTATTCCTATATGTTATGATACCAGATGTATGAATAAAAGGTACCTTAATCTTACATTCACACCTCAGGCACTATCTATACCATCTCTCAGTTGCACAGTCTTTGGTGGTCATCCTTGAAGCTGACTCTATCAAACTTTTTGTGTCTAGGAAGCAGTGAAATTACTGAAGAAACTTACCGTAGCAGGTACTGATGATATCTAATGACTCATGAAAACAGAAGTTCTTTCTGTTAAGATTTTCCTCACTTGTCTTCCACTATTATTGACTAATTGTGTAATATTTACATTGGTTTCATAGATTGATTCAAAATTTAAGGAATTATAATATCAGAAAGAGTTACCTTTAAATTCAACACAATCTCTTATCAAAAAGAAGCAATGGCACTCTTAAAACATCTTTAAATTAATTTTTGTTTGAAGTGAGGAAGATCTTCAAATACCCCAAATCATGCAATGTCATTGAAAGATGCCCAGATACCAACAATGTTTGTGCATTTTTCTTTTAATAAGCCATCCTTGTAGTCAAAACCACCCACATCTTATTTCTTAATTGTGACTTTCAGCATTAGTTTAATTATATTTTTTCTTGCTACATTTAAAACATTATTTGCCCCCACTTTGTGTTTCTTTTTTATAAGTAAAACAGATTGAGTGCTTTCGGTGTTACAAAATAACATCAGCTTATTTGTTTTCTAATCATTCTTCCATGAACGCTCTTCAGGGATAAACAGCCTGTACAGACCACACACCCCAAAACCCGACAGAGGGGGTGAGATTTCGCTCTCTTAAATTACAATCCAGATGGCTTTCTGCAAGGTAGTTACACTAAGCTGTTGTTATAGTCAGTGGGAAAAAGAGACTCTTTTCATTTGTGATTCACTGGGTACTTTGTACATTTGAGATGAGATGAATACCCTAGAAGTGCCTATTTGTAGATAACCACACCATTTCAATAAATTCCTCTATTCCAGAAGTGGCAGCATTAGTAAAAACTACTTACAGATTTTTTTTTTATCCTACTCAATTTCCTCAATTTACGTACTCAGCGGCTGCATTTGCCTGTTTGTCCAGAGTGCTCCCAGAAGACTTCATTCTGCTGTTCATCCTACATAAACCAAAGTCAGGATGCAATTCACCATCTATGTATATGTCTCACTATATTACATGCATCTTTTTTATACATACGGATAAAATGTATAGCATATTTAATATGGTTTGCAAGATTTAATATAGTTGGCATATTTTTTGCTTGTCTCAGAGGACTGAGTGAGTCAAGTAGTACCATCCCAGTGACTTTCAGTTCACTGTTACTGCTCCCCAGGCTTTTGCGTTATCTATACTATTCCTCTGGTAATTTTAGGTTTTGTTGCGAGAGTGATAAAAATGGTTTGGGAACATATTCCCATCAGAAACTGAACAGGGATTCCACATCTAGTGTGAAACTGGAATCTATCTGATAGATTTCAAAACATAATGCTTTACAATATGTTACATGTATGTTATTCTTAGTTTGTTAATAGCAAATCCACTAGGTACACATTTAAATAGTTGAATTGAAAGATACTGTTGCAACAATACTTCCATTATCAGTGAATCTATCAAGTTAATAAAATAAAGAAAAAGACAATATAAATATTAAATGATCTGTACTGTCTTTTTTCCACAGGTAGCATCAGGGTAGTTCTGTGATTTCATAAGTCATTAAAGGAGTTAGGGGGTTTGGCGGTAAATAGAATCGAAATGAGTGTAGGACAAGTCCACTGACTTTACAGAACCAGTGTCAGACATAATTACTTGCCATTTTAAGACTAGATTATATTCTTTCACGTATTCAAATATATAATGCATACACACGCATGTGCAGACAAGTACACAGATGTTTCCTATATGTGAGTATATGTGTCGAGTTTGAAATGTCTTAGTACGAGTTTGTTCTCAAACTTTTGCTAAGGGCAGAGAACCTATCATTAGTCAAGTCTGATGTAGAAGATGCTGATTTCCTCACCCTGTTTATGGAGTTTCTCTAATTTACTTTATGGAGATAGAAGGGATGTGCTTTATTAATCATTGTATGGGTCCTGTACATTCCCTTCTCCAAATAAGGAAATATCCAGCACGTTCATAGGTCTGATTTCTTACGTGGGTAATCTAACAGCACTGGTGCATGACATGGCTCATGTTAATATACAAAATGCCCTGAAGACAAGGTACTCTGCCAATGTCTATTATTAGTTTCAGAATACTTTCATTATAGCAAGATGTTTTTTTAATTCAAATTAATTGCTAAAAGATTAACAATTTATCCAGAATCTAAACAAAGAAATGGTTTAGAATAACCTTGTTAGTATTTCTTTCCTTAGAAACACCAATTCACCCAAATTGATACAGTTTATCAGAGAGGGAAACTTCTGACAAATTTCCATTACCAGCCTTTGAGTTGGTTTTTGAAATTCTGAAATTCTCTGTTACAATATTTTCTCAAAAAAAGACTATTTTTCCCCGATTAAGAGAACCTTACTTACAGCAACTAAGAAAAATATTTCAAAGACTCCCCCAATTTTATTTTTTTTTTCAAAATTAGCAGAAGGAAACAATTCAATTTGATTTCATTTCAATGTTCATCTGTGCCTGTGCATTTTACATATGATAAATGTAAAAATACAAAAGTATATGCCTGTGTTAAGTCAGATTAAAGGTATAGAACAGCAAATCCTTAGGAGAGAGTATAGGAACACGCAAACAGTTCTGCTTCTTCAGACTACATTCTGAAATGCAAGAATTTATTGCTCAGCGACCACCAAATATTTAATAAGCATGGATGACTTTTCTTCTAGGACATAATCTCTGTTTTTGAACATAGGCAAACTTTCAGCTTCTACAGTATCTTATAATGGAGCATTTCAAGAATAGCTATGCACTTTATGCCACTTGCAAGCTTTATTTCATGCTCCCAACACTTTTTTCATTTGAAACAATGAATAATTGCCTATCTGCCTCCTCAGCAGCTCTCATCATATCCAGCCATACATTTGTTTCCTAGGCTGAAAACCCCTTGAAAACTCTATTTATTGTTTCTTAAATAGAATCTGTTCTTTATCTTTTAATTTCAGTTCTTAAACACATTTGACAGTCCAATTTTTCATCCTGGTTTAGTCTGGGAAAAAATTTTGAAAATAAAAAAAAAAATAATTCTTTGGGGATGTGAAAATCATTTTCTGTCCAGCTCCAACTTTCAATTCCATTTTACTATCAAGAACAAAGCATAAAAAATCCACAAACATGTATAATACATCTGGAAACTGGTACTTCAACATGCAGAGACTTAGACAATGAAATAAATTTACTATCCCTAACTTCCTCAGGTATTTGTTGCCACACAACCTTCTTTATTTTATTTTCATTAAATGTATTTACCATTAATAATTATTACCATCTGTTCCAGTTGGTCTCCAATTTGTAGTGCTATAAATTTGAAGTAGCTTTGCAGAAATCAGTATGATTTTTGCTTTAGATGATAAACTTGGCTATATTCTACTGTTTTCATTCATGCCTGCTGGAACTTTATAAACAGCAAAGTCTGTACAAAAGAATTGGTATAGCCTCAGAAGTCAAGTCACTATCATGAGTCACAGAGTTTCCAAAGGGCATTAACATTTATGGACACCCAAATTAAAAAATGCAATTTTAGGAAATATTTAGCACATCTTCAGAAGATGCTGTCATTTTCAAATGGTTTATATGCACATGTTGAAGAAAACCGATAATAATTTTTGAAAATCAAATAGTCTTATGCATTGATTCTGCAAGCTTACCATTCTGGCCATACCAAAGACTTTAATGTTAGCAACCAATAGGATTCTAGATGAGTTATGTACCATCTGCATAAAAAGTAAAAGTTTTTATTTTTCTTTACTTTAGGATGAAGCAAAAAAAGTGAGATATCAAAGCCAATTGGTTGAAAGGGAATACCTACCAAAGGAAAATAAACTGGAAAAAGGGATCGTACATGCTTTCTCCTGATATCTTCAAACCAAGGATATGTGCTTCTCCAGAAGCTATGTTTCACTGATAGTAGCGCTTATATATATATATATATTTATATCAATAACTATGTTAATGTAATGATCATTGCTTTATAAAACATTACACAGGAAGAGACATTGACCCCTTTTGCCTTACCTTTTTTTTGTTTTTGAGGGCTTATCCATGGGATAAGCTGTCATGGGTATCTTCACAGAGTACAATGGATGCGTCTCAAATAAGGAGCCACAGACTGAATGACAAAAGCAAGAAAATGACATTTGAATTAAATGCACAAGAAAACTGGGGAAGAAACAAAAACATTCTGCATAGGAGTGGCACTGGATAAACCAAAGACATTATTCAGCTACTATTTTTTAGTTAAGCTTAATTCATCCACAGTTTATTTAAAAATATCTATTTTTTGTTGTTAATTTAGGACTACAATAGTTGCTGTCTAATGCATAAGATCTAAAATATCTAGTAATAAAATGCATTATGAGAGGTGTTAGTGATGGATGCAACTTTCCTGCCTTGCTAGATTTTAGTATTCAAGAGAAAGACCCACTCTGGAATTGTTAGTAAGACCGGCCAGCATACCAGAAAACAAACTGTGCCTGATATGTTTATATACTGGTTTCCCTCTACAAGATAAAGAATGTAATTTCCAGTAGTCCTACTAATCACCTGTCAAAAATTTTACTATTACTCTATAGCAAAAATGGAACCTATATTGCAGAAAAAAATAAAAAAAAAAATAATAGGCAGTTTAATGCGGAGATTGAGATAGTGATTTTACTGAATGAACTGTCAAGGAAGCCAATTAACTTTTTCACTGTGAAGTTTCAGAGAGAGCAGAAGACGTAGCTTAGCAAAATACTGGGGGAAAGTGTGTATTGTTAGAATGAGTATGCAAGGAATGCTTTCATTCTGTCTAGCATTTCAAACACAATTGCAATGTTCCAGTTACCCTCAACCATAACACTTGCTCTTTCTCAGAAGGACTCATCCTTTCCATTTGAAAAGCCTGTAATTTGAAAGTCAGCTTTTATAACTTTCTTCCAGATCGCACATCCAGGTTGGGACCTATTTGCTCTTCATCAAAACTCTAGAATGCAGATTTTCTTTTCTCTTTTATACACTTAATTCTTGCTCAAGTTCTGAAGCGGTCATACCTCAGTTCCTGAAAGTTTCTTTCTGATATTGAGAAATTGTCCCGGTTTCAGATGTGATAGTTAATTTTCTTCCTAGTGGCTGGTACAGTGCTGCATTTTGGATTTAGAATGAGAATAATGTTGGTAACACGGATGTTTTAGTTGTTGCTAAGTAGTGCTTAGTCTAAGTCAAGGACTTTTCAGGTTTCCCATGCTCTGCCAGCGAGCAGATGCAAAAGAAGCCAGGAAGGAGCGTAGCCAGGACAGCTGACCTGAACTAGCCAAAGGGATACTCCGTATCACATAACGTCATGCTGAGTATATAAACTGTGGGGAGTTGGCTGGGCCCCGCTGATCGCTGCCTGGGGAGTGGCTCGGCATCAGTCAGCAGGTGGTGAGCAACTGTATTGTCCATCATTTGTTTCTCTTGGGTTTTATTCCTCTTTTTCATTATAACTGTTACTATTATTATTACTATTGTTGTTGTTGTTATTATATTTTACTGTATCTCAATTATTAAACTGTTCTTGTCTCAACCCTCAAGTTTTACCTTTTTTCCAATTCTCCTCCCCATCCCACCTGGGAGCAGGGAGTGAGTGAGCAGCTTAGTTGCTGGCTGGGGTTAAACCATGACACAACTGAATTAGTTTTGTATTTATTTTTAAGGATTTAATCCTGACTATGGAAGTATTACAAAATAAAGCACAGTGGTATGTGTTTGGCAGTTTTAAAAGCTAAGGAGAGAGACTGGTGTTGTGGGGTTGAAGTGGGGGAAAGTGGCAGATAGATCAGTTAAGAGAGAACAGGACTGCAAAATGCTATGACCACAAAGACAAAACCTTATGCTTGATTCAGTGTACAGGAGGCGTGCAAACAAACGGACTGACAAAATTATCTTTGCTCTAGTCTTGCTGGTTGACATAGGGAGGAAAAAAGTTCCTTCTAATGTTACCTTGTCTGAGGAACCATCTTTGATTCCCGCTGATTTTTCACATCTGCAAGACAACAAAAAATCCAGTTGAGTTCCTGATGTGCAAAGCAGCAGGGTTTGTGATCAGCTTTCCTTTCACTCCCATCTTTGCCTGTATCCACCTACCTCTGTCTTACACTGAGTTTGCACGCCCCTTTTGTATTTTATGTGTGCTCCACCAGGAAAAAACAAAACAAAACAAGAGTCTAGTTCAGACAAGGTTCTTTGGTACATGGTTCAGCATGTCATAGCACTGACAACCATTATCACGTTAAAATCCCAATGACCTGTTGGAATGAGCCATGTACCCACCTCTCAAGACATAATGTACTGCATACGTTCAAATATCCATTTGATAAAATATGCAATATCACAATAAAACATGCCAATATGGATAACAATTAGAAATACTAGAGAACCTAAGAATTAAAGGTACTACTAGAAGCATGCCTTAGATTTAACTATTTTTTGGGGCGTTTTAGAATTCAGTGATACTCTATACATTTAGATTATATTTAATTTGATATTCACATGCATTAGTTTATCCATTAGTTCTTGTCTATATTAGCATATGCACACATATTTGTTTCAAAATCATAATATGCTGGGTGCTAGCATATGAGCATAAATTTGCTTTTTAATATAAAATATGGCTAAACTGTTTGATAGTAGCCTGAAATAATTAAAAGGCCAAATGAAATGGATGCCTGCAACCTCACTGTAAGACAGAGGTAGGTGGATACAGGCGAAGATGAGAGTGAAAGGAAAGCTGATCACAAAAACTAGAAGCAGTAAAGGCAGGTTAATGTGTCACTGTCTCTTCTCACAGCATCTCACTGGGGACAGCAACACAGCTACACCTTTCCTGTTTCCTGTCATGTTCAGAGAACTCTACAAAAGACTGGTATGCAGGCTGGAGTCAAGGCTTCAAGGCAGTGAATTTCATTTTACAGATACATCTTTTCTCAGTTCTTTTACAACTAAAAAAAAAGTGGGTGAGAGTGACATAATTTGGTTTGATCAAGTAGTTAAATGCTTTAAAAGGCTTCTTGCACATTTGTAACTTACTTATCAAAAATGATTGGAGGGGTGAGATGAGGACATGGTGGAAAGGTAAGCTGAGAGACAGATTACCTAATTCAATTTCACATCAAAGTGATTTCCAAACAGCAGCAATGGTTTATAAAAGCCCTTGCACAGACTGTGCAGCTGCCTGTACTGTTTCTTTTCCCACTTTCTTCTATCTCCTCTCATAAGGCTCCTTTCAAGTTTGTGTCTACTTTCAACTGGTCAAGAAATATTAGAACATCATAGAATTTCATCAGGATAATGTGCTGCATTCCTCATCTGCAAAGTAACCTCACTTATAAGTGCTGTATAATTATTATTATTGATAGTTTTGGCTCTAAATACTGCCTTATACTGATGACAAAAAAAATGAAAAAAAGATAAATTATTTAACACAAGGAAAGAAGTTAAAATCTAAGTAGTTGTAGAGCACAGGTAGCGTGCAAAAGTGTGAAAGACAAGGATGTATTTGCCACCTTCAATATTTAGTTAGTTAGTTATATTCTGGCAATTACAGCCAGGGGGTGATTAGATCAACTTTGTTAAATAAATATATTTTTAAGTCAGAAACTTAGACTGAGGAAAGAAGAAATAACTTGCATGTCAGGCTTTGAATTGCTCTCAATGATTAACATTTATAAGAGTTCATACTTTTGCCAGAGCTGTATCCATGGCTGCCATCCCAGACTGTATCACTGAAGCCTGAAGCTTGTGTAATATGCCAGATTTTGCTGAACTCAGAGTGCTCAGCCCTCTGTGCTACTGATCATGAAAACATACACTGGAAGCAAAATGACTAGAAACACTCTAGATTGGGGTCCATATTCTGTGATTTGGGACAGTTTCTGTGTGCTCTGTGTATGTGACAAAACCTCACAATATTCTAAAATTATACTAGATACCCAAATAACTGACAATCTATTCTCAAAATTATGAAATCTGGACTTCGCCTTAGGGCAAAAGACACGCTATTCAGCCTAATGAAAATGAAAGCAGCATGTCATAATGTGGACAAGTAAAGCATCGTTCAAATTTCATAAGGCCACCACTCTCTAAGCAGTCCCTTTTAGCCCTGTATAGCCCTAAAGAGAGCAGGCTATTTTCAAGGCCCCACTGGAATATTTTCTTCCACAGTACCTTCACAGAACACTCTGTAAATGCAGTAGATACGTTCTTTTGGAGTCTGCACCTATCCAAGTCATGGGTCATAACAGACTGTGAAAACCAGAACACTCCTGATAGAGATACTTTCATGCAAACGAACTTTGGGCTATTTACCAGCGTTCTAGCAGCATGGCCATTACAGCCACAGATCAGAGGAGCAAGAGTTTGTAGGGAAACACAGCTGGCACAGGTGACCACAACTGATCAAAGGGATATTCTACAACAAGTGATGTCACACTCAGCAATAAAAATCTCAGGGAAAGGAGGAAAAAGGGTGTTTCTCATGGTTATGACATTTGTATTCCCAAGTAAATGCTACAGGTCAAAAGACCCTGCTTTCCAGGATGGGGCTGGACACCTGCCAAAAGGAAGCAGTGAACAAATTCCTCTCTTTGTTTTGCTTGCCCACACACATTTTGCTTTTTCTATCAAAACATCACTATCTTCATCTATGACTCTTCTTGTCTTCCTTCTATTTTCATCCTATCTCCTGTAGAGAGGAGTGAGCAAGGGGTGGGGGTTTGGCTGGTAGCTGTGATCAACCCACCACAAAAGCTTAAAGATTATCCATACTAATCATGCTCACTGTGCTTTTGCTACATCTGTATTTTTTATATATATATAATATATATATATATATATATATATATAAATTGACATGCTCTTCCAAAAGCTAGCAGTTCTCAGTAGCATGGCTATCAAACTTAATAGCTCAGTAGTTGCCTATTTTTTACCCTGTGCATGTGACAATGGAATCTGGTATATGCAAACACAGTTTCTGATGGTTTTTTTTTTTAATTGGCTCAGCAGTTCTAAAGTAACTATATAAAAAATGCAGCAATCATAATATTTTGCTAAAGTTATACTTCATCCTATGGGTTTTGATAATGACAATGAGAACTGTAAAAATTTTATCTTTGTTTTAGACTGAAGCAATTTAACTATGTTAAAATGGAGCGCTGTTATATACAGACTTTTTAGGGAATTATTTGTTCCTTTAGAATTAATTTTACAGCACACTTTTTCCCCTACGCCAGCTTTCTGTCTGTTTGCATGGGAAATGAAAAAGATAGCTGTACTGCTCTAAGACATAAGTCTGCCTTCAATCCCAGTGCTATACATAAGCATGTCATATGTCTAAGTCAGAGAAATATAACTTGCTATCATATTGCTATAAAAAATAAAATCTTCTCCAACTTTTTGCACAGCATTTTTATGCTGTGTGAGAGAGTGCCATCAGGTTATAGCTTTGGCAGGCCTAAACAGTCCTGCCACACTGGCTGACGGCCACTGCATGAAATTCAGAAGCCTTCCGGCTAATGAGAGGAGAGTTCAATTGCTCATGTATAACCATGCTGATCTTGATCAGAATTCTAAATGTATATACATTTATTATCTATTTATCTTATATCTACTCAATGACTTCAGCAGTACAGAAGACCTAAAACTGAAACATGAATCTGTGTAAGGTTAGTAGAGAGTTTTATGTTTGTTCTTAGATTTTTTGTATCCTTTTCATTCTTTGAGTAACTTTTTTTTTCTCATTTTTCCCAGCTTTTGCTTCTTCCACTTCATATTTTTGCAAGTATTCTAAAATAAAGAAGGAGATATGCTCCTAGAGGTGATTTATAGACAGTTAAAATAATGAAGAAATTCTCAGTTATTTTAATATCTATCTGTATTCCCCCAAAATAATTATACCTATGCAGCTTTTACATATTTTTCCCCTAATAAGCTTTAAAATACCTTTACTTTAAGTTGATAAATCCATTATTTTATAAGACTTGCTAGAGTAAAACCACATACACTTCATTTGTAAGCATATCCCAAACAAAATCCATTTTAGAAATAAATAGCTTGGAGATGAGTTTACAATCTCTCTCATCAGAAACCATGTCATCTACAATGAGTAAATCTCAAAAAGAACAAGGTGGAAGCTCCTGAATATCTAATTTTTATTTTTTTTATGTATGTGGTTTTATTTGAATAGTAACGCCAAGTGAACAGAATTTGGGCACCCTGAGATGCCAAGGCTTCATGAAAATCCCATGCAGACAGTATTATAAATCTTTAAGAGTCAACATGTAGTCATCAAACTGAAGTGCACAGGACTGCCTTCTGGAGATCCCCAAAGCCCTCCACCTGCGACTGGCGGGGAACCCCAACTAGCTTCCTAGGTACTTAAAAACAGGCACAAATAAAGTTCCTAAATTAGGTAGGTTAGATCCCACCAACAAATAATATCTTCACACATGTTAATTTTCTTGATTGTTCACACAGCACAAATACCCAATGGCAAACAGAAAGCTGAGAAGTGTTTGTTGAAAACATTCAAACAGTACTTGACAACAAAGAGTACCTGTCTGGCTCATCACAGGTTGATCTGCCACAGGAAAGCTAACCTTGGAACAAATATTAAGAATGAGCCATTTGATCAAGTGTAGCTTGGAGGTGGATTTCATTTCAGGTAACTGCCTGTGACAATAATCATCTGTGCCTTATTTACCTCTAACCTTCTTTGGTCTGCAGACAATAAACAACCTAGACACATTTATCCAGGGTGATTCATGTTTTAAGCACACCTGTATGTTGGGTCTAGTTTTGCTGAATCTATTCAGTCATTCAAATTCACCTTTGTCTCTCAGACAAAAATACATATAACATGGGCTCCTGAAATATGTTGCTTCACTGTCCTCTACATTTCCCCTTAAACTTTTATTTTTGCCCTTCCTACTTATTGGCTCTTTCCCTCTTGTCCTCTAATATTCCTTACAGGACTCGATACTTAGATTAATTTTTTGCTTCGTTATTTGCCTGTGGACACTTCCCTTCCTTATCTTCTTTCCCATTTCTCAGTAACCTAGCTCCATTTTTTTCTTTTTAAACTTTCCTTTTGTTTTGCCACAACAGAGATGCCTGACCAGCTCCCTTCACTTCGGATTCCCTCTTCACCTTTTCACTAACCTTCCTCTTCCTTCTGCCTCTGCTTGCACCCTATCCTGCTCAACTAAAAATTTTGGGGAGGTTGGGGGTTTTGGGGGTTTTGGTTGGTTGGTTGGTTAATTTGGGAGGGTGGTGGTGGTGGTGGTGGTGTGCTTGACGTTCTTTTTTCGTTTGAGGAGAAGAAGAAATGAGGTATCTGCCTGTGATGTTTGGTCAATGCAGAAATTCTTCTTTTTCCTGTCCATTTCTCAATGGATTATTAAAAATAAAACCTTGTGTGTTGGGAAATGGAACAAACCTGGAAATAATTTGCACAATATATTAGCAGACTTTTTATTATCACACTGTCTCTGCTTACTAGGAGGAACATAACTGTTTATCTGGTGGGACCTATGTTGGGTCTTTCACACCATGGAACTTTTCAGAAATATGATAGGATATGTAGCCAGGTGGAAGAAAACCCTAACATGGGATGTCCTGCTGAATGTATGTTATAGGAATTAGACTGAACTGAGCAGTTCCTTGGTGTGACTGGAAGAGTATGGGCAATGATTAAGACTGGTTGCCAAATGGGTCCCAGTCGCACAATTAAACAGATGAGTTGCTGGAATTCCCTTATGTCATTCTTGCTGCTCCAGTCCATGGTATGAAAAACTGGATGTCCTGGCAGTAATTTCATTTCCTGCTCAGCTTAGCTTCCAAACTGAAAAAAATATATCTGAATTTTGGACTGAGACTGAGAAACCAAAATGCAATGCAATGCACTCAGGTGGATTCTTTGCCACCTCCCTTATCTACAGATAGAGAAGGCCAATTGGAAACTACAAGCTATCAATCTTCATTGCATCAGGGTGCATTTGAGCCAAATATTCATTTTTCTGCCCATCCGTTCCACTACTGAGGTTCAGGCAAAGTACAGTACTATGACGAACTGACTATAACAGCTGTGAAGCACAAAATCTTCTAAATAAACAAAGTATATATAAATACATGGCATATGTTGCCTTCTGTGCGGACTTCAGCTGGATACAGAAGGAAAAAATCAACTTGGCCCTAAAACTATTCTCTTTGTTTAAAATCAATTAATTCTAGATTTTCAATCAATCAGATTTTAATAGTCACAACAGGGACCAGAGCTTGGTAGGTAATGAAAGTTACTTGATGTATTCTGGAAAAGCTGCTGTTGAAAACTTGCTGTTATGAAGGGCAAGGCCAGAAATTTAAAACCAAAGAAAAACTCCACCTGAAAAACCAAACAAAAAAGAAAGAGGTAGAAATAACATAGAGTTATTCTTTCCATTTGACAAACTAGTCCTTCAGAGAAGAAAAAAAATCAAGGAGGTGGTCTCGTTCTATGTGTCAAGAAAAAGAAGGTTTGACTATTACCAGAGAAAAGAAATCGGGATAATTCTTATTCAGACTGTAAGTTTGATTGGCTATTTCCACTATAGGCTGTCACACCTGAGGTCCTGGAATGGAAGAGAAGGTATTGCTGAAAACACACAGACAACAAGGCAAAATAAAAAAGCTGGTGCTGAGCCATTTCCTTAAAGAAAAGACGATAGCCACGTGTCATGACTGATTAACCAGAGGGTTGTCTAATCATTGTCACAGTTACTCAGATAATCATTAAGCTTGATGCTCACATCAAACTGTGTTGGGGTGAGTGCTTGGAATTCCTTCACTAGACCATAAAAGGATTTAAGGTACCTTGTAAGTTAAAGTTTTGCTACCCTTCTTATCCCACAGAGTTTAGATGTATGTTGTGTGCCTTTCAGGAGGTTGTGACCTGTCATACAGTTGCCAAAGAGCTTTGTCTGAACAAAACCACTGTCTATGTAGCAGTAAGGACAAATACCAGAGAGAAAACAAAAGCAAACAAGCTGCCCACATACCTATCGTAGCCCAAAATGATCATCATTTTGTCATGGCCTTGAGAAGCCTTTCACAGTTCAGAGCTCCAACTTAATTTTTCTCCTTTGCTCTTCTCCCCACAGGAGTGTATCTCTTAAATCCACACAGAGGGGTAGTTTCCTTCCACTTTGTTCTTTGACTTTGGCTTTCTTTCACCAAAACATTTTATGGTCAGGCTGGAGAAGCTGGGACAATAATCAGAATTTTTAATGTGAGCATTTGCCCTTTATCATTCCTTTATCTTTGCTGGTGGGTGTCTATTTTGTACTTATTTTTTAGAAAAAGATCCACTCTTGATAGGAAACATTTTCAGCATATGTAGTAAGGTACTTTAATGGGTAGTTGCATTTCTGAAAAGACAGCATCTTTAGTTCTAATCTGAAACCTTGTAATTTTGTGAGCCACCTCTGGTCCTTGTTATCTCCATGTTATACTTGAATGCCCTCCACAACCACATTTCTGCTGCTTGTATAGTTATTTAGAAATGCCTGAGGGCAAGTTATGCTGTATCATCGCCTTTAGTAATTTAACTGAGACAAAATTTTTAATTCTTTTTCTAGGAGACACATATTTTAATTCAATGGTCATTCTCGTAACTTCTCTTGGAAGCCTCTACCTTTTAAAATTTTATCCAAACAGGTTCTATGTGTTCTGAAGCCTGCATGTTAGAAAGATATTACCTTTATTCAGACACAAGTGGGGTTATTGGATAATGGGATACATGTTTTTCAGTATACCTCTGCAAAACTGTATGGGAAATGAAGCAGATTAAACGTTTTACTCTAAATACCAGAGTCACTATGGAAGGGAAGAACATGGGTGGATTCTTCAGAAGCTTCTTGGAAACTGTGTACAAAAAGCAACTAAGCCAAACATGCTTATGTGGGAAAGATCCAAGAAGTTATAGCATGATTTTAAGAGAGCCATTAATCTGAAACAGCAAAACAATGTATTTGTATAATTTTCTATATATGGAGACATTTCCGACTGACAGTTCCTGGTTAACTCCATGCATTGGTATTCACATTGCACAAAAAACAGTGCCCACATATGGAGATAACCAGAAACAGTTACAGAAACAACCCTAGCTTAGATGTGGGGCTGCGACCAAAGCTTTCACACTGCACTTGGTAGTGCTAATCAGGAAGATTCAACTTTTCCAGCAGCTTTCTCCACCGTGGAGAATGACACTTATCTTATTTTGCATCAACTATATTTTGAAAATCTTGAGGAGCTCACACATCTCTAAAAAAAAAAAATTAAAAATAAAAAACCAAACAAAGGCAAAGAAGAAACATATGGAAAGATTCTAATGCAGTATAAGTATCAGACCATGGGAGTCCTTAAAGAAAATAAGTTTATGCCTACCATGACTGAGTTGTTAGGAAAGATTTTAATGGCTTACAACTTCAAGGGGTTTAGCATAACAAATCAGAAAGATGGAACTTATTTACTGATTGAATTCTGTGGGAAAAAACTGCAGAAATGTTATCCTTGGATGTGAAAGGTTAGCATTTGTACAAAGTACCCAGAAAACCCGGAGGGAATTCCAGCACAGGGAATACAAGCCATCTTATTTATGGTTTGGACTGAAAGAAACTTTGGAAAAGCACCCAGTAAATGTTCAGCATTCTTGCCTGTGCTCCTAAACAGCAAAACCAACCAAAGTCCTCAACATTAGTGACATTAAATAAATTCATAGTAACACCTGTTGTCTTTCATCTAACCACACTTCCCAGCAAGACATTATACTCAAAGCCACAATTTTCCTAGTCTCAAAGTCTCATCTCATTACAATTTTTTCATATGCATTGGATTTTGAACAAGCCCAGTTCATGAATAGGGAGCGTGAGATACTGAATAAGACACTGAACTGAATTTGGGAATAATTCAGACTGTGGCTCATTGCTATATGCCCAGTGGGGCTCAGACCAGTATCTGAGCATCTACGTGTTTAGATCATCAGATGGTAGCTTAACATTTCTTGACTCCCAAGACATTATTCACTGATTTGCACTGAAGCCTATAGTTGGGCTTCAGAAATATTTTGATTGCCTGGTGCAGAGCATGATCAGGTCCGAGGTGCTGTCAAGGTTAGTCTTCCAATGATAGAAAAGTAATGATGTGAGTCAGTTACATTCCTAGGATTTTTTTCTCCACGGTGTTTTACTGAAGTTATCTATGCACAGGTTAACCTTTCTTGAGATAGCTTAGGCTAAACAAGAGTGATCACACATCAAAACAATGTTCAAGCCACACAAAATCATGTGTGTTTCAAGTGTAATGTACCACTTCAAGCAAAAGGTTCCTACGTGTGTCCAGATGTCAGATAACAGGCAACACAAACAACGCCTCAAAGTAACATAGCACTGAAAACAAGCCCCAGATGTTGGGTAAAATTCATTCTATGCAACTTTGCATAGAATATTACTGTATAATAATAAGAACTTCCCCTGGAAGTGGCAGATTTTTTTTTCTATTGAATATAAAAGGAGTTTAAAGTGACTAGTTTAGACTTAGACAATTAATTTTAAGTGTCTAAACTAATGAAGGTAATTCTCATCCCCACATCATAGTCTTCAAAGAAAAATGGTCATAGATTGTGTTGCTATACATAGTTAGAATGATACCAGCAGAACACAAAAACTTAATTCTAAAAGGTGATTTTAGGAATTGGATCAAAACCTAAATTTTACATATCTACAGAGTTGCTAATATCAAAACCTTCTCATCACTATGGAAACAAATCCAGTGGGAAATGACTGCATATTTCTTTCACGTACCAGTGATTTCTAACAACATAACTTTAACAAGTCCTCAGCAAAAACACTCTGCAATATTTTTAATCTGATGTCACATTCAGAACGTCTGGTCAGTTTGTTCAAGGAAATATCTGTCTGCATACAAATAAATATGCTAAATATAGCATAGATTAACTTCATATAGATGTGGCTAAGGATAAACTATAAAGATACAAATGCAGAGAAAGAACTAAACAAGCTTACTAATATACCAATATAGTTGTTTAGAAAAAAAGTGCTATCGTACTCTCCCTAAAACAAAAGACACAAACCCAGTCTCATATATGGCTAAAAAAGGTGCATGAAAATATATGACCTATAGTAACCTGGAAAAGTAGCTGTGAATAAGTCCAGCCAAGAAGTGCTGTAATACAATTTACCACTACAACACAAATCATAGGAAAACCAGAACTAAAGCAGCTCTGTGTAAATTTTAGTGGTTGTGGCTATGTGACTGTGATAATCTGATTCTCATTTCTCATGAATTTCTTTACTGTAAACAAGGATCTAAGCAATTTACAAAACATGCACACAGAAGCACAAGCCATCTGCTCACTAATAGACTTACTTCAGCACCTTATCTGGTAACTTTCTATTACCCATTTTCTAGTTAACTCCAGACTGTATGTGAAATAATCTAATAATGTTTGACTATGTCTTCTCTTCAAGGTATATCTAATCTCGTATTTACCTATACTGACACTTGTTGCTACATCCAAAAGACACACAATTCCTGAAAATTATCAAATCCCAGTAGCAAATCTGGTTGCCTATTTTACCATCTTCTGCATTGCAATGGTCCTCCTAGTTATTTCACTTGTTGATCCTTTTAAACATTATGTCATTATGTCTTCTTTAAAAGTTGACTGAATTATGGCAAATGTAACACCACTATAAGACCATTGAACAATATTCCCATTCTGAGTTTCTAAGAGGTCACTTTCACTCTCCACCTAACAGAAGATAGATTCAGCATAAACTTTAGTTTTCTTTCATGGATCTGTGCTGGAAATATTGATATAAAAAATCAGTGTGATGATACTGAAATACACAGTTCAGATGGTTCATGCTTTTTCCTTTTGTTTCATATTTGTGAATAATGATATGGCCAATGTTAAATTTACAGCAGGAACTTTTCTAATGCCTACGCTGTACTCAGTCAGCCAGATTTTGGTATATAATATTGGATAATATTCTTGCTGACCTGAAAGGAAGCAGATATTCCTCCCTTGCAGTTCATGTTTATTAACTTATTGTTACCATAAGATATGGAGGGAGGAGGGTTAGAAAATTATGGATATTCAAAGAATGAGGTCCTAGTAAACTGATCTCTCACTATCGATTCTATAATTAAAATTTTCACATCAATACTTTCCTTAAAATAGCACAGAATTCAGCTAGCAACAACAGTATAGCCACAATCAGCATTTCCCTGCCTGTCAATAAACTTAATCCCTCACCATTTAACTGGCAGTATGGGAGATACTTATTTCTTGTTATGCTTCCAGCAGAAGAGTGTTACTCTGTAAAGAATTATTCATATATTTTTCTGGCTGAGTATTGGATTATTTTTAAATATATAACAAAGTTGCGATAAATCAGTAATTTAGTGTTGAAGTTAGTAAATAAGAAAAACTCAAACTTTCCCCAATAAATTAATGAGAGAGAGAAGGAAATAACAATACTAACAAAGATGAAAACTTGGAACAGAGAAAGCTTGTGTAGTGATGAGAAAAGCAAAAATAAAATAAAATAAAACAAAATAAAAATAAAAAAGACCAACTGAATAAATTAACCACAACACATGGTTTGATGCCAAAGATTCACCATGTATTTTCAGAGCGAATTCAGATGAAGCTTCTGCTGTCAGGGGATAAACCACTTTTTTTTCAGCAGAAGACTAAACAACATAATATGTTACTACAAATCCACAGCATTAATCACAAAAGAAAGATATCAAATATACAGAAGTTATAAAAACTTAATAAAAACAGGTAAAGAAAAAGCAATTTGGACAGTTTTCCAAAAGAAAATAGAAATGTAAGAAAACATTGTCTTATATCAAAAATGCACCTGGTAATTCATTTAGAAAAATATTGCGGAACAGTCTATTCTTAACTATATTCGGAAGTAGCTGCTGAGCATCTGTACCAATGACGTCCATTTCAATACGTACTTTCCTTGGGGACAGCAGAGCACAGAAAAACAATGCTGTGAGAGCTACAATATCTTCCCATTGCAATGCTAAGGTTTGATTGTTTGCTTGTTTTTAATAAAACTGCAGTAATTTCTTCCATTTTCTATGGGATCTCAGACTCTTGGCAGCAGATACAATATTAGCTCATAAGTAATCTGTCTTGTCTAGGTTTTGAGGAAGAATTTCTTAGAAGCATAACATAAAAAAACAGATTCCTTTTAAGAAAGGTCTATTTAGAAGCTGGTATTTGATTGAATGTAATTAATTTCATTTATTTGCATAGAGTTATGCATACCTTCACTGTATAAGACTTTGGAGTGTTTATTCACAGATGAAACATGTCAATATTCACCTGAAGCTACTTTGACAAGTCTGCCACTATCGTTTTAATCACCTGATGCCATGCTCTCTAAAATGAAGCTACCTGGCCAGGCCCTTTGGATCTGGCTTTGAAAATCGATGGAGAAATAGATGGAACAGGAAGGTACTCAGAGAATTTTCACTCTCCATACTTACCAGAAAGCATCTTAAGAAGAAACTAGTGTATAAAACAACCCATCTTCTAATTAAAGTTAAAGTGCATTCATAATATATGCTTAGAAGTATAAAAAGTCTGTTGGGTTTTACAAAATAACTATACAGTCCTGACAGACCTCCTTACAAAAGGAGAAGACAAACTTACATAAATTCTAATTAAAGTCTTGTTGGCATTAGAACTGAGTTATCCTGTTCATCAGAAAATGATTGGCCTCAAACAGGCAACACAATTTCTTGCACATAGTCTGTGAAAAAGGATGGCAGATACTGGTTTGCAAGTGCACTTACATGACATGCAAAGTTGCTAGACTAGAAAAATCTAACAGTCTTCCGGCAATAACTTTTGCTCTCCATTAGCAAGCAATGAGCTCCTAGAATGCGAGTTTCTATCACACGTTGCCTTTTATTTTCAGAATTGAGAAATGCATCAAATGAAAAAAAAAAAAAAGTAATTTATTTCTTTAAAAAAGAAATTAGTTAATTTAGTGTTCATGAGAGATGTCGGTGGTGGGTTGAAGTTGGCTGCCTGCCTGGCCACTGCCCAGCCACTCTCTCACTCCCTTTCCTCAACAGGACTGGTGGGAAAATAAGGTGGAAAAGCTTGTGGGTTGAGATAAAGATGAGAAGATGACTTACCTTTAACCATCATGGGCAAAACAGACTCAACTTGAAGAAAAATTAGTTTAATTTCTTGGCAATTAAAATAGATTTAGGTAGTGGGAGAAAAAAAAAAAAAAAGGAAAAGAAAAACGAAAAAATACTGTCTCTCCATCTACCCCTTCTTCCCCAGCTCAGCTTCACTCCTTCATTCCCAACTCCTCTGCCTCCTCCCCAGTCTCGATGGTACAACGTAGGTCTTTCCATGGGCTGCAGTCTTTTAGGATAAACCCGCTCCACCATAGCCTGTGGTTCCTTTGGGAAATATCTACCTGCCCCAGTGTAGGGTCTTCCATGGGCTGCAATGTGGATGTCTGCTCCACCGTGGTCGTCCACAGGTGCCGGGAAATACCTGCTCCACTGTGGTGTCTCCCACCGGCTGCAGGGGAATCTCTGCTCCAGTGCCTGGAGCACCTCCTGCCCCTCCTTCTGCTCTCACCTCGGTGCTCACAGGGCTCTTTCTCTCATGTTTTTTTCTCACATCCTGCAAGGCAGGATTTTGACCTTTTATAAACAGGTTTACCCGGAGGCCCCACCACCTCACAAGGCCGTGGGGCCTGGCTGTGGTGGCTGGAGCCTGCAGGAACTGGCTGTGCCCGGCCCAGGGCAGCCCCGGTCACTCCTCACAGGGGCCCTGCACTTGGCCAGTGTTACTGAACAGAGAAAACTGTGACTAGTCCGCACAGTGCGTGTGCTGCCGGAGGTTGCAGTGGAAACATTTCACTCTTAACCATCATTGTTCTTCAAGTTGATCCCAATGCTCACAAAATTTGAGAGACAATATTTTCCACCAACATTTACTTAGCTTTTAGCCTTTCAATTGATAAGACCAACAGGGATGTCAAATATTAACTGTGGCTATTTCAGCAATGCGATGGGGGGACAGGACCAGCGGCTCCCGCAGAAGCCCACAGACACCCAGCGGGAAGGAGCGACGTTCACGTGCTGCCATGCAGCCCTGCTCCTGGCGGGCAGCGGCTGCGTTTGCCCTGCTCCACATGCTGATCCACTGAGTCAGCCCGTGAGCCCGGCCTTGCTATTTTAAGACTCCATTGAGCGTGCAACGTGGGCATAAATAGAAACATGTCTGAAGATAAATAAATACAAAATAAATTGCTCATTTTAGCTCATTGCAAAAACTGCAGAAAATAAATGTCCTTCCAACATGAAAGTCAAGGCAGTTTTTTTGCCATTTTTAGATAGCAGTTCATCTGTTTCCTTTGAATTAAGGAGTATTTCTGTACTTCGAAAGCTCTGTAATCTGCATAAATTAGACTCTATTTTGTAGCTTTCCAGTATCTTAATAATTTTCCTCTTCTTTATTGATTTCAAATAATTTCCATTTTAATTCAAAATGGAAATTTCTGTCCAACTGATAAAATTCAAGTTTTCAATTTCTGTAAAAATTAGCAATTCTGTTTGCTTTCTGATGGCAGCAACAGATGAAGTACGCAGTCAGGGATTACACCTGATGTTGGCTTGCTTGAGGTTTCAGTCTCTACCCCGTATCAAACAGCTGTTTCTAACACAGCGTGAGCATGGCTGTAGCTGGAGATGTCTGGGGCACAATGGTGATCGGGACAAATATCTGATCTGCTGAGACCTCTGTGAGTGTTTTGGGAATGTATCCATTGGTGCAGTTTAAAGATATCTCTGGTTACAAAGTATAAGAACACTTTCAGGCCTTTAAAAACATAGAAAAATCGGTGCTTTATGGCAAAAAAATGTCAGCTTTGGAAGGGTTAAAGTGTTTGAATATTCAGTTATAAAGCTCTCACAGCTCCATTCTGTAGGTGTGGTAATTTATGAAAGCTGAAGCTCTTTTCCACAAAGAGCAGCAGCAGGATGGTACTCAAATTTAAAAGAAAGCAGTGTAAATTCTGACAGGCAAAATACAAGATACAACATTACAGGGAATTTGAAAGGCAGTACTAGACGTCAAGCAAGCAAATATTGATAGAATAGCAGCAGTGCAAGCTCTAAAGTAATTCTAGCTTTCCTTTGCCCAAAGGAGCAAGTTAAACAATTCAGCTAGAAATCCATCAGAAATACCCTTGCTTTGGTATCTCCAGGTATTTGTTCATTTAGCAACCCAAACTTGTCCAATTATTTTCATGTGTCATCTTGAAGACTCGCTAGGGAAACATGCACATTCTTCTTGTGTGCATGCATGAGGTCTGATGAGCACTCTGTTTACATGAATCACAGTTTTTAACATATAGATTAGGTGTCCAGGCTTGGGTATCCTCCTTCCAGTCAGAAGAGCTCTTTTCCTTCTAAATAGGTTAATGTCTTTTTTGAAGATAAATGTGGTACTAGGTATTTCAGCAAGAAGTTCTTTTTGTAGTGTGCCCAGGAGATGATTCATTCTAGCCCAGGAACATCAGCAGTGTCAACACCAGGTAAGGGCTATCCACAATCCTTTGGGAGAAGTATTAGAATTAGAAACGAATATTGAATTTTTGAATCACACAAAAACCTTGTGGAAGAGATCTGAATCTGAACAAAACAGAAAAACAAAGGAATTGGAGGAAAGGAATTAATGATTATGTATCATGATTCTCTTTGTTGAAAGTGACAACCAGGATGAAGGCTAATTTTTTCAGGTACATTTAAGGCCCCACTGAATGCAGAAGCATCCAAAAAGACAGTTAAGGAGCTAAACTGGAGAACAGTAGTGGTCAATAGTTTAATGGATCTCCAGATGGAGACTCCTCAGGAGTCCATACTAGGACCAGTATTGTTAAATATCTTCATCAATGACATAAAGAATAGGATTGAGTGCACCCTCAGTAAATTTGCAGATGACGCCAAGCTGAGTGGTTCAGTTGACACACCTGATAGGCAGGTTGCCATCCAGAGGGACCCTGACAAGCTTGAGAAGTAGGCCCATGCGAACCTCATGAGGTTCAACAAGGCCAAGTGCAAGGTCCTGCACCTGGATTGGGACAGCCTCCAGTAGAAATATAGTCTCAGTGGAGAACAGATTGAGAGCAGCCCTGAGGAGAAGAACTGGGGGTGCAGGTGAATGAAAAGCCAGATATGAGCCAGCAATGTGTGCTTACAGCCCAGAAAGTCAACTGTATCCTGGGCTACATCAAAAGAATTGTGGCCAGCAAGTCGAGGGAGGTGATCCTGCCCCTCTACTGTGCTCTCGTGAGACCCCACCTGGAGTACTGTATTGACCTCTGCAGTCCTCAGTGCAATAAAGACATGGACCTGTTGGAGTGGGTCCAGAGGAGGGGTCACAAAAACTATCCGAGGGATGAAACACCTCCCCTGTGAAGACAGGCTGAAAGAGCTGGGGTTGTTCAGTGTATATTCAGTATAAGGGCGCTTGTAAGAAAAATGGGGACAGACATTTTAGTAAGGCCTGTTGCAATAGGACAAGGGATAATGGTTTTAAACTGAGAGGGTAGATTCAAACTAGATATAAGGAAGAAATGTTTTACAATGAGGGTGGTGAAGCACTGGAACAGATTGCCCAAAGAGGCAGTAGATGCCTCATGCCTGGTCAAGGCCATGTTGGATGGGGCTCTGAGCAACCTGATCTAGTTGAAGATGTCCCAGCCTATTGCAGGGGGTGTTGGACTAGATAACGTTTAAGGGCGTCTTCCAACCCAAACCATTCTATGATTCTGTAATTCTAAATGATTATCTTACAGCATAGAGCACCCATGGCATAACATATCAGCTTGCATCTGACAGTTTTGAAAGAATTTAACCATTAAATAGTTGAGCTGCTTAGCTTACCTTAAAAATCAATGACAAATTTGAAGGATATGATCAGTGACAACCTTCAATGTACCACCAAAAATGAACACGTGAATATGAACAAGAATCCTAAAAATATAATTGATGCAAGAACCATAAATTACCTTGTTAAAATCATATGGGTTTGTAATGGGCAGTAATGATTGTGATATTTCGGCTAGCCAGTAAGGGATATCTAACAAATTTATTAGGACTTCAGAAAGTATTTCAAACAACCAACTAAACAGGTTACTATGAAACTAAGTAGACACTGGGTAAGATACAATGAACCTTCAAGGTGAGAAACAAGTTAATTTCTAGAAACAACATACCCTAGAACACAATGCACAGACTTAGGTGTCTTAAATAGCCTTTTTATATACATCCACAAAATTCCTTTTCATCATACAAGAAAGAAAGATGGAGAAGAACTATGTAACCAAAAAATTAAGATTAATCCACTACATTATAAAACTAGGCCCAGTAGGCTGCAAATTGTCAAAGAAACTTTGTTCCTGAGAAAGTTAACCTTGCTAAAAAAAGATTCCACTCTGTGCAACTTCTTGGAGACTACTTAACTAACTGCTTGGGATGGGGGGGGGTGGGGGGGTGGGGTGGCACAGAGCAGTAGGGAAAGATCTGAATACTGACATTAAAAACGGGTCCACATGAAAGACTGTGACAACAACGTCTTAAACAATGCCATGCCTTAACAAGGAGTCTCACCTAGTCACTTCAAACAGATTAATGAATAATATTACAGTGGAGTTGTAAGGGGAAGTACATGATAAAAATAATGTCACGGAAAACCCTTTATTAGAGGAGAGACTGAAAGACTAAAATAGATCTATAAAATAGTGGTTAATAAGGTATTCTGGTTTTACTTACCTCAGAATGCTAGAAGGTGTAATTGCATAGAAAGGAACACAAGGAAGTATTTGTTTACAAATTGCATAAGAAACCTATATAAGGGATTGCCACATGATATGTAACAGTATAACAGTATTAAAAGCATCTTTATATGGAGTCACCAGAGATAAAATCACTTATAAGGGAAAAGCTATTGTGCTTCAAGGCATAATTAAACCAGGAAACAATGGAACTAGAAAGAAAGTTGGTGTTGGGGAAATAATACTTATGTCTGCTAAGTATATCTGGGCTTCCTGCTTCACACACTCATAAGCTCTTGTGATATAATGTTGTATGTTCTCTCACATCATAAGCCAAAAACATTGTGTCTGGCTAGGTTTATTGCTTGCTCTGTTCCCAAGTGAAACATTTCTTTTTGTAACTCTTTATTTTCCTACATTATTTTAGCACTTCAAGCTGGCCCTGGAGACCCTACATCCTGCATCTCAGTACACCACCAGAGCTGTACAAAATTGGTCGCCCTTATAGAATTTATCTGACTTCACAGGATTCTTTTTTTTCCCCCCTTTTTCCCCCCCTTCTAGTTCAAAATGTCATTGATTTTATTTGGCTCTATAGATCTGTCGGTCATTTAATCTCTAACCTTAATGCATTTTAGCTTCCTGGGCTTTGTGGAGAGCTCAGGACAGCTTTCCACACCCATTCTGCCTGTTACACAGCCCTGTGCCAGCTAAAGGTTATCATTCCAGCTGGCCAGGACTGTATGTTGCAGTGAAGTTGAAGTCTGAGCACACCCAGACCTACCTAGAACCACCTAGCTGGGCTGCTAATATTGAATGGAATAGGTCAGTGCCATTGCAAACTACAAATGTCAAAGAAAAGACAATATCTGAATCCTTCCCTGTTAGACTATGTCCAGACTGAAGCCTCTTGTTCCCCTTTTCTCTTCTGTACAAGTTTTAAACTGTTACAGAACTTCATCTGTAGACTGTGACAGAAAAGTTTTCTCAGTACTGGTGCTGGGCTGACCTCAGGTTGATTACTCAAGAATAGACATATGAAGTGTCTGCAGTCTGGGCAGGCCATAATTAGGGAACTAAAGAAACTATAAATCAACTGCTTTAGAGATCTTTGGTCTTCTTTTGCTCACAATTAACTAAGAAGTAGCTGTCCAATAATGATTTTTCCTTTTGGAAGGTGTTTTGTACCAGGACATGCTGGTTACTTTTGGATCCCAACAAGAAAACCACACAGACTTTCATGAAAGACAACTATTTTATTAACAACCCAGAATTTCTATACCATATTAAAAATTCTTACACACATTCTGATTCTGGGAATGCTGTGACAATGCAGCATCTGATGGACCTCTGGTCAGGGCACAGCACATGGCACACATCCTGTCCATGGTGAGGTTCAACAGCATTACAGTGATTATTGGGTTTTCCTACCAGTAAACAACACTATTTGTCATTTCTGCTGTTGAACAAATTATATTTATATGAAAATATGCTGCTTCGCTTAAAGATAAATACTAGGACATGCCAGTGGCATCATCACTGGTGATCTTATGTCAAAGGGATTTGTGCCACACAGCACAGTCCTAGAGGCCAAATAATATATGCAGTAAAGCATACAGTTACACCTACTTGGGTCAGCTGTTCTATGGATCAGTAACTCCTCATCATACAACAGTCTTTGGTTAAGATCACTACAGAAAGCAACAGTATCCAGGACTGAAAAATGAAGAGGTCACTTTGCCTTCTTGGAGATCCATTATAGGATTATAGTCCTCATAGGACTCAGGCATTCATTTATCTATTTAGATTCCCTCATCAGAAAGAGGCATTTTGTTTTAAAATCTGAAGAAAAGCTGCACCTTTTGGTTTATTGCATAGTCCCAAACTGACGTTCACCTTCCACAGTAAGACATACAGCTTTTATTTAAATTCACTTTATTATAACTTTCTATAATTTTCAGTGTATCTGACTTTAGCTTCTTCAGGGATCTGCTTGATAGAGTACCATAGGATAAATCCCTGGAGGGAAGAGGGGCCCAAGAAAGCTGGGTAATATTCAAGGATCACCTCCTCCAAGCTCAGGAGCAATGCATGCCAAGAAAGAGGATGTCAGACAAAAACACCAGGAGGCATGCATGGATGAAGAAGGAGCTCCTGGAAAAACTCAAACACAAAAACGGAAGCCTGCAGAGGGTGGGAGCAAGGACAGGTAGCCTGGAAGGAATACAGAGAAATTGTCTGAGCAGCCAGTGGTCAGGTTAGAAAAGCTAAAGCCCTGACAGAATGAAATCTGGCCAGGGACATCAAGTGTGATAAGAAAAGCTTCTATAGGGTCAGTGATAAAGGAAAGACTAGGGAAAATGTAGGCCATTTCCAGAAGGAAAAGGAAGACCTGGTTACCCAGGACATGGACAAGGCTGAGGTACTCATTGACGTTTTTGCCTCAGTCTCCACCAACAAGTGCTCCAGCCACAGCAACCAAGTCACAGAAGGCAAAGGCAGGGACTGGGAGAATGAAGAAAGCCTGCTGTAGGAGAAGATCCAGTTCAAGATCATCTAAGGAACCTGAAAGTGCATAAGTGCATGGGACCTGATGAGATGCATCCACGGGTCCTTAGGGAACTAGTGGATGAAGTGGCAAAACCACTATATTTCAGAAGTCATGGCACTCCAGTGAAGTTCCCACTGACTAGAAAAGGGGAAATGTTACCCCCATTTTTAAAAAGGGAAAAATGGAAGACCCAGGGAACTACAGGCTGGTCAGTCTCACCTCTGTGCCCAGCGAGGCTATGGAGCAGATCCTCCTGGAAATCATGTTAAGATACAGTGAAAATATGGTGGTGATTGGTGACAGCCAACATAGCTTCACTACGGGCAAATCATGCCTGACAAATTTTGTGGCCTTCTGTGATGGGGTTACATTGTTGACTGATGAGGGAAAAATAACTTCATCTACTTGGACTTGTGCAAAGCATTAAATACTGACCCACACAACATCCTTTTCTCTAAACTGTAGAGGCATGGATATGGTGGGTGGACTACTCAGTGGATAAGTAATTGGCTGGGTGGTCACACTCAAAGAGTTGTGATCAATAGCTCAATGTCCAAGTGGAAACCAGTGACAAGTAGCATTCCTCAGGGATCTGTGCCAGGACCCATGCTGTTCAACATCTTTGTGAGCAACATGGACACTGGGATTGAGTGCACTCTCAGCAAGTTTGCTGACAACACCAAGCTGAGAGGTGTGGTTGATACTCTAGACGGAAGGGGTGCCATCCAGAGGGACCCTGACAAGCTTGAGAAGTGAGCCCATGCAAACCTCACGAAGTTCAACAAGGCCAAGTGCAAGGTCCTGCATCTGTATCAGGATAACCCCCTGTATTAATACAGGCTGGGTGGAGAATGGACTGAGAGCAGCCCTGAGGAGAAGGACTTGTGGGTGCTGATGGACAAAAAGCTCAACATGGCCTGGCAATGTGTGCTTGCAGCCCAGAAAGTGAACTGTATCCTGGGCTACATAAAAAGAAGCGTGGCCATCAGGTCAGGGGAGGATATACTCCCCCTCTGCTCTGCTCTCATGAGACCCCACATGCAGTACTGTGTTCAGCTCTGGAGCCCCCAACATAAGAAGGACATGGACCTGTTGGAGTGAGTCCAGAGAAGGCCTACAAAGATGATCAGAGGGCTGGAGCACCTCTCCTATGGAGATAGGCTGAGAGAGTTGGGGTTGTTCAGCCTGGAGAAGAGACGGCTCTGGGGCGACCTTATAGCAGCCTGCCAGTGCCTAAAGGCTGCACATAAGAAAGATAAGAACAGACATTTTAGTAGGGCCTGTAGCAATAGGACAAGGGTGAATGGCTTTAAACTGAAAGAGGGTAGATTTAGATTTCATATTAGGAAGAAATTATTTACTGTGAGGGTGGTGAGACACTGGAACAGGTTGCCCAGAGAAGCTGTGGATGCCCCATCCCTGGCAGTGCTCAAGGCCAGGCTGGATGGGGCTTTGAGCAACCTGGTCTAGTGGAAGGTGTCCCTGCCCATGGCAGGGGGGTTGGAATTAGATGATTTTTAAGATCCCTTCCAACCCAAACCATTCTATGGTTCTGTGATTCTATTAAATTGTAGGTATGGCCAGGTGGAATACCAGGGCAGTGATACTTCTTGACTGAGGTCTCTGCACAATTTTTCCAACAGTGCTGAAATGATGCAGGGCATGAAAGAGTTCAATATAAACATGACTTTTTTCTTGTGAGTCTTAGGCCACAACCTAAGTGATGATCACAAACTTCTGATCAGTTTCATTTTAATCAGAAAATATGAAAGCTAAGTTTTTGCCGAAGTTATTTAGAACCCTTTAAAATTTCTCTAAAACCAGAGGTCTTTGAGGTTAGTTTTCTATTGTCTATGCATACTGATTATGTATCATATTCCTCCTCCAAAGCAAAAAACCTGCAAAAAGCATGACGATGACCCTTCTGCATCCACATAGTCTCTCCTTTTGTCCATCATTTTATTAAACTAATTATATCTTTTCCCTTGATTAGGGTTATTAGGATCATAGAATAACTGAGTGTGAAAGGGATCTCAGGAGGTTTCTAGGTCAATGTCTTGCTTAAAGCATGGTTAGCTCTGAGACCAGGCCAGATTGTTCAGAGTATTACCTAGTCAGGTCTTGAAAATCTCCAACAATGGAAGCAGCAAGGACTAAGTAGAGAGGGACAGTCCCTTCCCTCAGTCAGCTGGTTGTACTCCCACTAATATAGCACAGGCTGCTGTTGGCCATCACTGCTGGCTCAGGCTCAGCTCGCTGCCCACCAGGACCCCCAGGACCTCTTCAAGAGAGCTGCTCCCCAGGCAGACTGGCCCCAGCCAGCATCACTGCAAGAGGATTCATTTCATTTGAAGTACTGATCTGAAGAGTTGTGCTTATTGTGGAAAAGGGATGTTAACAATTTACTGACTCACCATAATAGCATTATCCATGACACTGAAGCCCACAGAAGTTAATCCACCTTCCCACAGTTCACCAGCTCGTGAATGCCTATCTTAGTTGTTTCAAAGTACGTGGTCATAGATGAATTCCTATTTCAGCCCAACCTTCTCCATAGGATTTCATATCAATTTACTACCGCATCCAGTATTACTTTAATAGCTAACATTCTTCAGAAAGTCTGGTATCCTTCGCTGAGATACACATTTTTACTCATCAATAGATCAGACATCTATGGCCTTTAACGTTACACCCTGTCACTGAAACGAATGCACAAAGTATTTTTTTTCTTGTGCTTTTTTTTTTCACTTGCCATGGCAACTTCTCCTTCAAGCCACCCTTCAGTCAAATTATGGCACACAGAGTACTGTTAGCGCTACTGTTAACTGTGAAGCCTTACTTGGTGTGAATTCATTATCTTCTGACATATTTCTTTATATGTAGCTCTGCTTTGTATATACCTGAAAATCCTTCCAACTGAGCATTTGCTAATGACACTTTGAATGTTCCCTTGATTAACATGTCTGCCTGTTTACCAGATCTGTTTTGACATTGTTTTACCTGATGACTCTGTCTACTTGATTACAGCACTCTCATTTCATTAGTAATGACTGCCCTTGCACCTAGTGTTCTTTTAACCATTGTGGATTATTTCCAGGCATGTAGCAGAGATCACATCTCTGCTGAATTTCCCACTGAAACTTTTTGAAGAAAATCTGTAAACTCCTTTACAATTCTCATTTATAGTTCACAGTGTTTGGGAAATTATTATGAGTATTCCCTGAACTTATTATTTCTTCAAGAACAGATAATTTCAGTTTCTAGTTTTCAAGTTGCTTCAGTTTTTGTCCATCCAAGGAGTTAATTTATTTTGCTTTGGTAATTTATTTTCCTTCATGGTGGTAATATCTTGTTTCTTTCTCTTTATAAACAGCTTACATGTTGTTTACTCAGAGTGGCCTTAAACTTTTTCATTTTCCCTGGTTTTATTTATTTTATTTTCTTACTCCTGCTCCATTTTTATGCCACAAGCAAAGTTCAGTTTTTCCAGAAAAGGCTCTTTATATAAACTTAAATCTTTTAAGAATGCTTTTAGGTCAGCTCTAATACTCTCATGGTGCATATGAGAAAAGAAAAGTGGAAAAGTATAAAGAAACAACTGACCCTGATATTTTGGACCTAAATATGGATTCTTTATGTTGTGATGGAAACCTAACCTTTTCAGGGTATCCATTGGATATACTGGAAAATCTGGTTCAGTTCTTCTGGTTTCTTGATCTGTTTTTTTAAATCAAGATGGATGGCTTTATGTTCAAAATAGTAAAAGCTTAGGATTCCTCTAAATTTAAACAATGAGAGGTGTTGTCTCTACCCAGGTTAGGTGTTCCAACCTTGGACTTGTTTCCTGAATCACACTTTCAATAACCCCACTTGGCTCTGTTTTCATTTAGACATCCCAGTGTAATAAAACTTACCTTGCTTTCTTGTGTAGAATTGCCAAGCGACCTGTGATCCTGTGATCTTTTAAACAGGACTTTCCAGGTCTGAAATTTTCTGAGGCTGTTTATTTAGGGCTTCCATTTTCAGTAGACTGCACCAATTCAGTTTCCATAATCTTTGCTCTGTATTGTTCTCCTGTCATTTGTGATCATCCTACATCCTGTAGTCTGAAAAATGACAACATTCTTCTTGTTTACAAGATTCTTGCTACCTTTTTATTTAGCTCCTTATAAAGTGCATAACTTGTAAGAACTAAGCCTGGCTTTGATGATCCAGATAGAGAAAACTGAGCACTTTTTTTTTTTTTTTTTAACCTTTGTGGAAACAGACTCAGACTGCTCCTGCTGCAGGTAATAGTAAATGAAATTGGTAGAGCTTACAGTTGCTTGTTCACCCTTGTGATATGCAAGGATACAGTCAGTGCTAGGACACCAGCATGCAGTACCTGCTCTCATCTTAGGCAACAAATTCTCAGTCTACCATTCTGTGGCTCATTCAGCTGTATTCCTCTAAATTGCCTGGAACAAACGGTCTCACTGGAGCTTCCAGATTCGTTACACTCTTAATCACAGATTCAGCTATGTAACAATGTAAGGAGTACTTTGTTTACACTGGAAATCTTTTTCTTTTTTTTTTTTTTTAAACAAGCTTCTCATGGATTGTGACTGCCATGGTCCATAGCTACCAGCCAGCCCCTCTGCTAGCTGTCACTCATGCTGCAGTACTTGACTCAGTGCTGTCCTCTTCTCAAAGGAAATGCTCCAGCCCTCATGCTACATTGTACATACCACTATTAAAAGAGAAGTCAAATATTGATTGTCTCACTAAGAATTAACAGAAAGATGTTCTTTGCAAAGACTTTTTGGTATTGATCCGCTTTGACTTACTGACATCTTTTTCCCTGAAACTGTTGTTAGTAGGAGATATTTTGGGGTGGGGTTTAGCAACAATTACCTATGCCATTGTTAACCTCAGTTTATGTGTGCACCAAACAGAAATATTCTCAACTTATACTATTGCTGATAAAGGGACAGTTGCACCTGTATATGAGCATTTCATCAGGTAATAAATACACAACAAAATTTCACTCTGGTGAAGTCAAGGGCAGAACCATGTTTGCTTTACTAGCACCAGAATTTCAATCAAAATACTTCTTGCAGTGCAAGACAAATAAGGGCGTTCTAGCACTTACCAAGACAGAAATAGTGTAAGGGTATCCTTTCAGTATGTGAGTTATGGTGTGTTTGTTATCTAATAAAATTGTCTCCATACCATGTCTTCATAACAGAGGAAAATTAATATGTTTGGTGACAAACCTCCTCTAGCAGAGAGCTGATCTATCACTTATGAAGAGTTTCCAACTTTCTGACCTGAACACAGAGGCTGAGTCACATGTAGCTGTATACAGGTGCAATAAGTTCAAGTGTGGGAAAACAAAATATCTGCTAAGAATCCTCTGTACACTCTGTTATGTCCTTACCTAAAGTGTGGGATTTAATTGCTGCCAACTCACAAATATGAGAAACCACCATTGCTAGACGTTTGGGAGAGAAATCCTGATGTATTCTCTATACAAAGCAATGGTTTTTGATGCCCATCCATCTGTGAACAGCTTGATCAGGGTTATTTTGGGAATATGGTCGATGCTGATTTGTGAAGTGCCTACACATCTATTGCCCCATCCAGACGCTGGACTTTTCTCCAGAGACTTTACAGGCTGGTAGGAGACAGAGAAATGAAAAAAATTCTGGTAGCCCCAAAGGAAAAAAGTATCACAGGTACCTTAAATCCTCTGAGACTGCCTTACATGCTATTCATTCCAGACAGATAATACATGCAATATGGGAAAACACCTGGTACAGTCTTGGATGTCACTGAGGTTTTGACTTTCTCAAATATTCTTGCCTTCTGTCATCATTCCTGTTTATGTACTGCAACCGTGATTTGCATTTCTGTCATCCTCCAAAGCATGACTACAAATCCACAGTTATTCAGTAAAATTATTCCAGTTGTCCTAACAATATGCCCACCTTTTCCTTCTCTGTTCTTGTTTTTAATCTACTTTTAACTTTAAACTTTCTGTCCCAATGATTTGAATTGAATCTCTGCTATTTTCTCTTCATCTTTACTGTTTTTTTTCCTCCACCCAATCATCCTTACCACTAAATATCTTTGCTTTGCTTTTTGCCTGAGGAAAACCGTGTTCTGGATCCTGTTTACTAAGTGCAGTCTTATCTGCCCTGTACTGTTTGGCAGTGCTGTTGAGCCAGTTCCTGCCACTTTCTAAACATTATTTTAAGGCTGAACTGAGAGTAGGAGCTAAAAGAAAGGGGCCAGAGATATAACAAAATCTTTTTGTTTTGTTTTGTTTTGTTTCTTTGTTTCTTCTGTTTCCCTTCAGAAATACAATGGAAAGAATCAAAAAGTGGATTTCCTAAGTTCCTAAGTTCAAGGTCAGCAATATGCTATAAAAGATATGCATGTAGTATACAGAACATTCTTGTATTTTTATCTTTTTTTTTACTTAAACTACCTGTTAGAATGAAGCAGGGATCAAGACAGGTGTGATTACCATCAGTTATTAGGTTACCATGGGGGAAAAAGCCCAACAGTGTAAGCATGTGGAAGCAGTAAAAAAGTATCCACAATAGAGATCAATTTAGGGAGATGTACATGGTGGGAAAAAGACTTTAGGTTTAAATGCAAGGCTGAAAAGAATGTACTAGTCCCACACAAAGGAGTATAGGCTCCTCCTAAACTGAAATGGAGCCAGACCATTGCAAAGTGAGGACAAAAGCCCCTTTCCCTAAGTGACACTGAGTACCTAGAGCTTAGGGCTTATGTCCTGTTTAACACCAGTTGGAAAAGAAAGGATGCATGGCCATAAATTGCTTTTCTTATTAGCTAGCAGGATAGAAACATTATACATTATAGTCCTTGTAGACCTCATTGAACCACACAGATTTGAGGTAACCACCTGTATTTAAAATTCTTTGGACAGTCATCCTGAAATTTTTTCCCATGAGTGCCAAGGGGGAGGACTGTGGCACTTAAATGTAGGACTGGCAGCTGGCTGCCTTGAGAACCAGCTATGCACAGTGGCCTCTACCTTGTGAATACCTTAATTTCTTAGTAGATATGTTACTTAACCAACTAACTGCAGATGCTTTTGCAGTATATTTGATCCTTTTTTTTCTTGTCTTTTTTTAAGCAGATGTTTTCAGCTTTTGTCCTTACTTTTTATAAAGATTTTGTGTTTTCCTGATGGTGGAACAGTAAGATCTTCACATGGATAAGTGTGAGAGTACATTCTGGATTTTTCAACTTGAAACACTCTAGGAATTTCCAGACTTCAGTTAACTTCAATGTGGCAGAGTAATCACAGTAAGGAGATAGCTGGGGGCTCTCTAATTCCAAGTGCTGGAATGGAAAGATACTTAGTCATGATAAGAGGTTAGATTTGAGCTATTATGCTATTTAAATTTAAAAGACACATATATTACTGGAATGTGTCTCATAACATGGGAATGGGAACAGAATTTGCTTAACTGGGACAGTATGTCATGGTGTGGTAGAGGAATCCAGTGGAAAGGGTACAGGAGGGAATTAAGAAGACTCAGGTTCCCTCTCCAAGTATATACCTTAAACTACTTTTGTAGTCTCAAGCAAATTTTCTAGGCGTTATTGGTATAATAGATTGATGTATAAGAAAATTATTTATAAAGAGGAGACCTGGAATCTGGAACTTGTAGGTATGGTAGCAGCCTTGCCTACACACTGTTTTGTGTACAGTATTTGTATAAAAATTGCAAGAACAGTAACAAATAAAAGGAACTATATCTGTTTAGTTTACAAAAAGGGAGATCAAGACAAGGTTTTTATTTTAGAGGGTTTTTTTGATACCTTGCCACGTCCCAATTGAGCGAGCCAGAGATTTCAGGCAAATTCTTAAATTAGCTCTGCCACAAAAAAAAATTGTTTCTTTAGTTAGCAACACGTTTTTCTCTTTAGTTTCTTACTATCAGATATTAGTGGTTACGTCTTGTGACAGACAAGCTGTGAAGTAATGACTGTGGTCTGCCACAGGCAAACTGCAGCAACATTTCAGCTGTTGCTGAAGTCTAAGAACAGCTGAAATGATTCCTTTTCTCTTTTGCCCATAGCATAGGAAAGTAGCTTAAATTCCTGGTGTATAGATATGATTTTTCTTTAAACAACAGATGCTACGTAAATGTCAAAATATTAGCATCTTTATAAATATATGTCTTGGTAAATGAAGGTATTTTATGTTCAGAGGTTTTGCATACAGAAAGGAGAAATTATCTTCTAGCAAGAAATCCGAAAGTTGTGTTTTTTTCCCCAAGAAACAATGAGTAAGTGTTGTAAGCTTTTCATGAGGACATTGCCTTTTCTAAGGGCGAATATCTTCATTATACATTTTAAATGGAAAATTTGTCCTGTGGCAAAAATATTTATCTATATTGAAGTTAAAGGTATTCTACTAGAAACTTCAAAGCTTTTACCATATATACTTGTCATACTCTGAAGAACAGAAGCTCACCCCTCACCCTCCTTCAGGTCCTACAGTAACCCAGGGGTTCTCTTGACCTCAAGGCAGCCATCCACACCTCCTATGGAAGCCTCAGGGTGCTGCTTAGCATACATTTTCTCCAGACCCCAAATCAATTAAAAGGTTCTTATTTTTATCTGTCCCTGTGTGGTAATTCCCACAAGGCAAATAATTTGCCACCCTTCAGTTGTGCTTAGGCATACAACATTATATGTTGTGGCACTGTGCTGTCTGAAAGGCAATGGTATCAGTGAAATGCTGCAAATTAAATTGGATCTATCCAAATGATGGAGGCAAAAAATATAACAAAGGGGCAATTACAACCTTCTGGAATGAAAAAAGAATGAAAAAGAAACCCTAACTTCAAACACTGAGACTGAACAAAAAATAAGAGAATTAACTTGCTTTTCCAAATTTCTACATCCCCTGCATTTTTGTGGGAATATTATTCCAGTCAGCAAGCTGAGTTATTTTGAACAAAGTACGACTTCGGTACTTGCTATAGGGAGTAGTTTGGGACATATGGATCATCACATGCTATTAAGCAGTATTGAAAAAGGAGCTGTCTTCTGTCACCTTCTAAACAAGGGGTAGGGTTGGTAGAGAAGCACATAAGAAGACATGTTGCTGAGGCACAAGACTGAGTATGCAGTACAGTGCAGTACAGTACAGAGTGGTCTGAGGGCTGCAGAACTGTGAATATGCAGAATAAACAGGAAGGTATGGCTGCCAGCAGAGATTGGATCAAGATGAAATGATGCTAAACAGTGCCTGACTGTTTAATGATGTGCAGCCACAGTGTGCTGGCCGATTGAGGATTATGCTAAAGTGGGTTAGAATCATAACAGTATAGCTCTATGGTTGTACTGCCATGGATTGCCAGGGAAATGTCAGCAAGGAACTGTGATAAAGTGACTGGCTCTTAGGTTGCGGTTCATAATGCAGTTGAGCATGCTCACATTTACTGTACGTTGCATGCTATGTGAGGTCAACCTGTACAGGTTTTGCCAGCCTCATCTTGCATAAAGTATAGGATATCACACCAAAAGTCTTTGAGGGTTGGCGGGTATGCAGAAAAAAAATTTGAGTATTGCAGCCAGAAACCTTAGGAAAAATTTCTACCCTGTCTGTGAGTCCTTAATCTTCAACCCTTATTAATGTCATGCCAGTGAAAATAACTAGTATATATACTAGGGTATAATAACTTAACAGAATTTAGTCTTGTGAGTTCCCAAATAATTAAAATAGTAATTGTGGGGCTTCTCTGTAGCTAGCACTTACAGAACAGCTATGGATATCACAGTAATTCTGTACTGGTAGTCACTTCAACATGTGAGAGAAACCTTCTTCCCCACCACTGTGTAGACTTCATTGCTAGCATATAATGTGATACAAATACAGACATAATCTATATTTGACAGAATATGGAAGGCACGATGCATAGGTTTCAGACTTGGCACTAAGCACAAGACAAAGCAGAAAAACACTCTCTGTGTCCAGCACTAGTGTGTTTCCCCACCATGGTTTTAAATTAACAACGTCAAGAGGTCTTCTAGGTTACAAAATGATCTCCAGACTCATTTTTGGGTTCTGAGCATTAGTTTTGATACCTGTTTTTCTTCAGGCCAGGCTGTATGTCTGCTTTCCCCCACAACCACCCTTGCTGAGACAACTCCTGCCCTTGCTGAGGACAGTTAGTTTGCTGAGATGACTTCTACTCCTCCCTTTTGACTCTCCCTACCCTACCTAACAATCTGAAGTGGCCTTCCCACGAAGCACCCCTGTTACTGTCAGGAGAGAAGCTGTCCCCCTCCTTGCAGGCAGTTCCTGACACAACCCAGTGTTCAGCAGGCAGAACAAACCAAACCACCAGCCTTCCTTTCCACAGACAGCCTGGCCTACTCTTTTTGAAGGAACATAATGTGCAGTAACTGGGAATAAACCCACTAAACAGTTGCACAATCCACCACAAATATCAAAGACCATTTTGTTATTTTTGATCTTTATGTCACAGAAGTTTAAGATGCACAGTCATCCTTGCAGGACTGATTTATAATACAGGCATGACTGAATCCATCAGGAACATATTGCATTGTGTTTTTAAGAAGTGATCCATCCCAGTGTGAATTTGATGAGAGTCATATCACACTCTTAGTACTTTGCTCTTTTATGTACTGTTGTGACTGCTTTTCCAGGAAATCCGAGCCGGGTAATTTTCCGAAAAGCTTTGTATCAGGCATGTTCCTTGTGGGGTCCTAAGGTCTTCATAAGCAATCAGCAGCATGTCAGACCCATCTGTGAGAACAGCCTTATTAGATGCAAACAAAGTGGGATTTCTGAAATACCTAAGGGATTCTGGCTTCTACTGGGTTAGAGAAATCTGTCCTACATTATAAGAAAAAGGGCTTTCGTGCCATACTGCTCTTCCAGTTGTGATTTTTTTCTCTCTCGTGATCCTTGGTCCTATTCCTACTCTACCTTTCTGCATCTAATGATTTTTCAGGTTCTATATCCTGATTGAAAAGGGAGAAAGGCAATGAGAAGAAGAATTAGAAAATACAGTCACTAGCCACCTTATATGTATCATACAAACAACAATTAAAACCATCCTGTGAACGAGTGGACCTGTATATATGGTCCCAGCCGGCCAGCATCACCATCAGTGGAAAGGCTTGCATTTTCTTCAGCAGAAAATACATTAGGAACTGTGTGTGCTTTTGAGTGCACATATATCTGTGGTTCTTAGGGACATGGTTTAGTGGTGGACTTCCTAGGTTAGGTTTACAGTTGGACTTGATGATATTAAGGGTCTTTTCCAACCTAAATGATTCCATGATTCTGTATTTCTGCATTGACTTCAGAGTCAGGCACAGAAACACAAATAATCACGTAAGTTTATTATATGACAACGAAACCTTATCCATATGCATTTTCATAAGATTGGGAACACTGAATTTGCATGCACAGTGTGTCAGGATATCTGAAACATCCCACTGCTTTCACATTTTGCTGTCCTGGAAGGAGATGTGTCTTAATTCCTTTAGCCATTCAAAATGCAGCTTTGTGCCTAAAAAAGCAACAACACAGACCATCATGCTTAATGGAATAAAAGTGGTGAAATGCCATACCTGTATCCAGAACATATAAAGTTACAGTCTTCTGAGGCTTAGAAATCTCCTTGAACATAACCCAGTTGAGAACCTAACCTTTCAGACAAATGATATTCCAGACCTTATTCTTTTTTCCTGGTGTGTATTAAAATGACACACCTCTGCAAGCCCCCTGGGGATGCAGAACACATCCAGAGTGGAAGTTCAGGGAGTCACAAGGTAGTCTTTTGATAGTAACAGCTTTATTATAACACTCAGTGTTCTTCCAGCTTATACACTAGTAAAATGTTTGTCCAGACAAAGTGTTTTTAGAGCAAATTGCTAATGAGAAATAATGAAATGCTGAAATTTCTTCCTTCCTTCCGCAATTTCTTATTTAAGGCACTAAACTCCCAACATTAACTTATTCCCTTCAGAGTCATAGGACAGACTCTGGCTTACTAACTTCCTGCCTAATGGATCTTTCTACACAAATTGGGCTTATAGGGGTTTATTTTTCCCTGGAGAGAAGATAGCTGGATTATACTTTTTTTGTTGTTGTTGTTCTTTATCTATTATTTACATAGCAAAAACATTCCTTTTTTTCTTGCGGAAAATGTACAGTTATTCCTGGCACCATTAAAAGGGGTTTTGTTAGTGTAATAAATGACCAGTTACTGTATTTTTTCTGAACAGATATATTACAGAAATACATGTTGAATGTACATCAAGACCAGTTTTGACTGGTATAATTGATTTAAGAGTTGAGAAAATGCATTCCAAAATAGAAAATATTTTTCTGAGTGTGCCCAAGGTTTGGAGACACCCATGCGTATTTTCTCTGATCCACAAGATTTCTTTCTCCATGACTCTCCTTTCTATACCTTTTCAACATGAGGCTTAGCTTTAAAACACAAATAATTTGTAATATTTGTTAATAACAGTTAATACATACTCACAGAACACAATACATTTCAATGTAGCTAAAAGGAGATTGAATATTACTGAGTTTAAGTTTTAAAGGATGGGGATTTCTACTGACACAGAAAAACTATAACATCAGGAATCAGAAGATTTTTTTAGACATTACGGTTCTAAATGCAAGTTCCATTAGGCCCATGGAATTTTCTCTGCTGACATCTAGCTGTTAGCAAGGATGACCTCAGTGTCTGACTAATGTGAATGTCATGATTAATGAAAGCATTCAGTCATGTGCCCGAGGAGATGATGCGCTTCAGGTGAGGCTGTGTCACAAGAAATGACTAGACACAGAAATCTGTGGATCTGATGGTTAACGAGACACAGAATCTACCAGCCTAGAGAGAGCTATTTAAAGGCAGCAGCTTTCTCTAATGGAAGTCCACACTTTACTGGGCATGTATCACATGTGAAAGGGGTACGAATGCAGTAAGCAATGTAAATGTGAACAAAGTAAGGTACCAAGCTTTGGTGATTCAATAAGGATTATACAATGAACAAGAGAAAGACTCTGGGAAAAAGTCTGGTCCCACTGAAATAAAGTAAAAAATTCCATTGGACTTCAAAGGACCCAAAGTTTTACCTCTATTACTTGAAAATCAGGAGTTCATTCCTCCTATATAAAGACATTAGCTTTAATATCAATAGCCTACCTGGCTAGGCAGATACAGAAACATTTAATGTATTTCTGAAAGTCATATTGTCTGCTCTGAAGTTATGTGCAAATATAATACTCATTCAGGAATATATATGTTCCACATGGTCTTTTCAAATATAGGTTAAATACTCTGAGCAAAACATACAAAAATGTTCAAGGAATTATTACTTTGTGTTCTGGTCCTGATTCCAGCATAGAATATGTGTATATTTGTGTTAAGGATATACAATCAAAGTCAAAGATCTGTCTACCAACATTTTGTGCAGTGATTACTGTTTTAAAATAGACTAAAATGTCTCTACTATTTAATATCAGAAATGTCATCAGATAGCAACACACCTTTATTACACATGGCTAGGGTGGAGAATATATAGCTGTCCTTGCTAAAACAAACAAACAAACAAAAAATCAAAAAACAAACAAACAAAAACCCCAAACAAGTAAATGGTTAGAACACAGGAAATGTCAGTCAATCCTTCCAAACAGTAAACCTCAACATCTTACACTGGCAGTGATGAGGTCAGTGGTTCTCAACCAGCTACAGAGGCTAATTAGAGAAAGCAACTTCCCTATAGGTACTACAAGAGTCCATAGATATTCCATATCTAAAAGGAAAGTTAAAAACCCAAACCTTTAGGGGCTGAAAAGTTTGAAACTACTGTATCAGGTATTTATGTTTATGGACCATGTACTATGACAAAAATTCCCTGACTTTAGAGTTTCAGAATGCTACTGAGGTGAAGTTTGTTGATGCAGGTGAGATCAAATTATACTCAGTGTCTAACAAAAGCTGCACAATTCTTTCCAGTGGCAATTCCAAATCCTCAGAATCACGTTAAAATGAAAGGTAAATGCAATACAACTTCTGGGGAAGATTTCTGGTCTTTCACTTCTATCCACTATCATGTGATTCTCAGTCTCTGCTGCAAATATTTTGATAAAGACCCATATTATTAGACAAAACTATTTTTAATTGAAAAGACAAAAGCCACAAGATAATTACAAAAATGAAAAAGCCTCTTTTTTTTTTTTTTTTTTTTTAGCAAAAAAAAGAAGTTGTGTTGCATTTATTCCAGCATCAGTTTCTCAGCTGGATACAACTGTTTTGTGCAGTTTTATTAGTGGGAAATGTAATACATTTCTGTAGAGTTACCTGTAGTTGTCTAAAATGATTTGACATAGACTTTTCTTTCCCACCATAGGTCTCTGTTTACTCATTTCTTACTGGAACCCACTGAATGAGTTATGCTGATGTGTTTCTAACCTGCTACAATTCATTTGAATCCTCCATGTGAAATGTTACCTATCCGAATGACTGGAATTTTTATTTTTGAAAAGGTGTTCAAAGCTGGGCACTACCTTTACAAAACTACTTGCTGTTAGATGGACAAAACTTCCTGAAAGTATATGTCATTTGGTTACAGTTTAGTATCTCTTTTGAATTCAATAACTTCTTCAAGAAGTCAATTACTCAGAAAAATGCAGGCCTTTTGGGGGAGCTTTAATAGTGATTCCTATTTAAAATTGATAACCAGGCCTATTTTTCTACACAGGGTGTTTCTTCCTTGCCAGAAAATTGTCTCCTGTTTTTCACAGGAAGAGGTATGAACCTGGGTTCCGCTGCACTGCCAATTCATGTTAAAGAAATAGCAAAATTTGTCATTTGAAAAAAAAAACATTTTTCTTCCTTTCTCTTTGTCCCATAAGGAAAATATCCTTATGAACACCTGGTGATCTCTCACTAATGAGATTCTTTGCCTGCCAAGGCAGTTCCTACACTTACTAGCTCTGAAATATGTAATTCCTCTAAAACATGAGCTACATTGGTGTTACACTCTCAGTAATGATGCTCATAAAAATTGTTAGATGACAAACGTGCTATTATCTGCTGAGGAAGTGTATGTTATTAAAATGGTAAATATATATATATATTATACATATATATGCCTGAAGCAACTTTTCTTAAGGAATAAAAATTAATAAAGGAGTAAAAGATATTGAAGGTGTACTCATAACAAAAATCATGACTTCTTAATGGAAAGCCAACTAAATATTATTTTTGTAATTGAAAGAAAAACTTTCTACAGTATGACTATAGCTGAAGGATACCTAAAACTATCTACAGTTGTAACATTGTACTTTTATTAGTACTTACAGGATAATTAGGGTTTGGATGGGAGAAATTTCTAAATGAAGTGAGTCAAGGTAATTCCATTAAAAATAGAAAACTGAAAGAGCAAACTGCATTAGAATACACCAGAAAAGCTTGAACTGATTAATTTAGAACATTTGACCTCACAATACAGGAATAACGTTGACAGACTAAGAAAGAAGAACGATACAGTCAGAGATAATGAAACCATTTCAAAGATATCATGACGTGTTCTTGCTTCTGTACTTCAGTGGCTAGCTCTTCCTGATTTATCTAGCTTGTTCACAGATGCAACGAAATCATAAGTTAATGGACATAAAATGAGAACGTGTTGTGATGTTTGAATTTTGCACTTCTTTGCTCTGCAAAATTAACTATTCAAGAGCACAAAGGCAAATATTTTTGTAATGCCAAATTGTTTTCAAACTATCAAAAATAATTTTAGTGAAGATGTGGTTCTGTGTGGTGTCTAGCACAAAGTGCAGGGTGCAGTTCACGTACTACCCTATATACTTGGCCTGAGAGCAGACACCATCAGGTATATTTGTAAGTGACTAATAATGTGTAAATTTGCCATTCAGAATCAATGGGAGTTGTCAACCTAAACCCACGAGGAGTGTCTGGGAATCAGAATCTCACAGAAATATTCAGGATGGAAGGGACCTCAGGGAGGTTTTTAGTCCAACTCCTCTGCCCAAGGCAGGGTTAGTTATGAGACCACACCATATTGCTGAGGCCTCCATCCGTATGAGACTTGAAAACATCCCAGGCTAAAAACTGCATAGCCTCTCTGGGCAACCTGCTCCACTGCTTGGTTGCCATCACTATGGAAACTATTTTCCTTTCACCCAGTCTGAACTTACTGTTTTAATTCAAGACCATTGTCTTCAGTTATCCCACCATGCACTTCAGTATAGACAGCATGGCTCTTTTCTCCAAAATTTCCTCTTGGATATACAGCCTCCAGGCACACCCTCCTCTTCTCACTCCCCCTGAAATGGTATCTTCTCAGGGACGCATGAGGCCAGCCTCTTTTCACAGGACAAGTGCTCCAGCCCCCTTCCATCTCGGTGGCCCTTGCTGAACTCACTCCATTCTTTCTTGTATTGGGGGAGGCCTAAAACTGGGTAGAGTTTTCCAGATGCAGTTTAATGAGTATTTGGATTGTACCTAATGTGTATTTTAAAAGTACTGAATAAAGAGTACGCTCCACTGCCTCCTCCAGTCATGGACAGATATTTTAAACAGAATGGTCCCAGGACAGAACCCCATGGTACTCCATTTGTGACCAGCATCCAAGCAGCATATGGACCATCACACCACACCATCTGAACCTGACACTTCACCCACCGAATACACCCCTAATCTAGACTGTAACATATTAACTTGGATACAAGGATACTCTGGGACACCATGTCAAAAACCTTGCTAAAATCAGAATAGACAACATCCACCTCTCCCCCTTCATCCATGGATCAACAGATCCACAGCTTATTTCACCATAGAAGGCAATCAGTTTCACCCTTGATCAATCCATGCTGGCTAATCACCCAGTCATCTCCTTTATGTGCTTATAAATGGTTTTGTGGGGGACATGCTTTGGGATTTTATCAGGACAGAAATGAGGCTGAATAGTTCACTGTTTTCTTGCCCTTTTTGAAGATGGATGCAACATTCCCCTTTTGCTAGTTTATATCCTGAACAACAAGGCTTAGAAAGCATCACCTTGTCTTCAACTGCCGTCACGAAGTCATCCACCTTATTCAGCAATGACCCCACACTTTTTCTTGTTAATCTTTTACTATAATGCAGTGGTAGAAGTTCTTGTTGCCCTTGCCAGTTTCAAATGCAGAAGTACTTTGGCTTTCCTACCACCACCACTGCATTCCCAGACAGTGTTTTTCTATCCCTTCTTCGTAGTTTGTCCTCACTTCCATGTTGTTAGCTTCCTGTTTACCCAAGGTGATGTCCTAACACTTATAATAATTTTCCTAAGTATTGGGATGGACCATTTTTTTACAAAATTTTTACTAAAATAAGGCTGTCATTAAAGATCCTAACATAGTGGAGAAAGGAAACATGCCTTTCCTTGAAAAGAAAAAAGAAAAACATTTATAGATCCAACCAAAATGGTTATTTGGTTCCTGCTGTCGTCCAATATGAAGCAGGAGTTATGTTTGAGGTATCAACATAATTCACAATTAAATTAATGAATGGTAAGTAATAGAAATCAGGAATTTCAGTAATTCCTTTACAAATTAATAAACTGAGCTGTAATTGAAAGTAATATTAAACTGTCCCCATCACCAAGTCCTTTAGTTGTTCTATCTCATTATTATGAAAGAAATCCACCTACCTGCTGAAAAAGCAATTAAAATTCTGAAGTGGTGTAGAGCTGAATCTATGAAAAGGTCTATATGACTGAAACCAGGCACTTAGAATATGAGGCATAGATACTAAATCAGATGATTTTAGATGGTTTTGTTATTTTCATATGGAATAAATTTTTTCTGTTGTAGCACACAAGCACAAAACATGAACTTCAAAGAAATAATAACTCAAACTAGCTAAATTATAATTTATTGAAAGAAATTGAAGTGATTCTTCAAATACATTTGAATTCACTTATTCTTACTCTTAATTTACCTTCAGCCCAAAAAAGAAGAGATGCACACAATTAACTAGCCCTAAACTAATATGGTGTTTTTCCCATAGCAAAGCAATAAATTAGGATTAACAAAACCAACTAACACCTAAAAGATTCCTCACAGTCAATTGTGAAATTCCATAATGTCTGTACATGAAAATCTGCTACCCACTCCATTGAAGCAGAAAGATTTCTAGATGGTGTAGTAAATAATATCTGCCCAAAAAATTACCTAACCAATTTCAAAATGAAGAACAATAACAACCAAAACACATTGGCATTAGCCAACATTACCAACATCCATAATTTTGACACTAAATTAGATGTCAGGGCACAAAATTCATTGAATTACCACAACAATATGAATAATTAGAAGAAAATTATTTTTCCAATAATGTGTGAGCATCTTTGGGGGGATTTCAATTTACTTTTTCCTCCAGGCATGTTGTTTCCTTTTGGTTAACAATATCAAAACTAATTCAATGTTTACCAGGTCACTCTCTAACAAATCAAATTGGATGGTACCAGTATTTCATGATAAGCTTCTATTATGGGTAGGAATGTGGAAAATGGGTGCCTTTGGTACCTTGAGTACGAATTATCTCTGAAGAGAATTGTTTTCTGGTGCCTAGTTTTGTGGAACCCCATTCTTTCCTCCTCCCCCTGCCCATTCACATGGAGACCCACAAACTAGTTCCCAACTTCCTCGATAAAACTGAGGAAGTGCATTTATAAATACATTCTGCCATTTTCAATCTCAGCATTTTCTTGAGGAATATTGTCCCTTCTGCTGAAGTGAAAATGGGGCCTCACAAATGCTGTTAAAGGTTCTTCACGCCGCAGTCTAATTTGGTTTCACCATTGTTGTTTCTGATAGAAGGAACAGGAGAGAACTTTTCTTGCAATTTAATGAGGGAGAACATCACCTTTCCTTCAAAAAGCTTTGGTCAAAAATAACCTTTAACTCCTCTTAAACTATTTACTTTTCCATTTTTATTTGAAAGTCTTTTACAATATAGCAGAAATCTACACAATTCAGACGTCCTTTACTCTTGCTAGTCTGCTTACAAATTAGAGCATTAAGCAGAAACCTCACAATCTGAATTTTGTGATCTTTTCCAAACGACACGCTAGAATTATCACCCAGCTTCATTAGATAATGCACATGCTGAGATGTTGATCCACCTACTATCTGCAGGAGCTGCTTCTCGGTGACTATATTTGTTACTGGTAGAATAAAGACACTTGGGACAAAGACACTTCTTTCTCAGCTCTAACGTCCCTTACTGTGGTGCCATGGGAAGGCCAGTACAAAGTTACCTTGAATGTGAATCTTTCAATTGCAATAGTACCTACAGAAAGGAGAGTAGGAACTGAGAGCATAGTACTTATGATTGACACTGAGTGTCATGATCAGTATATAAAAGGGATTGTCCTTATGTTGCCCTTAAAACATCATGGATTGTGTCTGGTTTTCTTAGAAGTGTATGTTTTCTTGAGCAACTGACGCCTTGTTGAAAAGATTTTCAAGGTTTAGCCAATTAAATCAACTCAAATGCTACACTATTAAGATATCACTAAGGTTGTAAGAGTACTCGCGTTCAGAAAGTTAACAAAAGTTAAAAAGTAAATCAATCTTAGCTTATACAAATTAATACTGTGTTGAAGCCTATGTTCAACACTAAGGCCATCATGGCAGGAGATGGGTCAAATTTTCAGCTGGTTTTAATCAGTAAAATTCTCCAGGTTCCAATAGAGCTCTTCTGATTAAAAGCATCTGAGAACCGGGACCAATTATTTCCAGATAAATTATTCATGAAATAATGGGCAAAATTTCAAATAATTAATTCTATTAATATGGCCTGGCCATCTATATAGTTGTGAATAGGAGAAAACATCTTTGTGAAAACATTACTTGATAATTAATTGACATAAAATATCTGTTGTCATTATTATTCATCCCATGTAAAAAGAACACAGAACACTGTAATAAAGTGAAAACAGAGACTGCAGGATTGCTTATTGGATAATTACAAGATACAGAACTGGAATGTATGTGCATGTCTATGGCAGGGGGTTGGAACTAGACAATCTTTAAGGTCCTTCCCAACCCAACCCATTCTCTTATTCTCTATATAACTTGCTCTGAGATAGAAGCTTTATTGTTCTATTATATTACATTACATGTCTATTAACCAAGTTAATATGAAACAGATCAGTTTGACTCCAAACACCTAAACAAAATATTTCAGACAAGAACGTGGGACAAATCTTGACATACTGAAACTGGTGTAACTGCATGGCTGGATTTGAACTCAGCCTCTGAAAGACTTAGCCTGTTTATACCTGAGAATAATGATGGAAAATAAAGTAGAATCACACAAGTATCAGATCCTTAGCTATTACTGGGTTCCAAGAACAACAATGTACATTACTTCTAACACCAGGCTGAGCATCAAAAGAGGAAACAAGTTGGAAGTTTGAAATCAATTAAACTTGCCATGTTTCCACTGCATCCTGGATATGCCCCAAGTTTAAACAAATTTAAATATAGTGAATAAATATCTGAACCCTTAATGTTTTCATATATAATAATATAAATTAGAAAACAGTTGTTTACACTCAGTCAACTTTTTCAGGTACTAGAAACACAAGCAAAAATGTGTTAATTGTGCAAGTCAACATATGTTAGACTATACCATATCACAGAATTGCTCAATACAGCAATTAAAAATTCTCCTAGAGAAAATCACTACTGAAAGTGAAGACTTTAGTTTTCATACCTATCTCTGCTTCAGTACTCAGGTAATTTATTTTTGAGATATCATTAGCTTCCGTGTGCATCAATAACTGTGCTAGTCTGGAAAACTCACAGAGCATTATGCCCTGAGGTTTTTTTTCAGTTGAATATTCAAAAAAAACATTACAAGAAAAGTCCCCTGGCTTCTGCTAATATACTAATAGGGATGTCTGAGCCTCAACATCAACAGAATCCAATATTTTTCTAAGTAACTTCTTCATACCTGAGAGTACTGAAAGTTATTCGTCTGTTTGTCACTGGGTTCAGCTCTTCTTCCCTCCATCCTGTTCAGGCTCCAGGTCTAGTACCACTGGCTCATTCTCTCCCATAGAGTCAACACAGGTCAGGCTGTAATTGTTAGCTTGTGCTGCATGCTAGCAAGGCTCTTATTTTCTTGGGAACCACAGTTCTAGGGCATAAAAAGTCTGGAAAAATGGATTTGTATTGCTTCCTTCCACTCCTAAGCCTACATTTATAGCATCCTTTTATCAAAGACTCTCTGTGAAATTACAATGAAAAGGAGACCAGAAACATCTTTCCCAGTCAAACTACCTGGTAATTTCTTTTCTTCCCTGAATAGCCTTCAAAGGTCTGCACTGACACAATGAGATGCTAATACAAGTCCAGGACTCATGTCTCATGGACAAGTTTGGAAAACAGGAGAATCATTTTGTTTTAAATTGTTTTTTTTGCTTACATTTCTCCTGTTTGGATTACAATTTTGCTGTGATTTCTCTTTAAATCTCAGAAAGCATATTTGAAACTACTTTTGTGAAGAGGAAAACATTGCTCTGTCAGATCTCTTTTTCTAATTAAGTTCTTTGATAAATGTAGAATTCAATCAGCTAATCCTGACTACAGATGAAGAGTAACTACTCTTAGTTTCACTCTTACTTTTGTATCCTGTCAAATAATAAATACTAAAATTGTGGGTTTTTGGAGGCCACACCACCATTCTTTGTGCTTTATGGCAACCCACATACGTGAGAATAACTCATCTGATTTCAGCAGAATTACCTTCTACCTTCATCGGTGCAAATAACATTGCAGTCCAGGGTAGGATTAGAAAGGTGCTTATACACTGAATGTGTTTTCTGTCACTTTGGCATTATGTAACTTTAAATCTCTTACAAATCACTTTCAGTTAAATAGGGAAAAAAATATGCAGCACTGTATTTCTGTCCTTGCTCAAACTGAGCAGCAGCTTATTGTTTTGGCTGCACTTAAAATAAGAGGAACTAACTGCATATTAATTACACTAAACATAAAAACCCCATGGCATTTAAGGCAGACTACAAGCATAATTCAAGGAACGTGAGGTTAAAGTTGAGACCCATAAATTCCAAATAAGCTCTCAGACACCTAAAAGTCCACAGGGCCTGTGTTTTCCCCAGAAAATTTTAAAAGGTTAAACTTCTCTGCAGATATTGAACTGCCACCTTAAAACCCAATCTGCTAAGCATAAACTAACGATGACTATCAAATACACACAGAGTTCATTTTATTTAGAAAAAGGTTGGAAAAGATGAAATTGCCAACTTGTGGTATCAGGTTTTACAGGGTCCAGGGTTCAGATTTTTCTCAGTGAGCTTTGCAAGTTGCTGGGAGTCCACAGAAGACAGGGTGGGGTGGAGGGGAAGTCACATCTTTCTTGCTGAAACTAAGACCTCTGCACAGAAGGATGCAACATTTTAGCAAGGAGAGAGTCACAAAAAAGAAAACTCTGCAAGTATGTGTGGATTCCTAATGCAGTGGTATATAGTGACTCACTCAAGAAAGGGGACTTTGGGGCATTGTTCTCTACAGATTTGTTCATGACTTTTTACACTTTAAAGCTAATTAAATAACATGTTGCTGAAATGAAACAATCTTAGTAAACCACAGGGTTTTTTAAGTGTAAGCGTGTATATGTGTTTGCTCCACTACTCGAAGTTGACAGAGCTGAGGCATCTGTAAGCAAAAATTTTCCTCTGTCACGTACTGTATATAGCCAGCAGCTCCCGAGCCACAACTCTTTGCTTCCAAAGACCAAGTATTATTTTACCAGGGAGACTGTGTTGTGTTTTCTCAGCCGTTTTGGTTATTTCACACTTTTTTTTACAGCTAATTCTGCCCAACTGAGGGAACAGGGAGTCTGGCTTGTAGCCTTTCTCGGTGTGTTCTTGCAGATCTAATTGGTATGACTGCTGCTGAAAAAAGAGGCCTTAGGTGGTCAAGAAACTGTGATGACAGAGAAGCAAACATAAGATTCATGTCTTTTTAGTTTGGACTGGAAGTGACATCAGAGAGCTGTTCCCAGGGCTTGTGAAGAAAGTTGGTCATGCAGAAAGGTTGTGTTTACATTTAATGCTGTCAAAATCTTTAAGGCAGCTAATTTTATACTTCTGGAGTTGTCTACATAGGAACTAAATCTATATTCCTTTAGCATGACTTATACTCCAAAAATATCTATTGTAATATGCTGCTTCTCTCTGTCATGTTATGTGATATCATCATAGAGTCGTTATTTTGCACTATGATTCTGAGGCTTGTACAACTTCTGGTATCAGCATAGGCATATATTTGTATTTTCAATGTAAATATAGTCTCATTGATTGTAATGGAAATATTCCAACAAGCTTGATTTGTTTTCTAACTTCTGTCGTCATTCTCTGTCACCACTTGATATTTCCTTATTTGTGAGCAACTGACACAAAATATTCCTCTGGCTCTTTTATAGGTATCCAAATGATTAATTAGAAAGCTCAGCCACTCTGTGGAAAGTTGGAAAGATACTCTCAAGCTCATCTGGTCAAAATGACAATATTCATTTTTTTCTCTCCTAAGTGGGTTGTGAATGCCTTCAACATTCTCGTCATAAAGTCAAAGCCACTGTTTACATGAGAAAGTAGAAACTGGAGTTGGTGCTGGTTTGCACCTGTCCTTTTTCTTGTTCAGCAAGAAAAACTATGTGTGAAATACACTATTGTATTTACCTATTTGCAGAAGATTGAGAGTAACAACAGGGCTTGAAAATGCCTGGGTTCTGTGGGGGTTTTTTTGGTTTTTGTTTTTTGTTTTTTTCTTCTAAACAAGACTTCTACATCGTCCTAAAGTCTTTATGGACATAAATCTTTAAGAACATAAAAAGTTTAATAGGAACCAGGACCATATAGAGTCCATTAACTTTGTGAAAGCAGCAAAAGAAAAAATGTGAAACATCAGGCTACAGCAAGTACCAGAGGCTGCAGGGTGACTAACATACATCCCATACATATATAATAGGAAATAATACTAAGAGGAAACTGGATGGTCTAATTAAATGAAGGTCATACTTGATGAATGTTTGTGATGGCACTGGAATAATGCAGCAGAAATGAAGCAGTACACGACATGGATCTTGATTTTAGGAAGCCTTCCTATACTGTACAAACAGTACAAACAAATCAGATTCCATAACCTTACTGCTGAGGTAATAGTGTGCAGCTGCCAACAACAGACTGCTAATTATTTTTTTAATGACTCTAGTTCAAAAGAAGTAATAATCCAGAGAGGTATATAGGATCTTCACTACTATTTAGGTGCATTACTTCTGTATCAGTTGAAATACAGGAGACTAAGGAATGAGTTATCTAAATGACTCTCTGGATGTTGGCTCAGGGGCTTACCTTAGTTGAGGTAAAACTCAGCACCTAGTGACTGAGGGCTACTTGAACATTTGCCATTGTTTCAGACTTGCAAATTTGAATTATAGCTGTTTGACTTATAGAAAAAAAATTCTGTATGAATGGGACACTTTTCAGACAAAAAACAATGTAAAATGTTCCAACAGAAATGTTTTGATAAGACCAACATCATGTAGATTTGTGTAGCCTGGTACATCTTCAGACATTTAGCTTAATCTGATAAGATTTCATTTTAGCAAATCCATTCATCTGTTTTCTTGTCTGAAACTGTACCAAGGCGCCTGTACATCCCTTGGCACATGAGTTTGGCTAAAATAAACATAATGGCATAGTAGGGTCCTACAGAAAAACAATGTGAGAAGAAGCCTCCCACAAAAGTGACCAAACAAAATAATTTCTAAAGCATTACCCTGCTGAAAGCAACCATGAACAACTCCATATATGACAGAATAGTCAACGCCACACCCTGATGAGAAAATTCAGAGACCTATCTCTTTTAGCTGGCAGGTAATCACAACCTTTGACCATAAGCCCTCTCATGTTCTTCAGTATCCCTTTCAAGGCTCCTTGATGCTGTAAGGAACACCTCTAAGTAATCAGACAAGTGTATTGGAGAATATGCTTTTACTTACAGGACTGAAAATCTAAAGAAAACGTACATGAACACCATGTGAAGAAATTATCTGAACATTTCATATTGCCATGGTTTAACCACAGCCAGCAACAAAGTGGGTCGCTCACTTTCCCATGGTGGGACGGGGGATGAAATTTAGAAGGGTAAAAGTGAAAAAAAACCATGGGTTGAGATAAAAACAGTTTAATAACTGAAATATTATTTTTATTATTGCTATTGTTATTATTGTTAATGTAATGAAAGGGAAAATAACAAAAAGAGACAGAAATAAAAACCAAGAAAAATGAGTGATGCAAATGAAAACAATTGCTTATCACCAACCGAATGATGCCCAGTCAGTCCCTGAGCAACAGCTTCCCTGACAAGCTTCCCCCTAGTTTTGTTGTGGAGCACGACATCATATGGTCTGGGATATCCCTGGGGTCAGTTGGGGTCGGCTGTCCTGGCTGTGCCCCCTCCCAGCTCCTTGTGCACTGGCTGGTGGGGTGGGGTGAGAGGCAGAAAAGGCCTTGGCTCTGTGTAAGCGCTGCTCAGCAATATCTAAAACATCCCTGGGTTATCAACACTGTTTTCAGCACAAATCCAAAACCTAGCCTCATACCAGCTATTACAAAGAAAATTAACTAGCTCAGCAAAAACCAGCACAAATATATATATATGTGGCTGTTCATCTCTTCTCCGTTCCTCCTTTAGAAGCTATGCTGCCTAGTGTAAGTTAAGTATAATAGGCAAAGGCTTGGGAGACCAATCTGTGTTTTTCAGTTCTATGGACTAATTGATTCATCCAGAAATCAACTCTTGGTCGGAGTTTTCCTCATAGACGTGTAACTCCTACACTTCCTTAATTTATCCTTTCACGATATATGTTTGCAAAACTGTGTGGTGACTTTGTTCTGCTCCTTATTATTCCAGTGCCAAAATCTATGAAGTGAGCTAAATAATTTAGTAATCTTGCCCTTTAAACTAAGAGATGTTAAAAGGTCTGATGCAGCCAAGAATTTCTTCAATTATTTAATTCACCCACCTGAATATATAATACAGCCAAGTAATAAGGCCACCATTCAAACACTCATCTAAATTATATCTTTTTATCTAAAATGTTTTGCCATCAAGCAGTATTAAAAGCAGTACAGGTCTCACCAAAACAACAGCTTTTATCCTGGCAATCTTCCTCCTCTGCTAACACTCTTTAATTATTTATTGAAGGGCTTTCCTCATCAGGTAAAAAAAATAATCCCAAGGTTACCTATATTTCCTCCTTTAAATCCCATATTTTCATCACCCATACTAAACAATGCAGTTGCTGCAAGCATCATGAATTGTAAGAATGCTCAGAAGAGACTGCAGCCCAGCCGTAAAGCCAAAGCAGTATTCCAGTCCCTAAAGCTATCAAACCGCAAGTGGACCGTTTCAGTACAGAACTGTTGGCTGGTGCACAACTGTCCGTTTTCATACTATTATCTTCATACCCCTTCACCAAACAGCGGTTGGCACTGTAGGCGTGTCTTTATTGTGACTAAGTGGTTTTGTGGATGGTTTTTACAAGCACTGCCAACTTAAGTAGTCTTTATATGAGTTATAGCAGTAAATAAAAGGGATAACCTTTCCCCCCCTCTCTGGAGCTTATTATATATTGTTTTGGTATAGATAGGATTAATACATAAATTTGTGTCCTCTTTGTAACATGATGCTGAGAGTGTTTTAGGGAGAACTGGTTTATCTAGCTAAAATATCTACAGACATTATAGCACAGTGTCAGATCCAACACAGGGCCACCAGAAACTGGTGCAGTTAATTCTACATGTTAGCCACTCACTCGCCAGAAGCCAAACACGAGCCTGTGGTTTGGCGCTCTCTGTGCAGAGTCTGCAGAGAGTTGGAGGGTGTGCTCAAGCCCCTGAAGGAGGGGGCAGTGCACCTCCCACCTACTTCTGGCTTTTGAACACTCACAGGGTCACAGAGGGCAGGTCTATCCACCTTTGTGTGTCTCCTGCTGAAACTGGGCCACCCTGAAAAGAAAATTGTAAGATTCACAGAAATAGAAGATCAAAGGAAGGACAGTGTGGCACAAAGGTCTAATGAAGAGCACAGCTGCCTAAAGGGTAAGGAGCACGGGTACTGCTCCCTGCTACAAAAGTCTTTCAGATGATGGATTTTTTTATCTGAAATGCAAAAACAGTCTTGGAACTAGGACCCAAAACCTGGATGTTCTGGTATACTTTCCCAGACACTAAGCTACAAAAATCCTTCTTGTTCATGTTTGCTGTCATTTGTTGTTTTGTCTTGAGGAAATGAGAGCAGCATCTTTATAATCTGAAAGTTAAAAGATGAAAGATGTCCTAGCCTGTGGTATTCTTTGATTATTTATCTAATAAGAACTTGCCACCTGTCAGGCCCATCTAATCGAAGTGCAAACAACAGCTCCCAAGGCTGTTGAATGCTGTGTTTGCTCTGTACCTGTGGGAATCAAAAGAATAGTCAGGAAAAAACAAAGATAGAAATTTTTGAATGCTTCAAAGTTGTCTGAATTTCACAGAGTTTTGTTGGGTTTTTTTTTTTTAGTTTAAAAAACTTTTAGATATTTTTTGTGGAATATTTTGTTTTCCTTTAACAGAAACAGCAATGGCAAACCTTCACCAAATTGTAATCAATACATATTTTTTTTAAACCAAGCCAAGGGTGTGCAGCTTTGCAAAATATACATTATTCCTTTCAGAACAATGGAAGAAAAGATACTGTTTTTTTCAGATCTACAAAAAATGTTTAATTTTTCTTTGTCCTTTTCCACAAATCTGTAATGTCATACTGAATGCTTGTGTATTTCAGTGTAGAAATTGAGCCTACGGTAGCATGATCAGAAACAATAAAAAACATATTTCTAAAATATGCTAATATAGATAATCAAAATAATAACTGTTTATTTAAAATGACCAATCTGGCATTTAATAAAGTAAATGTTTGTATGTGTACAGAAAGGAAATGAAAACACTTTCTTCCTAATGTTTGGCTACTTTATCAGAATAGCACTTTACATCTTTTAAGAAGCTAGCAGGCTATTGCATATGGCTAATATATCAATTTTCAATGCAACCTTTATTCAAAGTTTAATAGAGATAATAGTAACATTAAAGCTGCCCTCTGGATCTTATAATTAAAAGGACAAGAGCCTGAGAGTCATAAGAACGGAACATAAAGTTAATTACTTGCTTCTGTGCAGAATAAGAAGTCTATAATCTTAAGTAGTAGCCAATTTATAGACTTGAATTCCTGAACACTAACGTATTAGGAGAATCATTTCACCTTCTTCTGATAATTTCTTCATATAATTATGATTAGACACTTAGCTATAGTTTAATTTACTATGCCACTTCCCAACATGTCCCTTTCTGTATGGTTTTGTTTACCAGAGCAAAGATTTCAGACACTAATATTGTCTGAAAGCTTACAGTAAATCTAAACAATAAAGATGTTTTACAGTCAGTGGTAGCAGAAAATAAAAAGTGACAGTACTGAGATATTTGTTGGTAAATATAAAATCCAGTGGGGGAAAAATATTCTGACATATTAGCTTTACTGTGTTTACTCTAAAGGGAAAATTATAGTTGAATTTAAAAATAAATACTCTGTTTTCTATGGAAGTAATTTTCAACTAAATTTTGGTGTCTATGGTAATTTTCCAGGTTTCATCTTCACTAGCTACTGTCCTGGGAGACTAAAAATGTGAAGAGATATAATGCTGTAGATGCAGAAGCAGCAGATCATTCCAAATTGCTCTTGAGGTTTTAATTTATTTTTTTTTATTTCTACTGTACATCACTTACAACACTATTTCTTTCCTATTGCTGCTGAATCACAAGTCAGATATGGAAAAACTATCAGCAACATCCTTGAGCACATGGGAAGTTTGGGTAGCACACCAGATCTAGAGGGATGAAAAATAATTTCAAAATATATTTTAGGAATAAACCAAAAGCACAAACAGATGGTATGACGACCAAACTGATCAAGTAAATGAAAATTGTTAAGTCATAATGTGGACACTTAGAATAAGAGATGCTAACATTTTTGTTGACCCAAGTTTTTGCAGGTTTTCTATGTAAACCAGTGGTAGTTTCTGCATCGACACAAAGGAAAGGAAGAAAGGAAGAAAGAGAGAAAAAGAGAAAGGAAGAAAGGAAGAAAGAGAGAAAAAGAGAAGGAAGAAAGGAAGAGAGAAAGGAAGGAAGAGAGAAAGGAAGGAAGGAAGGAAGGAAGAAAAAGAAAGAAAGAAAGAAAGAAAGAAAGAAAGAATGGAGAGAGAGAAAGAATGGAGAGAGAGAGAGAAAGAAAGAAAGAAAGAAAGAAAGAAAGAAAGAAAGAAAGAAAGAAAGAAAGAAAGAAAGAAAGAAAGAAAGAAAGAAAGAAAGAAAGAAAGAAAGAAGGAAGAAGAAAGGAAAGGAAAGAATTAAGGAAGGGAGGAAGAAAGGAAGGAAAGAAGGAAGGAAGAAAGGAAGGAAAGGAAGAATGAAAAGAAGGAAGAGAACAAAGAAAGAAAGAAAGAATGGAAAGAAAGAAAGAAAGAAAAACAAAGGGAAAGAAAGAGAGAGAAAGGAAGAATGAAAAGAAGGAAGACAGGAAGAGAGAAAGGGGGAAATGCAGGAGGTAAGGAAGAAACAAAGGAAAGAAGAAAAAAAGAAAGGAAGGAAGGAAGAAAGAAAGAAAAAGAAAATAAGAACTAAGGAAGAAAAAAGGAAAGAAAGAAAGAAAGAAAAAAATATGGAAGGGAAAAAAGGCAAGAATGAAAGGAAGGAAGGAATGAAGGAAAGGAAAGGAAGAAAGGAAAGGAAAAAAAGGAGGAAGACAGAAAAGAGAAAGAAAGAAAGAAAGAATGGAGAGAGAGAAAGAAAAACAAAGGGAAAGAAAGAGAGAGAAAGGAAGAATGGAAAGAAGGAAGACAGGAACAGAGAAAGGGAGAAATGCAGGAAGGAAGGAAGGAAGGAAGAAAGAAAGAAAGGAAAGAAAGGGAGGAAAATAAAGTGAAAGAAAGGAAAGAAGAAAGAAAAGGAAGAAAGGAAGAAAATAAAGAAAAAAGGAAGACAGAAAGAAAGACAGAAAGAAAGAAAAAAGGAAAGAAAGAAAGACAGAAAGACAGAAAGACAGAAAGAAAGAAAGAAAGAGAAAGAAAGGAAACGAGAGAAAGAAAAAGGGAGAGAAGGAAGAAAGAAAGAAAAAGAAGGAAGGAAGAAAGAAAGAAAGGAAAGGAAGCAAGAAAGAGAGAAAGGAAGAAAGAAAGAAAGAAAGAATTGAAGGAAGGAAGGAAGGAAGGAAAGGAGCTTAATGACATAAGCACCAAAAATAATCTGGACAGAATCTAAAACTGAAGTGAATGCTTTGCTTCAAGAAAGACAAGCACATTGTATGCAACAACAAAGGCTGGGCTGTTAACTTGAAGGGGGGTGGTAAAAAGAAATTATCACAGCTGAAGTGGAAACAAATTTTAATTGAATGTATTTAAAATCAATTCTAAATGCATAGATAAGAAATTTGAGAAGGAAGGAAGGAGTTTTGCTACTCTGACAGAAAAACTTGAATGTAGTAAACTACCCATATTTGAGAAGGTGTTAAACAGGTTATGAAAAACTGCAAGGCTATGAATTTTCCATCAGTAACAGGCAGGAGGTGAGACCTTGCTATATTTCAATTATACACTTAAAATAAATTTGGATAGAGAAGGGCTGTGTGCATTTTACATAATCCTGAATAGTGAGAAAATATACACATTTATTTGCAATAAGATGCACTGATATTTCAGCATGATTTTTGCAATATACATATGCTTAATAAGTATTCCAGCAAGACTAGCTGAGCTTTCTTTTGATGACATGCATTCTACAGCTTTCTTTCCTACATTTGTCAGTAGTCCAAAAAATACGGTAAGTATCACTAAATTTGCAGGACAAATTGAATCTAAAAAACATATTTGTCCATCGTGGTCACATGACTTCAATAACACACTTGCAAAATCATTATGTAAGTTTGAATGTTACTTACCAGGAAATAAAAAAGATTAATCAGAAAGTATCATTATGTTGATGTCTCACAGATCTTAAATTCTGATTCAGTAAATATGTTAGTTTCTCTTCTGTTTTTAATTTTACTCCCTCCTAATGTAAGTTTTAAAACTAAATAGTGAATATTGGTAAATAAGATATTCACTGCTTTTTTACATGGCTAAGAACTGAGTTTTTAAAATACTAATTATTACCTTATTATGTCTATTCATGTAATAGATAGGTCTACCCAGCCACTTCCACTTCCATTGCCATTTATTTTGTATTTATAATACTAATTAGATTGTTCTTGTGTCTTCTAAAATAAAGTGCTGCCATGGCATATAGTTCAAGCTAAAATGCTGATACAATTAAATCTATATAATGTCTTGGATTATAGTCAAATTAAATAAAATAATTTCCCAGAAGTGACATAATGCCTTAATAGATCTGTGTATAATACTAAGTTATTGGGGCATAATTGTAGAGTGTATGATGCCTAACATTCAGAGAAAATTCATATGACAGTGTGAAAATTACTTAAGTAACATTTCCTTTCCCTGAAATATACTAAGATACAAAAAATACAGTAAGATATAAAAGTTATATTTTTGTGAAACATTTAACAGTTCACTTTCATTCTTCTACAGATGTGTCCACAACTGATATCATAACATAACTGATGTCATAACCAATAACAATTGCATTATCTACTTACACAAAATTAGGTACATGAAGAAGTGCCTGTAAGGTAGGCAACCCTTTTCACAAGGGAAGTATACGGTGAAGAGATTGGAGCTTATAAAGGTTCCCGTTTAAATTCAGTAGATCTATTACCTTATGAGACTGCAGAAAGTTCTCAATCATTATTTTTATTTTGGTTATTAATTGATTATAATGGACTAACAAATAGTTTTAACTAATTGTTAACTAATTTAACTAATGGTCAAAGAGTCTCCATAACAACTAGTGGTATGGAGACCACACTCGCTGTCTTGCATATGGGTATTGCTTAACTATACAGAAAGTGAATATTTGTTCCTCTGTTGATGGCACATATTTGTTATAGGTGTACAATCTATTTGTAATAAATATTTCTATGTTAAAGACTTATAGCTGTTTTCATAACTTTATTAAAGACCACAGACAGAGGTTATTTTTATTCTTTCAGAAGAATCACTGCATGTGGTAGATTTGTAAAACTGTATCCACTGGATTCACATTAAGAGGTATTTTTATGTGGAATTTTAAAAGTCATAAGTTGAAGACCAGTTCCCACTTGATTTATATCACATTTTGGAATAAAGATGGTGTAATGGCCACTTTATGGTATCAGAAAGGAAATACTCCTTTTCAGAATAAAAGAAGTTATTTCAAAGAAGCATACACAAAAACACAGAATTACACTTTTTCTTATCTTCTCTGATAAATAATAATAATAAAAAGAAAGATATTTTCTTTAAAGTGTATGCATAAAAACAATTAAAATTCACATGTATGTGGACAACTAGACTACATCATCAGTATGACTATCAGAATATCTTGGAATGCGTTGCAATAGCATATTCTTGCAGCATTGAATCACAAGGTCACTCTTGCTAATTCTGTTTTCCAAAGGACATGATGGGTATCTGGGTGAGTGCTATAGCATGCATGTCCCTTACCATCACCTGCCTTAATCATGACAGTCCACCAGTTTATCACTCCAGAGTATCACATTTGTGGTGTGATCTTCTCAGTGCTCCTGTTCCTTTCTTCATTAGGTACAATTCCACAGCTGTTACCTACTGTTCATTTGTAAGTACCTCTCCTTCATTTTATCTGGCACTCAGTTTGCAACTCAGCAGGGGTCATTTCTCAGCAACAGCAGTGGAAGGAGGTGTGTAGTGGGGCACAAGTTCAACCACCCACTGCCCAATCATCCCAGGATCAAGCAGGAAGCAGTACAGTAAACAAAGCATACATTGTCTTGGAGCAATTGATTGTGTGGTTCTGTAATGCAATGAAACATATTTGATGTACATATCCAGTAATGTACTTTCTGGAGATATTACCACGTGATCTTCTGGATTACAATTACATAGATTCTGAAACTGGATATGTATCATATTCTGGATTGCCAGGTCTGGATCTGAGTAAGTATTTCTAAGAGCGTGTAGTCCACTTGTATTTGGATCTAAAGGTCCTTCTTAAAGTCTTCTTTTATTTAGGTTAAGAACCAGATCTGGAACACTGTTACGATCAAACTCTTAACTTTCATAAATCTTGTATGTTCTGCTCTAGGATGTTAACCAACCTGATAGCCTTCTGCAAAGAGATGACTGGCTTGGTGGACAAAGGAAGAACAGCAGAGAAAATGTTGCTCTCTGCAGCTTGGAGAACAGAAGGTGCAGGAGGTGGAGGTCTTGTCAATGTCTATAAATACATGATGGGAGGGAATGAAGAAAAGAGAGCCAGGCACTTCTCAGTAATACTCACTGACAGAACAAGAGGCAATGGACACAAGCTGAAACATCGGATGTTCTCTATGAACATAAGAAAAACCTTTTTACAGTAAGAATGGTCAAACACTGGCACAGGTTGCCCAGAGACATCGTGGAGTCTCCATCCTTGGAAATGTTCAGTCAGGCTGGACATGGTTCTGGGCATTCTGTTCTAGGTGACCTTGCAATGAAAAGGGGATTGGATTTAATGGTCTCCAGAGGTCCCTTCTAACCTCAGCACTTCTGCAATTCTGTTTCCACCCTTCTTTGTTGGTTCACTTACATCTTTTGTGGCTCGTGCTGAAGTCTATCACAAGAAGATTAGTTTTAAGAGACTGTCACTGTTCTTAGAATCAAATTAAAGCATTACTGACTAAACCAAATCGTCCAATTTATATGCAAAATACATATGTTGAAAAGCAGCACATGCACAGCTGAGGGCATAAACTGCCTCAGGTACTGTACATTATTTATGATCGAGTTCATCAGATTTTTTTATTTCATTTCTCCTTTACCATTTAAGCCATACTAAAGACAAATGAAAATATTTACAATAGAAGATCAGGAGAGACAATTTTTTTAGCTTGTGATAAAAAAATAATGCACAGTTTTATGCTTTGGGAATTAATTTCCCATGTCCTGCAAAATATAGTACTGAGATGGGTTATAATGGATCTTGTTTATCTGGTGCAAATACCGTAAGATACGATTTCCCCTTCAGCTAACAAGAATTTGCTAATTATTAGCATGGAAGATTAAGTGTTTTGAAAAAACAGTGAGAAGGAAATTGCAGTGAAAAAAAAATCATATTGCAAACTTGCAGCAACACTTATTATTCCCATTAAATATGAATCATTTATTAAGAAAAGTGACTGTAAGTGATACACATGCATTCACAGATAACTCGGTGTGAGGCTTATGAAATTAATGGGAAACAGAGCAATCTTTGTAATGTCCTGTTTAATGGCTAGATGGCTGCTCCCTGCTAATATAGCATGCAGCACTCTGAAGGGTCATGGCCTTATATCCTTGCCTCACTTCTGCTTATTGTACAGCAAACTTGGTACTGTGAATGGTGTAGAAGTACCCAGGATGTGTATGAGATTGCCTTGATTAGATACATTACCTAGAAAAAGCAGTAACATCTGGTTAAGAATGAAGGAAGTTAGAACAAATGAAAATTAAATCTGTCACCCCTAGAAACACGTATAAATGTTAGTGACTAAGGTCCATATCTCAGTAGACATTTGGGTCCCCTACCTTTTATTTAAAGAAATGACTGTAAGAAACTTGAGTCAAGAAAAAGGAATAAATTACTGTAATTTAAAAAATAAGATCATATGATCATAGAATCATGGAATGCTTTGGGTTGGAAGGGATCTTTAAAGGTCATCTAGCCCAACACCCCTGCAATGAACAGGGACATCTTCAGCTAGATCAGGTTGCTCAGAGCCCCATCCAACCTGACCTTGAACATTTCCCAGGGATGGGACATGTACAGATGCATATACAATGGAGATGGTAAATATAAGGATTTTTAAAGGATGCACCTTTCTACTCTCTCTGCCTCTAAAAGAAGGTGTACATACACCTGTGATATTGAAATTTTAAGTGTTCAACATGATTATGCACCTGTTAGATAAAATTAAATGGAGAGGTTTTGCCTGAGTTTTCAACCACCACACTGAGGCTTTCTCAAAAAAGGCAGGTGAACATCAAGATATTTGGTGATTCCTTGGAGGGAAAACTTATATGTTGAAACTACTCTACTTTTTCCTTGCCAAGAATCTCCTCTTTCTGTACAATTTCTGAGCGGACCCAGTAACAGACCTACCTAAAGATGACCTTATCTTCTTAAGGTGCAGTCAGCTTGTTGAGTGTGTACTTATGTACATGTCTGGGCGCAGGTGCCCAGGCGCTGGCGGGGGCTGCAGGGCCCTGTGAGGAGCGGCCGGGGCTGCCCCGGGCCGGGCACAGCCGGTTCCCACCGGCCCCAACCACCCCTGCAGGGCACGGCTGGGCCTGTGGCCTTGTGAGGAGCTGGGGCCTTGGGAAACATTGAAGAAAGGGCAAAACCACCAAAAAGGCAGAGGAGAAGGGGAAAAAAAAGAATGCAAACCTATCATGTGAACCCTGAGGTGAGAGCAGAAGGAGGGTAGGAGTTGCTCCATGCATCAAAGCAGACATTACCCTGCAGCCTGTGGAGACACCACAGTGAAGCAGATACCCACACTGCAGCCCTTGGAGGACCCCACACTGGAGCAGGAGGATATTCTCTGAAGGAATCGCAGCCCATGGAAACCCCACACCAGAGCAGATTTATCCTGAGTGACTGCAGCCCATGGAAAGGACACACAATGATGCAGAGGAAAAGTGTGAGGAGGAGGGAGCAGCAGAAAAGAATCCCTGTGTACTGCCCTGTTCCCCATCCCCCCCGTGCCTCTCAGGGGGGTGATAGAGTCAGGAGAGGGGGTAGGAAAAGTGTTGGTTTAATGTATGCTTTTCAGTACACAAATCTATTTTAATTGGTAACAAATTAAATTATTTTTCCCCAAGTCAGGTCTTCTTTACCTGTAATGGTCATTGGTAAGTGAGCTCCCTGAATTTATCTCAACTCATGATCTCTCTTATCCTATTTTTGCCCCCCATCCCACTGAGGATGCGAAGTGAGTGAGCATCTGGGTGGGAGTTGGGCTGCTAGCCAAGGCTAACTCACCATTACATGAGGCTTATTCATCTTAAGATTTAGCTGACAGATAAGAAATCAACTAATAAAAAATATTCCCACAAAGATTTCTCTGTGAAATCCTCATTAGAACGCAAATAATTCTCCTTCTGACAATAAAAAAGCTAGATATTTTATGTCCGACTTAGACCTCTTTCTGCGGTTCAATTAATTGTAGATTTCATTAGAGCTTTCTGAAAGGCTGAGGTTATGGTGCCTAAAAAAACAGTTCTAGCACAGGTATTTTGTTATTAGTAATGCTTATCCTTGACTTCATTTGTAAGTTCAGTTATAAAGCCTTCTTTCTTTCCTTCCTATTCATTTATAATATCCACATTCTTAAAAAAGCAGGAGTTATTATGCTGTATTTTATATTTATTAATCTACATTTTGTATCTGACTCTTCGTCTCAACAGTCTGTTTGTAATAGTTTTCTTCTTACTGTTACAGACCATTTCTCCAATTTACCAAAATCATTATGAGTCCTCCAAGGTGCTTTTTGTTCCCTACAAGACTTGCCTTGTCAACAAATTTTATCAAGTACTTTCATCTTTAATTCACTAAACACGGAGTTTCTATGTAAAAAAGTGTAAACTCAAAGCTTACAGCTGGGAATCTCTCTATAATAACGTAAGGAAGAGGATTCTGTTTCCAGTAAAACGAAACACTCATTTTTATATTTAGCTAGAGTCAAAATTTGAAGAAAGGTGTAACATAACTTGTTAGAACCATAAACATAATTGTAAAAGTGGTGAGGTATGTCCAATTTTCCAATATTTAAAAGTCACTTAGAATGAAAGATTTATACCATACCAGATTAGTGATCTTGTATATTCCAACATGTGTTTCTTCATTAAAGTTTCAGGACTGCATTGAGTCCTTTAATAAACTTAATCATAACACAAACAAACAAAATAAAATTTAAAAATATATTAAAAACTGTGATTTTTCAGCAAAATGTATTGGATTCCCTCACCAGGAATTTGGGCAACAAATTACCTTCCATGGCTATTTTTATCAAGTAATGCTTCTTTATTCATAAGCTGAATCTTGAAACCATTATTAAGTGGAAAAAGATGGGGACAGAATAAACTCAGAAATCCAGAAATGAGTAAATCAGCATGTCCACTATTAGGGAAGCTGCTCACTCTTAAGAAGTTCCAAGGTATGGTTAAATGCGATGTTCTTCAGCAGTAGAGCTACTGCATGCAGATGGCATACCACTCTCTCCCTGCCCTCATATCAGTTGTTCCTTCCTATCCGTGTACTGTCTCACAACCAGATCACAGAGCTGTTTGTGAGGTTTCATGATATATTAATTTAAAAACTAACACAAAAAATAACCCTTTAAGGATTAATAATTCAGGAAAAAATTGCTTTTAGCATTATCTTCTGTCTTTCACTCACTCTACTAACTCTTTGACATTCAGGATTTGCAAAATCCTGACCACAAGTTAGTCCATAAAAGGGCCCAAAGAAAAGCTATTCCAGCTGTAGAAATTATATTCACATACACAGCAGTTAGGGAAGTCTTCTTCATGGGCATTAAAAACAGGTTTCAATTCTCAGCAATAAAGTTTGCCTCTGTGTGATCCATCACTTCAGAATCCCAAAGATCCACCCACCAAAAACCAACATACTATGTATTCCATGAAATTAAATTTTCCCACTACATATACATCAAATTTCTCTGTCCTCATCTGCAGGCAATTCAGCTCCATTAGAACAGACAGTTCAAGGGCACATAAGTATATATATGGTGGAGACAACTGAGGAGAATAGGGAGTAGGTCATGTTTTGGTTCCAGCTAGAGAAAGATCAAGAAATTTGAACCATGTAAGAAAAATAGACAGGGAAATGGAAACAGAGGAGTCTGGTATCATTGTCAGGATAAAGGAAATCCAAGGACCCTGATAAAAACTAAGAGTAGAAATTAGCAGCAGTGCACCTGTGGAGGACTGCTGCTCTTACCTTGCTTATAAATTACTTTCATGGATGTTTTAAAAAATATCCTTGGAAGCATTTTTGTATGCTTGTTAGACATGTGACTGCAACCACAGACATGGTGTGTGATACACAATGCTTAAAAAAGAAATGTAATTACAGATTAAGTATAATGCAATAGTCTAGGCAAGTGGAGAGAGCTTGTTGAGTCGGCCTTATCAGAGATACTTTCACTTGTAGTAGACATTTTAATGGAATACAGCAGTTAAGTATGCTATTATTTTTTGTTTCAGAATAGACATTATATATCATCAAATCTGTTTTTATTTTCTATCTATATTATGGTCTAGTTTTCCACACATATCCTTATTGGTCTGTACTTTTAATTACATTTACCTTCTTTTTTCCATATGGCTAATTTAAACCACCATAAAAAGTATACAAAGAGATCAGTGTAAAGGAAATTGTACTCAGAGCTTTCCCTCTGAAATTCTGGATCTGAATTGTGCCTTCATTTGAATGACTTCTACTTTTTTTTCATCATAAAGTAATCAATATTCTAATCAATAATATTAGGCACTGAAAACTTTAATGATATAATTATTAATGTTTTCTTGACTTTCATATTGCCCAATTTCCATGGATGTTTTTAGGGGAAGAGTTAATATCGGGTATTTATTTCCATATCCTATTCCTTACCTCCCAATATTGCATTTTCTTCTGCTTCTGATACTAACCCCATTCTCCAGTTTATTGCACATACAAGAGAGCAACTTCTTCTGTTGGAACCACAGATAACCTGCTTGAAACACATACTTTGCTATAAATGACATAAAATGACTGAAGCTTCTTCTCTTCATAAAGCAAAGCTAGCAGTCTAATTTTTATTTTCCCTCTTGGATGCAGGAAGATAGCTGCACTTGTAGTACAATTACTTGCTTCTACTTTCCTTCAGATTAAAGCAGTACTGTTTTTCTTTAAGTCTATAACAAATTTATATTATGAGTCACTCTCTGTAAGGTCACTGTAGGTGCATTATATCACAGGGAGAGGCACAACTCAGCGTTGCATTTCTGTATTATATCACTGAAACAATTTTGCCAAGTTTTGTCAGCAACAGGAAGGGTCAGGTTCAAAATCTATGAGTTCTTTGTAAAATTACAAAACAAAACCAGATGAGTATTCATTCAAGCACCTGGGAAAATGAAACCCTTCCTCTGAAGGCCAAAGGTAGTCAACACTTTCCTATTCTCAAGCACTACTTAAATCTGTCGTATAATAAGACAAAACAATTTATATTAAGGTGAGAGAGAGCAAAAGCAACAAGGAATTAGCAAAATGTAAATAATAGGTAAAGCACAGAGTCCAAAATTAATTTTGATAATAAACTTTTTCTTTTGCTTCCTTATGTGCTGATGCAAGTACCTATTGGATAAATGTCCTTTTGACACACATATTTATTTGGTTTAGTCTCTAATGACCTGCATTTATCTTCTCTTAGTTAATTGAAGGTTCAGCCTCAGGAATCCGCTTGAATGGGTCCATTTCTAGCTCCTCAACAGAAGTACTCAGTGGCTTCTTTGGACATGTACACAGAGTATTCTGCTCTCATTAGCAAAGGTTTAGTCATGAAGTGCCTAATTTATTATCAGGTCAGAGCTGTTTTGTGCATGGCCTGCTCAGGCAATAGACGGAGAATCATAAATCTTTCTAAACCACCCCATAAGTGGAATAGGCCCATTAAATATCCTGTTGAACGCATCTTCAAGCATCTTTGCAACAGCCTGGTGAACTATGGTGTAAGCATCTACCTTCAGATTTGTAAACATTGTGCAGAAAAGGCTTTGTATTTTTTCCAAGATCAGCTGCTGTAGATAACAATCTGTAACAATCTGCAGCAAAGAAGTGCTGCCATCTTTTTAATGCCAGGTTCATCAGCAGTGTTCTCCAAAGCTTATTTTGATTTTAGCTCTGTGTCTGCTTGGAAAGGAGGGCTATCATATGATCTAATTCAGCTCCCATCATCCACAAAGATCCCATCACCCTTCAGGAAGATCTTGGCCTACACATTTGACCTTTGGACTGCATTATGGGTATGCTTAAATGGAACACAGGTTCCCTGTACTGATCCTATGCCTTAATGTGTATGCATTTTTCAAGATGGGTCAGACAAAAATTGGCTGGCAAAGGCTGGGGCAGGTGGAGCCACACATACCTCAATATGGCCTCACAAATCTTCAATGTGTCTGAGCATTACTATGTAGAGGCACATTTTGTGCCTTTGGCATTTGGTGCATACTGCAGAGAGTTTCTTCTGTTTCAGTCATACAACACATATAGGAACACAGTATTTCTATATCTGAAGCTTACTTGAATTTTAACCTCTATGTTAACAAAATATTTGGACTGCCAATGAGGAGGATGTTCATTGAAAATATGTCTTCCATGTGATTTCTCCTCCTGGTTCAGCTGTAAATTGCAGAGCACTCATTCATTTTTAACGCATGAAAATGAATGGAGCAATATGATCCTTTAACACCACACATTTGTTCTTTCTCATTTCTTTCAGCTGTGTCTAGAAGCTAGAGGATAGTGAACCTAGTTTATTTGTTTGACTATGGAAGAGTGTTTAGTGAAACATGAAACATAACCAGACTTTCAGCTCTTTAAATTGGAAATGCATAATCAGTTCTAAGGTTTTCTATTTGTATTCATTGTTTCATATCCCAGTTGACAATCTGGACCATAATCTCCAAATTAAGCAAATGTGATGCTATCATCTGATAGGCATAGCAAAAGAATAAGAAAGTAAAAGACCATTAGTTTCCATTCATATAAACTCTGATACTAGAAATGTACACAACAGTTTTCCATCAAAGAAGGTAGTTTGTCCAAGTCAACAACAAAACTCTGGTTGGTCTCACTGGTAGAAGACCAAACCATACACATTTAAATCTTAAGAGTGAAGTTCTGTTTCTGTTTGGCCTCTTGGGGGACCTAAGTTTACAGATGATTTGAAACAGATGATGCAGAAAGAATAACAACTATACCACCAACAGTTAAAGTTTGAGAATTAATTGAGATTTTAGCCGTATGTTCTTTGGGAGATAAAGGCAAGGTTCTTCGACTAACTAATTAGCAAATCTGCTCTACTTGGTGGATTTGGAAACTTGGTAAACTTGGAAGTTTAATTCTTCATCCATTACTTGCCTCTATTTGGTGGCTCATTGTTTCTAGTGTGATAATTCTTTTTCAGTTTCTGAATAAAATGAAGTAGGGTGACATAAAAGAAATTAAGGAAATTTTAAGGAATTTTTTCCTTGAAAGTTCACAATTTATACTTTTTGCCACTATGAAACACTCCAGTCCAATGCATATTTTCCCCATGATACCTCATGAACTTGTATATAAATATCAGAAATAAAGAAATTACTTTCAAATCTTGAGAAAGATTCCACTCCTGAAAGTAGGTGCAAGAAAAACAAGACTAACATAAATGAAACATTACGCATGATTTTTGGTTAAAATATGTTAACGTAATATTGACTTAAAATCAGAAAAGTCAGGAAAAGCTAAAGGTGTTCATAAAGTTCCATCAAGTTTCTAAAAGTCAAAGGAACTGTTTATAAATAAAAGACATTTTGCTTGAAAGCTGTCTAACACCAGAATAAAATAGGTTCAGTCCAGCATGCCTGCATCTGTCAGTACGCAGGAAAGGGCATAATAGACAAATCATATGTCTTAAGTAGTTTATGTCTGACTTTGATTTATCAGAAACAGTTCAGCATCCATTCTGGCTGAAAACTGTCAATAGAGAAGGACAAGGTCCATCAAGAAAGGAGCATGTCAATGCCACCTAGGACAAGATCTTGCAAAAGGTTCTTGTTCGTAAAATGATCCAAAGTTGAATATTCTTTTTGAATTAATAAAAGGGAAGTTTCTGCTAGACAACAAAAAGTACCTATTCCCTCATTACTGATAATCCCCAAAAGCCTGCCTGCTATACTATTGCTCTTTTTTGGCAGGGTACTGATGTGCCACATTTCCTAAGATTTTAGTCTTCACTAAATATGCATAAAGACCTAGTGGGAAGTTTAATGGGGAGACATGGACTACAAAGCATACTTAGTATTGCATCTTTTCTATCAGATCTATCCAGAACTTCTGAGAAAGTGACTCAGTATGTGGATGAGACTGGAAATTTATGAAACCTGTCTAACAAGGCATAATCTGTATAAAACATTAGAAAGCTGAAAGAATTGATAGAAACAATTGCTCCTGTCACAGGAACCACAGTGCATGTCATTCTCTGCATATATTGAAGTCTCCTTAGGCTGGGGGACACTGGCTCTTCAGCTCCTGGTAGATGACCAACTATTCTGCATATAGTCACTGCATAAGAATTAAAAATCCTCTAGAAAAAATTAGCGTCAATAACCCCCCTTCCACAAAAAAAACCCAACCTGAATAAAACTGTTCTATTGAAGAGCACAACTCCATAGTACTTTAAATGCTTTTAAATAGGAGATGATTGTTTAATCTAATTAGGCCTCATGTCTTTCTGTTGTTTTGACATCGTCTTCATGTATGACAGAAGACTAAATTTTTTAAGTGTATGCAGCCTGTTGGAGCAAGATTTTAAGAAAACTGAAACACCTAAAAATTCTGAAAGAACTATTGAATTATGTATATTTCAACTGGCAATTGACTTTGAAGATTGTTTTCACTTACTACATGAGTTACAGCTGTAGTTTATATTGACTCTTCTGTGTACCTTTATCTCTGTTTTCAGGTAACTAAAGAGATGTGCAAATCTTGCTGCTGTTGATTCACATCTTGGGTATTCATCTGATCACATACTTCTTCAGCTCTCACCTACCTTTACCAATAACAAGCCACAGAATTAAAAATGTTGAAGCCTGGTCTAAATTTTCAAGAGTGGATAATGATTTAGAATTGTTGAAACAGCTGGGGATCAAGCATATGAAATTTTATAGATGCAAGAACTGACTTTCAAACTCTGAATTGCTGAACACTTTCTAGAAAATAAGCTTAAAAACAACACAAGAACTGAATCATTCAAATGATGCACTAGCAAATTCTGAAATGCAATGGAGCTAATCTTTTCTGTTCTTTATTCTTGTTCTGAATTGCTGTGCAGTTAAAATTTACCATACTGACAGTAGTGGCGTGACAATTTAAGGAGATAGGCAGAACAATAGGCCTCATCTTTGTGTTGAAAGAGCCAATGGTAAAACTTAGACATCAGCATAGTTAGTAGGTCCAATCTGATCCCTGCAGAGATTCACTTACCTGAAGGATGGAATTTTGTAAGGACACAAAACCAAAAACTAAGTAAAGCTAGCAAAGCATTTTTTAAGAAAATGCTTTTTTTCATAATAAATGGTGTATGCTTAAAGCAAAAAATGTTCACAAGTAATACAATTATAAAGATTTTCTTTGGATTTTTTTTTTTATAGCTTTGAAAGTGCCATAGGTAAAGATGTATCTTCTCTGTTTAATATCTCTTCCAGATCTTAAATGTAAGCAAATTAGAGTAGTAGTCTTTTTAGGGCACAGAACAAAATGACACATGTAAAAATTAGACAAAAAAGACATTTTAACTGACAGGGTACTTGATTTCCTTGGATAAATATTAATTGAAAGTTTGAAGAGTTAGTTATAATTCATGATGGCAATATTTTGTTAATTTTCATTTTCCCAGCATGGAAAAAGTATTTCTTGCCTATCTCCAGCAAAAGGAAAAATTGCGTTAATTTGTAAGTGCAGGAAATAGAAACAGAGTAGAGCTACATCAGTCCTTGGGAGACATGGAGAAAGCATTGTACTTCTGGACACTAGAAATAACATAAACTGATCTGCCCTTTGCAAGGCTACCCCCCCTCTTTTCTTAAATCAGTTAGGTAGGAAGAATGGTTGAGGGCTGTTATTCTTTCCCTTTTCTAGACCCACTGAGATTGGCATCCCAAAGATGGATGCAGGTAAAAATCCACACAAATTGCATTTGTTTCTGACCCTTCACTGGTAGAATTTCAGGAATGATTTTAGATCCAGTGAAAATTCAGATCCATAGCTAAGCCAAATTTGAGAGTACATTATATTCCTTATACTTAAATACTCAGCTAAGATGGCTAAGTTGTCTAATTACCCAGGACTTTCACCCTCAATGATGAAAAGAAATAGGTGTCTTCAGTAATTCAATCTATCTGAGAACATAGATCTGAGTGAATTACCATCTGGAAATACCTGTCATTTCCTCTCTTCATTGAACAGCAAAGCTCCTCAGTTAAGCACCTAAATTAGGAGAGATAAATCTGGGCCTATTAGTCTTAGCAGCACTACAACTTCAGAACTGCTAAAAGTCTGCTTTAAAGTCCTGCTGAAAAGATGTATATTACATTGCTGAAGGAGTACCACAGTTTTGCTATTCTGTTTGCACAAATTTATATTGCTTCTCTCAATGCTTCTCTTTATGATCAATAAAATTATAGTTTAAAATTGTATTCACTCTTCACATTTGCTAAGTTTATGCTTTATACTGAATGCTACCCACATGTGTTACTTTGAAATCAAATAATATGAAAAAGTAATGGTAACACATAGGATAGGATTTTCATTTTGTTGGACAAAGTGCTGAATAAAAGCACCCCATTTTACTAGCTTAGATAATCAGTAAATAAACATAACAGTTCTTGTGTCGTGGTATAACCCTGGCTGGTAATAAAAGTACCATGCAGCTGCTCTCTCACTCCCCTCACAGTGAAATGGGGGTGAGGACTGGAAGAGAAAAAAGTGAGAAAACCTGTGGGTTGAGACAAAGACAGTTCAATAGGTAAAGCAAAAGCCACGCACACAAGCAAAGCAAAACAAGGAATTAATTCACCACTTCCCACTGGCCGGCAGGTGTTCAGCCATCCCCAGGGAAGCAGGGCTGCATCACACATAATGGTAACTTGGGAAGACAAACGCCATAATGCTGAATGTCCCCACCTTCCCTCTTCTTCCCCCAGCTTATACACTTAGCATGACGTCACATGGTATGGAATATCCCTATGGCTTGTTCAGGTCAGCTGTCCTGACTGTGTCCCCTCCCAGTTTCCTGTGCCCCTCCAAGCCCTCTCGCTGGCAGGGCCTGAGACACTGAGAAGTCCTTGACTTAGCATCACATCACCCAGCAACAACCAAAACCATCTGTGTGCTACCAACATTGTTCTCAAACCAAACCCAAAGCACAGCACTGCACCAGCTACTAAGAAAATTAACTCTATCCCAGCTGAAAGCAGGACACTCTTGTTAATAGATAACAAAGATAATTCTTTGACAGTTACATCTAACATGCTCATATCAAGTTGTAGTGGACTACTTTCTGAAAGTTGAACCATAGTGAAATAGGGTAGCTGGTTGGAAAAAATTGTAACTCAAATTCAGTTGTCAAGGTTTCTCCTTACAATCTCAAAACTCAATCCAAAGGGTTATCTATATATTGAAGAAGGAAAACTCATTGTCTTGGAGTAAGTCTAATAAAACCAATGACTAATATTTTTCACACTAATCTGGTTTGTCCTGATTTACAACATTTTTCTATAATTATAACAGCTTACGGATGATGATAATAAATTGGGCAAGCAGTGAGAGTACATGTAGGTTTTCCCAGTTCACAGCATTATTGCTGATAAAGAGCCTCACCAAATAAGTTCAGTTATCTCCACATGTGAGCAAGTGATGTCTTTTTAATTTTCTTAATCAGGCTGCATCAAATTCAAAGTTTAAACAAGGAAGTATTTTTCACTAATATATCGTGCAGCCTACTACAGATAATACTGAATAAAAATATTTTCCGTTCTCAAAGAACTTTGTGGATTACATGTTTAGGCACTTTTACAATTTTACCCCTGGACTGAAAAGAGAGACACCACTGAAATAACACTCCCCTTTAATATGTCACTTTCTTAAATTATGATCATGAAGTCACAAAAACACAAAAGTGTTAAGTTTGAATGGCACCTCTGGAGATAGGCTAGTTCAACCTCCCACCTAGAGTGGGGTCACCTAGAGCAGGATGCCCAGAACTGACTAACCAGGTGGCTTTCTATGATGAAGTGACTGCATTGGTGGCTAAGGGAAAGCAACTGATGTAATTTATCTGGACCTCTAGAAGGCTGTTGGTATGGTCCCAGACAACAACCATATCTCTAATAGGAAAGACGGATCTGATGGATGGACTATTTGATGGATGGGGAATTGGTTGGATGGCTGCATATGAGGAGTTGCAGTCAATGATTCGATGTCCAAATGGAAAACAGTGTCAAGTGGTATCCCTCCATATCAGGACCAGTACTGTTCAATATCTTTATTAATGATATAGACAGTGATCAATAAAATCTCTTTAATAAGGAACCTTGAAAACAGTACCTGTTTCCAGGTCTGTTTCCAGAAATATCTGGAGAATTATGTTATAAAAGCAATATTCAACTTACATTCTAAATACAGAAAATCCATGTGCACCCATGCACTTACTCTTACCTGTATAAATATAAAAGATTAATAAACAGGTTTAACATATGCTAATCTTGAATGGAACTAGATTTCTTACCCTTTCTAATTCTTTGCTTTCAGAAAATATCACTGAGCCTTGCTACAAAACACATGCTTCACTCACCTTATGTGCTAGCCTGCATAAAGGCGAGTAATCTGCTATAGCCCAGTGTTAATGAAGACTTGTTATTACATTAGCTTTGCATAGCTTCCAAAATGTAGTCTCACCTCTAATATCAAAGCAGTGATTTCGTAATTCATCTTATCTTTTTTTTCTATTTGAAGTGACAGAAGACTGGAAAATAATCTGTGTTTAAACACAGTTGATAAAAACACATGATTGTCCACATAATACCATAAATACATTTTACTCAGCAGAAGCTTGCCTATGCCCATTCACATACGCTAACTCCTGCTTAGAGCTTTCTCTCAGTAAATCTGCTGGGTAAATCAGACCTTTGTGGGCTTTGTAGTCACTTCTCACTTGTCTTTTATGGTGACTGTATTAGTAAAATCCTCTGCTAGTAAACCCAAGTTAGGTTTAGTAAGCATTGACCTCCTGAATTTAGTAGATATTATGAAGCAAATAAAGAAGTACACATAAATTACAATGCATCTTTATGGCATTTTTCAGACAAAGTGTGTCATAAACCCACATCTACTCAGTCATGAAGAGCTTCCAGTTTAGCAGTGAAAATAACAACAAACAATTTTAAGCTGAATTTCCAAAATACTCCCCACAAATCATTCCTACTAATAAAAGCTTTTTATCAGATCAGCAGTGTAACACGCTACAAGTGAGCCAGATGGACTCATGAAGCCATAACAGCCACATGGCCTCTTCTAGCTGCACCAGGCCTGGAGTGCATGGCCATGTAAAAGAGCTAAAGATTTCTGACACTCAGGCTCTGAACAGGTTTTATTTTGTTCCATTTGTTGTCAAGACTTGATATAAAAATAAAAGGCAGGAGACAGCACCAGGCTAAATCTAAAGTGGAGAAGGCTTTTCCTGCTAGCAAGCGAGCAAGGAAGGAGTCAGCTAAGGGGAACGATCCTACATCAAGCTAGCATGAGCTGCTTGAGATATCAAGTGTACCAGAGTCTAACGACCACTTAAAATTCTGGCTTATTCAGCTTGGAACAAGAATTGCTCTTCATTTAAAAGAAACTTGAGAAGAGAGATCACCACTTTTATATACCACAGTAGCAAGTGTGACAATTATAATCCCTGGAGAGGTTTGAAGGAATACTAAAGATACAGTTTCCTTTTGGATTCCTAACTCTTGTCACTGAGGATAAATCTTTGATCATCAGCAAGTTCCACAGAGAAAAGGCAATGTCTTCTACCAGGTTCAGCAATGGCCCTGTTGAATACTTTTTCTATTTCAGTCATCATGTAATTTCTGGCTGTAGAAACTCCAAGATTTAGAAGGCCACTGTGATTCTCTGCTCTGATCTCTTGCATAACAGTGGCCACCAGGTTTTCCTGATGTTTTCTTTACCTAAAGTTTTTGTAGTACCTAACTCACTCATGCTTTAAATCATAATCCAAATTTTACTTACCTCAGACTCTAATCTTTAGATTTTGTTATAACCTTGCCTGCTAGATTTGGAGAGCTTTCTATTAGCAGATTTCTGTTCCTTATGTAGGTACTTATAGATGAAATTCAAGTCTCTTGCCTTTATTGCAGCATAGATCAGAAAGAGCTGAGCTTTACATTAGTTAGTTTGAGCTCATTCTTCCACACTCTGCTGTGGAATCATGACCCAATTTTCCTATACAGACTTCTGTTGCTAGAGTGTAGACATGCCTTGTCCATGATTTTTTCAGAATCTCTTGTTGACAGCACAATATCAAACATGGAGGCACTGTAAGATTTTAGAAGAAACAAACATTTTACATTCTATTCTAGAATTACAAAATTTAGGAGTGCAAAACCAATTTCTGTACAAACCTTTCCATTTACAAAACCATTTTCCTTTCTCAGGATTTTATTCTTTTTTTCCCCGGAGTTTTCAGTCTAAGATTGATTGAACAGCTGTTAAAATCAGTTGAAAAATTAAGCTCATCTTCAGTGGTTTTTAGACCAAAAATAAAGGCAACTGTCATAGTTTAATCCCAGCCAGTAATTAAGTATCACACAGCTGCTCACTCACTACCCCCTCACCCAGAGAGGTGGGGATGAGAATCAGAAAGGAATGAGGTTGAGATAAGAATAATTTAATAACTGAAATAAAATAAAAATGAAAGGACAATGGTAATTATAACAATAACAGTTATAATGAAAAGAAGGGGAAGGGGCGAGGAAGGAAATCCAAAGGGAAGGGGGAAAAGAAAACTAGTGACATTCAATGCAATTGCTCACCACCCACTGACTAATGTCCAGCCAGTCCCCACGCAACAATCGGCAGCCCTGGCCAACCCACCACCACCACCGGCTTATATACGAAGCATGACACCCCATGGTATGGGATACCTCTTTGGCTTGTTTGGCTCAGCTGTCCTAGCTGTGTCCCCTCCCGGTTTCCTGTGCCACTCCAGCCCTCTCGCTGGCAGGGCCTGAGAAACCAAAAAGTCCCCGACCACATTGTTCCCACACCGAATCCAAAACACAGCACTACATCAGCCACCAAGAAAATTAACTCTATCCCAGCTGAAACCAGGACACCAACATATATTTAAACTATGATGCTAAGTTACAGTGTTAGTTGTGAGTACAGAAAAGATTAATTGCATCTAACAACCAAGTCTAAGAAGTTAGATGCCTAAGTTTAACTCAGTCACTCCCTTTATATGCAATGGAGTATAAGAGGCATCTTCACCAAATGATTCATAGAATCATAAAATAGGTGTCCAAGATGAGATAGTTACCTGAGTCACCCTCTGTAAGTATATTTTTCTCTCCATTGACTATAAAAAGCATAATTATCCTAGATTTAAAAGGACAGATTTTAGATATTTCAGGAATGATTCAGGTGCCTATATAGAGATGCTAAAGATTATCTGAGGTATCCTCTTGGAACCAACAGAGACAACACAGAAGTTAGGCTCATACCCATCTGCAGCACCTACTGGAAACCAAACAGAACACTGCAAGTATCTGATAAAGCAGCAAATGTTTAGGCAACTGAATTTCAGTTCTACATTAGGTGAGGTAAAATTTCCATGATTACCTGACTACATACTATAGTTGTCATAGACTTTTACAAAGTTATTTCATATATTTCACAAACCAAAACTCTGACTGATGCACCAACATATTTGCTAGTACGCACTGAAATATCACAACTGTCAAAGATGTTGCTTCTACCAACAAATGCAGAGTTACATGAATGAACACATAGTTCAATAAATGTTTTATTCATACTTTTTCTCTCTAATGATAAAATTGTTTATACAAAAATAACTAAGCTGTTGTCACATATGAGTAGTTTAGGTCACTTAAAGAATCACCATTAAAGGTATTAGCAAAATTCCTTTAATATTAATTTGTGGGAGTATGACTTTATGAGGTTCAGTGGCAAGGTTCACTCTATTACTTATTACATAGATAAATCACACTAAGAAGAATCAAAGTAAAACTAAACTGGAATGATTTACACAGTGACTAAAGATGTAAAAGAGTAAGGGAAACTGGAAAACCTCCCGTTGAGTCACAAGCTTTAGAGTGGACACCCTTGCTTTCCAAACCATTATTAGAGTTTCAGTGTGGCTAGATCTAATCCTAGTCTTAGGTTTACGTCTAAAGAATGTCTAAGGTTTATTCACAGTTTAAGGTTTATGATAAGATTTTAACAGCACTTAATCATTGACTAATTTATCATTTATAAAGTGGATCAACAGGATTTACTACAATCACAACAGTAACTTAATTGCAGATCCAAGATGGTAACATTTATTCTATACTTATTAATGAGGTACCTACATCAATTCACACACACGACACAGACACAAAGGAATAGCTGTGTTTGTGTGTAGATATATATATGTACAAAGGTACACTTTTTTATATTTATATTTTAAATTTATACCAAGACTTTTGACACTGTCTCCCATAACACCCTCATAGCCAAGCTCAGGCAGTGTGGGTGAGATGGGTGGGCAGTGGGGTGGGCTGAGAACTGGCTGAGTGGCAGAGCTCAGGGGGTTGTGATCGGTGATGCAGAGTCTGGCTGGAGGCCTGTAGCTCGCGGGGTTCCCAGGGGTCAGTACGGGGTCCAGTCCTGTCCAACTGATTCACCAGTGCCCTGGATGAAGGGACAGTGTCCCCTCAGCACGTTTGCTGGTGACACAGCACGGGGAGGAGTGGCTGAGACCCCAGCAGGCTGCGCTGCCATTCAGCGAGACCTGGGCAGGCTGGGGAGCTGGGCGCAGAGGGACCTCATGGAGTTCAGCAAAGGCAAGTGGAGGGTCCTGCCCCTGGGCAGGAATAACCCCCCACACCAGTACAGGCTGGGGCTGGCCTGCTGGGAGGCAGCTCTGCGGGGAAGGGCCTGGGAGCTCTGGTGGGCAGCAAGGTGCCCATGGGCCAGCAGTGTGCCCTGGTGGCCAAGGCCAGTGGGACCCTGGGGTGCATCAGGAGGATCACGGCCAGCAGGTGGAGGGAGGTGATCCTGCCCCTCTGCTCTGCTCTGGTGAGGCCGCATCTGGGGTGCTGTGTCCAGTGCTGGGCTCCCCAGTTCTAGAGAGACTGGGAATTACTGGAGAAGGCCCAGAGGAGGGCTACAAATATGATGAGGGGACTGGAGCATCTCCTTTATGAGGGAAGGCTGAGGGACCTGGCCCTGTTTAGCCTAAGACAAGACTGAGAGGGGATCTTACCAATGCCTACAGGTACCTTAAGGGCAGATGTCAAGAGGATGGGACTGGGCTCTTTTCAGTGGTGCCCAGTGACAGGACAAGGGGCAATGGGCACAAACTGCAACAGAAGAAGTTCCTATTGAATATGAGGAAGAACTTCTTTCCTTTGAGGGTGCCAGAGCCCTGGCACAGGCTGCCCAGAGAGGCTGTGGAGTCTCCTCTGGAGGCATTCAAAAGGCACCTGGAAATGGCTCCATGTTACCTGCTGTGGGTGGACCTGCTTTAGCAGGGGACTGAACTAGATGATCTCCAGAGGTCCTTCCAACCCTGATCATGCTGTGATTCTGTGATTCTGTGATACTCGTTAAATGTTCACCCTGACTTCAGTGAAATACTCACATTGAATGCCTTTGCATTTCTCAACAGGTTGAGCCTCAAGGAGTGGGGGTATCAGCCAGGCTCCATCATCAGGTTTCAGAGACAATCCTCCTAATTTCAGAAACTTGAGAGTGTGAGCTCTGAGAGGTGTCCCACTCAGAGGGAGACGCTGCTCACAACGTGCTGTGGTCCAGGAGAGCTCAAAAGGGCTTCACTTGGGAATGCTGTTTATAGCCTCAGTGATGATTGGCTTTTGTCAACAGTAAATTTTCATCCTGACCACAATCCGAGTCAACAATTACTGGAGTTTTCAAAAAATATTTTTAAAAAATACTGTACTACTTGGATTCAGATAATGAATGTTTCTGGTACAGTCAGTTCTGCTTCCCACCTCAGCCATGCAAAAGTATGGTCAGGGGACCCTTAGCTGCCCAACTCATTACACAGGGGCTAAGGCCTAACAGGGATTGCTGAAATTGCAGAGCAGCCCTGGGGACAGGGCAAGATGCACCACCACAGCTGTATAACCTCACTAAAGTTACAACATATGAATAAAACTTTTACTTGCCTGTTAGAGGGTGGGTAAAGTTTTCTGCACAAAGGAACTGAATTTTGAAAACTGTTCATTGGTAAAACTGCAATTAACTCATTTGATGGCTTGGGTTTATTTCTATATGCACTATGTTCTATCCAGGCTCCTGAGAACCATAAAGATCTCCATCAATGGTATACAGATACTGAAGGAGAGACAGTGCAGCTGAAGGGCAGAGCTTATATGGTGTTTTTGCATGACTCAGAACTGCAACTCCCCAGAGGCACCGTAGCAATTCTTTTGTCCAGAGTCAGTCCTGTCAATGAGTTAAATAAGTATTGAAATGATCTGCTGTCTTAGTCTTCCTCATGGCTTGGACAGCTGTACCTGTACTGAGTTCTACTCAGTAATAAACTGGCTGGATGGCCAGGCCCAAAGAGTGGTGGTGAATGGAGTTACAGTCAGTTGGCAAGTGGTCATAACTGGTGTTCCTCAGAGCTTAGTATTGGGGCCAGTTCTGTTTAGCATCCTTATCAATGATCTGGGCGGAAGGATCAAGTGCACCCTCAGTAAGTTTGTAGATGACACCAAGTTGGGCAGGAGTGTTGGTCTGCTTGAGGGTGGGAAGGCTTTGTGGAGGAATCTGGACAGGCTGGACCAATAGGCCAAGGCCAATTGTATGAGGTTCAACAGGGAAAAGTGCCGGCTTGTGCATTCAGGTCACAGCAACCCCATGACATGCTACAGGCTTGGGGAAGAGGGGCTGGAAAGCTGACCTGCAGAAAAGGCCCTGGAGGTGCTGGTCATCAGCCATCTGAACATGAGACAGCAGTGTGCCCAGGTGGCCAGGGAGGCCACCTGGCTTGTGCCAGAAACAGTGTGGCTGGCAGGAGAAGGGAAGTGATTGCCCTCCTGTATTCCACACTGGTGAGGCTGAATTTTGAATCTTGTATTCAGTTTCTTGCCCCTCACTACAGGAAAGACATTCATGTGCTGGAATGTGTCCAAAGAAGGGCAGCAAAGCTGGTGAAGGGTCTGGAGCACAAGTGTTACAAGGAGTGGCTGAGGGAACTGGGGTTGCTTAACCTGGAGAAAAGGAGGCTCAGGGGAGACCTTATCACTCTGTACAACTACCTGAAAGGAGGTTGTAGCAAAGTGGGAGTCAGTCTCTTCTCCCAAGTATCAATCAACAGAACAGGAGGAAATGGCCTCAAGTTATACCAGAGGAGGTTTAGATTGGATATCAGGAAAAAATTTTTCATCGAAAGGGTTATCAAGCACTGGAACAGGGAAGTGGTTATCTTATATATATGCTATCTATATATATATAATATTATATATATATTTATATTTATATATATATATATAATAGTGGTTATCTTTATATAGAAGTCACTATCCCTTGAAGTATTTAGAAGATGTATAGATGTGGCACTTAAACCTTTTTTTCCAGTGAGCTTGATAGCTATTCTCTCCTGTTTCGACATTCAAAGCCTTTCAAAGTAACCAATAACAAAACCATTCAATAGGCTCTATCTTACTGATGTACTTGTAAAAGGCCAAGGCAAGAGAGAGGATGACAGCTTGCCTACAGATGGATCCTCCAAATCAACTTCTAGATAAACTAAATTAAGTTTATCTTATGGATTTCCATATACTTTCTTTATTGATAATGGACATTATAGTATTAAAGTTCAGGGAAACTTTCTTGGAAGTTAGCTCTTGTGAATACCTAATTTTGGAAATATTTTAATATTCTTTGATTATGGTACCAATTTTTTTTGGGGGGGGGTGCACTTTCTTTTTCTGCTGTGTTTCTTCTTTGCCTCTTCTGAAAGATAGATTTTATAAAATACTTACCTTTCAGCTTGGTTTCTGTTGAAGTTCAGGATGAAGTTTAGGCCCTTTCAAGTCCTGAAATGTGTAAACGTGCAAAGTTTATCACGTTCCTAGTATATCAGAACAACAGCTTTGCCTAGAAATGTTGAAGGTGATGCTAGAACTCAGTCTCAACATGATTCTTTCCATCACTGCTAAGATGGTAGTAAAATAGAAAGAAAAATTCTGTCCAAAAGTAAACAAGCACAACCTAAATTTAATACAGCTATCATGAATCACCTAATAAAACATTCAATCACAGTAGCATTCATATACTTCCTAAATCAAACATCTGCTCAAGTTTTTTAGCTTTTATGTCATCTCACTGTTTCCAGCCAAGAATTATTTTGCTTTGTATGGATTTACTCCAAAAAAAATGGGATATCTCAAAGATGCTCAGAGAAGTATGGCTCTTGAGGTTTTGGCAGAGTATTTGACCAGACCCATGAAGGCCATGAGTGCACTGGGTGCATTCAGATGCAGGTCGGTGTGCCAAACCAGGCATTGAGCCTGGTAGTGCAAAAGAGTGCAAGTTAAAGCAGCTTTATTAAATATATAAGTGAGGGTGTGTTTCCTCAAGCTTAGTACTACACACAGTTGTCCTTCATCTGAGAAGTGATACTCCACTGTGCTGTCCTTTGTAGATTTACCAGCCTCTAAGAGTATGCACTACATATTAGTTCAACCTCAGGCACATAAATTTAAACATTAGAACCTCAAAAGCTCTGCCTTGTCCAGCTGAGTAAACTGTTGAGGACCTACATGTCTTTTAATCAGTCTTTCTTGGATTAAGTCTCCAGAACCATGAAGTAAAGACTAAAAGAAATTAGATAAATAAATAGTTCAGATAAATTGTCTGATCACTGGGATAATGAATCAGTTTTTCTGTTTTTCCTCCTTCCTTTCTGCTCAATAAATAGTAATTATACAATGCAAAGTAGAAGAGCTTTGCATTTCTTCCAGGCAACAAGGAGAATGAGCTTAAATGGACACATTTCTGTCTCTTTTCATTCAGGGAGGATTTGTTCTGGTTCAGGCAGTTACAACAGGGACTGATGAATAAAAATAGCACTAACTCAGCATTATTGCTCAGTCAGTTTGAGTTAACATAGATGTATCAGAGTAAACCTATTTCACTGAGGTACCCAATCCCATGTGTATTACTAGCCTGTCTCAAATGTGCTTCAAGTGCATTAAATTAGACTTCTTTCACTGAAACTTAAGATAATACATTTGTCTCACATTTAGGGTGAATTAAGAGTGTGTAGATGGCAGCGCACAACAGATCAGTTAATAATGGAAGTCTCTGCAGTGATTCTCTCTGCCTGCTACCCAGGCTTGAAGGAATTCAATTCAGAATTAAGACACCCAAGTGCAGGTGCTTACACATAGATGTCTGCAGGTATACTGTTTCTTAAACTTTCATTATCATCAGTGGACTATTAGTCAACAGAATCAATAGAAATAGAAAGAGTGATTCAGGTCACCATAAAATAGATACCTAGCGGTGTAATGTGGAGCTGAATTGTTGAACAATAGCACTAATTATCCATGGTTGAACCACCCCCATGAGCTAATTATTTGTTCCTTCTGACTACAGAAAGAGCCTAAACAAATAGATTAGTTCAGAAGCCTAATTATTACATGGCTGGAATTAGATGAGATCAATCTCACTGGTTTTAGTGCAAGCTTTTACCTGTCTCCCTCTCATATTCATCCTTTAGCCATTACTTCTGAAAATTTCTCTGCTACATTGTGAATTCTCTGCTAACATTGTTAGCAGTGGTTGGAAAAAAAGAATGAATGGGGACATATCCTGATGGTCTTAAATTTTTCTGAAGTTTCTGTAGGTGATTTTCAAATAGAAATAGGTAAACAGGTCTTGGTTTCTCAATGGAGAAATAATTTGGTAAGGTGCTGTTCTCCTAAAGCATGTATTTTTGGTTGCTCAGGACAGTAAGACTAGAGGAAAAAGTCTTTGAAAGCTAAATGACTAGTAATGATGAATCACAGCTGAGAAGGGGGATATACCAAATCATCCTCTTGGCTGTATTGATTTCAGTGTACAGACAGCTCAGTCTCTGATGTAATGGGAAGCACTGTCCATGGCACTTCCCCAAGGACTAAGAGGCTTTATGTTATTACATGAGCATCTCCTAAATGAGGATGAGAATTAATTTTCAGAACTCTGAAACAAAAACTAAAAATAAGTTTTGCTCTTTCACACTCAGTTGGACTTATTACATAGTAACTCCCACCACTTTATTCTCCAAATTGCAGCAAACTGGCCCTGACTTTTCCGAGAATTGGCTGTATCTCATGCAAACACCAGATAAACTCCTAATTCATTTTGAATTGTTTTTATAAATTAAAATAGCAAATTATACAAGTTAAAGTCCCTCCAAAGCATTCTGTTGAAATATGCACCTAGATGTGCTGAGTTGGGAAAAATATGAACTCTTGATCCTTTGCTCAAAATCTGACATAGAGACCTGAAGTCAACACATTTTGTTTTCCAGTGATACAGGGTTGTGTCTTTACTGTCAGAAAGTGATTGATTAAATTAAACACAGCGCAACTTGAGGTCTAGCCAAATATCAACAAGCACAAATCTTTTCCACAAAGAAATTCTGAAAGTCCACAAATTACTTAATGAGGTCAGTGTTCAAACACATACATACCAAGTATAGCACCTTCACGCTGACATTCACAATCTCCGTTTCCTGTCTTTGTCTTTCCTCTTAATTTGCATATAGCTCAGGGGGGGTGATGTAACAGGATCTATTAAGACCACTGATTCTCCTAGCAAAATACTTCAAGTAATATAATTTTTTATTGGCTTGGCACTACTAAAATCTGACTTAGATACCCATAGAAACATAGGCTGTTAAATTATATGTTCATGTTTAACATTATTAATGGAAATATATTTTTATGTGTCTTGTTAGAGAGACTGAAAAAGCAGTCTCACGCACAGTAAATTAAAAACACAGAGTAGCTGCCATTTTAATAGACACAGGTATTGTTAAAATAAGATACCAACAGAGCTATGTTACTCTGAGTCTTTCATGAATAGCATGTGAGTTCTCTTTTGATATTACAGTAAATACAGCTCAAATTTATTCAAGAAGCAACAAGAGCCTGATGTTTCTATCACCCCACAGGAATCATGATAAAGTTTCACAATTGCATATAGCTTTATGTATTTATCTTATTAGATCATTCCTTTAAGATATAAGTTTAATCTTTGTAGGCATCTTCTTTAAGCAGGCTGGCAAATTAAAATGAATGCTCTTTGGATAAGAGATCAAGAATACACTAGGAAATCCCAGGTGAACTTCTGATCATGCACAAGATACTGCATGACTGACAGGCTTGTTCTTTCTTCATGTATGATGCATATAAAAGATCATGTCAGGTGACATCAAACAGTAGAAAAAATTCATTCAGAAGTTAGGTGAATACGTATCTATATGAGTTTCTGTATTTATGGCACTGTAATGAGACCAGGCTTAACCATGCTTGGTGTGGGCATGGAATTTATATTCTCATTAAAAGTCTATCATATTTAAAATATAGAACTAGGAAAATGTATCTTATTAAAGTTTATGGGCTGGCCAACATTTGACAGTTACCGTTTAAACCTTAAAATAGTGCCTGCACTGCCACTTTACATGCATATCATACGAGATGGAGAGAAAGCAACATTCCTGTCTGACTAGTGTTGAAAAATCTTCTAACACAATTCATCTTCATGCATGGAAGACCATGCATATTTACAGCAGTATGAGACCTTTTCTCCCCAAATTCAGCATGTGATGCACTTGTACTCTAAGACAATCAAAAGTGCTTACAAGGAAGCTGCCCCTTACATGAATTTTCTCAAAGATAGCTACAGAAAAGGAAGGGATTCTACAGTGATCAGTTTACATTAATTTCATCTGAATGCCACAGGAATCCAATATTGCTAGTTAGATAGATTAGTTTGTTAGGAACGTTGTGTTCTGCAGCATCACAAAGACTCAGACTCAATAAGAGAACTTTGGGAGAAAAGCCTCAGCTAATTTATCCTGCTACAATTGATCACGCTACCACAGTATTTTGGCCTTGCCTATTCACTTACTCAGGTTCTTCAATAGTTTTAACTACTACCTTCTTTCCCACTCCGACCCCTTTTTTCCCAGTCCTTGGTGTAGAAAGCAGGTAATAATTGGAACAGTTTCTCTAAAATTCTGTTGTATTTCCAGCTTTTGCATTTCAGAAAACCTCCAAATCAGAAAGGAAAAAAAAAAATGTTTTAAACTTTCCAAGAAATAACTTTCACATGGGCTGTGTTGAACTTCTGTCTGCCATTTATTTCCACTACCCCATGATATTCATGAGGAAATTTAAATATTTCAGCTTCCAGAACTGGCTTGACCTGGTGATAGGACACATGAGAGGATGAGCTGAGACTGTAGGAGAAAAAGAGGGGAAGAACAAGCATGACCATGTTTTTGGGGGAATTTCAGGTTTTGATATCATGCCATTGGACAGGTAGAAGGTAGAGGAACTAATGAAATACAGCAATAGCACACAGAATATCAGATAGAGGTGAGAACACAGCAATAACAGTACAAATAGTCAGGGGAGTGGCACAGATACAGAAAGAGAGCAAGACCTGGAACAGCGACTGGATGGGTGAGGCCAAGGCAGACTGGTCTAGGTCAGGGAAGGCTGGACAAAAGTAGCTAAACCATGATATTACATTTTTGTCAGAGCACAATGCATTTGCACACAGATTTGAGAACAACTAAATAGGATAGGGTGTGACAAGCCCAACACCAGATCCCAGAACTTTTCCAGATGTCTTGGACTCACCAAAAAGGCTCATATTCCCAGCTTGTCCCATACATCTTTGAAAATGTATCTGAGCACCACTGTGAATATCCTAATTGGTTCCTATTACTGCAAACTGCCTACTGGCGTAACAGTTTAAAAGACCAATTCTACATATGGATCAATATTCCTGGGTCCAGGCAACCTGTCATTATGTACTCTGAGTCCAGCCTCAACTACCTTCTCATTGCTAATAAAAAACTGTCTTATCAGGGAGCACACCTAGCAGTCTGTCCCCCAAGTTACGTATCTCTTTCCCTTTATATGGATATCAGGACTGTCTTTCATTCTCCAAAGAAATATTATCCTTTAGTAAGGACTCCCCAGATATATCTGCTGATATATCTTGCCGTTTGAATATCAGTACCACGCATCAGATACATTCTTTGGAATCTGGTGCCAAATTAGAGAGGTAGGGAAAGATCTGTCCTAAATTATAGCACTGCACACTTCTAGACTGTGCAGAAATGCCCAGAACATAGCCAGAATATGAGACTGCCTATCTAGGGAGATGCTCATTTGCTATTAATGAAAAGGATTTCAAAAGACCATGAAATAAGCATCTAATTATCTTAAATTAGGTGCTGCCTACTTATGAACAAAACTAAGGAATCACAAGAAATATTTTATTATAGAGATTCTGCTTGAAAGAGATATGTTCAAAGTTTTGCCCACAAGTCATCTGAGATAGATGAATGAAATGATGCCTATTGTTTAATCAAACTAAACAACCCCAATAAAACCAGGTGCACTGCCAAAAGATACTGTATACACCTACAAAACATCTGCACCAGTTTCTCCTTAAGAAAAAAGAAACCTGTGGGCAGCATTATTCCGTAGTTACTTCTCAAATTTCCCTAGTAATCTGCAAAGATCTGTGAACAGTAGCTGACCTTATTATGTGTGAACATGTATAACAATATCGGGCATTTTTTATAACCTTTTCTCCAAATCTCATAAACCTATAAAATCATTATGCATATCATCAGTTTAATAGACTGAGAAGGGGATAGAGAATCATTGTTTCAAGAGAATCACTGTCTCAGGAATGTTCTATCTATCAGCAGGGCATATCATTTACTTTTAACACTGTAATTTTGTTTTTTAATCATGTTCCAAGCAGGATAAAACTACTCATGGTAGAATTAAAATCACCGAAATACAGAATGGATGACATTGGAAGGGTCCTGTGGAGACTATCCAGGCCAACACCCAGCTCAAATTAGGGTCAACTAATGCAGGTAACTCAGGACTATGTCCAGTTTGGCTCTGAATATCTCCAAGTATGAAGTCTCCATCACCTCTCTGGGCAATCTGTTCGTGTTTGACCACTCTCACTATAAAAAGGTTTGTTCTTATTTTTAAACACCTTTTTCTGTGTTTCGGTTTGCACCCATTGCCTCTTGTCCCGTCAGCAGGCACTTAATGACAACAGTCTAGTTCCCTCTTCTTCATTCACTCCGATTGAAAAGATCCCTGAGCCACATTTGCTCTAAAGTGGATCATCCCAACTCTCTCAGACTCTACCCTACATCTGACAGATGCTCCAAGCCCTTAATCATCTTTGTGGTCGTTCACTGGACTTGCTCCAGTAAGTCCATGTCTCTCTTGTACTAGGGAGCCCAGAACTGGACACAGTACTCCAGATGTTGCCTCAAGTACTAAGTAGAGAGAAACTATTGCCACTCTCAACCTGCCAGCGGTGCTCTTTTCAATGCAGCCCTGAATGTTATCGGCCTTTGGCACAAATGTTCATTACTGGATCATGATCAGCTTTTTGTCTACCAGGATACCCAGTCATTACATTCCCATAGGCTAATTTCTTCAGCCTGCTGAGGTCCCTCTGAAGGGCAGCACAGGCACCTGGTGATCCAACCACTCTTCTTGGTTTTGTATTGTCTGCAAACTTGCCAAGGGTGCAGCTGGTCTGCTACACCACTTACATCATTAACGAAGATGTTTAATGGTAGTGGACCCAGTGTCAGCCCATGGGATACACCACTAGTGACCAGCCTCCAGCCCAGCTTCATGCCACTGATCACAAGGCCTTCGAGCCCAGCAGTGCTGGCAGTTTCCCGTCCACCTCACTGTCCATTTATCTAGCACATGTCTCATTCGTTTGTCTATGAGGATGTGATGAAGACTGCCAGTAGCCTCACTCAAGTCAAGATAAGCAACACTCACTGCTCTCCCCTTACCTACTGAGCCACTCATCTCATTGTGGAAGGCAATGAGGTTGGACAGGTATCATTTCCCCTTTGCAAATCCATGCCGACTACTCCCAATGACTTTTCTGTCCTTCATGTGTCTGGAAATGGTTTCCAGGAGGGTTTTCTCCATCACCTTCTGATTGAAGTGAGACTGACTGTCCTGTAATTCTGTGGATCAACCCTCCTGCCCTTCTTGAAGACAGGAGTGACACTTTCTCTCCTTCGGTCCTCAGGAATGTACCCCAGTCATGATGGCCTTTTTAAAGATAATTAAGAGTAGTCTACAAGGACATTAGCCAGCTCACTTCACACTTGTAGCCACATGCCATCAGATCCTGTGGACTTGGCATCTCCAGTTTTTTCAATGTTCCCTAACCTATTTCTTCTGTATCAGAGGTGAGTCTTCCTTGCTCCAGTGTTTACCCACATCTCAAGGGCCTGGAATTGCTGAAGTCCAGTCTTACCACTAAAAACCAAAGCAAGAAAGTCATTGTGTACCTTGGATTATCATCCTCAATCTTTTTCTTTGTCACCAGGACCCCTGCCCCATTCAGCAGTGGGCCTACATTTTCTTCAGTCTTCCTTTTGCTGCTGATACAAGCCCTTCTCGTTGTCCTTCACATCCCTGACCAGATTCAGACGGGCTTCAGCCTTCCTACCCTTGTATAGCCCAGCTTTTCTTTGGAGTGATCTGTCCCTGCTTCCACCTCCTGTATGCCTGTATTTTATGTTGGAGTTTAGTGAGGAGATCCTTGTGCATCCATGCAGGCCTTCTGCCACCTTTGCTTCTCTACTAACCCAAACATTTTGTTTTCACCTTTCTACTGTGTGAAATATTCCTCTCTTTGTTCTGTTGCATTTTGCATGTATGTGCACCATTGGGTAGCTACCATCTACAACATTACAGATTTATCAAAAATAGGCTTGGTAAGGGCTGAAAAAACTAATATTTCTAATAGTTCATTGCTTAATCTCCTTCTTTAAAGACTCCAGCTTTGTCATCACCATCACTTTAATAGTGATAGTTAGCAATGTAGAAATATTACTTATAGACATATACATACAAAAGTGTGATGTAGTATGGTTGCAAAAGAAATCATGATACTAACCTGTGTGACCACAAAAATGAAGGATGTGTGTATGAGATCATTCATCTCCCTAAGATTATTTTAACAATATGGGAAAACTACTTATTTATAATGTATCTTTTGAATAGGCCGAAGAAAAGGAATTGTGCATGTTCAACTATATATTAGAAATCGGTGCTCATGGATTAGTCTGCAGACATTTATTTTAGGAACAGTCCTAAAAAAGTTCATTTGTATATTTTCCACATTAGATATTTATTCAGATAAACTTTTATTAAGGACAGTTAAATTAACCAAATAATAATTTTAAATAACATCCCCCAAAAATACGTGATGTACCACCAAAATGATCCATTGAGAAACATAATTTTACTTAAAAAAGTCAAACATACTTTGAACAAAACCAATCAAATACTATTTCATGTAATTAAATATCTCCTTGATAGTATCCGCATGACCCCTTTAGCAGCTGTCATCTTGGAAGAGCTGCTATGGCCAGGCTTATTGTCAGGATTTTGTACCTCCTGTAAATGGATCAGCACTTCAGAGATAAATGGGGTATTTTTTAATATGTATTACTAGATATTACTATGGTCTAGAAAACTACAGAATGGTAACATAATGGTATACTGTACATTATTTATTTAACATCTCATTTTTAGAGATACCTTGGAATGCTTAGTTCAGATTTTGCCATTTTCTGCATCATAATTTTTTTAATTTAATTGCAACTGTTAATAACTATTTTTATAACAGGAAAATTCAGCTTGGGCAATTAATGGTCATTTTAATTTCATCACACTGAAAAGCATAAATTAATGGCTAACTTTTGCGAAGAATGAAGGTCAAGATTTTAATAAGTAACTAGGGTTGAGTTATTTGAAAGTATATTAGGTGCTTATATTCACTGAAATAACCTGCTGGCTGAAGAGCTTTGATCATTGGTCTTTTTGGCACCATTTTTAATTGCCTAACTTTTTGCATCATAAAGGAATCCAGCAATTAGATGAAAAATGTTCTGCAGTTTCAAAAAAAAATATGTTTGAAATTGAATATTGAATCTGAAACTGGTACAAACAAGGTATTTAATTACTGCAGAAAATCTCTTCCAAAAAAAGTTCAGGAAATACATTTTACTTCACAATGCCATGGATGGAATTGGATTGAATTATTAATAGTTAAAATAGACTTGTTCAGTATTTCCACATTAATTGAATTAATAAATTGAAATCCACAGGCTTCGTTCCCCATCGGGTATTCTTTTACTACACCATTTTGAACCCTAGGCTTTCATTGTCCACAGAAGGCTTCTGCTACTCACACTTTCATACTTAGTAGCACTGATAAACTGAAATGTATTTCTGCATGTCACAATCCATCAAAAAGTGCCATAGATTTCGAATTCCAAATACCTTCACAATTGCAAATGATAATGGTTGTTGCACTGTTATGAGACCAGAAATGGTTATAGAAAGAGCTAATTTTCCATGTAATGCTTTAGTGAAAAGAATTATTTTAGTTTTCTAATGCTCAAGTATTTCTGAATACTTTTCAGATTTTTTTCCTTTTTTTGTCTCATGTTATTGGAATAAAAGTTGCCATCATTTCTTGATCTTGAAGTTTCATACTAAGGTTTTAAAAACTATGAATAACATTATAAAAAAAATTAAAAATATGTCACCACTGCAAATCCATTAATTAGTTCTATTGTGAATTAGATGTTTATGACCTAGGTAAGCACGGCATGATTTCAAAATTGAAAGGCACACATGTAGGAATTTTTAGTGCATAAACAAAATTCCCTTCCCTCAGTGCTCATTTCTCATTTTTCCCCTAACTACCTGCTAAGCAGATAAAAATCACTCTGGATCAAGCACGAATCATATTCCCGCTAGTAAAGACAATGAAATTAGTAACATCTTTTCTTCTCCCTGAAGCTGACTTTACCTTTGCTCCACTCAAACCAAGTTGATAACTTCCCGTTCTCCTACAACTGTTCAAAAAACCTGGTCTTATTCCCTGCCTTTTATGTATAGCCTAGCACACTGTTATCGGCAACAGGTGTCAACATCCACATACTAGATGCCACCTGCCACTGAAGCAACAGACATCTGTCCTTATTGCAGTTTTGCATGTTGTCCTCTGAACATTTGGAGGTAAAATTTCTGGAGATTTCTTCCACCAAAATATATGACTAATATGTCTCAAGCATTCTGAAGAAACTTGAAAAAAGTAAACACCACTGTCTGGTTACTCAGTAATGAACAAGACTTCCCCACTTGCAGAAAAAAAAAAAAAAAAAAAGGCTTCCTTGTGTTTGTATGGGCAGGAAATCTTAGGAAAACTTATCACTGTATCTCTCTGTTAGACTATTCCCGGCTTCTATTTTGTAGTCTATGATAGAGAAGTCTAGCTGCTGGAAAGGTTCATCTCTTGCCCCAGTCATGATAGTACCATCATTAACACTTGTCTTTACTGCTGTAATTAGCACCCTTCTCTGCCCACCTTTTCCAGCAAACCCAGCAGAGTTTCATCTCTTGCAGAGGAACCAGGGGGTCCTGACTAAATTCTTAACATGACAGGGAAAAGTAATTGATGTCTCCTTCCCATTTTCTTGATTTTACTCTTTTTAAACTTCACGCTGTCACAGGCTACAGCATGGTTACCTGTTCACCCAGGTACACTGAACTGAGATCTCTCACCACAGGTTTTTGATTCGGAATAAAAGAGTATCAAAATGTCTTGGAATGCTAACAATGCCTCAAGTCTTTACATAACATGATTGCAAATGAGGATTAGCCTACCTTGGCAGCTACCTTTACTTGCCAGCAGATGTTGGCAGAACACTTTTTCCCTGGGGAGATTTCTTTGCATCTGCAGTTTTAAATAGCTTTGGATTCTTCTTTTGATCCATTTTTCAACAATGGTCAAATGCAATTTTTTTGTTTAAGGTTTCAAAACGGCATCCTAGTAGGCAAAAGAGGAAGTTACTGAGATTCCATCCTCCAAACAGAGAGACCTTATCACAAGGCAGTAGGTATGTGTGCTTATGTATGCTGTCTTTCACACTATAGTTCCTTGCTTTTTTTGACTAACCATTTGCACAACTTCTTCAGAAGGAATGGTTATGGTTCTATTCTCACATCTTCTCAGTCTTACTTATGGCCTGGCAATGAAGATTTTCTACTAGGAAATTGAAGTAGGATGTTCAAAATGCTGGGAAGGACAGACAATCAGTTGTTCATATTCTAAAGGTGTGTGCATACCTCTACACCTAGTTGTCACTCAGCCTGGGCACTTTTGTGCCAGGCTCCGGTGTAACACATGGATGGATCTTTTTCTCTCCTCACCTAGCATCTTTCTGAAGGACAGACACTAACATTGTGAATTCTGTGTTGGGCTCTGGGCTGGGGTTACATGCTAAATGTCATTCTTATTGTGGAGCTGAAGAGCCAGCCCTAGCAGATGGTTCATTTGAGTCAAGATAGGACAAGTAAGAAAATTACTGTGAAATTGTTCTTCCTTATACCTTTTACCTCCTTACTACTTCCTCATTTAGAGGCATTGTGAATTTCAGGGTGAGCTGTTTCTTCTCCTTCCAGATAAACATCAAGGTAAATTTACAGGCCTGGCATCAGCTATATCATTTACACATATCTACTACATCAGCTGTGTTGTGCCTGTGATCACTGATATAACATTCTAGCTGGCAGATAATACAATTGAACAGATTGGAAAGATATTGTGTCCTTAACAGTCTGGCTTCTGCAACAAAATAATACATTAGATAAGTGACACGGTATGTTTTGCACTGATGTATCAGCAGGGTTTTCTGTTTTCACTATTATCGTTACATAGGCAGCCTTTAGAGTATGTCATTATTTACACTCATGCAGTATCTTCAAGGTTAACATCCAAGAGCAATGTCAGACATTCTAGCCTTGTAAGAAAAGCCTCTAGCCTGTGATAAACGTACAAAAGGAAATGTTCTTAAGAAGGCTGTCAGGTCCTTGCTCTTCTGGAGCCTGAGTGACATGTACTCAGTGGAGTCAATGGAAATCTTTTCATTAACTTCAGTGAGCTTTTCTTTAGTACTTCAGATTTCTGTAGTAGTCCTGTTCAGCCACTGTAGAAATGTTAATGAGATACATTGAACAATGTTCTTAGAAGCTAGAAAGACAGAAGATATTGTTTCATCCATCCATTTTTGACAAGGGTGAAAGAGGAATGTAAAGAGATACCATACAGTGTCTCAAGATGGGAAATGAAAATGCTCATTATACTCTTAAAAAATCCAGAAGGATTTAGATGGGTGAGTTTCTATTGGCTCCCCAATAATTCCTCTTAAGGATAGATCCATAAGAGGAATTAGAAGGAAGATAATGACTGAGGTTGATATACATTTGATGAAACTTTTTGCCTGTCCATCAGCACTATGCCTGTAGGCTTTTAAGCATTTCAGTGGCCCTCCTTACGTGGAAAACACCAATGAATACTTAAAAGTAGCTAAAGTGATCACAGACAATCACTTTAAAGTTTTTTCTCACAATGCTAACTCATTGCCACAGCAAATTCTGGATAATAAAGATATAAAAAACAGGTTCAAAGTAGTTAGGCATATTTTTGGAAGAAATGTTCATCTAGCAGTATTACAAATAATGGTATGGATACAACTGCACCTTGTGAAGTTTCTATGAAAGATGTTCCTGGGAGGACATACTTAGGAATACTATTTCCTAAGCACCCACTCTTGTCCTCTATCATAGACCGTGGCTTAGATGATAAGCTAGATGTCTTGTTTTTCAAAGCAAAATCAAAGCTGTCTGCTACTAGGTCAAATGGTACATTTTAAAATTTGTGATTGTCAGGTAGGGTGACAGAAAATAAGGAAGAGAGAACAAAGATGGAAAAAAACATAAACATCAATTTTGCATCAGATGGAGGTGTCTCACAGATATACGTAGCTCATGTTACTCATTTGCAAAAGAAAAAAATACTAAGAAAATATAGCAAAACCCAGCCTACTTTGAGTAATAAAACTTAATTAGAATTAACATTAGGTTTAAGGTAAATAGTCCCATATGTCTAGATTTGGTAAGGTTTTGTCCATTATGTTGTCATTTGCCAAGATCATGTGTCTTGGAATATATATATTGTTTATATCTTGGAAAAATTACAAATTGCCATGTCCTTCCTCACAGCAGAAAAGCCTGGATGGAAGAAGTTTCTCACCATTCCCATGTTCAAAACTTTCTGTGTAAAACCAGAAAAATGTCATGACACCTATTAACTTTGTGAACCCTCAAATCATTTCCTAACATAAGAAGAAAGGACACTTCAGAAAATCAAAAAACCTTCAGACTATTATAACATGAAGCATTGTTGATATGTAAATATTTCATGTTTGTTTATCCGTACAGTCTCAAACAGATTTTTTTTCAATATATTACATATTTTACAATATATTGTACAAACAATAAGCAATTGGAACAATGTCTGCCACAATTTTGAGAAAGTGAAATCATATATTACATTTTTGAGCAAGATATGATCAAGAAATCTTAATTTAACACAAGAATTACTGGATGAAATCCTGCTATCACCACACTTAATACCAGACTGGACTCATTCTATCATTCTTTTTTGAAATAAAATTCATTAACTGTTTAACTTTCATACTTCAGGTTTAGTTGGAATATGACAGATTTCACATATGAAAATGAATTTGGAAATTTAAACATATGGAGTCTGAGATACCCTATTGAAAATCAATAAAGCTACATGAGGAATGCAAGACCAGTGTTTCAGTTCCAACTGGTCCCTTGATTCCTTGACAACTACCAAGAAATGAAATTCCTAGTAAAGGGGAAACTTGCTTACTTCAAGGCAACCAGAATTGCACTGTATTTGCTACATTTGGTTGTGCAATTGTATGTGTGTTTCCTTTTCCTTTACAAAATAGTCGTATTTCATATTTTACCTTCTAATATTTTGCATAACAAAATCAGTTGAGTATTGTAGGCCACTTCTCACATTGCAAGCTCATAAGTAAAATATTTTTACAAGTTTCTGGTTAGTATCAGCACTGAAATACTCATTTTTAAAGACATTTAATTATGAAACACAATTGATTGCCCACCTCAACATACTTATGACCATAATTACAAACATAATGGCTTGATAACAATCTCAAAGTGTTTTATTCAATCTTTTATCTCTGTGTGTATTAATTTGTCCTTATTTTGTGACTTATCATCAGGGGTTTTGCTATCATTCCACCAAAATCTGTTTTACAGCCATGTAATTTGCTTTTGCTCTTCTAGTGACCTTGAAAATTTCCCCATAAGTCCCAAAATAAATTGTCCTTTACATAATTTATACCCAGTCAAACATCTCTTTTGAATCATGTCTAATGATTCCAATAAACCTAATCAGAGTTTCTGGTGGTCCTTTGTTTACATATTCTGTTCAGAACAGCAAGAGCAAAATTATATACTGCACATCAACTCTAACAGCCAAATGTTGCAACCTGTTGGTCACCTGTCCATGAATGATAGCTAAGTTAGTATATACTTTCTTTAGCCGTGAATTTGGAAGATGAGTAGTCAAAACTCTACTTTGAGCAATCAGTCATATCATAGGACTGTCTCTCCTCCATGCCACAAACTTTCTGTTCATCTACCTATGACAGATAGTAAAACCTGACACAAAACCCCGTCATAATTCAAGACAGGAATTCTTCCTGAGGAACAGGACATAACAGCAATGTCCAATCAATACAAAGGTTATATAAATAAGCTGTTCTGTTCTTGTTGCTTAAATAGTTATTTGGGAATTTTATAGGAAGTCAAGTATAAGGAACAATTTGGCCTACAAGCTCCTTCCTGATGTGACTGCTATGTAAGCAATTTTGCTTCCATCTGCATCTTGCAGGAAGACAAAGGACTGTGGTGGGTTTGACTTCTGCTGGAAGACAGACTCCCACTCATCTGCTCTCTCAATCCCTCTTCTTATCAGAATGAGGAGAGAAAATAGCATGGAGAGCTCATGTGTCAAAATCAAGACAGGGAGATCACTCACCAATTACCATCATGGCAAAACAGACTCAGTTTAGGAAAAATTAACTTATTGCCAATTAAAAATACAATAGGATGGTGAGAAACAAAGATAAAAACAAAGCACCTTCCCACCACCACTCCCCTTTTCCCAGGCTAAATTTCATTCTTTTATTCCCCACTCCTCTATTCCTTCCCCCAACCTGAAGTGGCACAGGGGGATGGGGAATGGGGGTTGTGGTCAGTCTGTAACAGCTTCTTTCTATTGCTCCTTCCCTCTCACCCTTTTCCCCTGTCTCAGTCTTTCAGGGTAAAAGTGCTCCAGCATGGGTCCTCCGCAGGATGCAGTTCCTGCCAGAAGCCTGCTCTAGCATGGTATCTCCAGGGGCTGCAGCTTCCTTCAAGGCACATCTACCTGCTCAGGTGTGGTGTCCTCCACAAGAAGCATGGTTGTCTCCATGGGCTGCAGGGGAACAACCTGCATCACATGGGCTCCACCAGGTGCTGCAGGGGAATCTCTGCTTCAGGGCCTGCAGCACCTCCTGCCCCTCCTCCTTCACTGACCTTGGTGTCTGCAGGGCTGCTTCTCGCTCTTTTTCTCGCCTTTCTCCTTTGCCTGTCTGGTGGTTTTGCCCTTTCTTACAAAGGCTCTCCCTGAGGCCCCACCACCTCACAAGGCTGCGGGGCCCAGCCATGCCCTGCGGGGGTGGCTGGAGCTGGCGGGAACCGGCGGGAACCGGTGGGAACCAGCTGTGCCCGGCCCGGGGCAGCCCCGGCCGCTCCTCACAGGGGCCCTGCAGCCCCCGCCAGCGCCTGGGCACCTGCGCCCTGTACAATATCTCTGCAGAACTCAGTCTACAACCAGCAGCTGGTAACACAGGCACCCTCTTCAGACTGGCAAGAGCCAGTTGCTCGGCTGGTGGAGCTTCTTTTAAATATACCTTCAAGGGTCACATTTCTTTTAGACATCTTGAAGATTTCCTGTCACTATGGATACTCTGTGCCTACAACTCACTGGTGCCCAGAGAAGTGAGGTTCTGCAATACAAACTAGGATGATTTTTTTCAACCACATTGCCTGCTGTTTTATGTGGCCTAAAGGTCCACAATGTTGTCAAGAGACTATCACGGCTTGCCCAGCCCTCAGACCATTACCCCTGATTGCTTCAATGATATGGCCACAGTGGTCAGTCATGACATTACCAAGGAAGACCTGGAGTGTATCAAGCATGACCACATGGCTCCTGGGGCAATGATCAAGGGCAATACAGCCCAGGGTTCTGTCTCTGTAATCCTGCCGGTGAGAGGAAAGAGCTCAAGGAAGGGTGGATGGATCCTGTGGGTAAACAACTGGTTGCACAGCTGATATCAACAACAGAGATAAAGATTTTACAACTATTTTTGAGGATTTGAGGACTGCTAGGAAGATACAGGACCACCTGAGCAAGTGGGGCAAAATCATCTTTGCCAACTGGCTGGTCAACCTGATGAGGAGAGCTTTCAACTAGGAAAGATGGAGGAACATGACGAACAATCAAATGAGGTAGTGGTAGACTGGTGTGGTAAGCAAAGGGTGCAGGATGATGTGGACGAGGGAGATGTGGTAATCATCAAAACAAGGCTAAAGAGGGACTGAAGTATATGACATAAATAAAGGAGTGATAAGAGAGCAGCACTATGAAAGAAGCTCCCACACTTCTGAGAAATAGGCACAACTGAGCTGTATACCAATGGCTGTAGCACGGGGAACAAACAGGAGGAATTACAGGTCTGTGTGCAGTCTCACTGGGATTAAGGAGACATGGTGGAGTAGCTCACATTGCTGTGGATGGATACAGATGATTTACTAAGGATAGCCAAAGAACGTGGTAAGCGGAGAGCCACCCTTTATGTTAGAGAGCAGAATGAATGCAGGGAGCTCTGCGTGGAAACAGATGATAACCCAGCCAAGACTTAACTGATTGGGATTAAGAGTACAGACCAATCTGGGCAACATTGTGGAGGGTGTCTGCTACAAATCACTTTCTCAGGAAGAAGTATATACAGTCTTCCCTAGACAACTGGAAGAAGTTTCACATTCACGGGCCCTGGCCCTTGTGGGGGACCTTAATCACCCCGGTGTCTGCAGGAAAAGCAACACAGCAGGGCAGAAGCAATCCAGGAGATTTCTGGAGCACATTGATAACTTCCTATCAGAGGTGATCCAGGAGTCCACAACATGCTCTTCTGGACTTGGTTCATACAAAGAATTATTAGTTGTGGGTGTGAAGTCAGGGGCAACTTTTGGTTGCAGTGACCTTAAGATAGTGGAGAATAGGATCTTGAGGTGAAAGAACAAGGCAAAAAGCAGTATCACAGCCCAGAACTTCAGGAAGACTTTGGCCTGCTCAGGCACCAGTCTGGGAGAATCCCATGAGATATGGTCCCTGAGAGATGGCTGACTTTTAAGAGTCGTCTCCTCAAACTCCAGAATGCTTAATCCTGGCAGGTGGGAAAAGAAGCAAATGCAGCAGAAGGCCTCCATGGATGCATGAGCTCCTCACTAAATTTCAACATAAATCAGAGGCATACAGGAGGTGGAAGCAGGGGCAGATCACAGTAGGAATACAGACACTGCTGGAGCATGCAGTGATAGGGATAGGAAAGCTGAAGCCCACCTGGAGTTAAATCTGGCCAATGTTTTTTCTGAGGCCACTTTCAATTATCTTTAAAAAGGCCATCATGACTGGGGTACATTCCTGAGGACCGAAGGAGAGAAAGTGTCACTCCTGTCTTCAAGAAGGGCAGGAGGGTTGATCCACAGAATTACAGGACAGTCAGTCTCACTTCAATCAGAAGGTGATGGAGAAAACCCTCCTGGAAACCATTTCCAGACACATGAAGGACAGAAAAGTCATTGGGAGTAGTCGGCATGGATTTGCAAAGGGGAAATGATACCTGTCCAACCTCATTGCCTTCCACAATGAGATGAGTGGCTCAGTAGGTAAGGGGAGAGCAGTGAGTGTTGCTTATCTTGACTTGAGTGAGGCTACTGGCAGTCTTCATCACATCCTCATAGACAAACGAATGAGACATGTGCTAGATAAATGGACAGTGAGGTGGACGGGAAACTGCCAGCGCTGCTGGGCTCGAAGGCCTTGTGATCAGTGGCATGAAGCTGGGCTGGAGGCTGGTCACTAGTGGTGTATCCCATGGGCTGATACTGGGTCCACTACCATTAAACATCTTCGTTAATGATGTAAGTGGTGTAGCAGACCAGCTGCACCCTTGGCAAGTTTGCAGACAATACAAAACCAAGAAGAGTGGTTGGATCATCAGGTGCCTGTGCTGCCCTTCAGAGGGACCTCAGCAGGCTGAAGAAATTAGCCTATGGGAATGTAATGAAGTTGTATAAAGGGAAATGAAAAATCCTGCACTTATGGAGGAATAATGCCAGGCACCAGTATAGACTGGGGGCCAGAAAGTAGCTTTGCAGAGAACGTCCTGGGGGTTCTGGCTGCAGCAAGTTGTCCACAAGGCAGCAATGCTCACTTGCAGCAAAGAAGGCCAACAGCATTCTAGGTTGCATTAAAAAGTGTTGCCAGCGGAGTGAGGGAGACTGATGCGGTTTAACCTTCGCTGGCAACTAAACACCGCAGAGCCACGTGCTCACTTCCCCCACAGTGGGATGAGGGAGAGGACCGGAAGATAAAGACGGTTCAATAGGTAAACCAAAAGCTGCACACTCAAGCAGAGCAAAACAAGGAATTCATTTGCTACTTTCTACCAGCAGGCAGGTGTTCAGCCATTCCCAGGAAAACAAGGCTCTATCACGTGTAATGGTTACTTGGGAAGACAAACACCATAATGCCAAACATTACCCCCTTCCTTCTTCTCCCCCCATCTTCTATACTTAGCATGTTATATGGTATATAATATCCCTTTGGCTAGTTTGGGTCAGCTGAGCTGGCTGTGTCCTCTCCCAATTGCTTGTGCCCCTCCAGCCCTCTTGCTGGCAGGGCCCATGAAACTGCACAGTTCTTAATATAAACACTACTTAGCACAACCAAAACCATCAGTGTGCTGTCAACATTGTTCTCACACCAAATCCAAAGCACAGCACTGCACCAGCTACTAAGAAAAAAATTAACTCTATCACAGTTGAAACCAGGACAGAGATGATCCTTCCCATCTACTCAGCACTGATGAGACAACATCTGGAGTGCTGTGTTCGGTTCTGGCATCCCCAGTGCAAGAGAGACATGGACATACTGGGCCTTTATTTCCATGGAAGATTACCATTACAAGTTGCTTTCTCTAAAAACAATCAAAAAACTCTTTCTCTCTGTAACCCTTTACTTACCTAACTGGTGATAATCCGGCTTGATAACCTTTCTCAGGCTTCTCTAGTCCTTTTGTTTCTTATACATTCTTTTGTAAGTACGATTAACAAATTTTACTAATAAATTTACAGCTCAGTTCTGCTTTTCCAGTAGCATGTACCTTCTAACCTTAATTGCATCATACGTCCTTTGTATATCACAGAAGCTGACTGTTGGTGCATTTATCTGAGAACTGAAAATCCCTAACATTGAAATACAGTCTTCCAAAAATCACACATCTTAAGAAAGCTTCAGGTTTCATAAATTTTATCAATTCTGTAACACTAGCATGTTCCTAATTACAATAGAAGCTATACATGAGAGTTTTCAACACATTATTAGTAAAGGACACATGCAGAACAAGGTACTTTCCACTGATCTGCTGCAAGGATTTATGCTTCTACCTCCAGTTGTCACAAAGTTTTCTGTATCACACTAATGAAAAATAAAGACTGATATAATTTCAATTTGCTATGGGAAAATCCTGTCAATTAAGGCTTGATTAATCTTGCCTAGGATATCAAGGAAACTGTAACAAATTTATAAATGGCAAATGTGTATGATCTTAACAAAGCCTTAACCCCGAGCAAGTGTTGAGATCTTTTATTCAGAAGACAGCATTCAAGAAGCAGTCTTGAGAAAGACAAACTAATGAATCTTAATTCTGATTAAATCTCATTATTTTCTCTACTTACATAAGACCAGCACGTCTTCTTTTCAAGACCATTATATCTTGGCCTCTACACCACCCGTTAAAAGAAAACACTCCTTCTGATGATTCAGATGTTCTTTATAACTCATCCATGATGATGTTTCTTTGAAGATACATCAGTGATGAAGTGGTGCTAAACTGAACAGTTGCATCTTCTTGCACTGTGATCTAGCTTCTTTTGTTCCCTGATTTTCTGAATTACTTTGTTTCTTATACATTCTTTTGTAACTTAGCTACTGCTAAGGATGAGCTGTATGAGTATTGTTAAGTCGAGTAGAAAAAAGAGATAATGGAAAAGAACAGATGTCCTTAGAGACAGAATCTTTTCAAAATTAAGAGGACTAATCCTGATATAATTGAAAAAAAATTTTAAGTCACAAGAACCTTTCTTCAGATTTAAACCAGAATCCTTAAACAAAACAACCTCATCCCATTTACAGTGTCAAATATGTCTAAAGATACACAAAGTTCAGTTTTAAAGACAGATCACATTCATAAAAAAACTGGATTTTCACAGATTAGTTCTAAGTTCTGAGACAACACTTTTATAATGAGGTTAATTCTCTATCAGTGTGTTGGGTATGGCTGAGATGGAGTTGATTTTCCCCATAGCAGCCCTCATAGTGCTGTGCATTGTATTAGTAGCTGGAAAGGTGTTGCTAACACTCCGGTGTTTTGGCTACTGCTGAGCAGTGCTCATACAGCATCAAGGCTGCATATCCAACATTTCCCCCTCACCACTCAGCTGGGTGTGGGCAAGATCTTGGGAGGGGACATAGTCAGGAAAACTTACCCAAACTGACCAAAAGGATATTCCATACCATATGATGTCTGCTCAGCTACAAATGCTAAGAGAAAAGATGATGAGGAAGGGGGCATTTGCTATTATGATGTTCGCCCTCCAAAGCAACTGTTACCTGTATTGAAGCCCTACTTCCCAGGAAGTGGCTGGACATCACCTGATGATAGGAAGTAAATAAATCTTTTGTTTTCCTTTGCTTCTGTGCACAGCCTTTGTTTTTGTTTTTATTAAACCGGCTTTATCTTGACCAATGAGGTTTTTCCATCTTATTTTCTCCTCCATCCCTGATGAGGAGGGGAATGGCAGATCAGCTTGGTAGGCACCTGGCATCCAGCTAAGGTCAATTCACCACAATCAGATAGCTCCTAGACTTCCATTCCGTGTTTTTGCACACTTAGGACCTTGGCTTCCAGACTTTAATCCAATATTGCACACAAAAGTATGAATCCCAGTGCCTCAGTGTTACATTCTGTTTCCAAAACACAGCCTGAAGGAAAACTCTGGAATGTTAAAACAAAGCAGAAGTTTTAAAAGCTGTCCTTTGCCTTTTTAAATGCTGTGTTTCAAGTTCTCTATAAATACTACCATGTATTTCATAACCAAGGCTATTTTTACATTTGACAACTGAGGTTTTTCATTGATTACTTTGAACATCTCATTTAACAATAAAAACCAATGAAAAAATTGAGCAAGAACTAGTATGTTCTAAAAGGAGATATGGCAATAATAGTTATGTATTTTCATGTGCCATATAAAATGAGCTAAAATTAACTTAATATTCAATAAAGGCTCAAAGCATTATATTATGACATAAAATTGTGAAAATAAATTCAAATATTTTTATGAGTAGGCAGTTTCAAACCAGTACTGTGAAACCGCTTCCAGCAAGGTAAAAGATTAAACATTGCTTTCATCTATATTTGCAGCTTGCCGTATTCCAAACCAGAGTAGGTCTACCTAGTCACCACATAATTTATACCAGTCACATTCCATTAACTGCAAGAGAGTGACATTAATTGTAACAGTCCTAATGAAACCACAACATCAAATACTCCCTGTATATGGCTGTAATCAGATACTCACGGTATATGTATGGCTTCTCCACCCACCCTGAGTTTTCTGAAACAGTAGCATCTCTAAACCCAATGTCAAAATCTCTTTTTATAAGAGATTGACTTGAGTCTGAGTATTTCAGAACATGTTTAAGTTGTCTGGTTGAACAGTTTTTTCTAAGTCAGGTAAATAGTTATTGTTAGTAAGATAATTTGAGAAACTTCTTCCACAAAGGCTGCACTTGATCAAATTAGTTCTCATTAAATATAAAAGAATAGGTTATCTACAGTCAGTATAGCTTAGCTATACATCTAACCCCTTAATAACAGACTGATGATCTTTTTATGATGAAAATTGCTTTCAAAAGAGTGATTTTTCCAGAATTCTGTACCTTCATCAGCTCACAAAGAATGCAGTAGACACCACCCCTGTGGTGTGCAACTAGAGTGCAAAAGACAGACAGCAAAAGCCATATTAAAGAGTTCTCATCACTTCCCCTTTGTCCTGGAGTTGAGTTTACAATGAAGGATTTCCCTGGTACCTTCTTTGATGGCTCTGGTTTAATGAATATCTGTTTCATTCTGAATGTAGTTAAATAAAACTGCAGAGATGATTTTTGGAATCATAGAATCACAGAATAGTTTGGGTTTGAAGGGACCTTAAAGATCACCTAGTTCCACTCCCCTGCCATGTGCAGGGACGCCTTCCACTAGACCAGGTTGCTCAAAGCCCCATCCAGCCTGGCCTTGAACACTTCCAGGGATGGGGCAGCCACAGCTTCTCTGGGCAATCTGTTCCAGTGTATCAACACTTTCACAGTAAAGAATTTCTTCCTAATAGGCAATCTAAATCTACTGTCATTTTAAAACCATTCCCCCTTGTCCTATCACTACAGGGATACTAAAAAATCTGTCCCTATCTTTCTTATGCGCCCCCTTTAAGTATCAAAAGGCTGCCACAAGGCGTCCCCGGAGCCGCCTTCTCTTCTCCAGGCTGAACAACCTCAACCCTCTCAGCCTGTCTTCACATGAGAGGTGCTCCAGCCCTCTGATCACCTTCATGGCCCTACTCTGGACTCACCTCAACAGGTCCACGTCCTTCTCGTGATGGAAGCCCCAGAGCTGAATGCAGTACTGTATGTGGGGTCTCACGAGAGTAAAGTAGAGGGGGAGAAACACCTCCCTCATCCTGCTGGTCACACTTCTTTTGATGCAGCCCAGGATACAGTTGGCTTTCTGGGCTGCAAGCACACATTCTTGGGCCTTGTTGAGCTTTTTGTCAACCAACACCTTCAAGTCTTTCTCCTCAGGGCTGCTCTCAATACATTCTCTGCTCAGCCTGTGCTTGTGCTTGGGATTGCCTCCAACCAGGTGCAGAACCTTGCACTTGGCCTTGTGGAACTTCATAAGGTTTGCATGGACCCACCTCTCAAGCTTTTCAAGGTCCCTCTGGATGGTATCCCGTCCCTCCAGAGTGTCAACTGCACCACACAGCTTGGTGTCATTGGCAAATGTCCTGAGGGTGCACTCAGTCCCAGTGTCCATGTCACTGACAAAGATGTTAAACTGTATTGGTCCCAATACTCATCCCTGAGGATCAACACCCTGCATGACCCAAAATACAGCCAATTATGTGAGAGTTTTGCAAGAAACTAGTCATCTATTGATACAGGGTTACTCTACTAATTCTAACCCAGAAGAGTAGAGGTGACTGGAATATTTTGGGAGCACAGATAACCTAAATGGAGATACAGAAATCCTGAGGAGTTAAAGTATCATTCTCACATCTTCATTTTGTATCTTTCCTACCATTAAAAAGTGTAAAGTCAAATAAAAGAGTTTGTTTAAATAAAAGGCAGTAAAGACCCTTACTTTCCAAAGAAAATGAGATCCCATGCTGTGAGGGATTTGGAGAAAACAGTCCAAATATATTCTAGCATTTTGAATTGCCAAGGGGCTTCTGTCATTCTTTTTCATACTAAATAAAGAAAAACTCCTGTTAGCCTTATGAAGTCCCACTCCTATAACACATTCAACAGATGTCTTCTATTAGGAAGAGAATGCCTGTAGGGTGTAAGTCCTGTCTAGTCAGACTTCTTTAAACATGGACATATAAGGGATGCAGATACTTTGCCAGGATTATCTGTCTCTTTTTTATGATGGAACTTTAGTGAGAATTTACACAGGAATTAGGGAAACAAAGCTGAAAAAAAATAATTTCAGAAGATGTAAAATATTGAGGGAAGTAAATGTATCAGTTACTAAGGTTACCTTTGTAATACTGATGAAGTAACTTGAAAAAATACATTGATCTGAAAACATAACTTTAAGTTGATTATTTACATTTAGATAAACAAAAGCCTATTTTTTACAGTCAAGCTTAGGTTAGATCCAGTAAAGTTACATGTTGCAGCCAATTTTTAGATCCCTGAAACTTAAACTCAGATCTAGCCTCTCAATTATATTTGTGTATGCTGGGCACCTCAGAACAGGACCCGAAACAAATAACACAAAAGAAGCAAGATCAAAGCAGCTATTAGAAAAACTATGAGGAGGGAAATGTGTCTTTGAACATCCCTATTGCCTAAATTGTCCATGATGCTTATTTTTGTGCTAAGAGCTAAGGTGGATTTCATGTCTTATTCCAGACAAATACTAAGAATGAGATCCTTCCATTTTTTTCTCATTAGTACAAACATGCACACTCAAACACCCCTTGTGAAGTGTGGGAAGACTTCACTTTCTTCTTCAGTCTGAAGGGGCCTCACATGCACACACAGACACGCACATCTTAGAGTGACTCAAGTAGTCCTTTAAGAGTTATTGCTTTGCAAGAAGAAAAGCCACTCAGTATCAATGTAGACCTTTTCTACATTGAAGGATTTAAGAATCATCCATGATTTCAAATCTATGAAAAAATACAGATTTCTTCAAAGAAGTAAAGACATAGCATTGCTCCCAGGTGCCTAGGACGATCTTCTGGAAAAGAGGAGGGTTGTTTATCAAAATAGTGACTGTTTAGTATAAAATGTAGAAAGTGAACGAGGAGCAGGATTAAAATGGATCCATTGTCTCAGCAGTGATACTCGGTCACTAAGCTACAAAGTCAGTCCATCCTCTGGGCTTGGTCTCTTTCTGTCTCCTCTTAAATCTTGAACTCTATACTGAATGGCAACACAGCTTCTGAAGAGATGTAAAATACCTGGTCAACACCACCCAAAGCAGCCTTAAAATAATATTCCTTTGGAGATGTACTCTTGTGGAGTGCGTGTTTGTTCTTAGGCTCCATATGGCATACAATGCAGGTTCTCTGCTTTCTTGATGGAGGCTGTAACTATGTGCTACTACACAGAGGGGAAGAAGGATTGGTTGAGCTTGGCACAAAAGTGTGCTGTGTTTGCACAGGTTTCTCTTTATACAAGACACCTTGTGGCAGCTCAGCACCAACCCCAGCCATATGGTGGAACAGAAGTAAAAGATTTGTGCTCTTCTCCATGCTTTGAATAAATACTTTAAGGATGTACAAAATGGCCAAAGTACAGGAAAAGAGAGGATGCATGTTAATTTAGCATTTAGGCCATTAAATTCTGTCTTTCCTAAATGAAGAAATACAATAATATGGGAAAAAAGTTCACACAAAAAAAGCAGTTTTGGCACAATGCTACTGACTGCAAAACTGGGGGCAACTGAATTTAAATACAAAAAAGTTGATAGGGTCAATGTGGGGAGTGAAATTGGCCATATAGAGGTATGGCAGTTAGTAAAGCTAATAGAGTTATTTTACAAGTGAATACTAACTATGGTAGTTGTTACTGTTCTTAGTAGAGGGCTTTGCACATTTATACTTTAATAGTGTTAATAACTTCATCTTATTTGAATACAACTGCAAAAGCACAAGTATTTACTGAAGTAAATGTGGGTAAATATTTTTTTTATTATTATTTTTTTTATTTTTAAAGAAGAACCTTCAAATCTAAAGGGTTTTTGAAGGTTGGAAGAATTTTTTAATAGGTGTTGATAGGAAAAGAGCATTTTTATTTAGCTTAAGAGGGCTATGTGTTTTACTAAATGCTCTCAAGACCAGAGACTGTTTGTAGGTAAGTGACAGTTAAAGAGATCCCAACTATAACTGAACTTTCTCATGCTCAGAGGTAAAAAGACATGAAGATGCACACACTGTGTCTTATGGGGTCTAAGGTAAAAGTAAAAACTGTGCTTAGATCTCCCTAAGATTAATCCCCCTGTTGTATAAAAATCTGGCTCTACTTAAAGATTCAGGGCGATCTAATATAAATTAATAATTTACTTTCAGGTACCTAAAAAGAACTACAGAAAAATAACCTTATTTTAGTTTCAAAGTAATATAATCAAAAATTTGGAAATATCTACATGAAGGTTTTTGGTGTTATCTCAGTTTAACATCTTTATGTTTATTACATTATCATTTGTGGGTTTTGTAAATTTATTCAGTTGTGAACAAAGCATGAAATGATATATTCAATTATTATTAAGTATAGAATCAATGGATATTTGTAGTAACCGTGTTTTATTTGTTTCTTGACACTGAAATTGTGGGTAGAATAACAGTCTTGGGATGACTTTGTTTTTCAGCACCTGTTAGTATGCTTCATCCATGTCTAGGACTGAGTTCATATATTAAATAAATCATTCCTACAACTATGTTCTGCTGTTTGGGATTTTTAGGGAAGAGAGGTAAAGAAACGCTATAACTGAAGTAATTGTAAACCAAAACAGGAGAAAAAAAAAAAATGCTAATAAAGCATTCTCACCCTGCTGCTGCCCCAGTGGGATGGGGAGAATTGGAAAAAAGGTAAAACTTGAGGGTTGAAAGAAGCACAATTTAATAATTGAAATAAATTATTACTATTATTTTTGTTGCTATTATAATTATCATTATCATTATTATTATCATTAATATTACTATTGGAGAGGAATAAAATCCAAAGGTAAGGGAAAAAACCCAAGTGATGCACAGTACAGTTGCTCACTACCCACTGACTGATGTCCACCCAGTTCCTGAGCAGCAAGTGGCAGGCCCCAGCCAATTCCCCCCAGTTCATATGCTGAACATGACATTCAGTGGTATGGGATACCTCTTTGGCCAGTTCAGGTCAGCCGTCCTGGCTGTGTCCCCTCCCAGTTTCTTGTGCCTTTCCAGCCCTCTCAGGGGCAGGCCCTGAGAAACTGAGAAGTCCTTGACTTAGGATAAACATTACTTAACAACAACTAAAAACATCAATATGTTATCAGAATTATTCTCATACCAAATCCCAAACACAGCATTGTACCAGCTACTGAGAAGAAAAAAACCTCTATCCCAGTTGAAACCAGGACAAACCACCAGTAAGTCATCATTTTAAATCTAACATATATTGGTAACAAATTAACATCTCAGAATCTAAAGCTCTAGCTTTCAATTATTAAAATCAATGGGTTTTTTGAACAGTCAGATAATAAATCCAAAATTGGTTTAATTACACAATATAGGGAAATGAAGGAAGCCTTTTTAAACTTGGTATTTTATCACAGCACATAATATATATTTGTATATACTTTACCGTAGTGAAGTGAAAGCTAAATCTTTATGTTGACATTTTATCCAGTAACAATTTTGATGGAATTCCTGTAGAAAAAAAAATAAGAATAAAAAAAATAACACACCCCCACGCCTTGATTTTGTCCATGGATTATGAGATTTGTGTAACAGATTTTTTTTACAAGCAAGCAAAGGAATGTGAGTATTTTTAGTAAGCATAAGTTCTGGATTACAAAGTCTTCTGGGCATGTTATGTAATTTAAGAACTCATTAATAGAAAACACAAGGAATCATCTGTGAAAAGATGAAAACTTAACTCTGATACAGAAAACATAATAAGATTTTAATCAAGTTTGGCAAATGGTACTAAATTTTACTCTCAAGGTAGGCAGCAGCCTTGTTTATATGGTGAATTGAGCATGCAAAGTCTATTGTTCAGTGCATGTGAGAAGTTTTGACCAAGTTTCTTTCAGACCATGGAATATTTTAAAACTTAATCATATTATTAGGAAAAAGATATTTCTGTATTTTGTAATGAAGATAGATATATATCTATGTATATACATAGATATATAAAATAACAAGGGATATATATACAGATAAGATAAACCCTGCTTCATACAGCTTCTTCTTAAACAGACCCCGAGAGCAAGGGAACTTCTGATGCACTTCACGCAAGTATTGTGGCTGACAAAAGAAATGAGGCTTAGCCCAGCACTGCACTCCCTATAGTAGCACTGGCAAATTCCTGACACTGCTGCCAGGTTTGGCACCATCAGAGATTTATGCTACCACCAATAATGATAACCCAAAACATTTAAAAATGGAAAAGCTTTACTGTCACACATTTAGAAGTCGCAGGGAGAAGAATCTGAAAAGTTAATTTATGTGCATTTGCAAGGCATGTAGAGTTGGTACAACAGCAGAAGCCAACAATAATTCTAGCCAGTTCCTTATCTTTTTGAAATATTTGTCTAAATTTAGGGTTACAGTTATAGTTGGACTGAATATCTAGTTTTATTTTTGGATTCTGAACACACTTAGGTACATGAGAACATGACAAAATGGTATTAAATGAGTTAGGGAAGGGAATTTAGCCTATTGGTAAGGCTAAGGCTGGATTAGAAATGGATTTAGTGTCTGAAAAGAGAAGACTGAAGATCTAAATTAATTTCTGGATCCTTTAGTGCCTAGAGAGCTAATACAGGGGCATATAAGTGGCAGGGACAATGGCTTCTACTTAGTTTGAACACAGATGTGAACTGTTTGTTTAAGAAAAGGTGTAAGATCAGGACCTGGAGGTATGAAGGGGCATAGCGTTATCCGTAGCATCTGAAAAGCAGAAAAGGTTGTGAAAGACCTGGGGCTGGAGAAGTGAAGTGGTTCTGGTTAGTTTTCTAGATGCTACGGGGTTTTGGGTATAGTTATCAATAGGGGTAAAGTTTGGTTGTGAGAATATAGAGAATTCTCTAGCACCTGCAGGGTTTACTAGCAATGTCACCTACAGCAAGTATGGATTGGAGCATACCTGAAGAAAGCTTTGATTTAACTTTAAGAATATGAGGGAGCAATTAACAAGATTTCTTTTCAGGTTCCTGTAGCCCTGCACTCTAGAATACCCAGTACCAGAGGCCTGAAGTGGTTCACGTACATGGCATGGTATAGGGCACAACTGTAGAGTACAAATAAAATTTCTATTTTGGTTGGCAGTTTAACTTTGCAAAGCAGGAACTGATTTTTTCAGTTTGTTATTTGTGATTTGCAAGCTTAAGATGGTATGATTAGCTGGGTCAAATAGCTCAGAATGAGATGGACCTGGTCAGCAAGCCTACTGTTAAAGTTTGATTTATATTTCATTTCAGTTTGAAGATTAAGAAGTACTGAAGATATGGGCTAGATCTAACCCATAAGACTCACAGAGTCAGGGACAGAAAGTGTTAAATGATAAGACTATTTTTGGAAGCTGCAAAAATGCAGAAAACGAGATCTGGAAATTGTAGAAACAAATCTCTTATAGCTGATCTCCTATCTTTAAAATAACCCTAACTGTAATAAATAACCTCCTTTTACGAACAATCGATGTACACATTAATATTAGACATTAGGCTTTCCAAGACCATCCCTCACCTTGACTCAGAAGATCCTGAACTATATTGATTGTAACCAGCTTACCTCTAGAGGCCTCGCTTTACAGCACCTAATCTTTAAAACAAGCATAAATTTAGCTTTAAATAAAATACACAAGCTAAATATGCCTCAAACCTATGGAAAACCCACTTGCCTGTAATACTAAAGTCTTATCCAAGCTCTGTGAGACTTGTAGTTTCAGCTCCAGTATAAACATAGATTCTCAGTATCTTCTGTAGCAGGCCCTAACTGAGACATCAGCCCATACTTTAGTCTTAAACACAGTTTTCCTTTAAACACAAGTCTTTGTTTTAGTCTACAGGGGCTACAACAACCAACTTTTTTCAGTCGCTGATGAACTGTTACATTCCTTTACAATCATTACAGCACCTATCCTAGATTTATGTGAAGCATATCTGAACCAGAAATAAAACCATTTACCCAGGCCAGATGTGGGATCATCCTAATTCTGCAGGAATCAGAAAACACAAAATTGTCAAAACTTTTCACCATCTCTTGTACAGAACCCACATTTGACCCTTTCCTAGCCTCAATTCTAGCCCTTCCCTCAGCTGTGCTTTAAGGGTCTGTAAACTCCTTGACAGAATTTCTTGGCCCTGTATGCTCTGCTCAGTCCAGCAATAAACAATTTCTTCATCTGATTCTCTCATCTTACACTTAATTCTATTCCTAAACCTCATTAAAACAATAAATCCTCCAACACAACCATCATACCTAAAGACACAAAAGAAGTAATTTTATCTAACGACATTCATTCTCATTCTGCCTCTGTAAAATACATCTTAAAAGACTTCAGTCCCTGCTGTTGTTAGTACTACTCTGTACCATAAAATTAACCCCAGACTTTACCTTTTCCATAGAACTATGATGCCTTCCCTCACAGAACTATCTTCTCATTCAAACCAAAATTAGCTATAATTCTGGTTCTACAGACCTTGCAGAAAAGATAAAGCCATTATCCCAACTCTGTAGTCCCCATTATCATAACCTTGCTTCTTATTTTTAAAATTGTCAGCAGCAGTCTGATCCATAGGAAGAAGTCGCTACTGAGTATCGTCTAGAAGATAACTCTGTGGCTATTCCAGCATGCTAGTGTGCAGTTAAGACAGAGGAAAAGGTTGGGGTTATGGCAAAATGAAAAGTATACTGCATTATATTGTTGAGGCATGCTACTTGGCAAACTGGGACTTGGGCTGGGCCTGGCAAGGTCTAGTATCTTACTCTTAATTTCTAGGTTACTGTAGGCTGATAACAAGCTTGAAAATAAGATTTGGGTTTGTGTTGGTAGTACTATTGGAAAGAGGAGAGTATAGAAATTTGAGAATACAACCATATTATG